>NW_027457690.1:0-600000 GCF_050624435.1 Tenrec ecaudatus
GCTAGGGCATCCCTAGTCTTAGGCTCAGGCAGCCCTAGGCTTAGGCTAAGGCTAGGGCTCCCCTAGCCTAAGGCTAGGGCACCCCAAGGCTTAGGCTACGGCACCCCTAGGCTTAGGCTAGGGCACCCCTAGGCGTAGGCTAGCGCACCCCTAGGCTTAGGCTAAGGCTAGGGCACCCCTAGCCTTAGGCTAGGGAAACCCTAGGCATAGGCTAAGGCTAGGGCTCCCCTAGCCTAAGGCTAGGGCACCCCTAGGCTTAGGCTAGGGCATCCCTAGGCTTAGGCTCGGGCAGCCCTAGGCTTAGGCTAAGGCTAGGTCTCGCCTAGCCTAAGGCTAGGGCACCCCTAGGCTTAGGCAAAGGCACCCCTAGGCTTGGGCTAGGGCACCCCTAGGCTTAGGCTAGGGCACCCCTAGACTTAGGCTAGGACACCCCTAGGCTTAGACTAAGACTACGGCTCCCCTAGCCTAAGGATAGGGCACCCCAAGGCTTAGGCTAGGGCAGCCCTAGGCTTAGGCTAAGGCTAGGTCTCGCCTAGCCTAAGGCTAGGGCACCCGTAGGCTCAGGCTAGGGCATCCCTGGGCTTAGGCTAGGGCAGCCCTAGGCTTAGGCTAAGGCTAGGTCTCGCCTAGCCTAAGGCTAGGGCACCCCTAGGCTTAGGCGAGGGCACCCCTAGGCTCAGGCTAGGGCATCCCTGGGCTTAGGCTAGGGCAGCCCTAGGCTTAGGCTAAAGCTAGGTCTCGCCTAGCCTAAGGCTAGGGCACCCCTAGGCTTAGGCTAGGGCACCCCTAGGCTTAGGCTAAGGCTAGGGCTCCTCTAGCCTTAGGCTAGGGCACCCCTAGGCTTTGGCGAGGGCAGCCCAAGGCTTAGGCTAAGGCTAGGGCTCGCCTAGCTTAAGGCTAGGGCAGCTCTAGGCTTAGGCTTGGGCACCCCTAGGCTTAGGCTGGGGCACCCCTAGGCTTAGGCTAAGGCTAGGGCTCCCCTAGCCTAAGGCTAGGGCATCCCTAGGCTTAGGCTAGGGCACCCCTAGGCTTAGGCTAGGGCACCCCTAGGCTTAGTCTAAGGCTAGGGCACCCCTAGGCTTAGTTTAAGGCTAGGGCACCCCTAGGCTTCGTCTAAGGCTAGGGCACCCCTAGGCTTAGGTTAGGGCACCCCTAGGCTTAGGCTAAGGCTTGGGCTCCCCTAGCCTAAGCTAGGGCACCCCTAGGCTTAGCCTAGGGCGCCCATAGGCTTAGGATAGTGCACCCCTAGGCTTAGCCTAACGCTAGGGCTCCACTAACCTCAGGTTAGGGCACCCCTAGACTCAGGCTAGGGCACCCCTAAGCTTAGGCTAGGGCAATCGTAGGCTTAGGCTAAGGCTAGGGCTCCCCTAGCCTCAGACAAGGGCACCCCTAGGCTTAGACTATGGCACCCTTAGGCTTAGGCTAAGGCTAGGGCTCCCCTAGCCTATGGCTACGGCACCCCTAGGCTCAGGCTAGGGCACCCCTAGGCTTAGACTAGGGTACCCCTAGGCTTAGGAAAAGGCTAGGTCTCCCCTAGCCTAAGGCTAGGGCACCCCTAGGCTTAGCCTAGGGCTCCCCAAGCCTATGGCTACGGCACCCCTAGGCTCAGGCTAGGGCACCCCTAGGCTTAGACTAGGGCACCCCTAGAATTAGGCTAAGGCTAAGGCTCCCCTAGCCTCAGGCTAGTGCACCCCTAGACTCAGGCTATGACACCCCTTGGCTTAGGCTAGGGCAATCCTAGGCTAGACTAACGCTAGAGCTCCCCTATCGTCAGGCTAGGACACCCGTAGGCTCAGGCTAGGGCACCCCTAGGCTCAGGATAGGGCACCCCTAGGCATAGGCTAGGGCACCCCTAGGCTTAGGCTAAGGCTAGGGCTCCCGTAGCCTCAGGCTAGGCCACCCCTAGGCTTAGGTTAGGGCACCCCTAGGCTTAGGCTTAGGCTAGGGCACCCCTAGGATTAGGCTAAGGCTAGGGCTCCCCTAGCCTAAGGCTCGGGCACCCCTAGGCTTAGGCTAGGGCACCCCTAGGCTTAGGCTAGGGCACCCCTAGGCTTTGGCTAGGGCACCCCAAGGCTTAGGCTAAGGCACCCCTAGGATTACGCTAAGGTTAGGGCTCCCCTAGCCTAAGGCTAGGGCACCTCTAGGCTTAGGCTAGGGCACCCCTAGGCTTAGGCTAGGGCACCCCAAGGCTTAGGCTAAGGCACCCCTAGGATTACGCTAAGGTTAGGGCTTCCCTAGACTAAGGCTAGGGCACCCATAGGCTTAGGCTGGCGCAACCCTAGGCTTTGGCTAGGGCACCCCTAAGCTTAGGCTAGGGCACCCCAAGGCTTAGGCTAGGGCACCCCTAGGCTTAGGGTAGGGCACCCCTAGGCTTAGGCTAGGGCACCCCAAGGCTTAGGCTAAGGCACCCCTAGGATTACGCTAAGGTTAGGGCTTCCCTAGACTAAGGCTAGGGCACCCATAGGCTTAGGCTGGCGCAACCCTAGGCTTTGGCTAGGGCACCCCTAAGCTTAGGCTAGGGCACCCCAAGGCTTAGGCTAGGGTACCCCGAGGCTTAGGCTAGGGCACCCCTAGGCTTAAGCTAGGGCACCCCTAGGCTTACGCTAAGGCTAGGGCTTCCCTAGCTTAAGGATAGGGCACCCCTAGGCTTAGGATTAGACACCCCTAGGCTTAGGCTAGGGCACCCCTAAGCTTAGGTAGGGAACGCCTAGGCTTAGGTTAGAGCACCCCTATGCTTAGGCTAGGGCACCCCTAGACGTAGGCTAGGGCACCCCATGGCTTAGGCTGGGGCACCCCTAGGCTTAGGCTAAGGCTAGGGCTCCCCTAGCCTAAGGCTAGGGCACCCCTAGGCATAGGCTAGGGCACCCCTAGGTTTAGGCTAGGGCGCCCCTAGGCTTAGGCTAAGGCTAGGGCTACCCTAGCCTAAGGCTAGGGCACCCCTAGGCTTAGGCTAGTGCACCCCTAGGCTTAGGCTACGGCACCCCTAGCCTAAGACTAAGGCTATGGCTCCCCTAGCCTAAGGCTAGGGCACCCCTAGGCTCAGGCTAGGGCACCCCTAGGCTTAGGCTAGGGCACCCTTAGGCTTAGGCAATGGCACGCCAGGGCTTAGGCTAAGGCTACGGCTCCCCTAGCCTCAGGCTAGTGCACCCCTAGACTCAAGCTAGTGCACCCCTAGGCTTACGCTAGGGCACCCCTAGGCTTAGGCTAAGGCTAGGGCTCCCCTAGCCTAAGGCTAGGGCACCCCTAGGCTTTGGCTAGGGCACCCCTAGGCTTAGGCTAGGGGACCCCTAGGCTTAGGCTAGGGAAACCCTAGGCTTAGGGTAAGGCTAGGGCTCCCCTAGACTCAAGCTAGTGCACCCCTAGGCTTACGCTAGGGCACCCCTAGGCTTAGGCTAAGGCTAGGGCTCCCCTAGCCTAAGGCTAGGGCACCCCTAGGCTTTGGCTAGGGCACCCCTAGGCTTAGGCTAGGGCACCCCTAGGCTAAGGCTAGGGCACCCCTAGGCTTAGGCTATGGCACCCCTAGGCTTAGGCGAGGGCACTCCTAGGCTTATGCTAGGGCACCCCTAAGCTTATGCTAGGGCACCCCTAGGCTTAGTCTTGGGCACCCCTAAGCTTAGGCTGGGGCAGCCCTAGGATTAGGATGGGAAACCCCTAGGCTTAGGCTAGGGCACCCCTAGGCTTAGGCTAAGGCTAGGGCTCCCCTAGCCTAAGTCTAGGGCACCCCTAGGCTTAGGCTAAGGCACCCCTAGGCTTAGTCTAGGGCAGCACTAGACTTAGGCTAGGGCCCCTAGCCTAAGGCTAGGGCACCTCTAGGTTTAGGCTAGGGCACCCCTAGGCTTAAGCTAGGGCACCCATAGGCTTAGGGTAGGGCACCCCTAGGCTTAGGCTAGGGCACCTGTACGCTTAGGCTAGGGCACCCCTAGGCTTATGCTAAGGCTAGGGCTCCCCTAGCCTAAGGCTAGGGCACCCCAAGGCTTAGGCTACGGCACCCCTAGGCTTACGCTAGGGCACCCCTAGGCATAGGCTAGCGCACCCCTGGGCTTAGGCTAAGGCTAGGGCACCCCTAGCTTTAGGCTAGGTAAACCCTAGTCATAGGCTAAGGCTAGGGCTCCCCTAGCCTAAAGCTAGGGCACCCCTAGGCTTAGGCTAGGGCATCCCTAGGCTTAGGCTCGGGCAGCCCTGGGCTTAGGCTAAGGCTAGGTCTCGCCTAGCCTAAGGCTAGGGCACCCCTATTCTTAGGCTAGGGCACCCCTAGGCTTAGGCTAGGGCACCCCTATGCTTAGGCTAGTGCACGCCTAGGCTTAGGCTGGGCAGCCCTAGGCTTAGGCTAAGGCTAGGGCTCGCCTAGCCTAAAGCTAGTGCACCCCTAGGCTTAGGCTAGGTACCCCTAGGCTTAGGCTAGGGCACCCCTAGGCTTAGGCTAAGGCTTGGGCTCCCCTAGCCTAAGGCTAGGGCACCCCAAGGCTTAGGCTAGGGCACCCCTAGGCTTAGGCTAGGGAACCCCTATGCTTAGGCTCAGGCTAGGGCTCCCCTAGCCAAAGGCTAGGGCACCCCTAGGCTTAGGCTAGGGCAGCCCTAGGCTTAGGCTAAAGCTAGGTCTCGCCTAGCCCAAGGGTAGGGCAACCCTTGGCTTAGGCTAGGACACCCCTAGTCTTAGGCTAGGGCACCCCTAGGCTTAGGCTAGGGCACCCCTAGGAGTAGGCTAGGGCACCCCTAGACTTAGGCTATGGCAGCCCTAGGCTTAGGCTAAGGCTAGGTTTCGCCTATCCTAAGGATAGGGCACCCCTAGGCTTAGGTTGGGCACCCCTAGTCTTATGCTAGGGCACCCCTAGGCTTAGGGTAGGGCTCCCCAAGGATTAGACTAGGGAACCCCTAGGCTTAGGCTATGGCACCCCTAGGCTTAGGCGAGTGCACCCCTAGGCTTATGCTAGGGCACCCCTAGGCTTATGCTAGGGCAACCCTAGGCTTAGGCTAGGGCATCCCTGGGCTTAGGCTAGGGCAGCCCTAGGCTTAGGCTAAGGCTAGGTCTCGCCTAGCCTAAGGCTAGGGCACCCCTAGGCTTAGGCTAGGGCACCCCTAGGCTTAGGCTAAGGCTAGGGCTCCTCTAGCCTTAGGCTAGGGCACCCCTAGGCTTAGGCGAGGGCAGCCCAAGGCTTAGGCTAAGGCTAGGGCTCGCCTAGCTTAAGGCTAGGGCAGCTCTAGGCTTAGGCTTGGGCACCCCTAGGCTTAGGCTGGGGCACCCCTAGGCTTAGGCTAAGGCTAGGGCTCCCCTAGCCTAAGGCTAGGGCATCCCTAGGCTTAGGCTAGGGCACCCCTAGGCTTAGGCTAGGGCACCCCTAGGCTTAGTCTAAGGCTAGGGCACCCCTAGGCTTCGTCTAAGGCTAGGGCACCCCTAGGCTTAGGTTAGGGCACCCCTAGGCTTAGGCTAAGGCTTGGGCTCCCCTAGCCTAAGCTAGGGCACCCCTAGGCTTAGCCTAGGGCACCCATAGGCTTAGGATAGTGCACCCCTAGGCTTAGCCTAACGCTAGGGCTCCACTAACCTCAGGTTAGGGCACTCCTAGACTCAGGCTAGGGCACCCCTAAGCTTAGGCTAGGGCAATCGTAGGCTTAGGCTAAGGCTAGGGCTCCCCTAGCCTCAGACAAGGGCACCCCTAGGCTTAGACTATGGCACCCTTAGGCTTAGGCTAAGGCTAGGGCTCCCCTAGCCTATGGCTACGGCACCCCTAGGCTCAGGCTAGGGCACCCCTAGGCTTAGTCTAGGGTACCCCTAGGCTTAGGAAAAGGCTAGGTCTCCCCTAGCCTAAGGCTAGGGCACCCCTAGGCTTAGGCTAGGGCTCCCCAAGCCTATGGCTACGGCACCCCTAGGCTCAGGCTAGGGCACCCCTAGGCTTAGACTAGGGCACCCCTAGGCTTAGGCTAAGGCTAAGGCTCCCCTAGCCTCAGGCTAGTGCACCCCTAGATTCAGGCTATGACACCCCTTGGCTTAGGCTAGGGCAATCCTAGGCTAGACTAACGCTAGAGCTCCCCTATCGTCAGGCTAGGACACCCGTAGGCTCAGGCTAGGGCATCCCTAGGCATAGGCTAGGGCACCCCTAGGCTTAGGCTAAGGCTAGGGCTCCCGTAGCCTCAGGCTAGGCCACCCCTAGGCTTAGGTTAGGGCACCCCTAGGCTTAGGCTTAGGCTAGGGCACCCCTAGGATTAGGCTAAGGCTAGGGCTCCCCTAGCCTAAGGCTAGGGCACCCCTAGGCTTAGGCTAGGGCAGCCCTAGGCTTAGGCTAGGGTACCCCGAGGCTTAGGCTAGGGCACCCCTAGGCTTAAGCTAGGGCACCCCTAGGCTTACGCTAAGGCTAGGGCTTCCCTAGCTTAAGGATAGGGCACCCCTAGGCTTAGGATTAGACACCCCTAGGCTTAGGCTAGGGCACCCCTAAGCTTAGGTAGGGAACGCCTAGGCTTAGGTTAGAGCACCCCTATGCTTAGGCTAGGGCACCCCTAGACGTAGGCTAGGGCACCCCATGGCTTAGGCTGGGGCACCCCTAGGCTTAGGCTAAGGCTAGGGCTCCCCTAGCCTAAGGCTAGGGCACCCCTAGGCATAGGCTAGGGCACCCCTAGGTTTAGGCTAGGGCGCCCCTAGGCTTAGGCTAAGGCTAGGGCTACCCTAGCCTAAGGCTAGGGCACCCCTAGGCTTAGGATAGGACACCCCTAGGCTTAGGCTAGGGCACACCTAGGCTTAGGCTAGGGCACCCGTAGGCTTAGGCTAGGACACCCCTAGGCTTAGGCTAGGGCACCACTAGGCTTAGGATAGGGCACCCATAGGCTTAGGAAAAGGCTAGGGCTCCCCTAGGCTTAGGCTAGGGCACCTCTAGGCTTAGGCTAGGGCACCGCTAGGCTTAGGCTAAGGCTAGGGCTCCCCTAGCATAACCATAAGGCACCCCTAGGCTTAGGCTAGGGCACCCCTAGGCTTTGTGTAGGGCACCCTTAGGCTTAGGGTATGGCACCTCTAGGCTTAGGCTAGGGCACGCCTAGGCTTAGGCTAGGGCACCCTTAGGCTTAGGCAATGGCACGCCAGGGCTTAGGCTAAGGCTACGGCTCCCCTAGCCTCAGGCTAGTGCACCCCTAGACTCAAGCTAGTGCACCCCTAGGCTCAGGCTAGGGCATCCCTGGGCTTAGGCTAGGGCAGCCCTAAGCTTAGGCTAAGGCTAGGTCTCGCCTAGCCTAAGGCTAGGGCACCCCTAGGCTTAGGCTAGGGCACCCCTAGGCTTAGGCTAAGGCTAGGGCTCCTCTAGCCTTAGGCTAGGGCACCCCTAGGCTTAGGCGAGGGCAGCCCAAGGCTTAGGCTAAGGCTAGGGCTCGCCTAGCTTAAGGCTAGGGCAGCTCTAGGCTTAGGCTAGGGCACCCCTAGGCTTAAGCTAGGGCACCCATAGGCTTAGGGTAGGGCACCCCTAGGCTTAGGCTAGGGCACCTGTACGCTTAGGCTAGGGCACCCCTAGGCTTATGCTAAGGCTAGGGCTCCCCTAGCCTAAGGCTAGGGCACCCCAAGGCTTAGGCTACGGCACCCCTAGGCTTACGCTAGGGCACCCCTAGGCATAGGCTAGCGCACCCCTGGGCTTAGGCTAAGGCTAGGGCACCCCTAGCTTTAGGCTAGGTAAACCCTAGTCATAGGCTAAGGCTAGGGCTCCCCTAGCCTAAAGCTAGGGCACCCCTAGGCTTAGGCTAGGGCATCCCTAGGCTTAGGCTCGGGCAGCCCTGGGCTTAGGCTAAGGCTAGGTCTCGCCTAGCCTAAGGCTAGGGCACCCCTATTCTTAGGCTAGGGCACCCCTAGGCTTAGGCTAGGGCACCCCTATGCTTAGGCTAGTGCACGCCTAGGCTTAGGCTGGGCAGCCCTAGGCTTAGGCTAAGGCTAGGGCTCGCCTAGCCTAAAGCTAGTGCACCCCTAGGCTTAGGCTAGGTACCCCTAGGCTTAGGCTAGGGCACCCCTAGGCTTAGGCTAAGGCTTGGGCTCCCCTAGCCTAAGGCTAGGGCACCCCAAGGCTTAGGCTAGGGCACCCCTAGGCTTAGGCTAGGGAACCCCTATGCTTAGGCTCAGGCTAGGGCTCCCCTAGCCAAAGGCTAGGGCACCCCTAGGCTTAGGCTAGGGCAGCCCTAGGCTTAGGCTAAAGCTAGGTCTCGCCTAGCCCAAGGGTAGGGCAACCCTTGGCTTAGGCTAGGACACCCCTAGTCTTAGGCTAGGGCACCCCTAGGCTTAGGCTAGGGCACCCCTAGGAGTAGGCTAGGGCACCCCTAGACTTAGGCTATGGCAGCCCTAGGATTAGGCTAAGGCTAGGTTTCGCCTATCCTAAGGATAGGGCACCCCTAGGCTTAGGTTGGGCACCCCTAGTCTTATGCTAGGGCACCCCTAGGCTTAGGGTAGGGCTCCCCAAGGATTAGACTAGGGAACCCCTAGGCTTAGGCTATGGCACCCCTAGGCTTAGGCGAGTGCACCCCTAGGCTTATGCTAGGGCACCCCTAGGCTTATGCTAGGGCAACCCTAGGCTTAGGCTAGGGCATCCCTGGGCTTAGGCTAGGGCAGCCCTAGGCTTAGGCTAAGGCTAGGTCTCGCCTAGCCTAAGGCTAGGGCACCCCTAGGCTTAGGCTAGGGCACCCCTAGGCTTAGGCTAAGGCTAGGGCTCCTCTAGCCTTAGGCTAGGGCACCCCTAGGCTTAGGCGAGGGCAGCCCAAGGCTTAGGCTAAGGCTAGGGCTCGCCTAGCTTAAGGCTAGGGCAGCTCTAGGCTTAGGCTTGGGCACCCCTAGGCTTAGGCTGGGGCACCCCTAGGCTTAGGCTAAGGCTAGGGCTCCCCTAGCCTAAGGCTAGGGCATCCCTAGGCTTAGGCTAGGGCACCCCTAGGCTTAGGCTAGGGCACCCCTAGGCTTAGTCTAAGGCTAGGGCACCCCTAGGCTTCGTCTAAGGCTAGGGCACCCCTAGGCTTAGGTTAGGGCACCCCTAGGCTTAGGCTAAGGCTTGGGCTCCCCTAGCCTAAGCTAGGGCACCCCTAGGCTTAGCCTAGGGCACCCATAGGCTTAGGATAGTGCACCCCTAGGCTTAGCCTAACGCTAGGGCTCCACTAACCTCAGGTTAGGGCACTCCTAGACTCAGGCTAGGGCACCCCTAAGCTTAGGCTAGGGCAATCGTAGGCTTAGGCTAAGGCTAGGGCTCCCCTAGCCTCAGACAAGGGCACCCCTAGGCTTAGACTATGGCACCCTTAGGCTTAGGCTAAGGCTAGGGCTCCCCTAGCCTATGGCTACGGCACCCCTAGGCTCAGGCTAGGGCACCCCTAGGCTTAGTCTAGGGTACCCCTAGGCTTAGGAAAAGGCTAGGTCTCCCCTAGCCTAAGGCTAGGGCACCCCTAGGCTTAGGCTAGGGCTCCCCAAGCCTATGGCTACGGCACCCCTAGGCTCAGGCTAGGGCACCCCTAGGCTTAGACTAGGGCACCCCTAGGCTTAGGCTAAGGCTAAGGCTCCCCTAGCCTCAGGCTAGTGCACCCCTAGATTCAGGCTATGACACCCCTTGGCTTAGGCTAGGGCAATCCTAGGCTAGACTAACGCTAGAGCTCCCCTATCGTCAGGCTAGGACACCCGTAGGCTCAGGCTAGGGCACCCCTAGGCATAGGCTAGGGCACCCCTAGGCTTAGGCTAAGGCTAGGGCTCCCGTAGCCTCAGGCTAGGCCACCCCTAGGCTTAGGTTAGGGCACCCCTAGGCTTAGGCTTAGGCTAGGGCACCCCTAGGATTAGGCTAAGGCTAGGGCTCCCCTAGCCTAAGGCTAGGGCACCCCTAGGCTTAGGCTAGGGCAGCCCTAGGCTTAGGCTAGGGTACCCCGAGGCTTAGGCTAGGGCACCCCTAGGCTTAAGCTAGGGCACCCCTAGGCTTACGCTAAGGCTAGGGCTTCCCTAGCTTAAGGATAGGGCACCCCTAGGCTTAGGATTAGACACCCCTAGGCTTAGGCTAGGGCACCCCTAAGCTTAGGTAGGGAACGCCTAGGCT
The DNA here is from genome assembly GCF_050624435.1 of Tenrec ecaudatus. NCBI lineage: Eukaryota > Metazoa > Chordata > Mammalia > Afrosoricida > Tenrecidae > Tenrec > Tenrec ecaudatus. The sequence goes on from NW_027457690.1 coordinate 10,017, forward strand.
TAGGTTAGAGCACCCCTATGCTTAGGCTAGGGCACCCCTAGACGTAGGCTAGGGCACCCCATGGCTTAGGCTGGGGCACCCCTAGGCTTAGGCTAAGGCTAGGGCTCCCCTAGCCTAAGGCTAGGGCACCCCTAGGCATAGGCTAGGGCACCCCTAGGTTTAGGTTAGGGCGCCCCTAGGCTTAGGCTAAGGCTAGGGCTACCCTAGCCTAAGGCTAGGGCACCCCTAGGCTTAGGATAGGACACCCCTAGGCTTAGGCTAGGGCACACCTAGGCTTAGGCTAGGGCACCCGTAGGCTTAGGCTAGGACACCCCTAGGCTTAGGCTAGGGCACCACTAGGCTTAGGATAGGGCACCCATAGGCTTAGGAAAAGGCTAGGGCTCCCCTAGGCTTAGGCTAGGGCACCTCTAGGCTTAGGCTAGGGCACCGCTAGGCTTAGGCTAAGGCTAGGGCTCCCCTAGCATAACCATAAGGCACCCCTAGGCTTAGGCTAGGGCACCCCTAGGCTTTGTGTAGGGCACCCTTAGGCTTAGGGTATGGCACCTCTAGGCTTAGGCTAGGGCACGCCTAGGCTTAGGCTAGGGCACCCTTAGGCTTAGGCAATGGCACGCCAGGGCTTAGGCTAAGGCTACGGCTCCCCTAGCCTCAGGCTAGTGCACCCCTAGACTCAAGCTAGTGCACCCCTAGGCTCAGGCTAGGGCATCCCTGGGCTTAGGCTAGGGCAGCCCTAGGCTTAGGCTAAGGCTAGGTCTCGCCTAGCCTAAGGCTAGGGCACCCCTAGGCTTAGGCTAGGGCACCCCTAGGCTTAGGCTAAGGCTAGGGCTCCTCTAGCCTTAGGCTAGGGCACCCCTAGGCTTAGGCGAGGGCAGCCCAAGGCTTAGGCTAAGGCTAGGGCTCGCCTAGCTTAAGGCTAGGGCAGCTCTAGGCTTAGGCTTGGGCACCCCTAGGCTTAGGCTGGGGCACCCCTAGGTTTAGGCTAGGGCGCCCCTAGGCTTAGGCTAAGGCTAGGGCTCCCCTAGCCTAAGGCTAGGGCATCCCTAGGCTTAGGCTAGGGCACCCCTAGGCTTAGGCTAGGGCACCCCTAGGCTTAGTCTAAGGCTAGGGCACCCCTAGGCTTAGTCTAAGGCTAGGGCACCCCTAGGCTTCGTCTAAGGCTAGGGCACCCCTAGGCTTAGGTTAGGGCACCCCTAGGCTTAGGCTAAGGCTTGGGCTCCCCTAGCCTAAGCTAGGGCACCCCTAGGCTTAGCCTAGGGCGCCCATAGGCTTAGGATAGTGCACCAATAGGCTTAGCCTAACGCTAGGGCTCCACTAACCTCAGGTTAGGGCACCCCTAGACTCAGGCTAGGGCACCCCTAAGCTTAGGCTAGGGCAATCGTAGGCTTAGGCTAAGGCTAGGGCTCCCCTAGCCTCAGACAAGGGCACCCCTAGGCTTAGACTATGGCACCCTTAGGCTTAGGCTAAGGCTAGGGCTCCCCTAGCCTATGGCTACGGAACCCCTAGGCTCAGGCTAGGGCACCCCTAGGCTTAGACTAGGGTACCCCTAGGCTTAGGAAAAGGCTAGGTCTCCCCTAGCCTAAGGCTAGGGCACCCCTAGGCTTAGCCTAGGGCTCCCCAAGCCTATGGCTACGGCACCCCTAGGCTCAGGCTAGGGCACCCCTAGGCTTAGACTAGGGCACCCCTAGAATTAGGCTAAGGCTAAGGCTCCCCTAGCCTCAGGCTAGTGCACCCCTAGACTCAGGCTATGACACCCCTTGGCTTAGGCTAGGGCAATCCTAGGCTAGACTAACGCTAGAGCTCCCCTATCGTCAGGCTAGGACACCCGTAGGCTCAGGCTAGGGCACCCCTAGGCTCAGGATAGGGCACCCCTAGGCATAGGCTAGGGCACCCCTAGGCTTAGGCTAAGGCTAGGGCTCCCGTAGCCTCAGGCTAGGCCACCCCTAGGCTTAGGTTAGGGCACCCCTAGGCTTAGGCTTAGGCTAGGGCACCCCTAGGATTAGGCTAAGGCTAGGGCTCCCCTAGCCTAAGGCTCGGGCACCCCTCGGCTTAGGCTAGGGCACCCCTAGGCTTAGGCTAGGGCACCCCTAGGCTTAGGCTAGGGCACCCCAAGGCTTAGGCTAAGGCACCCCTAGGATTACGCTAAGGTTAGGGCTCCCCTAGCCTAAGGCTAGGGCACCTCTAGGCTTAGGCTAGGGCACCCCTAGGCTTAGGCTAGGGCACCCCAAGGCTTAGGCTAAGGCACCCCTAGGATTACGCTAAGGTTAGGGCTTCCCTAGACTAAGGCTAGGGCACCCATAGGCTTAGGCTGGCGCAACCCTAGGCTTTGGCTAGGGCACCCCTAAGCTTAGGCTAGGGCACCCCAAGGCTTAGGCTAGGGCACCACTAGGCTTAGGGTAGGGCACCCCTAGGCTTAGGCTAGGGCACCCCAAGGCTTAGGCTAAGGCACCCCTAGGATTACGCTAAGGTTAGGTCTTCCCTAGACTAAGGCTAGGGCACCCATAGGCTTAGGCTGGCGCAACCCTAGGCTTTGGCTAGGGCACCCCTAAGCTTAGGCTAGGGCACCCCAAGGCTTAGGCTAGGGTACCCCGAGGCTTAGGCTAGGGCACCCCTAGGCTTAAGCTAGGGCACCCCTAGGCTTACGCTAAGGCTAGGGCTTCCCTAGCTTAAGGATAGGGCACCCCTAGGCTTAGGATTAGACACCCCTAGGCTTAGGCTAGGGCACCCCTAAGCTTAGGTAGGGAACGCCTAGGCTTAGGTTAGAGCACCCCTATGCTTAGGCTAGGGCACCCCTAGACGTAGGCTAGGGCACCCCATGGCTTAGGCTGGGGCACCCCTAGGCTTAGGCTAAGGCTAGGGCTCCCCTAGCCTAAGGCTAGGGCACCCCTAGGCATAGGCTAGGGCACCCCTAGGTTTAGGCTAGGGCGCCCCTAGGCTTAGGCTAAGGCTAGGGCTACCCTAGCCTAAGGCTAGGGCACCCCTAGGCTTAGGCTAGTGCACCCCTAGGCTTAGGCTACGGCACCCCTAGCCTAAGACTAAGGCTATGGCTCCCCTAGCCTAAGGCTAGGGCACCCCTAGGCTCAGGCTAGGGCACCCCTAGGCTTAGGCTAGGGCACCCTTAGGCTTAGGCAATGGCACGCCAGGGCTTAGGCTAAGGCTATGGCTCCCCTAGCCTCAGGCTAGTGCACCCCTAGACTCAAGCTAGTGCACCCCTAGGCTTACGCTAGGGCACCCCTAGGCTTAGGCTAAGGCTAGGGCTCCCCTAGCCTAAGGCTAGGGCACCCCTAGGCTTTGGCTAGGGCACCCCTAGGCTTAGGCTAGGGGACCCCTAGGCTTAGGCTAGGGAAACCCTAGGCTTAGGGTAAGGCTAGGGCTCCCCTAGCCTAAGGCTAGGGCACCCCTAGGCTAAGGCTAGGGCACCCCTAGGCTTAGGCTATGGCACCCCTAGGCTTAGGCGAGGGCACTCCTAGGCTTATGCTAGGGCACCCCTAAGCTTATGCTAGGGCACCCCTAGGCTTAGTCTTGGGCACCCCTAAGCTTAGGCTGGGGCAGCCCTAGGATTAGGATGGGAAACCCCTAGGCTTAGGCTAGGGCACCCCTAGGCTTAGGCTAAGGCTAGGGCTCCCCTAGCCTAAGTCTAGGGCACCCCTAGGCTTAGGCTAAGGCACCCCTAGGCTTAGTCTAGGGCAGCCCTAGACTTAGGCTAGGGCCCCTAGCCTAAGGCTAGGGCACCTCTAGGTTTAGGCTAGGGCACCCCTAGGCTTAAGCTAGGGCACCCATAGGCTTAGGGTAGGGCACCCCTAGGCTTAGGCTAGGGCACCTGTACGCTTAGGCTAGGGCACCCCTAGGCTTATGCTAAGGCTAGGGCTCCCCTAGCCTAAGGCTAGGGCACCCCAAGGCTTAGGCTACGGCACCCCTAGGCTTACGCTAGGGCACCCCTAGGCATAGGCTAGCGCACCCCTGGGCTTAGGCTAAGGCTAGGGCACCCCTAGCTTTAGGCTAGGTAAACCCTAGTCATAGGCTAAGGCTAGGGCTCCCCTACCCTAAGGCTAGGGCACCCCTAGGCTTAGGCTAGGGCATCCCTAGGCTTAGGCTCGGGCAGCCCTGGGCTTAGGCTAAGGCTAGGTCTCGCCTAGCCTAAGGCTAGGGCACCCCTATTCTTAGGCTAGGGCACCCCTAGGCTTAGGCTAGGGCACCCCTATGCTTAGGCTAGTGCACGCCTAGGCTTAGGCTGGGCAGCCCTAGGCTTAGGCTAAGGCTAGGGCTCGCCTAGCCTAAAGCTAGTGCACCCCTAGGCTTAGGCTAGGTACCCCTAGGCTTAGGCTAGGGCACCCCTAGGCTTAGGCTAAGGCTTGGGCTCCCCTAGCCTAAGGCTAGGGCACCCCAAGGCTTAGGCTAGGGCACCCCTAGGCTTAGGCTAGGGAACCCCTATGCTTAGGCTCAGGCTAGGGCTCCCCTAGCCAAAGGCTAGGGCACCCCTAGGCTTAGGCTAGGGCAGCCCTAGGCTTAGGCTAAAGCTAGGTCTCGCCTAGCCCAAGGGTAGGGCAACCCTTGGCTTAGGCTAGGACACCCCTAGTCTTAGGCTAGGGCACCCCTAGGCTTAGGCTAGGGCACCCCTAGGAGTAGGCTAGGGCACCCCTAGACTTAGGCTATGGCAGCCCTAGGCTTAGGCTAAGGCTAGGTTTCGCCTATCCTAAGGATAGGGCACCCCTAGGCTTAGGTTGGGCACCCCTAGTCTTATGCTAGGGCACCCCTTGGCTTAGGGTAGGGCTCCCCAAGGATTAGACTAGGGAACCCCTAGGCTTAGGCTATGGCACCCCTAGGCTTAGGCGAGTGCACCCCTAGGCTTATGCTAGGGCACCCCTAGGCTTATGCTAGGGCAACCCTAGGCTTAGGCTAGGGCATCCCTGGGCTTAGGCTAGGGCAGCCCTAGGCTTAGGCTAAGGCTAGGTCTCGCCTAGCCTAAGGCTAGGGCACCCCTAGGCTTAGGCTAGGGCACCCCTAGGCTTAGGCTAAGGCTAGGGCTCCTCTAGCCTTAGGCTAGGGCACCCCTAGGCTTAGGCGAGGGCAGCCCAAGGCTTAGGCTAAGGCTAGGGCTCGCCTAGCTTAAGGCTAGGGCAGCTCTAGGCTTAGGCTTGGGCACCCCTAGGCTTAGGCTGGGGCACCCCTAGGCTTAGGCTAAGGCTAGGGCTCCCCTAGCCTAAGGCTAGGGCATCCCTAGGCTTAGGCTAGGGCACCCCTAGGCTTAGGCTAGGGCACCCCTAGGCTTAGTCTAAGGCTAGGGCACCCCTAGGCTTCGTCTAAGGCTAGGGCACCCCTAGGCTTAGGTTAGGGCACCCCTAGGCTTAGGCTAAGGCTTGGGCTCCCCTAGCCTAAGCTAGGGCACCCCTAGGCTTAGCCTAGGGCACCCATAGGCTTAGGATAGTGCACCCCTAGGCTTAGCCTAACGCTAGGGCTCCACTAACCTCAGGTTAGGGCACTCCTAGACTCAGGCTAGGGCACCCCTAAGCTTAGGCTAGGGCAATCGTAGGCTTAGGCTAAGGCTAGGGCTCCCCTAGCCTCAGACAAGGGCACCCCTAGGCTTAGACTATGGCACACTTAGGCTTAGGCTAAGGCTAGGGCTCCCCTAGCCTATGGCTACGGCACCCCTAGGCTCAGGCTAGGGCACCCCTAGGCTTAGTCTAGGGTACCCCTAGGCTTAGGAAAAGGCTAGGTCTCCCCTAGCCTAAGGCTAGGGCACCCCTAGGCTTAGGCTAGGGCTCCCCAAGCCTATGGCTACGGCACCCCTAGGCTCAGGCTAGGGCACCCCTAGGCTTAGACTAGGGCACCCCTAGGCTTAGGCTAAGGCTAAGGCTCCCCTAGCCTCAGGCTAGTGCACCCCTAGACTCAGGCTATGACACCCCTTGGCTTAGGCTAGGGCAATCCTAGGCTAGACTAACGCTAGAGCTCCCCTATCGTCAGGCTAGGACACCCGTAGGCTCAGGCTAGGGCACCCCTAGGCTCAGGATAGGGCACCCCTAGGCATAGGCTAGGGCACCCCTAGGCTTAGGCTAAGGCTAGGGCTCCCGTAGCCTCAGGCTAGGCCACCCCTAGGCTTAGGTTAGGGCACCCCTAGGCTTAGGCTTAGGCTAGGGCACCCCTAGGATTAGGCTAAGGCTAGGGCTCCCCTAGCCTAAGGCTAGGGCACCCCTAGGCTTAGGCTAGGGCACCCCTAGGCTTAGGCTAGGGTACCCCGAGGCTTAGGCTAGGGCACCCCTAGGCTTAAGCTAGGGCACCCCTAGGCTTACGCTAAGGCTAGGGCTTCCCTAGCTTAAGGATAGGGCACCCCTAGGCTTAGGATTAGACACCCCTAGGCTTAGGCTAGGGCACCCCTAAGCTTAGGTAGGGAACGCCTAGGCTTAGGTTAGAGCACCCCTATGCTTAGGCTAGGGCACCCCTAGACGTAGGCTAGGGCACCCCATGGCTTAGGCTGGGGCACCCCTAGGCTTAGGCTAAGGCTAGGGCTCCCCTAGCCTAAGGCTAGGGCACCCCTAGGCATAGGCTAGGGCACCCCTAGGTTTAGGCTAGGGCGCCCCTAGGCTTAGGCTAAGGCTAGGGCTACCCTAGCCTAAGGCTAGGGCACCCCTAGGCTTAGGATAGGACACCCCTAGGCTTAGGCTAGGGCACACCTAGGCTTAGGCTAGGGCACCCGTAGGCTTAGGCTAGGACACCCCTAGGCTTAGGCTAGGGCACCACTAGGCTTAGGATAGGGCACCCATAGGCTTAGGAAAAGGCTAGGGCTCCCCTAGGCTTAGGCTAGGGCACCTCTAGGCTTAGGCTAGGGCACCGCTAGGCTTAGGCTAAGGCTAGGGCTCCCCTAGCATAACCATAAGGCACCCCTAGGCTTAGGCTAGGGCACCCCTAGGCTTTGTGTAGGGCACCCTTAGGCTTAGGGTATGGCACCTCTAGGCTTAGGCTAGGGCACGCCTAGGCTTAGGCTAGGGCACCCTTAGGCTTAGGCAATGGCACGCCAGGGCTTAGGCTAAGGCTACGGCTCCCCTAGCCTCAGGCTAGTGCACCCCTAGACTCAAGCTAGTGCACCCCTAGGCTTAGGCTAGGGCACCCCTAGGCTTAGGCTAAGGCTAGGGCTCCACTAGCCTAAGGCTAGGGCACCCCTAGGCTTTGGCTAGGGCACCCCTAGGCTTAGGCTAGGGGACCCCTAGGCTTAGGCTAGGGAAACCCTAGGCTTAGGGTAAGGCTAGGGCTCCCCTAGCCTAAGGCTAGGGCACCCCTAGGCTAAGGCTAGGGCACCCCTAAGCTTAGGCTATGGCACCCCTAGGCTTAGGCGAGGGCACTCCTAGGCTTATGCTAGGGCACCCCTAAGCTTATGCTAGGGCACCCCTAGGCTTAGTCTTGGGCACCCCTAAGCTTAGGCTAGGGCAGCCCTAGGATTAGGATGGGAAACCCCTAGGCTTAAGCTAGGGCACCCCTAGGCTTAGGCTAAGGCTAGGGCTCCCCTAGCCTAAGTCTAGGGCACCCCTAGGCTTAGGCTAAGGCACCCCTAGGCTTAGTCTAGGGAAGCCCTAGACTTAGGCTAGGGCCCCTAGGCTTAGGCTAGGGCACCTGTACGCTTAGGCTAGGGCACCCCTAGGCTTATGCTAAGGCTAGGGCTCCCCTAGCCTAAGGCTAGGGCACCCCAAGGCTTAGGCTACGGCACCCCTAGGCTTACGCTAGGGCACCCCTAGGCGTAGGCTAGCGCACCCCTGGGCTTAGGCTAAGGCTAGGGCACCCCTAGCTTTAGGCTAGGTAAACCCTAGTCATAGGCTAAGGCTAGGGCTCCCCTAGCCTAAGGCTAGGGCACTCCTAGGCTTAGGCTAGGGCATCCCTAGGCTTAGGCTCGGGCAGCCCTGGGCTTAGGCTAAGGCTAGGTCTCGCCTAGCCTAAGGCTACGGCACCCCTATTCTTAGGCTAGGGCACCCCTAGGCTTAGGCTAGGGCACCCCTATGCTTAGGCTAGTGCACGCCTAGGCTTAGGCTGGGCAGCCCTAGGCTTAGGCTAAGGCTAGGGCTCGCCTAGCCTAAAGCTAGTGCACCCCTAGGCTTAGGCTAGGTACCCCTAGGCTTAGGCTAGGGCACCCCTAGGCTTAGGCTAAGGCTTGGGCTCCCCTAGCCTAAGGCTAGGGCACCCCAAGGCTTAGGCTAGGGCACCCCTAGGCTTAGGCTAGGGAACCCCTATGCTTAGGCTCAGGCTAGGGCTCCCCTAGCCTAAGGCTAGGGCACCCCTAGGCTTAGGCTAGGGCAGCCCTAGGCTTAGGCTAAAGCTAGGTCTCGCCTAGCCCAAGGGTAGGGCAACCCTTGGCTTAGGCTAGGACACCTCTAGTCTTAGGCTAGGGCACCCCTAGGCTTAGGCTAGGGCACCCCTAGGAGTAGGCTAGGGCACCCCTAGACTTGGGCTATGGCAGCCCTAGGCTTAGGCTAAGGCTAGGTTTCGCCTATCCTAAGGATAGGGCACCCCTAGGCTTAGGTTGGGCACCCCTAGTCTTATGCTAGGGCACCCCTAGGCTTAGGGTAGGGCTCCCCAAGGATTAGGCTAGGGAACCCCTAGGCTTAGGCTATGGCACCCCTAGGCTTAGGCGAGTGCACCCCTAGGCTTATGCTAGGGCACCCCTAGGCTTATGCTAGGGCAACCCTAGGCTTAGGCTAGGGTAGCCCTAGGTTTAGGCTAAGGCTAGGGCTCCCCTAGCCTAAGACTAGGGCACCCCTAGGATTAGACTAAGGCACCACTAATCTTAGGCTAGGGCAACCCTAGGCTTAGGCTAAGACTAGGGCTCCCCTAGCCTAAGGCTAGGGCACCCCTAGGCTCAGGCTAGGGCACCCCTAGGCTTAGGCTAGGGCACATAGCCAAAGGCTAAGGCACCCCTAGGCTTAGGCTAGGGCACCCCTAGGCTTAGGCTAAGGCTAGGGCTCCCCTATCCTATAGCTAGGGCACCCCTAGGCTTAGGCTAGTGCACCCCTAGCCTTAGGCTACGGCACCCCTAGCCTAAGACTAAGGCTATGGCTCCCCTAGCCTAAGGCTAGGGCACCCCAAGGCTCAGGCTAGGGCACCCCTAGGCTTAGGCTAGGGCACCCTTAGGCTTAGGCAATGGCACGCCAGGGCTTAGGCTAAGGCTACGGCTCCCCTAGCCTCAGGCGAGTGCACCCCTAGACTCAAGCTAGTGCACCCCTAGGCTTAGGCTAGGGCACCCCTAGGCTTAGGCTAAGGCTAGGGCTCCCCTAGCCTAAGGCTAGGGCACCCCTAGGCTTTGGCTAGGGCACCCCTAGGCTTAGGCTAGGGGACCCCTAGTCTTAGGCTAGGGAAACCCTAGGCTTAGGGTAAGGCTAGGGCTCACCTAGCCTAACGCTAGGGCACCCCTAGGCTTAGGCTAGGGCACCCCTAGGCTTAGGCTATGGCACCCATAGGCATAGGCGAGGGCACTCCTAGGCTTATGCTAGGGCACCCCTAAGCTTAGGCTGGGGCAGCCCTAGGCTTAGGATGGGAAACCCCTAGGCTTAGGCTAGGGCACCCCTAGGCTTAGGCTAAGGCTAGGGCTCCCCTAGCCTAAGTCTAGGGCACCCCTAGGCTTAGGCTAAGGCACCCCTAGGCTTAAGCTAGGGCACCCCTAGGCTTAGGCTAGGGCATCCCTAGTCTTAGGCTCAGGCAGCCCTAGGCTTAGGCTAAGGCTAGGGCTCCCCTAGCCTAAGGCTAGGGCACCCCAAGGCTTAGGCTACGGCACCCCTAGGCTTAGGCTAGGGCACACCTAGGCGTAGGCTAGCGCACACCTAGGCTTAGGCTAAGGCTAGGGCACCCCTAGCCTTAGGCTAGGGAAACCCTAGGCATAGGCTAAGGCTAGGGCTCCCCTAGCCTAAGGCTAGGGCACCCCTAGGCTTAGGCTAGGGCATCCCTAGGCTTAGGCTCGGGCAGCCCTAGGCTTAGGCTAAGGCTAGGTCTCGCCTAGCCTAAGGCTAGGGCACCCCTAGGCTTAGGCAAAGGCACCCCTAGGCTTGGGCTAGGGCACCCCTAGGCTTAGGCTAGGGCACCCCTAGACTTAGGCTAGGACACCCCTAGGCTTAGACTAAGACTACGGCTCCCCTAGCCTAAGGATAGGGCACCCCAAGGCTTAGGCTAGGGCAGCCCTAGGCTTAGGCTAAGGCTAGGTCTCGCCTAGCCTAAGGCTAGGGCACCCGTAGGCTCAGGTTAGGGCATCCCTGGGCTTAGGCTAGGGCAGCCCTAGGCTTAGGCTAAGGCTAGGTCTCGCCTAGCCTAAGGCTAGGGCACCCCTAGGCTTAGGCGAGGGCACCCCTAGGCTCAGGCTAGGGCATCCCTGGGCTTAGGCTAGGGCAGCCCTAGGCTTAGGCTAAGGCTAGGTCTCGCCTAGCCTAAGGCTAGGGCACCCCTAGGCTTAGGCTAGGGCACCCCTAGGCTTAGGCTAAGGCTAGGGCTCCTCTAGCCTTAGGCTAGGGCACCCCTAGGCTTAGGCGAGGGCAGCCCAAGGCTTAGGCTAAGGCTAGGGCTCGCCTAGCTTAAGGCTAGGGCAGCTCTAGGCTTAGGCTTGGGCACCCCTAGGCTTAGGCTGGGGCACCCCTAGGCTTAGGCTAAGGCTAGGGCTCCCCTAGCCTAAGGCTAGGGCATCCCTAGGCTTAGGCTAGGGCACCCCTAGGCTTAGGCTAGGGCACCCCTAGGCTTAGTCTAAGGCTAGGGCACCCCTAGGCTTAGTCTAAGGCTAGGGCACCCCTAGGCTTCGTCTAAGGCTAGGGCACCCCTAGGCTTAGGTTAGGGCACCCCTAGGCTTAGGCTAAGGCTTGGGCTCCCCTAGCCTAAGCTAGGGCACCCCTAGGCTTAGCCTAGGGCACCCATAGGCTTAGGATAGTGCACCCCTAGGCTTAGCCTAACGCTAGGGCTCCACTAACCTCAGGTTAGGGCACCCTTAGACTCAGGCTAGGGCACCCCTAAGCTTAGGCTAGGGCAATCGTAGGCTTAGGCTAAGGCTAGGGCTCCCCTAGCCTCAGACAAGGGCACCCCTAGGCTTAGACTATGGCACCCTTAGGCTTAGGCTAAGGCTAGGGCTCCCCTAGCCTATGGCTACGGCACCCCTAGGCTCAGGCTAGGGCACCCCTAGGCTTAGACTAGGGTACCCCTAGGCTTAGGAAAAGGCTAGGTCTCCCCTAGCCTAAGGCTAGGGCACCCCTAGGCTTAGCCTAGGGCTCCCCAAGCCTATGGCTACGGCACCGTAGGCTCAGGCTAGGGCACCCCTAGGCTTAGACTAGGGCACCCCTAGAATTAGGCTAAGGCTAAGGCTCCCCTAGCCTCAGGCTAGTGCACCCCTAGACTCAGGCTATGACACCCCTTGGCTTAGGCTAGGGCAATCCTAGGCTAGACTAACGCTATAGCTCTCCTATCGTCAGGCTAGGACACCCGTAGGCTCAGGCTAGGGCACCCCTAGGCTCAGGATAGGGCACCCCTAGGCATAGGCTAGGGCACCCCTAGGCTTAGGCTAAGGCTAGGGCTCCCGTAGCCTCAGGCTAGGCCACCCCTAGGCTTAGGTTAGGGCACCCCTAGGCTTAGGCTTAGGCTAGGGCACCCCTAGGATTAGGCTAAGGCTAGGGCTCCCCTAACCTAAGGCTCGGGCACCCCTAGGCTTAGGCTAGGGCACCCCTAGGCTTAGGCTAAGGCACCCCTAGGCTTAGGCTAGGGCACCCCAAGGCTTAGGCTAAGGCACCCCTAGGATTACGCTAAGGTTAAGGCTCCCCTAGCCTAAGGCTAGGGCACCTCTAGGCTTAGGCTAGGGCACCCCTAGGCTTAGGCTAGGGCACCCCAAGGCTTAGGCTAAGGCACCCCTAGGATTACGCTAAGGTTAGGGCTTCCCTAGACTAAGGCTAGGGCACCCATAGGCTTAGGCTGGCGCAACCCTAGGCTTTGGCTAGGGCACCCCTAAGCTTAGGCTAGGGCACCCCAAGGCTTAGGCTAGGGCACCCCTAGGCTTAGGCTAGGGCACCCCTAGGCTTAGGCTAGGGCACCCCAAGGCTTAGGCTAAGGCACCCCTAGGATTACGCTAAGGTTAGGGCTTCCCTAGACTAAGGCTAGGGCACCCATAGGCTTAGGCTGGCGCAACCCTAGGCTTTGGCTAGGGCACCCCTAAGCTTAGGCTAGGGCACCCCAAGGCTTAGGCTAGGGTACCCCGAGGCTTAGGCTAGGGCACCCCTAGGCTTAAGCTAGGGCACCCCTAGGCTTACGCTAAGGCTAGGGCTTCCCTAGCTTAAGGATAGGGCACCCCTAGGCTTAGGATTAGACACCCCTAGGCTTAGGCTAGGGCACCCCTAAGCTTAGGTAGGGAACGCCTAGGCTTAGGTTAGAGCACCCCTATGCTTAGGCTAGGGCACCCCTAGACGTAGGCTAGGGCACCCCATGGCTTAGGCTGGGGCACCCCTAGGCTTAGGCTAAGGCTAGGGCTCCCCTAGCCTAAGGCTAGGGCACCCCTAGGCATAGGCTAGGGCACCCCTAGGTTTAGGCTAGGGCGCCCCTAGGCTTAGGCTAAGGCTAGGGCTACCCTAGCCTAAGGCTAGGGCACCCCTAGGCTTAGGATAGGACACCCCTAGGCTTAGGCTAGGGCACACCTAGGCTTAGGCTAGGGCACCCGTAGGCTTAGGCTAGGACACCCCTAGGCTTAGGCTAGGGCATCACTAGGCTTAGGATAGGGCACCCCTAGGCTTAGGAAAAGGCTAGGGCTCCCCTAGGCTTAGGCTAGGGCACCTCTAGGCTTAGGCTAGGGCACCGCTAGGCTTAGGCTAAGGCTAGGGCTCCCCTAGCATAACCATAAGGCACCCCTAGGCTTAGGCTAGGGCACCCCTAGGCTTAGTGTAGGGCACCCTTAGGCTTAGGGTATGGCACCTCTAGGCTTAGGCTAGGGCACGCCTAGGCTTAGGCTAGGGCACCACTAGGCTTAGGCTAAGGCTGTGCTCCGCTAGCCTAAGGATAGGGCACCCCTAGGGATAGGCTAGGGCACCCATAGGCTTAGGCTAGGGTGCCCCTAGGCTTAGGCTAGGGCAGCCCTAGGCTTTGGCTAGGGCACCCCTAGGCTTAGGCTAGGGCAGCCCTAGGCTTAGGCTAAAGCTAGGTCTCGCCTAGCCCAAGGGTAGGGCACCCCTAGGCTTAGGCTAGGACACCCCTAGTCTTAGGCTAGGGCACCCCTAGGCTTAGGCTAGGGCACCCCTAGGAGTAGGCTAGGGTACCCCTAGACTTAGGCTATGGCAGCCCTAGGCTTAGGCTAAGGCTAGGTCTCGCCTATCCTAAGGATAGGGCACCCCTAGGCTTAGGTTGGGCACCCCTAGTCTTAGGCTAGGGGACCCCTAGGCTTAGGGTAGGGCACCCCAAGGATTAGGCTAGGGAACCCCTAGGCTTAGGCTATGGCACCCCTAGGCTTAGGAGAGTGCACCCCTAGGCTTATGCTAGGGCACCCCTAGGCTTATGCTAGGGCACCCCTAGGCTTAGGCTTGGGCACCCCTAATCTTAGGCCGGGGCACCCCTAGGCTTAGGCTGGGGCACCCCTAGGCTTAGGCTAGGGTAGCCCTAGGTTTAGGCTAAGGCTAGGGCTCCCCTAGCCTAAGATTAGGGCACCCCTAGGCTTAGGCTAAGGCACCCCTAATCTTAGGCTAGGGGAACCCTTGGCTTAGGCTAAGACTAGGGCTCCCCTAGCCTAAGGCTAGGGCACCCCTAGGCTCAGGCTAGGGCACCCCTAGGCTTAGGCTAGGGCCAATAGCCAAAGGCTAAGGCACCCCAAGTCTTAGGCTAGGGCACCCCTAGGTTTAGGCTAAGGCTAGGGCTCCCCTATCCTATAGCTAGGGCACCCCTAGGCTTAGGCTAGTGCACCCCTAGGCTTAGGCTAGGGCACCCCTAGCCTTAGACTAAGGCTATGGCTCCCCTAGCCTAAGGCTAGGGCACCCCTAGGCTCAGGCTAGGGCATCCCTAGGCTTAGGCTAGGGCACCCTTAGGCTTAGGCAATGGCACGCCAGGGCTGAGGCTAAGGCTACGGCTCCCCTAGCCTCAGGCTAGTGCACCCCTAGCCTAAGGCTAGGGCACTCCTAGGCTTTGGCTTGGGCACCCCTAGGCTTAGGCTAGGGGACTCCTAGGCTTAGGCTAGGGAAACCCTAGGCTTAGGGTAAGGCTAAGGCTCCCCTAGCCTAAGGTTAAGGCACCCCTAGGCTTAGGCTTGGGCACCCCTAGGCTTAGGCTATGGCACCCCTAGGCTTAGGCGAGGGCACTCCTAGGCTTATGCTAGGGCACCCCTAGGCTTATGCTAGGGCACCCCTAGGCTTAGGCTTGGGCACGCCTAAGCTTAGGCTGGGGCAGCCCTAGGCTTAGGATGGGAAACCCCTAGGCTTAGGCTAGGGCACCCCTAGGCTTAGGCTAAGGCTAGGGCTCCCCTAGCCTAAGTCTAGGGCACCCCTAGGCTTAGGCTAAGGCATCCCTAGGCTTAGTCTAGGGCATTCCTAGGCTTAGGCTAGGGCCCCTAGCCTAAGGCTAGGGCACCTCTAGGTTTAGGGTAGGGCACCCCTAGACTTAAGCTAGGGCACCCCTAGGCTTAGGGTAGGGCACCCCTAGGCTTAGGCTAGGGCACCTGTACGCTTAGTCTAGGGCACCCCTAGGCTTATGCTAAGGCTAGGGCTCCCCTAGCCTAAGGCTAGGGCACCCCAAGGCTTAGGCTACGGCACCCCTAGGCTTAGGCTAGGGCACACCTAGGCTTAGGCTAGCGCACCCCTAGGCTTAGGCTAAGGCTAGGGCACCCCTAGGCTTAGGCTAGGGAAACCCTAGGCATAGGCTAAGGCTAGGGCTCCCCTAGCCTAAGGCTAGGGCACCCCTAGGCTTAGGATAGGGCATCCCTAGGCTTAGGCTCGGGCAGCCCTAGGCTTAGGCTAAGGCTAGGTCTCGCCTAGCCTAAGGCTAGGGCACCCCTAGGCTTAGGCAAAGGCACCCCTAGGGTTGGGCTAGGGCACCCCTAGGCTTAGGCTAGTGCACCCCTAGGCTTAGGCTAGGGCACCCCTAGGCTTAGACTAAGGCTACGGCTCCCCTAGCCTAAGGATAGGGCACCCCAAGACTTAGGCTAGGGCAGCCCTAGTCTTAGGCTAAGGCTAGGTCTCGCCTAGCCTAAGGCTAGGGCACCCGTAGGCTCAGGCTAGGGCATCCCTGGGCTTAGGCTAGGGCAGCCCTAGGCTTAGGCTAAGGCTAGGTCTCGCCTAGCCTAAGGCTAGGGATCCCCTAGGCTTAGGCTAGGGCACCCCTAGGCTTAGGCTAAGGCTAGGGCTCCTCTAGCCTTAGGCTAGGGCACCCCTAGGCTTAGGCGAGGGCAGCCCTAGGCTTAGGCTAAGGCTAGGGCTCGCCTAGCTTAAGGCTAGGGCAGCTCTATGCTTAGGCTTGGGCACCCCTAGGCTTAGGCTGGGGCACCCCTAGGCTTATGCTAAGGCTAGGGCTCCCCTACCCTAAGGCTAGGGCATCCCTAGGCTTAGGCTAGGGCACCCCTAGGCTTAGGCTAGGGCACCCCTAGGCTTAGGCTAAGGCTTGGGCTCCCCTAGCCTAAGCTAGGGCACCCCTAGGCTTAGCCTAGGGCACCCATAGGCTTAGGATAGTGCACCCCTAGGCTTAGCCTAACGCTAGGGCTCCACTAACCTCAGGTTAGGGCACCCCTAGACTCAGGCAAGGGCACCCCTAAGCTTAGGCTAGGGCAATCGTAGGCTTAGGATAAGGCTAGGGCTCCCCTAGCCTCAGACAATGGCACCCCTAGGCTTAGACTAGTGCACCCTTAGGCTTAGGCTAAGGCTAGGGCTCCCCTAGCCTATGGCTACGGCACTCCTAGGCTCAGGCTAGGGCACCCCTAGGCTTAGACTAGGGTACCCCTAGCGTTAGGAAAAGGCTAGGTCTCCCCTAGCCTAACGCTAGGGCACCCCTAGGCTTAGGCTAGGGCTCCCCTAGCCTATGGCTACGGCACCCCTAGGCTCAGGCTAGGGCAATCCTAGGCTAGACTAACGCTAGAGCTCCCCTATCCTAAGGCTAGGACACCCGTAGGCTCAGGCTAGGGCACCCCTAGGCTCAGGCTAGGGCACCCCTAGGCTTAGGCTAGGGCACCCCTAGGCTTAGGCTAAGGCTAGGGCTCCCCTAGCCTCAGGCTAGGCCACCCCTAGGATTGGGCTAGGGCACCCCTAGGCTTAGGCTTAGGCTAGGGCACCCCTAGGCTTAGTTTAAAGCTAGGGCTCCCCTAGCCTAAGGCTAGGGCACCCTAGGCTTAGCTCGGGCACCCCTAGCCTTAGGCTTAGGCTAGGGCTCCCCTAGGCTTAGGCTAGGGCACCCCTAGGCTTAGGCTAAGGCTAGGGCTCCTCTAGCCTTAGGCTAGGGCACCCCTAGGCTTAGGCGGGGGCAGCCCTAGGCTTAGGCTAAGGCTAGGGCTCGCCTAGCTTAAGGCTAGGGCAGCTCTAGGCTTAGGCTTGGGCACCCCTAGGCTTAGGCTGGGGCACCCCTAGGCTTAGGCTAAGGCTAGGGCTCCCCTACCCTAAGGCTAGGGCATCCCTAGGCTTAGGCTAGGGCACCCCTAGGCTTAGGCTAGGGCACCCCTAGGCTTAGGCTAAGGCTTGGGCTCCCCTAGCCTAAGCTAGGGCACCCCTAGGCTTAGCCTAGGGCACCCATAGGCTTAGGATAGTGCACCCCTAGGCTTAGCCTAACGCTAGGGCTCCACTAACCTCAGGTTAGGGCACCCCTAGACTCAGGCTAGGGCACCCCTAAGCTTAGGCTAGGGCAATCGTAGGCTTAGGATAAGGCTAGGGCTCCCCTAGCCTCAGACAATGGCACCCCTAGGCTTAGACTAGTGCACCCTTAGGCTTAGGCTAAGGCTAGGGCTCCCCTAGCCTATGGCTACGGCACCCCTAGGCTCAGGCTAGGGCACCCCTAGGCTTAGACTAGGGTACCCCTAGCGTTAGGAAAAGGCTAGGTCTCCCCTAGCCTAACGCTAGGGCACCCCTAGGCTTAGGCTAGGACTCCCCTAGCCTATGGATACGGCACCCCTAGGCTCAGGCTAGAGCAATCCTAGGCTAGACTAACGCTAGAGCTCCCCTATCCTAAGGCTAGGACACCCGTAGGCTCAGGCTAGGGCACCCCTAGGCTCAGGCTAGGGCACCCCTAGGCTTAGGCTAGGGCACCCCTAGGCTTAGGCTAAGGCTAGGGCTCCCCTAGCCTCAGGCTAGGCCACCCCTAGGATTGGGCTAGGGCACCCCTAGGCTTAGGCTTAGGCTAGGGCACCCCTAGGCTTAGTTTAAAGCTAGGGCTCCCCTAGCCTAAGGCTAGGGCACCCTAGGCTTAGCTCGGGCACCCCTAGCCTTAGGCTTAGGCTAGGGCTCCCCTAGGTTTAGGCTTGGGCACCCCTAGGCTTAGGCTAGGGCACCCCTAGGCTTAGGCTAGGGCACCCCTAGGCTTAGGCTAGGGCACCACTAGGCTTTGGCTAGGGCAGCCCTAGGCTTAGGCTAAGGCTAGGTCTCGCCTAGCCTAAGGCTAGGGCACCCCTAGGCTTAGGCTAGGGCAGCCCTAGGCTTAGGCTAAGGCTAGGTCTCGCCTAGCCTAAGGCTAGGGCACCCCTAGGCTTAGGCTAGGGCACCCCTAGGCTTAGGCTAAGGCTAGGGCTCCTCTAGCCTTAGGTTAGGGCACCCCTAGGCTAGGCGAGGGCAGCCCTAGGCTTAGGCTAAGGCTAGGGCTCGCCTAGCTTAAGGCTAGGGCAGCTCTAGGCTTAGGCTTGGGCACCCCTAGGCTTAGGCTGGGGCACCCCTAGGCTTAGGCTAAGGCTAGGGCTCCCCTACCCTAAGGCAAGGGCATCCCTAGGCTTAGGCTAGGGCACCCCTAGGCTTAGGCTAAGGCTTGGGCTCCCCTAGCCTAAGCTAGGGCACCCCTAGGCTTAGCCTAGGGCACCCATAGGCTTAGGATAGTGCACCCCTAGGCTTAGCCTAACGCTAGGGCTCCACTAACCTCAGGTTAGGGCACCCCTAGACTCAGGCTAGGGCACCCCTAAGCTTAGGCTAGGGCAATCGTAGGCTTAGGATAAGGCTAGGGCTCCCCTAGCCTCAGACAATGGCACCCAGAGGCTTAGACTAGTGCACCCTTAGGCTTAGGCTAAGGCTAGGGCTCCCCTAGCCTATGGCTACAGCACCCCTAGGCTCAGGCTAGGGCACCCCTAGGCTTAGACTAGGGTACCCCGAGCGTTAGGAAAAGGCTAGGTCTCCCCTAGCCTAACGCTAGGGCACCCCTAGGCTTAGGCTAGGGCTCCCCTAGCCTATGGCTACGGCACCCCTAGGCTCAGGCTAGGGCAATCCTAGGCTAGACTAACGCTAGAGCTCCCCTATCCTAAGGCTAGGACACCCGTAGGCTCAGGCTAGGGCACCCCTAGGCTCAGGCTAGGGCACCCCTAGGCTTAGGCTAGGGCACCCCTAGGCTTAGGCTAAGGCTAGGGCTCCCCTAGCCTCAGGCTAGGCCACCCCTAGGATTGGGCTAGGGCACCCCTAGGCTTAGGCTTAGGCTAGGGCACCCCTAGGCTTAGTTTAAAGCTAGGGCTCCCCTAGCCTAAGGCTAGGGCACCCTAGGCTTAGGCTAGGGCACCCCTAGGTTTAGGCTAAGGCTAGGGCTCCGCTAGTCTAAGGTTAGGGCACCCATAGGCTTAGGCTAGGGCACCCCTAGGCTTTGGCTAAGGCACCCCTAGGCTTAGGCTAGGACACCACTAGGCTTTGGAAGGTCACCCCTAGGCTTAGGCTAAGGTTAGGGCTCCTCTAGCCTAACACTGGGGCACCCCTAGGCTTGAGCTAGGGCACCCCAAGGCTTAGGCTAGGGCACCCCTAGGCTTAGGCTAGGGCACACTAAGGCTACAGCTAAGGCGAGGACTCCCCTAGACTAAGAATAGGGCACCCCTTAGCTTTGGATAGGGCACCCCTAGGCTTTGACTTAGGCTAGGGCTCCCCTAACCTAAGGCTAGGGCACCCCTAAGCTTAGGCTAGGGCACCCCTAGGCTTAGGCTAAGGCTAGGGCTCCCCTAGCCTAGTGCTAGGGCACCACTAGCCTAACGCTAGGGCACCCCTAGGCTTAGGCTAAGGTTAGGGCTCGCCTAGCCTAAGGCTAGGGCACCCCTAGGCATAGGCTAGGACACCCCTAGGCTTAGGCTAGGGCACCACTAGGCTTAGTCTTGGGCACCCCTAGGCTTAGGCTAAGGCTGGGGTTCCCCTAGCCTAAGACTAGGGCACCCCTAGGCTTAGGCTAGGGCACCCCTAGGCTTAGGCTAGGGCACCCCTAGACTTAGGCTAGGGCACCCCTAGGCTTAGGCTAGGGCAACCCTAGGCTTAGGCTAGGGCACACTAAGGCTTCAGCTAAGGCGAGGACTCCCCTAGACTAAGGATAGGGCACCCCTATTCTTTGGATAGGGCACCCCTAGGCTTTGACTTAGGCTAGGGCTCCCCAAGCCTAAGGATAGGGCACCCCTAAGCTTAGGCTAAGGCACCCCTAGGTTTAGGCTAGGGCGAACCTAGGCTTAGGCTAAGGCTAGGGCTCTGTTAGCCTAAGGTTAGGGCACCCCTAGGCTTATGCTAGGGCACCCCGAGTCTTAGGCTAGGGCACCCCTAGGTTTAGGCTAGGACACCCCTAGGCATAGGCTAGGTCACCCCTAGGCTTAGGCTAGGGCACCCCTAGGCCTAGGCTAGGGCACCCTAAGGCTTCGTCTAAGGCGAGGACTTCCGTAGACTAAGTATAGGGCACCTCTAGGCTTTGGATAGGGCACCCCTAGGCTTAGACTTAGGCTAGGGCTCCCCTAGGCTTAGGCTATGGAACCCCTAGGCTTAGGATAGGGCATCCCTAAGCTTAGGCTAAGGCTAGGGCTCTCCTAGACTAAAGCTAGGGCACCCCTAGCCTTAGGCTAGGGCACTCCTTGGCTTAGGCTAGGGCACCCCTAGGCTTAGGCTAGGGCACCCCTAGGTTTAGGTTGGGCACCCCTAGGCTTAAGCTAGGGCACACCTAGGCTTAGGCTAGGGAAGCCCTAGGCTTAGGCTAAGGCTAGGGCTCCGCTAGCCTAAGGCTAGGGCACCCCTAGGCTTAGGCTAGGGCACCCCTAGGCTTAGGCTAAGGCTAGGGCTCCCCTAGCCTAAGACTAGTGTACCCCTAGGCTTAGTCTAGGGCACCCCTAGGCTTAGGCTAGGGCACCCCTAGGCTTAGATTAAGGCACCCCTAGGCTTAGGCTTGGGCAACCCTAGGCTTAGACTAGGGCACCCCTAGGTTTAGGCTAGGGCACCCCTAGGCTTAGGCTAAGGCTAGTGCTCCCCTAGCGTAAGGCTAGGGCACCCCTAGGCTTAGGCTAGGGAACCCCTAAGCTTAGGCTAGGGTACCCCTAGGCTTAGGCTAGGGCAGTGATAGACTTAGGCTTAGGCTAGGGCACCCCTAGGCTTAGGCTTGGGCACCCCTAGGCTTAGGCTAGGGCACCCCTAGGCTTAGGCTAGGGCACCCCTAGGCTTAGGCTAGGGCACCCCTAGGCTTAGGCTAGGGCACCCCTACGCTTAGGCTAAGGCACCCCTAGCCTACGGCTAGGGCACCCCTTGGTTTAGGTTAGGGCACCCCTAGTCTTAGGCAAAGGTTAGGGCTCCCATAGCCTAAGGCTAGGGCACCCCTAGGCTCAGGGTAGGGCTACCCTAGGCTTAGGCTCGGGTACCCCTAGGCTTAGGCTAAGGCTAGGGGACCCCTAGGCTTAGGCAAAACCACCCCTACGCTTAGGCTAGGGCACCCCTAGGTTTAGGCTAGCCACCCCTAGGCTAAGGCTAAAGCTAGGACTCCCCTAGGCTTAGGCTAGGGCACCCCTATTCTAAGGCTATGGCACCCCTAGGCTTAGGCTAGGGCTAGGGGACCCCTAGGCTTAGGCTAAGGCACCCCTAGGCTTAGGCTAGGGCACCCCTAGGCTTAGGCTAGGGCACCCCTAGGCTTAGGCTAAGGCTAGGGGACCCCTAGGCTTGGGCTAGGGTACTCCTAGGCTTAGGCTAAGGCTAGGGCTCCTCTAGCCCAAGGGCTGGGCACCCCTAGGTTTCGGCTAGGGCACCCCTAGGCTTCGGCTAGGGCACCCCTAGTTTTAGGCTAGGGCACCCCTAGGCTTAAGCTAGGGCACCCCTAGGCTTAGGCTAAGGCTAGGGGACCCCTAGGCTTAGGCAAAACCACCCCTACGCTTAGGCTAGGGCAGCCCTAGGCTTAGGCTAGAGCTAGGACTCCTATAGGCTTAGGCTAGGGCACCCCTAGGCTAAGGTTACGGCACCCCTAGGCTTAGGCTAGGGTTAGGGGACCCCTAGGCTTAGGCTAAGGCACCCCTAGGCTTAGGCTAGGGCACCCCTAGGCTTAGGCTAGGGCACCCCTAGGCTTAGGCTAAGGCTAGGGGACCCCTTGGCTTAGGCTAAGGCACCCCTAGGCTTAGGCTAGGGCACCCCTAGGCTTAGGTTAGGGCACCCATAGGCTTAGGCTAAGGCTAGGGGACCCCTAGGCTTAGGCTAAGGCTAGGGGACCCCTAGGCTTAGGCTAAGGCTAGAGGACCCCTAGGCTTAGGCTAGGGCAACCCTAGGCTAAGGCTAGGGCACCCCTAGGCTTAAGCTAAAGCCAGGGCTCCCCTAGCCTAAGGCTAGGGCACCCATAGGCTTAGGCTACGGCACCCCTAGGCTTAGGCTAGGGTAACCCTAGGTTTAGGCTAAGGCTAGGGCTCCTCAGCCTAAGGCTAGGGCACCCCTAGGCTTAGGCTTAGGCTCCCCTAGGATTAGGCTAGGGCACCCCTAGGTTTAGGATAGGGCACCCCTTGGCTTAGGCTAAGGCACCCCTAGGCTTAGGCTAAGGCTAGGGCTTCCCTAGCTTAAGGCTAGGGCACCCCTAGGCTTAGGTAGGGAACCCCTAAACTTA
Organism: Tenrec ecaudatus; assembly: GCF_050624435.1. Lineage (NCBI taxonomy): Eukaryota > Metazoa > Chordata > Mammalia > Afrosoricida > Tenrecidae > Tenrec > Tenrec ecaudatus. Next base: position 31,956 of record NW_027457690.1, read on the forward strand.
GGTTAGGGCACCTCTATGCTTAGGCTAGGCACACCTACATGTAAGCTAGGGCACCCCTAGACTTAGGCTGGGGCACCCCTAAGCTTAGGTTAAGGCTAGGGCTCCCCTAGCCTAAGGCCAGGGTACCCCTAGGCTTAGGCTTGGGTACCCCTAGACTTAGGCTAGGGCACCCCTAGGCTTAGGCTAGGGCATCCCAAGGCGTCGGCTAAGGCGAGGAATCCCCTAGCCAAAGGATAGGGCACCCCTAGGCTTAGGCTAGGGCACCCCTAGGCTTGGACTAAGGCTAGGGCTCCCCTACCCTAAGGCTAGGGCACCCGTAGGCTTAGACTATGGTACCCCTAGGCTTAGGCTAGGGAACCCCTAACCTTAGGCTAGGACACACCTAGGCTAAGGCTAGCGCACCCCTAGGTTTAGGCTAGGGCACCCCTAGGCTTAGGCTAGGGCACCCCTAGGCTTAGGCTAGGACGCCCGTAGGCTTAGGCTAGGGCACCCCTAGGCTTAGGCGAAGGATAGGGCTCCCCTAGACTAAGGCTAGGGCACCCCTAGGCTTAGGCTAGGGCACCCCTAGTCTTAGGCTAGGGCAACCCTAGGCTTAGGCTAGGGCATCCCTAGGCTTAGCCTAGGGCACCCATAGGCTTAGGATAGGGCACCACTAGGCTTAGCCTAAGGCTAGGGCTCCACTTACCTCAGGTTAGGGCACCCCTAGACTCAGGCTAAGGCACCCCTAAGCTTAGGCAAGGGCAATCGTAGGCTTAGGCTAAAGCTAGGGCTCCCCTAGCCACAGACAAGGGCACCCCTAGGCTTAGACTAGGGCACCCCTAGGCTTAGGCTAGGGCACCCCTAGGCTTAGACTAGGGCACCCCTAGGCTTAGGAAAAGGCTAGGGCTCCCCTAGCCTAAGGCTAGGGCACACCTAGGCTTAGGCTAGGGCACCCCTAGGCTTAGGCTAGGGCACCCCTAGGCTTAGGTTAGGGCACCCCTAGGTTTAGGCTGGGGCACCCCTAGGCTTAGGCTAAGGCTAGGGCTCCCCTAGCCTAAGGCTAGGGCACTTCTAGGCTTAGGCTAGGGCACCCCTTGCTTTAGGCTAGGGTACCCCTAGGCTTAGGCTAGGACAACCCTAGGCTTAGGCTAGGGCACCCCTAGGCTTGCGATAGGACACCCCTAGGCTTAGGTTAGGGCACCCCTAGGCTTAGGCTAGGACACTCCTAGGCTTAGGCTAGGGCACCACTAGGCTTAGGCTAAAGCCAGGGCTCCCCTAGCCTAAGGCTAGGGCACCCATAGGCTTAGGCTAGGGCACTTCTAGGCTTAGGCCAAGGCACCCCTAGGTTTAGGCTAAGGCTAGGGCTCCCCTAGTATAAGGCTAGGGCACTCTTAGGCTTAGACTAGGGCTCCCCTAGGCTTAGGCTAGGGCACCCCTAGGCTTAGGCTAGGGCACCCCTAGGCTTAGGCTAAGGCTAGGGCTTCCCTAGCCTAAGGCTAGGGCACCCCTAGGCTTAGGTAGGTAACCCCTAAACTTAGGTTAGGGCACCCCTATGCTTATGCTAGGCACCCCTAGACGTAGGCTAGGGCACCCCTAGACTTAGGCTAGGGCACCCCTAGGCTTAGGCTAGGGCACCCCAAGGCTTTGGCTAAGGCTAGGGCTCCCCTACCCTACGTCTAGGGCACCCCTAGGCTTAGATTAGGTGACCCCTAGGCTTAGGCTAGGGCACCCCTATGCTTAAGCTAGGCACCCCTAGACGTAGGCAAGGGCACCCCTAGACTTAGGCTAGGGCACCCCTAGGCTTAGGCTAGGGCACCCCAAGGCTTTGGCTAAGGCTAGGGCTCCCCTACCCTAAGTCCAGGGCACCCCTAGGCTTAGATTAGGTGACCCCTAAGCTTAGGCTAGGGCACCCCTAGGCTTAGGATAGGGCATCCCTAGGCTTAGGCTGAGGCTAGGGCTCCAGTAGACTAATGCTAGGGCACCCCTTGCCTTAGGCTAGGACACACCTAGGCTTAGGCTAGGGCACCCCTAGGCTTAGGCTAGGGCACCCCTAAGCTTAGGCTAGGGCGCCTCAAGGCATAGGCTAAGGCTAGGGCTCCCCTAGACTAAGGCTAGGGCACCCCTAGGCTTAGGCTAGGGCAACCCTAGGTTTAGGCTAGGACGCCCGTAGGCTTAGGCCAGGGCACCCCTAGGCTTAGGCTAGGGCACCCCTAGGCTTAGGCTAAAGCTAGGGCTCCCCTAACCTAAGGCTAGGGCTCCCCTAGCCTAAGGCTCGGGCACCCCTAGGCTTAGGCTGGGGCACCCCCAGGCTTAGCCTAGGGCACCCATAGGCTTAGGATAGGGCACCCCTAAGCTTAGCCTAACGCTAGGGCTCCACTAACCTCAAGTTCGGGCACCCCTAGACTCAGGCTAGGGCACCCCTAAGCTTAGGCTAGGGCAATCTTAGGCTTAGGCTAAGGCTAGGGCTCCGCTAGCCTCAGACAAGGGCACCCCTAGGCTTAGACTAGGGCACCCTTAGGCTTAGGCTAAGGGTAGGGCTCCCCTAGGCTAAGGCTACGGCACCCCTAGGATCAGGCTAGTGCACCCCTTCGCTTAGACTAGGACACCACTAGGCTTAGGAAAAGGCTAGGTCTCCCCTAGCCTAAGGCTAGGGCACCCCAAGGCTTAGGCTAGGGCACCCCTAGGCTTAGGCTAGGGCACCCCTTTGCTTTAGCTAGGGCTCCCCTAGGCTTAGGCTAAGGCTCCCCTAGCCTCAGGCTAGTGCACCCCTAGACTCAGGCTATGACACCCCTTGGCTTAGGCTAGGGCAATCCTAGGCTAGACTAATGCTAGAGCTCCCCTATCCTAAGGCTAGGACACTCGTAGGCTCAGGCTAGGGCACCCCTAGGCTCAGGCTAGGGCACCCCTAGGCTTAGGCTGGGGCACCCCTAGGCTTAGGCTAAAGCTAGGGCTCCCCTAGCCTCAGGCTAGGCCACCCCTAGGCTTAGGCTAGGGGACCCCTAGGCTTAGGATAGGGCAACCGTAGGCTTAGGTTAGGGCACCCCTAGGCTAAGGATAGGGCACCCCTAGGCTTATGGTAGGGCACCCCTGGGCTTAGTATAGGGCACGCTTAGGCTTAGGCTAGGGCACCCCTAGGCTTAGGCTAAGGCTGTGCTCCCCTAGCCTAAGGATAGGGCACCCCTAGGGTTAGGCTGGGGCACCCCTAGGCTTAGGCTAGGGCGCCCCTAGGCTTAGGCTAGGGCAGCCCTAGGCTTTGGTTAGGGCACCCCTAGGCTTAGGCTACTAGGCTTAGGCTAGGGCAGCCCTAGGCTTAGTCTAGGGCACCCCTAGGCTTAGGCTAGGTCACCCCAAGGATTAGGCTAAGGCTAGCGCTCCCCTAGCCTAAGGCTAGGGCACAACTAGGCTTAGGCTAGGGCACCCCTAGGCTTAGGCTAGGGCACCCCTAGGCTTAGGTTAGGGCACCCCTAGGTTTAGGCTGGGGCACCCCTAGGCTTAGGCTAAGGCTAGGGCTCCCCTAGCCTAAGGCTAGGGCACTTCTAGGCTTAGGCTAGGGCACCCCTTGCTTTAGGCTAGGGTACCCCTAGGCTTAGGCTAGGACAACCCTAGGCTTAGGCTAGGGCAACCCTAGGCTTGCGATAGGACACCCCTAGGCTTAGGTTAGGGCACCCCTAGGCTTAGGCTAGGACACTCCTAGGCTTAGGCTAGGGCACCACTAGACTTAGGCTAAAGCCAGGGCTCCCCTAGCCTAAGGCTAGGGCACCCATAGGCTTAGGCTAGGGCACTTCTAGGCTTAGGCCAAGGCACCCCTAGGTTTAGGCTAAGGCTTGGGCTCCCCAGCCTAAGGCTAGGGCACCACTAGGCTTAGGCTAGGGCACCCCTAGGCTTAGGCTAGGGCACCCCTAGCATTGGGCAAGACCACCCCTAGGCATAGGCTAAGGCTAGGGCTCCCCTAGTATAAGGCTAGGGCACTCTTAGGCTTAGACTAGGGCTCCCCTAGGCTTAGGCTAGGGCACCCCTAGGCTTAGGCTAGGGCACCCCAAGGCTTTGGCTAAGGCTAGGGCTCCCCTACCCTAAGTCTAGGGCACCCCTAGGCTTAGATTAGGTGACCCCTAGGCTTAGGCTAGGGCACCCCTATGCTTATGCTAGGCACCCCTAGACGTAGGCTAGGGCACCCCTAGACTTAGGCTAGGGCACCCCTAGGCTTAGGCTAGGGCACCCCAAGGCTTTGGCTAAGGCTAGGGCTCCCCTACCCTAAGTCCAGGGCACCCCTAGGCTTAGATTAGGTGACCCCTAAGCTTAGGCTAGGGCACCCCTAGGCTTAGGATAGGGCATCCCTAGGCTTAGGCTGAGGCTAGGGCTCCAGTAGACTAATGCTAGGGCACCCCTTGCCTTAGGCTAGGACACACCTAGGCTTAGGCTAGGGCACCCCTAGGCTTAGGCTAGGGCACCCCTAAGCTTAGGCTAGGGCGCCTCAAGGCTTAGGCTAAGGCTAGGGCTCCCCTAGACTAAGGCTAGGGCACCCCTAGGCTTAGGCTAGGGCAACCCTAGGTTTAGGCTAGGACGCCCGTAGGCTTAGGCCAGGGCACCCCTAGGCTTAGGCTAGGGCACCCCTAGGCTTAGGCTAAAGCTAGGGCTCCCCTAACCTAAGGCTAGGGCTCCCCTAGCCTAAGGCTCGGGCACCCCTAGGCTTAGGCTGGGGCACCCCCAGGCTTAGCCTAGGGCACCCATAGGCTTAGGATAGGGCACCCCTAAGCTTAGCCTATTCTAGGGCTCCACTAACCTCAAGTTCGGGCACCCCTAGACTCAGGCTAGGGGACCCCTAAGCTTAGGCTAGGGCAATCTTAGGCTTAGGCTAAGGCTAGGGCTCCGCTAGCCTCAGTCAAGGGCACCCCTAGGCTTAGACTAGGGCACCCTTAGGCTTAGGCTAAGGGTAGGGCTCCCCTAGGCTAAGGCTACGGCACCCCTAGGATCAGGCTAGTGCACCCCTTCGCTTAGACTAGGACACCACTAGGCTTAGGAAAAGGCTAAGTCTCCCCTAGCCTAAGGCTAGGGCACCCCAAGGCTTAGGCTAGGGCACCCCTAGGCTTAGGCTAGGGCACCCCTTGGCTTTAGCTAGGGCTCCCCTAGGCTTAGGCTAAGGCTCCCCTAGCCTCAGGCTAGTGCACCCCAAGACTCAGGCTATGACACCCCTTGGCTTAGGCTAGGGCAATCCTAGGCTAGACTAATGCTAGAGCTCCCCTATCCTAAGGCTAGGACACTCGTAGGCTCAGGCTAGGGCACCCCTAGGCTAAGGCTAGGGCACCCCTAGGCTTAGGCTGGGGCACCCCTAGGCTTAGACTAAAGCTAGGGCTCCCCTAGCCTCAGGCTAAGCCACCCCTAGGCTTAGGCTGGGGAACCCCTAGGCTTAGGCTAGGGCACCCCTAGGCTTAGATTAGGTGACCCCTAGGCTTAGGCTAGGGCACCCCTAGGCTTAGGATAGGGCATCCCTAGGCTTAGGCTGAGGCTAGGGCTCCAGTAGACTAAGGCTAGGGCACCCCTTGCCTTAGGCTAGGACACACCTAGGCTTAGGCTAGGGCACCCCTAGGCTTAGGCTAGGGCACCCCTAAGCTTAGGCTAGGGCGCCTCAAGGCTTAGGCTAAGGCTAGGGCTCCCCTAGACTAAGGCTAGGGCACCCCTAGGCTTAGGCTAGGGCAACCCAAGGTTTAGGCTAGGACGCCTGTAGGCTTAGGCCAGGGCACCCCTAGGCTTAGGCTAGGGCACCCCTAGGCTTAGGCTAAAGCTAGGGCTCCCCTAACCTAAGGCTAGGGCTCCCCTAGCCTAAGGCTCGGGCACCCCTAGGCTTAGGCTATGGCACCCCCAGGCTTAGCCTAGGGCACCCATAGGCTTAGGATAGGGCACCCCTAAGCTTAGCCTAACGCTAGGGCTCCACTAACCTCAAGTTCGGGCACCCCTAGACTCAGGCTAGGGCACCCCTAAGCTTAGGCTAGGGCAATCTTAGGCTTAGGCTAAGGCTAGGGCTCCGCTAGCCTCAGACAAGGGCACCCCTAGGCTTAGACTAGGGCACCATTAGGCTTAGGCTAAGGGTAGGGCTCCCCTAGGCTAAGGCTACGGCACCCCTAGGATCAGGCTAGTGCACCCCTTCGCTTAGACTAGGACACCACTAGGCTTAGGAAAAGGCTAGGTCTCCCCTAGCCTAAGGCTAGGGCACCCCAAGGCTTAGGCTAGGGCACCCCTAGGCTTAGGCTAGGGCACCCCTTGGCTTTAGCTAGGGCTCCCCTAGGCTTAGGCTAAGGCTCCCCTAGCCTCAGGCTAGTGCACCCCTAGACTCAGGCTATGACACCCCTTGGCTTAGGCTAGGGCAATCCTAGGCTAGACTAACGCTAGAACTCCCCTATCCTAAGGCTAGGACACTCGTAGGCTCAGGCTAGGGCACCCCTAGGCTCAGGCTAGGGCACCCCTAGGCTTAGGCTGGGGCACCCCTAGGCTTAGGCTAAAGCTAGGGCTCCCCTAGCTTCAGGCTAGGCCACCCCTAGGCTTAGGCTAGGGCACCCCTAGGCTTAGGCTAAGGCTAGGGCTCCCCTAGCCTAAGGCTCGATCACCGCTAGGTTTAGGCTAGGGCACCCCTAGGATTAGTTTAAGGCTAGGGCTGCCCTAGCATAAGGCTAGGGCACCCCGAGGCTTAGGCTAGGGCACCCCTAGTCTTAGGATTAGGCTAGGGCTCCCCTAGGTTTAGGCTTGGGCACCCCTAGGCTTAGGCTAGGGCACCCCTAGGCTTAGGCTAGGGCACCCCTAGTCTTATGCTAGGGCAACACTAGGCTTTGGCCAGGGCACCCCTAGGCTTAGGCTAAGGCTAAGGCTCCCCTAGCCTAAGGCTAGGGCACCCCTAAGCTTAGGATATGGCACCCCTAGGCTTAGGCTAGGGCACCCCTAGGCTTAGGATAGGGCACTCCAAAGCTTAGGCTAGGGAACCCCTAGTCTTAGGCTAGGGCATCCCTAGGTTTAGGGTAAGGCTAGGGCTCCCCTAGCCTAAGGCTAGGACACCCCTAGGCTTAGGCTAGGGCACCCCTAGGCTTAGGCTAAAGCTAGGGCTCCCTTAACCTAAGGCTAGGGCACCCCTAGGCTTAGGCTAGGGCACCCCAAGGCTTAGGCTAGGGCACCCCTAGGCTTAGGCTAGGGCACCCGTAGGCTTAGGCTAAGGCTAGGGCTCAGCTAGGCTAAGGCTAGGGCACCCCTAGACTTATGCTAGGGCACCCCTAGGCTTAGTGTAGGGCACCCCTAGGCTTAGGCTAGGGAATCCCTAGGCTTAGGCTAGGGCACCCCTAGGCTTAGGCTAGGGCACCCTAGGCTTAGGTTAGGGCACCCCTAGGCTTAGGGAAGGGCATCCCTAAACTTAGGTAGGGAACGCCTAGGCTTAGGTTAGAGCACCCCTAGGCTTAGTTTAGGGCACCCCTAGGCATAGGCTAAGGCGAGGTCACCCCTAGGCTTAGGCTAAGGCACCACTAGGCTTAGGCTTGGGCACCCCTAGGCTTAGGCTAGGGCACCCCTAGGCTTAGGCTAGGGCACCCCTAGGCTGAGGCTAGGGCACCCCTAGGCTGAGGCTAGGGCACCCTAGGCTTAGGCTAAGGCTAGGGTTACCCTAGCCTAAGGATAGGGCACCCCTAGGTTTAGGCTAAGGCTAGGGCTCCCCTAGCCTAAGACTAGGGCACCCCTAGGCTTAGGCTAGGGCAACCCTAGGCTTAAGATAGGGCACCCGTAGGCTTAGGCTAAGGCTTGGGCTCCCCTAGCCTAAGGCTAGGGCACCCCTAGGCTTTGGTAAGGGCACTCCTAGGCTTAGGATCAGGAACTTCTAGGCTTAGGCTAGTGCACTCCTAGGCATAGGCTAGGGCACCCCTAGGCTTACGCTGATGTTAGGGCTCCCCTAGCCTAAGGCTAGGGCACCTCTAGGCTTAGGCTAGGGCACCCCTAGGCTTGGCTAGGGCACCCCTAGGCTTAGGCTAAGGCAGACTTAGGCTTAGGCTAGGGGACCCCGAGGCTTAGGCTAGGGCACCCCTAGGCTTAGGCTAGGGCTCCCCTAGGCTTAGGCTAAGGCTAGGGATCCCCTAGCCTAAGGCACCCCTAAGCTTATGCTAGGGCACTCCATGACTTTGGCTAGGGCACCCCTAGGCTTAGGCTAGGGCACCCCTAGGCTTAGGCTAGGTCAGCCCTAGGCTTAGGCTAAGGCTAGGGCTTCCCTAGCCTAAGTTTATGGCACCCCTAAGCTTAGGCTAGGGCACCCCTAGGTTTAGGCTAGGGCAACCCTAGGCTTAGGTAGGGAACGCCTAGGTTTAGTTTAGAGCACCCCTATGCTTAGGCTAGGACACCCCTAGACGTAGGCTAGGGCACCCCTAAGCTTAGGCTAGGGCACTTCTAGGCTTAGGCTAGGGCACCCCTGGGTTTAGGCTAGGGTACCCTAGGCTTAGTCTAGGACACCCCTAGGCTTAGGCTAGGGCACCCCTAGGCTTGCGATAGGACACCCCTAGGCTTAGGCTAGGGCACCCCTAGGCTTAGGCTAGGGCACCCCTAGGCTTAGGCTAGGACACCCCTAGGCTTAGGCTAGGGCACCCCTAGGCTTAGGCTAAAGCCAGGGCTCCTCTAGCCTAAGGCTAGGGCACCCATAGGCTTAGGCTAGGGCACTTGTAGGCTTAGGCTAGGGCACCCCTAGGCTTAGGCTAAGGCGAGGTCACCCCTAGGCTTAGGCTAAGGCACCACTAGGCTTAGGGTTGGGCACCCCTAGGCTTAGGCTAGTGCACCCCTAGTCTTAGGCTTGGGCACCCCTAGGCTGAGGCTAGGGCACCCCTAGGCTGAGGCTAGGACATCCTAGGCTTAGGCTAAGGCTAGGGTTACCCTAGCCTAAGGCTAGGGCACCCCTAGGTTTAGGCTAAGGCTAGGGCTCCCCTAGCCTAAGACTAGGGCACCCCTAGGCTTAGGCTAGGGCACCCCTAGGCTTAAGATAGGGCACCCGTAGGCTTAGGCTAAGGCTAGGGCTCCCCTAGCCTAAGGCTAGGGCACCCCTAGGCTTTGGCAAGGGCACCCCTAGGCTTAGGATCAGGAACTTCTAGGCTTAGGTTAGTGCACTCCTAGGCTTAAGCTAGGGCACCCCTAGGATTAGGCTAAGGCTAGGGCTCCCCTACCTAAGGCTAGGGCACCCCTAGGCTTAGGCTAGGGCACCCTTAGGCTTAGGCTACGGCACCCCTAGGCTTAGGCTAGGGCACCCCAAGGCTTAGGCTAAGGTACCACTAGGCTTACGCTAAGGTTAGGGCTCCCCTAGCCTAAGGCTAGGGCACCTCTAGGCTTAGGCTAAGGCACCCCTAGACTTAGGCTAGGGTACCCCTAGGTTTAGGCTAAGGCTAGGGCTCCCCAGCCTAAGGCTAGGGCTCCCCTAGGCTTAGGCTAGGGCACCTCTAGGCTTAGGCTAGGGCACCCCTAGGTTTAGGTTAGGGCACCCCTAGGCTTGGGCAAAGGCTAGGGCTGCCATAGCCAAAGGCTAGGGCACCCCTAGACTCAGGGTAGGGCAACCCTAGGCTTAGGCTCGGGCACCCCTAGGCTTAGGCTAAGGCTAGGGGACCCCTAGGCTTAGGCAAAACCACCCCTACGCTTAGGCTAGGGTACCCCTAGGTTTAGGCTAGGGCACCCCTAGTCTAAGGCTAAAGCTAGGACTCCCCTAGGCTTAGGCTAGGGCACCCCTATTCTAAGGATATGGCATCCCTAGGCTTAGGCTAGGGCTAGGGGACCCCTAGGCTTAGGCTAAGGCACCCCTAGGCTTAGGCTAGGGCACCCCTAGGCTTAGGCTAGGGCACCCCTAGGCTTAGGCTAAGGCTAGGGTCCCCTTGGCTTAGGCTAAGGCACCCCTAGGCTTAGGCTAGGGCAACCCTAGGCTTAGGCTCGGGCACCCCTAGGCTTAGGCTAAGGCGAGGTCACCCCTAGGCTTAGGCTAAGGCACCACTAGGCTTAGGCTTGGGCACCCCTAGGCTTAGGCTAGGGCACCCCTAGGCTTAGGCTAGGGCACCCCTAGGCTGAGGCTAGGGAACCCCTAGGTTGAGGCTAGGGCACCCTAGGCTTAGGCTAAGGCTAGGGTTACCCTAGCCTAAGGCTAGGGCACCCCTAGGTTTAGGCTAAGGCTATTGCTCCCCTAGCCTAAGATTAGGGCACCCCTAGGCTTAGGCTAGGGCAACCCTAGGCTTAAGATAGGACACTCGTAGGCTTAGGCTAAGGCTTGGGCTCCCCTAGCCTAAGGCTAGGGCACCCCTAGGCTTTGGCAAGGGCACCCCTAGGCTTAGGATCAGGAACTTCTAGGCTTAGGCTAGTGCACTCCCAGGCATAGGCTAGGGCACCCTTAGGCTTACGCTGAGGTTAGGGCTCCCCTAGCCTAAGGCTAGGGCACCTCTAGGCTTAGGCTAGGGCACCCCTAGGCTTGGCTAGGGCACCCCTAGGCTTAGGCTAATGCTAGGGCACTCCTAGCCTAAGGCTAGGGTACCCCTAGGCTTAGGCTATGGCACCCCTAGGCTTAGGCTAGGGCAGCCCTAGGCGTAGGCTAGGGCAGTCCTAGGCTTAGGCTAGGGCACCCCTAGGCTTAGGCTAGGGCAGACTTAGGCTTAGGCTAGGGGACCCCGAGGCTTAGGCTAGGGCACCCCTAGGCTTAGGCTAGGGCTCCCCTAGGCTTAGGCTAAGGCTAGGGATCCCCTAGCCTAAGGCTAAGGCACCCCTAAGCTTATGCTAGGGCACCCCATGACTTTGGCTAGGGCACCCCTAGGCTTAGGCTAGGGCACCCCTAGGCTTAGGCTAGGGCACCCCTAGGCTTAGGCTAAGGCTAGGGCTTCCCTAGCCTAAGTTTAGGGCACCCCTAAGCTTAGGCTAGGGCACCCCTAGGTTTAGGCTAGGGGAACCCTAGGCTTAGGTAGGGAACGCCTAGGTTTAGGTTAGAGCACCCCTATGCTTAGGCTAGGGAACCCCTAGACGTAGGCTAGGGCACCCCTAAGCTTAGGCTGGGGCACACCTAGGCTTAGGCTAAGGCTAGGGCTCCCCTAGCCTATGGCTAGGGCACTTCTAGGCTTAGGCTAGGGCACCCCTAGGTTTATGCTAGGGTACCCTAGGCTTAGGCTAGGACACCCCTAGGCTTAGGCTAGGGCACCCCTAGGCTTGCGATAGGACATCCGTAGGCTTAGGCTAGGGCACCCCTAGGCTTAGGCTAGGGCACCCCTAGGCTTAGGCTAGGACACCCCTAGGCTTAGGCTAGGGCACCCCTAGGCTTAGGCTAAAGCCAGGGCTCCCCTAGCCTAAGGCTAGGGCACCCATAGGCTTAGGCTAGGGCACTTCTAGGCTTAGGTTAGGGCACCCCTAGGCTTAAGCTAAGGCGAGGTCACCCCTAGGCTTAGGCTAAGGCACCACTAGGCTTAGGGTTGGGCACCCCTAGGCTTAGGCTAGGGCACCCCTAGTCTTAGGCTTGGGCACCCCTAGGCTGAGGCTAGGGCACCCCTAGGCTGAGGCTAGGACACCCTAGGCTTAGGCTAAGGCTATGGTTACCCTAGCCTAAGGCTAGGGCACCCCTAGGTTTAGGCTAAGGCTAGGGCTCCCCTAGCTTAAGACTAGGGCACCCCTAGGCTTAGGCTAGGGCACCCCTAGGCTTAAGATAGGGCACCCGTGGTTTAGGCTAAGGCTAGGGCTCCCCTAGCCTAAGGCTAGGGCACCCCTAGGCTTAGGCTAGGGCACCCTTAGGCTTAGGCTACGGCACCCCTAGTCTTAGGCTAGGGCACCCCAAGGCTTAGGCTAAGGTACCACTAGGCTTACGCTAAGGTTAGGGCTCCCCTAGCCTAAGGCTAGGGCACCTCTAGGCTTAGGCTAGGGCACCCCTAGGCTTAGGATAGGGTACCCCTAGGTTTAGGCTAAGGCTAGGGCTCCCCAGCCTAAAGCTAGGGCTCCCCTAGGCTTAGGCTAGGGCACCTCTAGGCTTAGGCTAGGGCACCCCTAGGTTTAGGTTAGGGCACCCCTAGGCTAAGGCAAAGGCTAGGGCTCCCATAGCCAAAGGCTAGGGCACCCCTAGACTCAGGGTAGGGCAACACTAGGCTTAGGCTCGGGCACCCCTAGGCTTAGGCTAAGGCTAGGGGACCCCTATTCTAAGGCTATGGCAACCCTAGGCTTCGGCTAGGGCTAGGGGACAACTAGGCTTAGGCTAAGGCACCCCTAGGCTTAGGCTAGGGCACCCCTAGGCTTAGGCTAAGGCTAGGGTCCCCTTGGCTTAGGCTAAGGCACCCCTAGGCTTAGGCTAGGGCACCCCTAGGCTTAGGCTAGGGCACCCCTAGGCTTTTGCTAAGGCTAGGGATCCCCTATCCTAAGGCTAAGGCACCCCTAGGCTTAGGCTAGCGCACCCCTAGGCTTAGGCTAAAGCCAGGGCTCCCCTAGCCTAAGGTTATGGCACCCCTATGCTTAGGCTAGGCACCCCTAGACGTAAGCTAGGGTACCCCTAGGCTTCGGCTGGGGCACCCCTAAGCTTAGACTAAGGCTAGGGCTTCCCTAGCCTAAGGCTAGGGTACCCCTAGGCTTAGGCTAGGGTACCCCTAGACTTAGGCTAGGGCACCCCTAGGCTTAGGCTAAGGCTAGGGTTCCACTAGACTAAGGCTAGGGCACCACTAGCCTTAGGCTAGGACACACCTAGGCTAAGGCTAGTGCACCCCTAGGATTAGCCTAGGGCACCCCTAGGCTTAGGCTAGGGCTCCCCTAGGCTTAGGCTAGGGCACCCCTAGGTTTAGGCTAGGGCGCCCCAAGGCTTAGGCTAAGGCAGGGCTCCCCTAGACTAAGGCTAGGGCACCCCTAGGCTTAGGTTAGGGCACCCCTAGGCTTAGGATAGGGCAACCCTAGGCTTAGGCTAGGGCACCCCTAGGCTTAGCCTAGGGCACCCATAGGCTTAGGATAGGGCACCACTAGGCTTAGCCTAAGGCTAGGGCTCCACTAACCTCAGGTTAGGGCACCCCTAGGCTCAGGCTAGGGCACCCCTAAGCTTAGGCTAGGGCAATCGTAGGCTTAGGCTAAGGCTAGGGCTCCCCTAGCCTAAGGCTAGGGCACCCCTAGGCTTGGGATAGGACACCCCTAGGCTTAGGCTAGGGCACCCCTAGGCTTAGGCTAGGGCACCCCTAGGCTTAGGCTAGGGCACCCCTAGGCTTAGGCTAGGACACCCCTAGGCTTAGGCTAGGGCAACACTAGGCTTAGGCTAGGGCAACCGTAGACTTAGGCTAGGGCACACTAAGGCTTCAGCTAAGGCGGGGACTCCGCTAGAATAAGGATAGGGCACCCCTAGGCTTTGGATAGGGCACCCCTAGGCTTTGACTTAGGCTAGGGCTCCCCAAGCCTAAGGCTAGGGCACCCCTAAGCTTAGGCTAAGGCACCCCTAGGTTTAGGCTAGGGCGAACTAGGCTTAGGCTAAGGCTAGGGCTCCGTTAGCCTAAGGCTAGGGCACCCCTAGGTTTAAGCTAGGAAACCCCTAGGCTTAGGCTAGGTCACCCCTAGGCTTAGGCTAGGGCACCCTTAGGCTTAGGCTAGGGCACCCTAAGGCTTCGGCTAAGGCGAGGACTCCCATAGACTAAGAATAGGGCACCCCTAGGCTTTGGATAGGGCACCCCTAGGCTTAGACTTAGGCTAGGGCTCCCCTAGGCTTAGGCTATGGAACCCCTAGGCTTAGGATAGCGCACCCCTAGGCTTAGGCTAAGGCTAGGGCTCCCCTAGACTAAGGCTAGGGCACCCCTAGCCTTAGGCTAGGGCACTCCTTGGCTTAGGCTAGGGCACCCCTAGGCTTAGGCTAGGGCACCCCTAGGTTTAGGTTGGGCACCCCTAGACTTAAGCTGGGGCACACCTAGGCTTAGGCTAGGGCAGCCGTTGGCTTAGGCTAAGGCTAGTGCTCCCCTAGCCTAAGGCTAGGGCACCCATAGGCTTAGGCTACGGCACCCCTAGGCTTAGACTAGGGTACCCCTAGGTTTAGGCTAAGGCTAGGGCTCCCCAGCCTAAGGCTAGGGCACCCCTAGGCTTAGGCTTAGGCTCCCCTAGGATTAGGCTAGGGCACCCCTAGGTTTAGGATAGGGCACCCCTAGGCTTAGGCTAAGGCACCCCTAGGCTTAGGCTAAGGCTAGGGCTTCCCTAGCCTAAGGCTAGGGCACCCCTAGGCTTAGGTAGGGAACCCCTAAACTTAGGTTAGGGCACCTCTATGCTTAGGCTAGGCACCCCTAGACCTAAGCTAGGGCAACCCTAGGCTTAGGCTAGGGCACCCCAAGGTTTAGGCTAGGACGCCCCTAGGCTTAGGCTAAGGCTAGGTCTCCCCTAACCTAAGGCTAGGGCACCCCTAGGCTTGGGATAGGACACCCCTAGGCTTAGGCTAGGGCACCCCTAGGCTTAGGCTAGGGCACCCCTAGGCTTAGGCTAGGACACCCCTAGGCTTAGGCTAGGGCACCACTAGGCTTAGGCTAGGGCAACCGTAGACTTAGGCTAGGGCACCCCAAGGCTTCGGCTAAGGCGAGGACTCCCCTAGCCTAAGGATAGGGCAACCCTAGGCTTAGGCTAGGGCACCCCTAGGCTTGGACTAAGGCTAGGGCTCCCCTACCCTAAGGCTAGGGCACCCCTAGGCTTAGACTAGGGTAACCCTAGGCTTAAGCTAGGGCACCCCTAGGCTTAGGATAGGGCAGCCGTTGGCTTAGGCTAAGGCTAGTGCTCCCCTAGCCTAAGGCTAGGGCAACCCTAGGCTTAGGCTAGGGCACCCCTAGTCTTAGGCTAGGGCAACCCTAGGCTTAGGCTAGGGCATCCATAGGCTTAGGCTAGGGCACCCCTAGGCTTAGACTAGGGCACCCGTAGGCTTAGGAAAAGGCTAGGGCTCCCCTAGCCTAAGGCTAGGGCACACCTAGGTTAGGCAAGGGCACCCCTAGGCTTAGGCTAGGGCACCACTGGGCTTAGCCTAAGGCTAGGGCTCCACTTACCTCAGGTTAGGGCACCCCTAGACTCAGGCTAGGGCACCCCTAAGCTTAGGCTAGGGCAATCGAAAGGCTTAGGCTAAGGCTAGGGCTCCCCTAGCCTCAGACAAGGGCACCCCTAGGCTTAGACTAGGGCACCCCTAGGCTTAGGCTAGGGCACCCCTAGGCTTAGACTAGGGCACCCGTAGGCTTAGGAAAAGGCTAGGGCTCCCCTAGCCTAAGGCTAGGGCACACCTAGGCTTAGGCAAGGGCACCCCTAGGCTTAGGCTAGGGCACCCCTAGGCTTAGGTTAAGGCTAGGGCTCCCCTAGCCTAAGGCTAGGACACCCCTAGGCTTAGGCTAGGGGACCCCTAGGCTTAGGATAGGGCAACCGTAGGCTTAGGCTAGGGCACCCCTAGGCTAAGGATAGGGCACCCCTATGCTTAGGCTAAGGCTAGGGCTCCCCTAGCCTAACCCTAAGGCACCCCTAGGCTTAGGCTAGGGCACCCCTAGGCTTTAGCTAGGGCTTCCCTAGGCTTAGGCTAAGGCTAAGCCTCCACTAGCCTCAGGCTAGTGCACCCATAGACTCAGGCTATGACACCCTTTGGCTTAGGCTAGGGCAATCCTAGGCTAGACTAACGCTAGAGCTCCCCTATCCTCAGGCTAGGACACCTGTAGGCTCAGGCTAGGGCACCCCTAGGCTCAGGCTAGGGCACCCCTAGGCTTAGGCTAGGGCACCCCTAGGCTTAGGCTAAGGCTACGGCTCTCCTAGCCTCAGGCTAGGCGACCCCTAGGCTTAGGCTAGGGCACCCCTAGGCTTAGGCTAAGGCTAGGGCTCCCCTAGCCTAAGGCTCGAGCACAGCAAGGCTTAGGCTAGGGCACCCTAGGCTTAGGTTAAGGCTAGGGCTTCCCTAGCCTAAGGCTAGGGCTCTCCTAGCCTCACGCTAGGCCACCCCTAGGCTTAGGCTAGGGCACCCCTAGCCTAAGGCTCGAGCACCGCTAGGCTTAGGCTAGGGCTCACCTAAGCTTAGGTTAAGGCTAGGGCTCCCCTAGCCTAAGGCTAGGGCACCCCTAGGCTTAGGCTAGGGGACCCCTAGGCTTAGGATAGGGCAACCGTAGGCTTAGGCTAGGGCACCATTAGGCTAAGGAGAGGGCACCCCTATGCTTAGGCTAAGGCTAGGGCTCCCCTAGCCTAACCCTAAGGCACCTCTAGGCTTAGGCTAGGGCACCCCTAGGCTTAGGGTAGGGCAACCCTAGGCTTATGGTAGGGCACCCCTAGGCTTAGGATAGGGCACGCCTAGGCTTAGGCTAGGGCACCCCTAGGCTTAGGCTAAGGCTGTGATCCCCTAGCCTAAGGATAGGGCACCCCTAGGGTTAGGCTAGGGCACCCCTAGGCTTAGGCTAGGGCGCCCCTAGGCTTAGCCTAGGGCAGCCCTAGGCTTTGGCTAGGGCACACCTAGGCATAGGCTAGGGCAGCCCTAGGCTTAGGCTAGGTCACCCCAAGGATTAGGCTAAGGCTAGGGCTCCCCTAGCCTAAGGCTAGGGCACCACTAGGCTTAAGCTAGGGCACCACTAGGCTTAGGCTAGGGCACCCCTAGGCTTAGGCTAAGGCTAGGGCTCCACAAGCCTAAGGCTTGAGCACCGCTAGGCTTAGGCAAGGGCACCCCTAGGCTTAGGCTAAGGCTAGGGCTCCACAAGCCTAAGGCTCGAGCACCGCTAGCCTTAGGCTAGGGTACCCCTAGGCTTAGGCTAGGACACCCCTAGGCTTAGGCTAGGGCACCCCTAGGCTTGCGTTAGGACACCCCTAGGCTTAGGCTAGGGCACCCCTAGTCTTAGGCTAGGGCACCCCTAGGCTTAGGCTAGGACACCCCTAGGCTTAGGCTAGGGCACCCCTAGGCTTAGGCTAAAGCCAGGGCCCCCCTAGCCTAAGGCTAGGGCACCCATAGGCTTAGGCTAGGGCACTTCTAGGCTTAGGCTAGGGCACCCCTAGGCTTAGGCTAAGGCGAGGTCACCCCTAGGCTTAGGCTAAGGCACCACTAGGCTAAGGCTTGGGCACCCCTAGGCTTAGGCTAGGGCACCCCTAGGCTTAGGCTTGGGCACCCCTAGGCTGAGTCTAGGGCACCCCTAGGCTGAGGCTAGGGCACCCTAGGCTTAGGCTAAGTCTAGGGTTACCCTAGCCTAAGGCTAGGGCACCCCTAGGTTTGGGCTAAGGCTAGGGCTCCCCTAGCCTAAGACTAGGGCACCCCTAGGCTTAGGCTAGGGCACCCCTAGGCTTAAGATAGGGCACCCGTAGGCTTAGGCTAAGGCTAGGGCTTCCCTAGCCTAAGGCTAGGGCACCCCTAGGCTTTGGCAAGGGCACCCCTAGGCTTAGGATCAGGAACTTCTAGGCTTAGGTTAGTGCACTCCTAGGCTTAAGCTAGGGCACCCCTAGGATTAGGCTAAGGCTTGGTCTCCCCTAGCCTAAGGCTAGGGCACCCCTAGGCTTAGGCTAGGGCACCCTTAGGCTTAGCTACGGCACCCCTGGGCTTAGGCTAGGGCACCCCAAGGCTTAGGCTAAGGTACCACTAGGCTTACGCTAAGGTTAGGGCTCCCCTAGCCTAAGGTTAGGGCACTTCTAGGCTTAGGCTAGGGCACCCCTAGGCTTGGCTAGGGCACCCCTAGGCTTAGGCTAATGCTAGGACACTCCTAGCCTAAGGCTAGGTTACCCCTAGGCTTAGGCTATGGCACCCCGAGGCTTAGGCTAGGGCACCCCTAGGCGTAGGCTAGGGCAGTCCTAGGCTTAGGCAAGGGCACCCCTAGGCTTAGGCTAGGGCACACCTAGGCTTAGGCTAGGGGACCCCGAGGCTTAGGCTAGGGCACCCCTAGGCTTAGGTTAGGGCACCCCTAGGCTTACGCTAAGGCTAGGGCTTCCCTAGCCTAAGGCTAGGGCACCCCTAGGCTTAGGATAGGACACCCCTTGGCTTAGGCTAGGGTACCCCTTGGCTTAGGCTGGGGCACCCCTAGGCTTAGGCTAAGGCTAGGGCTCCCCTAACCTATGGTTTTTGGCACCCCTAGGCATGGGCTAGGGCACCCCTAGGTTTATGCTAGGGCGCCCCTAGGCTTAGGCTAAGGCGAGGGCTCCCTTAGCCTAAAGCTAGGGCACCCCTAGACTTAGGATAGGACACCCCTAGGCTTAGGCTAGGGCACACCTAGGCTTAGGCTAGGGCACCCCTAGGCTTAGGCTAGGACACACCTAGGCTTAGGCTAGAGCACCACTTGGCTTAGGCTAGGGCAGCCCTAGGCTTAGGCTAGGGCACCCCTAGGCTTAGGCTAGGTCACCCCTAGGATTAGGCTAAGGCTAGGGCTCCCCTAGCCTAAGGCTAGGGCACCCCTAAGCTTGCGCTAGGGCACCCCTAGACTTTGGCTAGGGCACCCCTAGGCTTAGGCTAAAGCTAGGGCTCCCCTAGCGTAAGGTTAGGGCACCCATAGGCTTAGGCTAGGGCACCCCTAGGCTTAGGCTAGGGCACCCCTAGGTTTAGGCTTAGGCTAGGGCACCCCTAGGCTTAGTTTAGTGCACTCCTAAGCTTAGGCTAGGGCACCCCTAGGCTTAGGCTAGGGCACCCTTAGGCTTAGGCTAGGCCACCCCTAGGCTTAGGCTAGGGCACCCCTAGGCTTAGGCTAAAGCTAGGGCTTCCGTAGCCTAAGGCTTGGGCTTCCGTAGCCTAAGGCTAGGGCACACCTACGCTTAGGCTAGGGCACCCCTAGGTTTAGGCTAGGGCACCCCTAGGCTTAGGTAGGGAACGCCTAGGCTTAGGTTAGAGCACCCCTATGCTTAGGCTAGGGCACCCCTAGACGTAGGCTAGGGCACCCTTAGGCTTAGGCTGGGGCACCCCCAGGCTTAGGCTAAGTCTAGGGCTCCCCTAGCCTAACGCTAGGGCACCCCTAGGCTTAGGCTAGGGCACCCCTAAGTTTAGGCTAGGGCGCCCAAAGGCTTAGGCTAAGGCTAGGGCTCCCCTAGCTTAAAGCTAGTGCACCCCTAAGCTTAGGATAGGACACCCCTAGGCTTAGGCTAGGGCACCGCTAGGCTTAGGCTAGGGCACCCTATGCTTAGGCTACGGCTAGGGCTCCCCTAGCCTAACCCTAAGGCACCCCTATGCTTAGGCTAGGGCACCCCTAGGCTTAGGGTAGGGCACCCCTAGGATTAGGGTAGGGCACCCCTAGGCTTAGGCTAGGGCACGCCTAGGCTTAGGCTACGGCACACCTAGGCTTAGGTTAGGGCACCCCTAGGCTTAGGCTAAGGTTAGGGCTCCCCTAGCCTAAGGCTAGGGCACGCCTAGGCTTAGGGTAGGGCACCCCTAGGCTTAGGATAGGGCACGCCTAGGCTTAGGCTAGGGCACCCCTAGGCTTAGGCTAAAGCTAGTGCTCCCCTAGCCTAAGGCTAGGGCACCCCTAGGGTTAAGCTAGGGCACCCCTAGGCTTAGGGTAGTGCACCCCCTAGGCTTAGGCTAGGGCGCCCTTAGGCTTAGGCTAGGGCACCCATAGGCTTCGGCTAGGGCACCCCTAGGCTTAGGCTAAGGATAGGGCTTCCCTAGCCTAAGGCTAGGGCACCTTTAGGCTTAGGCTAGGCCACCCCTAGGCTTAGGCTAAGGCTAGGGGTCCCCTAGCCTAAGGCTAGGGCACCCCTAGGCTTAGGCTAGGGCACCCCTAGGCTTAGGCTAGGGCACCCCTAGGCTTAGGCTAGGGCAACCCTAGGCTTAAGCTAGGGCACCCCTAGGCTTAGGCTAGGGCACCCCTAGGCTTAGGCTAAGGATACGGCTCCCCTAGCCTAACCCTAGGGCACCCCTAGGCTTAGACTAGGGCACCCCTAGGCTTAGGGTAGGGCACCCTTAGGCTTAGGTTAGGGCACCCCTAGGCTTAGGCAAGTGCACGCCTAGGATTAGGCTAGGGCACACCTAGGCTTAGGCTAAGGCTAGTGCTCCCGTAGCCTAAGGCTAGGGCACCCCTAGGGTTAGGCTAGGGCACCCCAAGGCTTAGGCTAGGGCACCCCTAGGCTTAGGCTAGGGCAGTCATAGGCTTAGCCTAAGGCTAGGGCTCCTCTAGCCTAAAGCCTGGGAACCCCTAGGCTTAGGCTAGGGCACCCCTAGGCTTAGGCTAGGGGACCCCTAAGCTTAGGCTAAGGCACCCTTAGGCTTAGGCTAGGGCACCTTAGGCTGAGGTTAGGGCACCCCTAGTCTTAGGCTAGAGCACCCCTAGGCTTAGGTAGGGCACCCCTAGGCTTAGAGTAGGGCACCCCTAGGCTGAGGCTAGGGCTCCCCTAGGCTGTGGCTATGGCACCCCTAGGCTTAGGCTAATGCTAGGGTTACCCTAGCCTAAGGCTAGGGCACGCCTAGGCTTTGGCTAGGCACCACTAGGCTTAGGATAGGGAACTTCTAGGCTTAGGCTAGGGCACTCCTAGGCTTAGGCTAGGGCACCCCTAGGATTAGGTTAAGGCTATGGCTCCCCTAGCCTAAGGCTAGGGCACCCCAAGGCTTAGGCTAAGGCACCCCTAGGCTTAGGCTAAGGTTAGGGCTCCCCTAGCCTAAGGCTAGGGCACCTCTAGGCTTAGGCTAGGGCACCCCTAGCCTTTGGCTAGGGCACCCCTAGGGTTAGGCTAGGGCACCCCTAGGCGTACGCTAGGGCAGCCCTTGGCTTAGGCTAGGGCACCCCTAGGCTTAGGCTAGGGCAGCCCTAGGCTTCGGCTAGGGCACCCCTAGGCTTAGGCTAGGTCACCCCTAGGATTAGGCTAATTCTAGGGCTCCACTAGCCTAAGGATAAGGCACCCCTAGGCTTAGGCTATGGCACCCCAAGGCTTAGGCTAGGGCACCCGTAGGCTTAGTTTAAGGCTAGGGATCCCCTAGACTAAGGCTAAGGCACCCCTATGCTTAGGCTAGGGCACCCCGAGGCTTTGGCTAGGGCACCCCTAGGCTTAGGCTAAAGCTAGGGCTCCCCTAGCCTAAGGCTAGGGCACCCATAGGCTTAGGCTAGGGCACCCCTAGGCTTAGCCTAGGGCACTCCTAGGTTTAGGCTTAGGCTGTGGCACACCTAGGCTTAGTTTAGGGCACCCCTAGACTTAGGCTAGGGCACCCCTAGGCTTAGGCTAGGGCACCCCTAGGATTAGGCTAGGGCACCCCTATGCTTAGGCTAAGGCTAGGGCTTCTCTAGACTAAGGCTAGGGCACCCCAAGGCTTAGGCTAGGGCACCCCTAGCTTAGGCTAGGGCACCCCTAAGCTTAGGTAGGGAAGGCCTAGACTTAGGTTAGAGCACGCCTATGCTTAGGCTAGGGCACCCCTAGACGTAGACTAGGGCACCCCCAGGCTTAGTCTGGGGCACCCCTAGGCTTAGGCTAGGGCACCCCTAGGATTAGGCTAGGGCGCCCCTGGGCTTAGGCTAAGGCTAGGGCACCCCTAGGCTTAGGCTACGGCACCCCTAGGCTTAGGCTAAGGCTAGGGCCCCCCTAGCCTAAGGCTAGGGCACCCCTAGGCTTAGGCTACGGCACCCCTAGGCTTAGGCTAAGGCTAGGGCCCCCCTAGCCTTAGGCTAGGGCACCCCGAGGCTTAGGCTAGGGCACCGCTAGGCTTAGGCTAAGGCTAGGGCCCCCCTAGCCTAAGGCTAGGGCACCCCTAGGCTTAGGCTAGGCACCCCTAGGCTTAGGCTAGGGCACCCCTAGGCTTAGGCTAGGTCACCCCTAGGATTAGGCTAATTCTAGGGCTCCACAAGCCTAAGGATAAGGCACCCCTAGGCTTCGGCTATTGCACCCCTAGGCTTAGGCTAGGGCACCCCTAGGCTTAGTTTAAGGCTAGGGATCCCCTAGCCTAAGGCTAAGGCACCCCTAGGCTTAGGCTAGGGCACCCCGAGGCTTTGGCTAGGGCACCCCTAGGCTTAGGCTAAATCTAGGGCTCTTCTAGCCTAAGGCTAAGGCACCCATAGGCTTAGGCTAGGGCACCCCTAGGCTTAGCCTAGGGCACTCCTAGGTTTAGGCTTATGCTAGGGCACACCTAGGCTTAGTGTAGGGCACCCCTAGGCTTAGGCTAGGGCTCCCCTAGGCTTAGGCTAGGGCCCCCCTAGGCTTAGGCTAGGGCACCCCTAGGCTTACGCTAAGGCTAGGGCTTCCCTAGCCTAAGGCTAGGGCACCCCTAGGCTTAGGCTAGGCACCCCTAGGCTTAGGCTAGGGCATCCCTAGACTTAGACTAGGGAACCCCTAAGCTTAGGCTAAGGCTAGGGCTCCCCTAGCCTAAGGCTAGGGCACCCCTAGGCTTAGGTTAGGGCACCCCTAGGCTTAGGATAGGGCACCCCTAGGCTTAGGCTAGGGCACACCTAAGCTGAGGCTACGGCACCCCTGGCTTAGGCTAAGGCTAGGGCTCCCCTAGCCTAACCCTAGGGCACCCCTAGGCTTAGGCTAGGGCACCCCTAGGCTTAGGCTAGGGCACCCCTAGGGTTAGGCTAGGGCACCCCTAGGCTTAAGCTAGGGCACCCGTAGGCTTAGGCTAAGGTTAGGGCTCACCTAGCCTAAGGCTAGGGCACCCCTAGGCTTTGGCTAGGGCACTCCTAAGCTTTGGCTAGGGCACCCCTAAGCTTTGGCTAGGGCACCCCTAGGCTTAGGATAGGGAACTTATAGGCTTAGGCTAGGGCACTCCTAGGCTTAGGCTAGGGCACCCCTAGAATTAGGCTAAGGCTAGGGCTCCCCTAGCCTAAGGCTAGGGCACCCTTAGGCTTTGGCTAGGGCACCCCTAGGCTTAGGCTAGGGCACCCCAAGGCTTAGGCTAAGGCACCCCTAGGCTTAGGCTAGGGCACCCCTAGGCTTAGGCTAGGGCACCCCTAAGCTTAGGCTAAGTCTAGGGCTTCCCTAGCCTAAGGCTAGGTAACCCCAAGGCTTTGGCTAGGGCACCCCTAAGCTTAGGTAGGGAATGCCTAGACTTAGGTTAGAGCACGCCTATGCTTAGGCTAGGGCACCCCTAGACGTAGACTAGGGCACCCCTAGGCTTAGGCTAGGGCGCCCCTGGGCTTAGGCTAAGGCTAGGGCTCCCCTAGCCTAAGGCTAGGGCACCCCTAGGCTTAGGCTATGACACCCCTAGGTTTAGGCTAGGGCTCCCCTAGCCTAAGGCTACGGCACCCCTAGGCTTAGGATAGGACACCCCTAGGCTTAGGCTAGGGCACCCCTAGGCTTAGGCTACGGCACCCCTAGGCTTAGGCTAAGGCTAGAGCTCCACTAGACTAAGGCTAGGGCACCCCTAACCTTAGGCTAGGGCACCCCGAGGCTTAGGCTAGGGCACCCCTAGGCTTAGGGTAGGGCACCCCAAAGCTTAAGTTAGGGCACCCCTAGGCTTAGGCTAGGGCACCCCTAGGCTTAGGCTATGGCTTGGGCACCCCTAGCCTAAGGCTAGGGCACCCCTAGGCTTAGGCTAGGGCAACCCTAGACTTAGACTAGGGAACCCCTAAGCTTAGGCTAAGGCTAGGGCTCCCCTAGCCTAAGGCTAGGGCACCCCTAGGATTAGGCTTATTCTAGGGCTCCCCTAGCCTAAGGCTAGGGCACCCCTAGGTTTTGGCTAGGGCACCCCTAGGCTTAGCCTAGGGCACTCCTAGGTTTAGGCTTAGGCTAGAGCACACCTAGGCTTAGTTTAGGGCACCCCTAGGCTTAGGCTAGGGCACCCCTAGGCTTAGGCTAGGGCACCCCTAGGCTTAGGCTAGGACACCCCTAGGCTTTGGCTAGGGCACCCCTAGGCTTAGGCTAAAGCTAGGGTTCCCCTAGCCTATGGCTAAGGCACCCCTAGGTTTAGGCTAGGGCACCCATAGGCTTAGGCTAGGGCAACCGTAGACTTAGGCTAGGTCACCCCTAGGCAAAGGCTAGGGCACCCCTAGGCTTGGGCTAGGGCACCCCTAGGCTTAGGCTAAGACTAGGGCTCCTCTAGCCTAAAGCTAGGGCACCCCTACGCTTAGGCTAGGCCGCCCTAGGCTTAGGCTAAGGCTAGGGCTCCCCTAGCCTAAGGCTAGGGCATACTAGACTTAGGCTAGGGCACCCCTATGCATAGGCTAGGGTACCCCTAGGCTTAGGATAAGGATAGGGCTCCCCTAGCCTAACCCTAGGGCACCCCTAGGCTTAGGCTAGGGCACCCCTAGGCTTAGGCTGGGGCACCCCTAGGCTGAGGCTAAGGCTAGGGCTCCACTAGACTAAGGCTAGGGCACCCCTAGGCTTAGGATAAGGATAGGGCTCCCCTAGCCTAACCCTAGGGCACCCCTAGGATTAGCGTAGGGCACCCCTAGGCTTAGGCTAGGACAGACCTAGGCTTAGGCTAGGGCAACCCTTGGCTTAGGCTAGGGCAACCCTAGGCATAGGCCAAGGCTAGGGCTCACCTAGCCTAAGGCTACGGCACCCCTAGGCTTAGACAAGGGCACCCCTAGGCTTAGGCTAGGGCACCCCTAGGCTTAGGCTAGGGCACCCTTAGGCTTAGGCTAGGACAGACCTAGGCTTAGGCTAGGGCACCCCTAGGCTTAGAATTGGCACCCCTAGGCTTAGGCTTGGCGACCCCTAGGCTTAGGCTAGGGCACCCCTAGGCTTAGGCTAGGGCACGCCTAGGCTTAGGCTAGAGCAACCCTTGGCTTAGGCTAGGGCAACCCTAGGCTTAGGCTAAGGCTAGGGCTCACCTAGCCTAAGGCTACGGCACCACTAGGCTTAGACTAAGGCACCCCTAGGCTTAGGCTAGGGTACCCCTAGGCTTAGGCTAGGGCACCCCAAGGCTTAGGTTAAGGCTAGGGCTCGCCTAGCCTAAGGCTAGGGCACCCCTAGGCTTAGGCTAGGACAGATCTAGGCTTAGGCTAGGGCACCACTAGGCTTAGGCTTGGCACCCCTAAGTTTAGGCTTGGACACCCCTAGGCTTAGGCTAGGGCAGCCATAGGCTTAGGCTAGGGCTCCCCTAGGCTTAGGCTTGGGCACCCTTAGGATTAGGCTAGGGCACCCCTAGGTTTAGGCTAAGGCTAGGGCTCGCCTAGCCTAAGGCTAGGGCACCCCTAGCCTTAGGCTTGGCATCCCTAGGCTTAGGCTTGGGCACCCCTAGGCTTAGGCTAGGGCACCCCTAAGCTTAGACTAGGGCACCCATAGGCTTAGGCTAGGGAACCCCTAGCCTAAGGCTAGGGCACCCCTAGGCTTAGGCTAGGGCAGCCATAGGCTTGGGCTAGGGCAGCCCTAGGCTTAGGCTAGGGCACCCCTAGGCTTAGGCTAGGGCACCCCTAGGCTTAGGCTACGGCACCCCTAGGCTTAGACTAGGGCACCCCTAGGTTTAGGTTAGGGCACCCATAGTCTTAGGCTAGGGCACCCCTAGGCTTAGGCTAAGGCTAGGGCTCGCCTAGCCTAAGGCTAGGGCACCCCTAGGCTTAGGCTAGGGCACCCCTAGGCTTAGGCTTGGCACCCCTAGGCTTAGGCTTGGGCACCCCTAGGCTTAGGCTAGGGCAGCCCTAGGCTTAGGCTAGGGCACCCCTAGGCTTAGGTCTGGGCACCCCTAGGCTTAGGCTAGGTCACCCATAACTTAGGCTAGGGCACCCCTAGGCTTAGGCTAGGGCACCCCTAGGCTTAGGCTAAGGCTAGGGCTCGCCTAGCCTAAGGCTAGGGCACCCCTATGCTTAGGCTAGGACAGACCTAGACTTAGGCTAGGGCATCCCTAGGCTTAGGCTTGGCACCCCTAGGCTTAGGTTTGGGCACCCCTAGGATTAGGCAAGGGCAGCCATAGGCTTAGGCTAGGGCACCCCTATTCTTAGGCTAGGTCACCCCTAGGCTTAGGCTTGGCACCCCTAGGCTTAGGTTTGGGCACTCCTAGGCTTAGGCTAGGGCACCCCTAGGCTTAGGCTAGGGCACCCCTAGGCTTAGGCTAGGGCAACCCTTGGCTTAGGTTAGGGCAACCCTAGGCTTAGGCTAAGGCTAGGGCTCACCTAGCCTAAGGCTACGGCACCCCTAGGCTTAGACTAGGGCACCCCTAGGCTTAGGCTAGGGTACCCATAGGCTTAGGCTAGGGCACCCCAAGGCTTAGGCTAGGGCACCCCTAGGCTTAGGTTAAGGCTAGGGCTCACCTAGCCTAAGGCTAGGGCACCCCTAGGCTTAGGCTAGGGCACCCCTAGGCTTAGACTTGGCACCCCTATGCTTAGGCTTGGGGACCCCTAGGCTTAGGCTAGGGCACCCCTAGGCTTAGGCTAGGGCACCCCTAGGCTTAGGCTAGGGCACCCCTAGGCTTAGGCTAGGGCAGCCCTAGGCTTAGGTTAGGGCAGCCCTAGGCTTAGGCTAGGGCACCCCTAGGTTTAGGCTAGGGCACCCATAGGCTTAGGCTAGGGCAACCGTAGACTTAGGCTAGGTCACCCCTAGGCAAAGGCTAGGGCACCCCTAGGCTTGGGCTAGGGCACCCCTAGGCTTAGGCTAAGACTAGGGCTCCTCTAGCCTAAAGCTAGGGCACCCCTAGGCTTAGGCTAGGCCGCCCTAGGCTTAGGCTAAGGCTAGGGCTCCCCTAGCCTAAGGCTAGGGCACACTAGACTTAGGCTAGGGCACCCCAAGGCTTAGGCTAGGGTACCCCTAGGTTAAGGATAAGGATAGGGCTCCCCTAGCCTAACCCTAGGGCACCCCTAGGCTTAGGCTAGGGCACCCCTAGGCTTAGGCTGGGGCACCCCTAGGCTTAGGATAAGGATAGGGCTCCCCTAGCCTAACCCTAGGGCACCCCTAGGATTAGCGTAGGGCACCCCTAGGCTTAGGCTAGGACAGACCTAGGCTTAGGCTAGGGCAACCCTTGGCTTAGGCTAGGGCAAACCTAGGCTTAGGCTCAGGCTAGGGCTCACCTAGCCTAAGGCTACGGCACCCCTAGGCTTAGACAAGGGCACCCCTAGGCTTAGGCTAGGGCACCGCTAGGCTTAGGCTAGGACAGACCTAGGCTTAGGCTAGGGCACCCCTAGGCTTAGGCTTGGCACCCCTAGGCTTAGGCTTGGGGACCCCTAGGCTTAGGCTAGGGCACCCCTAGGCTTAGGCTAGGGCACCCCTAGGCTTAGGCTAGGACAACCCTTGGCTTAGGCTAGGGCAACCCTAGGCTTAGGCTAAGGCTAAGGCTCACCTAGCCTAAGGCTACGGCACCCCTAGGCTTAGACTAGGGCACCCCTAGGCTTAGGATCGAGTACCCCTAGGCTTAGGCTAGGGCACCCCAAGGCTTAGGTTAAGGCTAGGGCTCGCCTAGCCTAAGGCTAGGGCACCCCTAGGCTTAGGCTAGGACAGACCTAGGCTTAGGGTAGTGCACCACTCTGCTTAGGCTTGGCACCCCTAGGTTTAGGCTTGGGCACCCCTAGGCTTAGGCTAGGGCAGCCCTAGGCTTAGGCTAGGGCTCCCCTAGGCTTAGGCTTGGGCACCCTTAGGATTAGGCTAGGGCACCCCTAGGTTTAGGCTAAGGCTAGGGCTCGCCTAGCCTAAGGCTAGGGCACCCCTAGGCTTAGGCTTGGCATCCCTAGGATTAGGCTTGGGCACCCCTAGGCTTAGGCTAGGGCACCCCTAAGCTTAGACTAGGGCACCCATAGGCTTAAGCTAGGGAACCCCTAGCCTAAGGCTAGGGCACCCCTAGGCTTAGGCTAGGGCAGCCCTAGGCTTAGGCTAGGGCAGCCCTAGGCTTAGGCTAGGGCACCCCTAGGCTTAGGCTTGGGCACCCCTAGGCTTAGGCTACCGCACCCCTAGGCTTAGACTAGGGCACCCCTAGGTTTAGGTTAGGGCACCCATAGTCTTAGGCTAGGGCACCCCTAGGCTTAGGCTAGGGCACCCCTAGGCTTAGGCTAAGGCTAGGGCTCGCCTAGCCTAAGGCTAGGGCACCCCTAGGCTTTGGCTAGGAGAGACCTAGGCTTAGGCTAGGGCACCCCTAGGCTTAGGCTACGGCACCCCTAGGCTTAGGCTAGGGCAACCCTTGTCTTAGGCTAGGGCAACCCTAGGCTTAGGCTAAGGCTAGGGCTCACCTAGCCTAAGGCTACGGCACCCCTAGGCTTAGACTAGGGCACCCCTAGGCTTAGGCTAGGGCACCCCTAGGCTTAGGCTAGGGCACCCCAAGGCTTAGTTTGAGGCTAGGGCTCACCTAGCCTAAGGCTAGGGCACCCCTAGGCTTAGGCTAGGACAGACCTAGTCTTAGGCTAGGGCACCCCTAGGCTTAGGCTTGGCACCCCTAAGCTTAGGCTTGGGCACCCCTAGGCTTAGGCTAGGGCAGCCCTAGGCTTAGGCTAGGGCACCCCTAGGCTTAGGCTAGGGCACCCCTAAGTTTAGGCTAAGGCTAGGGCTCGCCTAGCCTAAGGCTAGGGCACCCATAGGCTTAGGCTAGAACAGACCTAGGCTTAGGCTAGGGCACCCCTAGGCTTAGGCTTGGCACCCCTAGGCTTAGGTTTGGGCACCCCTAGGCTTAGGCTAGGGCAGCCCTAGGCTTAGGCTAGGGCACCCCTAGGCTTAGGCTAGGGCACCCCTAGCCTTAGGCTAAGGCTAGGGCTCACCTAGCCTAAGGCTAGGGCACCCCGAGGCTTAGACTTGGGCACCCCTAGGCTTAGGCTAGGGAACCCCTAGCCTTAGGCTAGGGCACCCCTAGGCTTAGGCTAGGGCACCCCTAGGCTTAGGCTAGGGCACCCCTAGGCTTAGGCTAGGGTACCCCTAGGCTTAGGCTTGGCACCCCTAGGCTTAGGCTTGGGCACCCCTAGGCTTAGGCTAGGGCAGCCCTAGGTTTAGGCTAGGGCACCCCTAGGCTTAGGCTAGGGCACCCCTAGCCTTAGGCTAAGGCTAGGGCTCACCTAGCCTAAGGCTAGGGCACCCCGAGGCTTAGACTTGGGCACCCCTAAGCTTAGGCTAGGGAACCCCTAGCCTTAGGCTAGGGCACCCCTAGGCTTAGGCTAGGGCACCCCTAGGCTTAGGCTAGGGCACCCCTAGGCTTAGGTTAGGGCAGCCCTAGGCTTAGGCTAAGACACCCCTAGGCTTAGGCTAGGGCACCCCTAGGCTTAGGCTAGGGCAACCCTAGACTTAGACTAGGGAAACCCTAAGCTTAGGCTAAGGCTAGGGCTCCCCTAGCCTAAGGCTAGGGCACCCCTAGGATTAGGCTTATTCTAGGGCTCCCCTAGCCTAAGGCTAGGGCACCCCTAGGTTTAGGCTAGGGCACCCCTGGGCTTAGCCTAGGGCACTCCTAGGTTTAGGCTTAGGCTAGGGCACACCTAGGCTTAGTTTAGGGCACCCCTAGGCTTAGGCTAGGGCACCCCTAGGCTTAGGCTAGGGCACCCCTAGGCTTTGGCTAGGACACCCCTAGGCTTTGGCTAGGGCACCCCTAGGCTTAGGCTAAAGCTAGGGTTCCCCTAGCCTAAGGCTAAGGCACCCCTAGGTTTAGGCTAGGGCACCCATAGGCTTAGGCTAGGGCAACCGTAGACTTAGGCTAGGTCACCCCTAGGCAAAGGCTAGGGCACCCCTAGTCTTGGGCTAGGGCACCCCTAGGCTTAGGCTAAGACTAGGGCTCCTCTAGCCTAAAGCTAGGGCACCCCTACGCTTAGGCTAGGCCGCCCTAGGCTTAGGCTAAGGCTAGGGCTCCCCTAGCCTAAGGCTAGGGCACACTAGACTTAGGCTAGGGCACCCCTATGCATAGGCTAGGGTACCCCTAGGCTTAGGATAAGGATAGGGCTCCCCTAGCCTAACCCTAGGGCACCCCTAGGCTTAGGCTAGGGCACCCCTAGGCTTAGGCTGGGGCACCCCTAGGCTGAGGCTAAGGCTAGGGCTCCACTAGACTAAGGCTAGGGCACCCCTAGGCTTAGGATAAGGATAGGGCTCCCCTAGCCTAACCCTAGGGCACCCCTTGGATTAGCGTAGGGCACCCCTAGGCTTAGGCTAGGACAGACCTAGGCTTAGGCTAGGGTAACCCTTGGCTTAGGCTAGGGCAACCCTAGGCTTAGGCCAAGGCTAGGGCTCACCTAGCCTAAGGCTACGGCACCCCTAGGCTTAGACAAGGGCACCCCTAGGCTTAGGCTAGGGCACCCCTAGGCTTAGGCTAGGGCACCCTTAGGCTTAGGCTAGGACAGACCTAGGCTTAGGCTAGGGCACCCCTAGGCTTAGAATTGGCACCCCTAGGCTTAGGCTTGGCGACCCCTAGGCTTAGGCTAGGGCACCCCTAGGCTTAGGCTAGGGCACGCCTAGGCTTAGGCTAGAGCAACCCTTGGCTTAGGCTAGGGCAACCCTAGGCTTAGGCTAAGGCTAGGGCTCACCTAGCCTAAGGCTACGGCACCACTAGGCTTAGACTAAGGCACCCCTAGGCTTAGGCTAGGGTACCCCTAGGCTTAGGCTAGGGCAACCCTAGGCTTAGGCTAAGGCTAGGGCTCACCTAGCCTAAGGCTACGGCACCACTAGGCTTAGACTAAGGCACCCCTAGGCTTAGGTTTGGGCACCCCTAGGCTTAGGCTAGGACAGATCTAGGCTTAGGCTAGGGCACCACTAGGCTTAGGCTTGGCACCCCTAAGTTTAGGCTTGGACACCCCTAGGCTTAGGCTAGGGCAGCCATAGGCTTAGGCTAGGGCTCCCCTAGGCTTAGGCTTGGGCACCCTTAGGATTAGGCTAGGGCACCCCTAGGTTTAGGCTAAGGCTAGGGCTCGCCTAGCCTAAGGCTAGGGCACCCCTAGCCTTAGGCTTGGCATCCCTAGGCTTAGGCTTGGGCACCCCTAGGCTTAGGCTAGGGCACCCCTAAGCTTAGACTAGGGCACCCATAGGCTTAGGCTAGGGAACCCCTAGCCAAAGGCTAGGGCACCCCTAGGCTTAGGCTAGGGCAGCCATAGGCTTGGGCTAGGGCAGCCCTAGGCTTAGGCTAGGGCACCCCTAGGCTTAGGCTAGGGCACCCCTAGGCTTAGGCTACGGCACCCCTAGGCTTAGACTAGGGCACCCCTAGGTTTAGGTTAGGGCACCCATAGTCTTAGGCTAGGGCACCCCTAGGCTTAGGCTAAGGCTAGGGCTCGCCTAGCCTAAGGCTAGGGCACCCCTAGGCTTAGGCTAGGGCACCCCTAGGCTTAGGCTTGGCACCCCTAGGCTTAGGCTTGGGCACCCCTAGGCTTAGGCTAGGGCAGCCCTAGGCTTAGGCTAGGGCACCCCTAGGCTTAGGTCTGGGCACCCCTAGGCTTAGGCTAGGTCACCCATAACTTAGGCTAGGGCACCCCTAGGCTTAGGCTAGGGCACCCCTAGGCTTAGGCTAAGGCTAGGGCTCGCCTAGCCTAAGGCTAGGGCACCCCTATGCTTAGGCTAGGACAGACCTAGACTTAGGCTAGGGCATCCCTAGGCTTAGGCTTGGCACCCCTAGGCTTAGGTTTGGGCACCCCTAGGATTAGGCAAGGGCAGCCATAGGCTTAGGCTAGGGCACCCCTATTCTTAGGCTAGGTCACCCCTAGGCTTAGGCTTGGCACCCCTAGGCTTAGGTTTGGGCACTCCTAGGCTTAGGCTAGGGCACCCCTAGGCTTAGGCTAGGCCGCCCTAGGCTTAGGCTAAGGCTAGGGCTCCCCTAGCCTAAGGCTAGGGCACACTAGACTTAGGCTAGGGCACCCCAAGGCTTAGGCTAGGGTACCCCTAGGTTAAGGATAAGGATAGGGCTCCCCTAGCCTAACCCTAGGGCACCCCTAGGCTTAGGCTAGGGCACCCCTAGGCTTAGGCTGGGGCACCCCTAGGCTTAGGATAAGGATAGGGCTCCCCTAGCCTAACCCTAGGGCACTCCTAGGATTAGCGTAGGGCACCCCTAGGCTTAGGCTAGGACAGACCTAGGCTTAGGCTAGGGCAACCCTTGGCTTAGGCTAGGGCAAACCTAGGCTTAGGCTCAGGCTAGGGCTCACCTAGCCTAAGGCTACGGCACCCCTAGGCTTAGACAAGGGCACCCCTAGGCTTAGGCTAGGGCACCGCTAGGCTTAGGCTAGGACAGACCTAGGCTTAGGCTAGGGCACCCCTAGGCTTAGGCTTGGCACCCCTAGGCTTAGGCTTGGGGACCCCTAGGCTTAGGCTAGGGCACCCCTAGGCTTAGGCTAGGGCACCCCTAGGCTTAGGCTAGGACAACCCTTGGCTTAGGCTAGGGCAACCCTAGGCTTAGGCTAAGGCTAAGGCTCACCTAGCCTAAGGCTACGGCACCCCTAGGCTTAGACTAGGGCACCCCTAGGCTTAGGATCGAGTACCCCTAGGCTTAGGCTAGGGCACCCCAAGGCTTAGGTTAAGGCTAGGGCTCGCCTAGCCTAAGGCTAGGGCACCCCTAGGCTTAGGCTAGGACAGACCTAGGCTTAGGGTAGTGCACCACTCTGCTTAGGCTTGGCACCCCTAGGTTTAGGCTTGGGCACCCCTAGGCTTAGGCTAGGGCAGCCCTAGGCTTAGGCTAGGGCTCCCCTAGGCTTAGGCTTGGGCACCCTTAGGATTAGGCTAGGGCACCCCTAGGTTTAGGCTAAGGCTAGGGCTCGCCTAGCCTAAGGCTAGGGCACCCCTAGGCTTAGGCTTGGCATCCCTAGGATTAGGCTTGGGCACCCCTAGGCTTAGGCTAGGGCACCCCTAAGCTTAGACTAGGGCACCCATAGGCTTAAGCTAGGGAACCCCTAGCCTAAGGCTAGGGCACCCCTAGGCTTAGGCTAGGGCAGCCCTAGGCTTAGGCTAGGGCAGCCCTAGGCTTAGGCTAGGGCACCCCTAGGCTTAGGCTTGGGCACCCCTAGGCTTAGGCTACCGCACCCCTAGGCTTAGACTAGGGCACCCCTAGGTTTAGGTTAGGGCACCCATAGTCTTAGGCTAGGGCACCCCTAGGCTTAGGCTAGGGCACCCCTAGGCTTAGGCTAAGGCTAGGGCTCGCCTAGCCTAAGGCTAGGGCACCCCTAGGCTTTGGCTAGGAGAGACCTAGGCTTAGGCTAGGGCACCCCTAGGCTTAGGCTACGGCACCCCTAGGCTTAGGCTAGGGCAACCCTTGTCTTAGGCTAGGGCAACCCTAGGCTTAGGCTAAGGCTAGGGCTCACCTAGCCTAAGGCTACGGCACCCCTAGGCTTAGACTAGGGCACCCATAGGCTTAGGCTAGGGCACCCCTAGGCTTAGGCTAGGGCACCCCAAGGCTTAGTTTGAGGCTAGGGCTCACCTAGCCTAAGGCTAGGGCACCCCTAGGCTTAGGCTAGGACAGACCTAGTCTTAGGCTAGGGCACCCCTAGGCTTAGGCTTGGCACCCCTAAGCTTAGGCTTGGGCACCCCTAGGCTTAGGCTAGGGCAGCCCTAGGCTTAGGCTAGGGCACCCCTAGGCTTAGGCTAGGGCACCCCTAAGTTTAGGCTAAGGCTAGGGCTCGCCTAGCCTAAGGCTAGGGCACCCATAGGCTTAGGCTAGAACAGACCTAGGCTTAGGCTAGGGCACCCCTAGGCTTAGGCTTGGCACCTCTAGGCTATGGCTTGGGCATCCCTAGGCTTAGGCAAGGGCAGCCCTAGGCTTAGGCTAGGGTACCCCTAGGCTTAGGCTTGGCACCCCTAGGCTTAGGTTTGGGCACCCCTAGGCTTAGGCTAGGGCAGCCCTAGGCTTAGGCTAGGGCACCCCTAGGCTTAGGCTAGGGCACCCCTAGCCTTAGGCTAAGGCTAGGGCTCACCTAGCCTAAGGCTAGGGCACCCCGAGGCTTAGACTTGGGCACCCCTAGGCTTAGGCTAGGGAACCCCTAGCCTTAGGCTAGGGCACCCCTAGGCTTAGGCTAGGGCACCCCTAGGCTTAGGCTAGGGCACCCCTAGGCTTAGGCTAGGGTACCCCTA
This sequence comes from Tenrec ecaudatus, assembly GCF_050624435.1. Taxonomy (NCBI): domain Eukaryota; kingdom Metazoa; phylum Chordata; class Mammalia; order Afrosoricida; family Tenrecidae; genus Tenrec; species Tenrec ecaudatus. Next base: position 65,652 of record NW_027457690.1, read on the forward strand.
GGCTTAGGCTTGGCACCCCTAGGCTTAGGCTTGGGCACCCCTAGGCTTAGGCTAGGGCAGCCCTAGGTTTAGGCTAGGGCACCCCTAGGCTTAGGCTAGGGCACCCCTAGCCTTAGGCTAAGGCTAGGGCTCACCTAGCCTAAGGCTAGGGCACCCCGAGGCTTAGACTTGGGCACCCCTAAGCTTAGGCTAGGGAACCCCTAGCCTTAGGCTAGGGCACCCCTAGGCTTAGGCTAGGGCACCCCTAGGCTTAGGCTAGGGCACCCCTAGGCTTAGGTTAGGGCAGCCCTAGGCTTAGGCTAAGACACCCCTAGGCTTAGGCTAGGGCACCCCTAGGCTTAGGCTAGGGCAACCCTAGACTTAGACTAGGGAAACCCTAAGCTTAGGCTAAGGCTAGGGCTCCCCTAGCCTAAGGCTAGGGCACCCCTAGGATTAGGCTTATTCTAGGGCTCCCCTAGCCTAAGGCTAGGGCACCCCTAGGTTTAGGCTAGGGCACCCCTGGGCTTAGCCTAGGGCACTCCTAGGTTTAGGCTTAGGCTAGGGCACACCTAGGCTTAGTTTAGGGCACCCCTAGGCTTAGGCTAGGGCACCCCTAGGCTTAGGCTAGGGCACCCCTAGGCTTTGGCTAGGACACCCCTAGGCTTTGGCTAGGGCACCCCTAGGCTTAGGCTAAAGCTAGGGTTCCCCTAGCCTAAGGCTAAGGCACCCCTAGGTTTAGGCTAGGGCACCCATAGGCTTAGGCTAGGGCAACCGTAGACTTAGGCTAGGTCACCCCTAGGCAAAGGCTAGGGCACCCCTAGTCTTGGGCTAGGGCACCCCTAGGCTTAGGCTAAGACTAGGGCTCCTCTAGCCTAAAGCTAGGGCACCCCTACGCTTAGGCTAGGCCGCCCTAGGCTTAGGCTAAGGCTAGGGCTCCCCTAGCCTAAGGCTAGGGCACACTAGACTTAGGCTAGGGCACCCCTATGCATAGGCTAGGGTACCCCTAGGCTTAGGATAAGGATAGGGCTCCCCTAGCCTAACCCTAGGGCACCCCTAGGCTTAGGCTAGGGCACCCCTAGGCTTAGGCTGGGGCACCCCTAGGCTGAGGCTAAGGCTAGGGCTCCACTAGACTAAGGCTAGGGCACCCCTAGGCTTAGGATAAGGATAGGGCTCCCCTAGCCTAACCCTAGGGCACCCCTTGGATTAGCGTAGGGCACCCCTAGGCTTAGGCTAGGACAGACCTAGGCTTAGGCTAGGGTAACCCTTGGCTTAGGCTAGGGCAACCCTAGGCTTAGGCCAAGGCTAGGGCTCACCTAGCCTAAGGCTACGGCACCCCTAGGCTTAGACAAGGGCACCCCTAGGCTTAGGCTAGGGCACCCCTAGGCTTAGGCTAGGGCACCCTTAGGCTTAGGCTAGGACAGACCTAGGCTTAGGCTAGGGCACCCCTAGGCTTAGAATTGGCACCCCTAGGCTTAGGCTTGGCGACCCCTAGGCTTAGGCTAGGGCACCCCTAGGCTTAGGCTAGGGCACGCCTAGGCTTAGGCTAGAGCAACCCTTGGCTTAGGCTAGGGCAACCCTAGGCTTAGGCTAAGGCTAGGGCTCACCTAGCCTAAGGCTACGGCACCACTAGGCTTAGACTAAGGCACCCCTAGGCTTAGGCTAGGGTACCCCTAGGCTTAGGCTAGGGCAACCCTAGGCTTAGGCTAAGGCTAGGGCTCACCTAGCCTAAGGCTACGGCACCACTAGGCTTAGACTAAGGCACCCCTAGGCTTAGGTTTGGGCACCCCTAGGCTTAGGCTAGGACAGATCTAGGCTTAGGCTAGGGCACCACTAGGCTTAGGCTTGGCACCCCTAAGTTTAGGCTTGGACACCCCTAGGCTTAGGCTAGGGCAGCCATAGGCTTAGGCTAGGGCTCCCCTAGGCTTAGGCTTGGGCACCCTTAGGATTAGGCTAGGGCACCCCTAGGTTTAGGCTAAGGCTAGGGCTCGCCTAGCCTAAGGCTAGGGCACCCCTAGCCTTAGGCTTGGCATCCCTAGGCTTAGGCTTGGGCACCCCTAGGCTTAGGCTAGGGCACCCCTAAGCTTAGACTAGGGCACCCATAGGCTTAGGCTAGGGAACCCCTAGCCAAAGGCTAGGGCACCCCTAGGCTTAGGCTAGGGCAGCCATAGGCTTGGGCTAGGGCAGCCCTAGGCTTAGGCTAGGGCACCCCTAGGCTTAGGCTAGGGCACCCCTAGGCTTAGGCTACGGCACCCCTAGGCTTAGACTAGGGCACCCCTAGGTTTAGGTTAGGGCACCCATAGTCTTAGGCTAGGGCACCCCTAGGCTTAGGCTAAGGCTAGGGCTCGCCTAGCCTAAGGCTAGGGCACCCCTAGGCTTAGGCTAGGGCACCCCTAGGCTTAGGCTTGGCACCCCTAGGCTTAGGCTTGGGCACCCCTAGGCTTAGGCTAGGGCAGCCCTAGGCTTAGGCTAGGGCACCCCTAGGCTTAGGTCTGGGCACCCCTAGGCTTAGGCTAGGTCACCCATAACTTAGGCTAGGGCACCCCTAGGCTTAGGCTAGGGCACCCCTAGGCTTAGGCTAAGGCTAGGGCTCGCCTAGCCTAAGGCTAGGGCACCCCTATGCTTAGGCTAGGACAGACCTAGACTTAGGCTAGGGCATCCCTAGGCTTAGGCTTGGCACCCCTAGGCTTAGGTTTGGGCACCCCTAGGATTAGGCAAGGGCAGCCATAGGCTTAGGCTAGGGCACCCCTATTCTTAGGCTAGGTCACCCCTAGGCTTAGGCTTGGCACCCCTAGGCTTAGGTTTGGGCACTCCTAGGCTTAGGCTAGGGCACCCCTAGGCTTAGGCTAGGCCGCCCTAGGCTTAGGCTAAGGCTAGGGCTCCCCTAGCCTAAGGCTAGGGCACACTAGACTTAGGCTAGGGCACCCCAAGGCTTAGGCTAGGGTACCCCTAGGTTAAGGATAAGGATAGGGCTCCCCTAGCCTAACCCTAGGGCACCCCTAGGCTTAGGCTAGGGCACCCCTAGGCTTAGGCTGGGGCACCCCTAGGCTTAGGATAAGGATAGGGCTCCCCTAGCCTAACCCTAGGGCACCCCTAGGATTAGCGTAGGGCACCCCTAGGCTTAGGCTAGGACAGACCTAGGCTTAGGCTAGGGCAACCCTTGGCTTAGGCTAGGGCAAACCTAGGCTTAGGCTCAGGCTAGGGCTCACCTAGCCTAAGGCTACGGCACCCCTAGGCTTAGACAAGGGCACCCCTAGGCTTAGGCTAGGGCACCGCTAGGCTTAGGCTAGGACAGACCTAGGCTTAGGCTAGGGCACCCCTAGGCTTAGGCTTGGCACCCCTAGGCTTAGGCTTGGGGACCCCTAGGCTTAGGCTAGGGCACCCCTAGGCTTAGGCTAGGGCACCCCTAGGCTTAGGCTAGGACAACCCTTGGCTTAGGCTAGGGCAACCCTAGGCTTAGGCTAAGGCTAAGGCTCACCTAGCCTAAGGCTACGGCACCCCTAGGCTTAGACTAGGGCACCCCTAGGCTTAGGATCGAGTACCCCTAGGCTTAGGCTAGGGCACCCCAAGGCTTAGGTTAAGGCTAGGGCTCGCCTAGCCTAAGGCTAGGGCACCCCTAGGCTTAGGCTAGGACAGACCTAGGCTTAGGGTAGTGCACCACTCTGCTTAGGCTTGGCACCCCTAGGTTTAGGCTTGGGCACCCCTAGGCTTAGGCTAGGGCAGCCCTAGGCTTAGGCTAGGGCTCCCCTAGGCTTAGGCTTGGGCACCCTTAGGATTAGGCTAGGGCACCCCTAGGTTTAGGCTAAGGCTAGGGCTCGCCTAGCCTAAGGCTAGGGCACCCCTAGGCTTAGGCTTGGCATCCCTAGGATTAGGCTTGGGCACCCCTAGGCTTAGGCTAGGGCACCCCTAAGCTTAGACTAGGGCACCCATAGGCTTAAGCTAGGGAACCCCTAGCCTAAGGCTAGGGCACCCCTAGGCTTAGGCTAGGGCAGCCCTAGGCTTAGGCTAGGGCAGCCCTAGGCTTAGGCTAGGGCACCCCTAGGCTTAGGCTTGGGCACCCCTAGGCTTAGGCTACCGCACCCCTAGGCTTAGACTAGGGCACCCCTAGGTTTAGGTTAGGGCACCCATAGTCTTAGGCTAGGGCACCCCTAGGCTTAGGCTAGGGCACCCCTAGGCTTAGGCTAAGGCTAGGGCTCGCCTAGCCTAAGGCTAGGGCACCCCTAGGCTTTGGCTAGGAGAGACCTAGGCTTAGGCTAGGGCACCCCTAGGCTTAGGCTACGGCACCCCTAGGCTTAGGCTAGGGCAACCCTTGTCTTAGGCTAGGGCAACCCTAGGCTTAGGCTAAGGCTAGGGCTCACCTAGCCTAAGGCTACGGCACCCCTAGGCTTAGACTAGGGCACCCCTAGGCTTAGGCTAGGGCACCCCTAGGCTTAGGCTAGGGCACCCCAAGGCTTAGTTTGAGGCTAGGGCTCACCTAGCCTAAGGCTAGGGCACCCCTAGGCTTAGGCTAGGACAGACCTAGTCTTAGGCTAGGGCACCCCTAGGCTTAGGCTTGGCACCCCTAAGCTTAGGCTTGGGCACCCCTAGGCTTAGGCTAGGGCAGCCCTAGGCTTAGGCTAGGGCACCCCTAGGCTTAGGCTAGGGCACCCCTAAGTTTAGGCTAAGGCTAGGGCTCGCCTAGCCTAAGGCTAGGGCACCCATAGGCTTAGGCTAGAACAGACCTAGGCTTAGGCTAGGGCACCCCTAGGCTTAGGCTTGGCACCTCTAGGCTATGGCTTGGGCATCCCTAGGCTTAGGCAAGGGCAGCCCTAGGCTTAGGCTAGGGTACCCCTAGGCTTAGGCTTGGCACCCCTAGGCTTAGGTTTGGGCACCCCTAGGCTTAGGCTAGGGCAGCCCTAGGCTTAGGCTAGGGCACCCCTAGGCTTAGGCTAGGGCACCCCTAGCCTTAGGCTAAGGCTAGGGCTCACCTAGCCTAAGGCTAGGGCACCCCGAGGCTTAGACTTGGGCACCCCTAGGCTTAGGCTAGGGAACCCCTAGCCTTAGGCTAGGGCACCCCTAGGCTTAGGCTAGGGCACCCCTAGGCTTAGGCTAGGGCACCCCTAGGCTTAGGCTAGGGTACCCCTAGGCTTAGGCTTGGCACCCCTAGGCTTAGGCTTGGGCACCCCTAGGCTTAGGCTAGGGCAGCCCTAGGTTTAGGCTAGGGCACCCCTAGGCTTAGGCTAGGGCACCCCTAGCCTTAGGCTAAGGCTAGGGCTCACCTAGCCTAAGGCTAGGGCACCCCGAGGCTTAGACTTGGGCACCCCTAAGCTTAGGCTAGGGAACCCCTAGCCTTAGGCTAGGGCACCCCTAGGCTTAGGCTAGGGCACCCCTAGGCTTAGGCTAGGGCACCCCTAGGCTTAGGTTAGGGCAGCCCTAGGCTTAGGCTAAGACACCCCTAGGCTTAGGCTAGGGCACCCCTAGGCTTAGGCTAGGGCAACCCTAGACTTAGACTAGGGAAACCCTAAGCTTAGGCTAAGGCTAGGGCTCCCCTAGCCTAAGGCTAGGGCACCCCTAGGATTAGGCTTATTCTAGGGCTCCCCTAGCCTAAGGCTAGGGCACCCCTAGGTTTAGGCTAGGGCACCCCTGGGCTTAGCCTAGGGCACTCCTAGGTTTAGGCTTAGGCTAGGGCACACCTAGGCTTAGTTTAGGGCACCCCTAGGCTTAGGCTAGGGCACCCCTAGGCTTAGGCTAGGGCACCCCTAGGCTTTGGCTAGGACACCCCTAGGCTTTGGCTAGGGCACCCCTAGGCTTAGGCTAAAGCTAGGGTTCCCCTAGCCTAAGGCTAAGGCACCCCTAGGTTTAGGCTAGGGCACCCATAGGCTTAGGCTAGGGCAACCGTAGACTTAGGCTAGGTCACCCCTAGGCAAAGGCTAGGGCACCCCTAGTCTTGGGCTAGGGCACCCCTAGGCTTAGGCTAAGACTAGGGCTCCTCTAGCCTAAAGCTAGGGCACCCCTACGCTTAGGCTAGGCCGCCCTAGGCTTAGGCTAAGGCTAGGGCTCCCCTAGCCTAAGGCTAGGGCACACTAGACTTAGGCTAGGGCACCCCTATGCATAGGCTAGGGTACCCCTAGGCTTAGGATAAGGATAGGGCTCCCCTAGCCTAACCCTAGGGCACCCCTAGGCTTAGGCTAGGGCACCCCTAGGCTTAGGCTGGGGCACCCCTAGGCTGAGGCTAAGGCTAGGGCTCCACTAGACTAAGGCTAGGGCACCCCTAGGCTTAGGATAAGGATAGGGCTCCCCTAGCCTAACCCTAGGGCACCCCTTGGATTAGCGTAGGGCACCCCTAGGCTTAGGCTAGGACAGACCTAGGCTTAGGCTAGGGTAACCCTTGGCTTAGGCTAGGGCAACCCTAGGCTTAGGCCAAGGCTAGGGCTCACCTAGCCTAAGGCTACGGCACCCCTAGGCTTAGACAAGGGCACCCCTAGGCTTAGGCTAGGGCACCCCTAGGCTTAGGCTAGGGCACCCTTAGGCTTAGGCTAGGACAGACCTAGGCTTAGGCTAGGGCACCCCTAGGCTTAGAATTGGCACCCCTAGGCTTAGGCTTGGCGACCCCTAGGCTTAGGCTAGGGCACCCCTAGGCTTAGGCTAGGGCACGCCTAGGCTTAGGCTAGAGCAACCCTTGGCTTAGGCTAGGGCAACCCTAGGCTTAGGCTAAGGCTAGGGCTCACCTAGCCTAAGGCTACGGCACCACTAGGCTTAGACTAAGGCACCCCTAGGCTTAGGCTAGGGTACCCCTAGGCTTAGGCTAGGGCAACCCTAGGCTTAGGCTAAGGCTAGGGCTCACCTAGCCTAAGGCTACGGCACCACTAGGCTTAGACTAAGGCACCCCTAGGCTTAGGTTTGGGCACCCCTAGGCTTAGGCTAGGACAGATCTAGGCTTAGGCTAGGGCACCACTAGGCTTAGGCTTGGCACCCCTAAGTTTAGGCTTGGACACCCCTAGGCTTAGGCTAGGGCAGCCATAGGCTTAGGCTAGGGCTCCCCTAGGCTTAGGCTTGGGCACCCTTAGGATTAGGCTAGGGCACCCCTAGGTTTAGGCTAAGGCTAGGGCTCGCCTAGCCTAAGGCTAGGGCACCCCTAGCCTTAGGCTTGGCATCCCTAGGCTTAGGCTTGGGCACCCCTAGGCTTAGGCTAGGGCACCCCTAAGCTTAGACTAGGGCACCCATAGGCTTAGGCTAGGGAACCCCTAGCCAAAGGCTAGGGCACCCCTAGACTTAGGCTAGGGCAGCCATAGGCTTGGGCTAGGGCAGCCCTAGGCTTAGGCTAGGGCACCCCTAGGCTTAGGCTAGGGCACCCCTAGGCTTAGGCTACGGCACCCCTAGGCTTAGACTAGGGCACCCCTAGGTTTAGGTTAGGGCACCCATAGTCTTAGGCTAGGGCACCCCTAGGCTTAGGCTAAGGCTAGGGCTCGCCTAGCCTAAGGCTAGGGCACCCCTAGGCTTAGGCTAGGGCACCCCTAGGCTTAGGCTTGGCACCCCTAGGCTTAGGCTTGGGCACCCCTAGGCTTAGGCTAGGGCAGCCCTAGGCTTAGGCTAGGGCACCCCTAGGCTTAGGTCTGGGCACCCCTAGGCTTAGGCTAGGTCACCCATAACTTAGGCTAGGGCACCCCTAGGCTTAGGCTAGGGCACCCCTAGGCTTAGGCTAAGGCTAGGGCTCGCCTAGCCTAAGGCTAGGGCACCCCTATGCTTAGGCTAGGACAGACCTAGACTTAGGCTAGGGCATCCCTAGGCTTAGGCTTGGCACCCCTAGGCTTAGGTTTGGGCACCCCTAGGATTAGGCAAGGGCAGCCATAGGCTTAGGCTAGGGCACCCCTATTCTTAGGCTAGGTCACCCCTAGGCTTAGGCTTGGCACCCCTAGGCTTAGGTTTGGGCACTCCTAGGCTTAGGCTAGGGCACCCCTAGGCTTAGGCTAGGGCACCCCTAGGCTTAGGCTAGGGCAACCCTTGGCTTAGGTTAGGGCAACCCTAGGCTTAGGCTAAGGCTAGGGCTCACCTAGCCTAAGGCTACGGCACCCCTAGGCTTAGACTAGGGCACCCCTAGGCTTAGGCTAGGGTACCCATAGGCTTAGGCTAGGGCACCCCAAGGCTTAGGCTAGGGCACCCCTAGGCTTAGGTTAAGGCTAGGGCTCACCTAGCCTAAGGCTAGGGCACCCCTAGGCTTAGGCTAGGGCACCCCTAGGCTTAGACTTGGCACCCCTATGCTTAGGCTTGGGGACCCCTAGGCTTAGGCTAGGGCACCCCTAGGCTTAGGCTAGGGCACCCCTAGGCTTAGGCTAGGGCACCCCTAGGCTTAGGCTAGGGCAGCCCTAGGCTTAGGTTAGGGAAGCCCTAGGCTTAGGCTAGGGCACCCCTAGGCTTAGGCTAGGGCACCCGTAGGCTTAGGTTAGGGCAACCCTAGGCGTAGGCTAAGGCTAGGGCTCACCGAGCCTAAGGCTACGGCACCCCTAGGCTTAGACTAGGGCACCCCTAGGCTTAGGCTAGGGCACCCCTAGGCTTAGGCTAGGACAGACCTAGGCTTAGGCTAGGGCACTCCTAGGCTTAGGCTTGGCACCCCTAGGCTTAGGCTTGGGCACCCCTAGGCTTAGGCTAGGGCAGCCCTAGGCTTAGGCTAGGGCACCCCTAGGCTTAGGCTAGGGCACCCTTAGGCTTAGGCTAGGGCACCCCTAAGTTTAGGCTAAGGCTAGGGCTCGCCTAGCCTAAGGCTAGGGCACCCATAGGCTTAGGCTAGAACAGACCTAGGCTTAGGCTAGGGCACCCCTAGGCTTAGGCTTGGCACCTCTAGGCTATGGCTTGGGCATCCCTAGGCTTAGGCAAGGGCAGCCCTAGGCTTAGGCTAGGGTACCCCTAGGCTTAGGCTTGGCACCCCTAGGCTTAGGTTTGGGCACCCCTAGGCTTAGGCTAGGGCAGCCCTAGGCTTAGGCTAGGGCACCCCTAGGCCTAGGCTAGGGCACCCCTAGCCTTAGGCTAAGGCTAAGGCTCACCTAGCCTAAGGCTAGGGCACCCCGAGGCTTAGACTTGGGCACCCCTAGGCTTAGGCTAGGGAACCCCTAGCCTTAGGCTAGGGCACCCCTAGGCTTAGGCTAGGGCACCCCTATCTTAGGCTAGGGCACCCCTAGGCTTAGGCTAGGGTACCAGTAGGCTTAGGCTTGGCACCCCTAGGCGTAGGCTTGGGCACCCCTAGGCTTAGGCTAGGGCACCCCTAGGCGTAGGCTAGGGCACCCCTAGCCTTAGGCTAAGGCTAGGGCTCACCTAGCCTAAGGCTAGGGCACCCCGAGGCTTAGACTTGGGCACCCCTAGGCTTAGGCTAGGGAACCCCTAGCCTTAGGCTAGGGCACCACTAGGCTTAGGCTAGGAAAGCCCTAGGCTTAGGCTAAGGCACCCCTAGGCTTAGGCTAGGGCACCCCTAGGCTTAGGCTAGGGCAACCCTAGACTTAGACTAGGGAACCCCTAAGCTTAGGCTAAGGCTAGGGCTCCCCTAGCCTAAGCTAGGGCACCCCTAGGATTAGGCTTATTCTAGGGCTCCCCTAGCCTAAGGCTAGGGCACCCCTAGGTTTAGGCTAGGGCACCCCTAGGCTTAGCCTAGGGCACTCCTAGATTTAGGCTTAGGCTAGGGCACACCTAGGCTTAGTTTAGGGCACCCCTAGGCTTAGGCTAGGGCACCCCTAGGCTTAGGTAGGGCACCCCTAGGCTTAGGCTAGGACACCCCTAGGCTTTGGCTAGGGCACCCCTAGGCTTAGGCTAAAACTAGGGTTCCCCTAGCCTAAGGCTAAGGCACCCCTAGGTTTAGGCTAGGGCACCCATAGGCTTAGGCTAGGGCAACCGTAGACTTAGGCTAGGTCACCCCTAGGCAAAGGCTAGGGCACCCCTAGGCTTGGGCTAGGGCACCCCTAGGCTTAGGCTAAGACTAGGGCTCCTCTAGCCTAAAGCTAGGGCACCCCTAGGCTTAGGCTAGGCCGCCCTAGGCTTAGGCTAAGGCTAGGGCTCCCCTAGCCTAAGGCTAGGGCACACTAGACTTAGGCTAGGGCACCCCAAGGCTTAGGCTAGGGTACCCCTAGGTTAAGGATAAGGATAGGGCTCCCCTAGCCTAACCCTAGGGCACCCCTAGGCTTAGGCTAGGGCACCCCTAGGCTTAGGCTGGGGCACCCCTAGGCTTAGGATAAGGATAGGGCTCCCCTAGCCTAACCCTAGGGCACCCCTAGGATTAGCGTAGGGCACCCCTAGGCTTAGGCTAGGACAGACCTAGGCTTAGGCTAGGGCAACCCTTGGCTTAGGCTACGGCACCCCTAGGCTTAGACAAGGGCACCCCTAGGCTTAGGCTAGGGCACCGCTAGGCTTAGGCTAGGACAGACCTAGGCTTAGGCTAGGGCACCCCTAGGCTTAGGCTTGGCACCCCTAGGCTTAGGCTTGGGGACCCCTAGGCTTAGGCTAGGGCACCCCTAGGCTTAGGCTAGGGCACCCCTAGGCTTAGGCTAGGGCAACCCTTGGCTTAGGCTAGGGCAACCCTAGGCTTAGGCTAAGGCTAATGCTCACCTAGCCTAAGGCTACGGCACCCCTAGGCTTAGACTAGGGCACCCCTAGGCTTAGGATCGAGTACCCCTAGGCTTAGGCTAGGGCACCCCAAGGCTTAGGTTAAGGCTAGGGCTCGCCTAGCCTAAGGCTAGGGCACCCCTAGGCTTAGGCTAGGACAGACCTAGGCTTAGGGTAGGGCACCACTCTGCTTAGGCTTGGCACCCCTAGGTTTAGGCTTGGGCACCCCTAGGTTTAGGCTAAGGCTAGGGCTCGCCTAGCCTAAGGCTAGGGCACCCCTAGGCTTAGGCTTGGCATCCCTAGGATTAGGCTTGGGCACCCCTAGGCTTAGGCTAGGGCACCCCTAAGCTTAGACTAGGGCACCCATAGGCTTAAGCTAGGGAACCCCTAGCCTAAGGCTAGGGCACCCCTAGGCTTAGGCTAGGGCAGCCCTAGGCTTAGGCTAGGGCAGCCCTAGGCTTAGGCTAGGGCACCCCTAGGCTTAGGCTTGGGCACCCCTAGGCTTAGGCTACGGCACCCCTAGGCTTAGACTAGGGCACCCCTAGGTTTAGGTTAGGGCACCCATAGTCTTAGGCTAGGGCACCCCTAGGCTTAGGCTAGGGCACCCCTAGGCTTAGGCTAAGGCTAGGGCTCGCCTAGCCTAAGGCTAGGGCACCCCTAGGCTTTGGCTAGGAGAGACCTAGGCTTAGGCTTGGGCACCCCTAGGCTTAGGCTACGGCACCCCTAGGCTTAGGCTAGGGCAACCCTTGTCTTAGGCTAGGGCAACCCTAGGCTTAGGCTAAGGCTAGGGCTCACCTAGCCTAAGGCTACGGCACCCCAAGGCTTAGACTAGGGCACCCCTAGGCTTAGGCTAGGGCACCCCTAGGCTTAGGCTAGGGCACCCCAAGGCTTAGTTTGAGGCTAGGGCTCACCTAGCCTAAGGTTAGGGCACCCCTAGGCTTAGGCTAGGACAGACCTAGTCTTAGGCTAGGGCACCCCTAGGCTTAGGCTTGGCACCCCTAAGCTTAGGCTTGGGCACCCCTAGGCTTAGGCTAGGGCAGCCCTAGGCTTAGGCTAGGGCACCCCTAGGCTTAGGCTAGGGCACCCCTAAGTTTAGGCTAAGGCTAGGGCTCGCCTAGCCTAAGGCTAGGGCACCCATAGGCTTAGGCTAGAACAGACCTAGGCTTAGGCTAGGGCACCCCTAGGCTTAGGCTTGGCACCTCTAGGCTATGGCTTGGGCATCCCTAGGCTTAGGCAAGGGCAGCCCTAGGCTTAGGCTAGGGTACCCCTAGGCTTAGGCTTGGCACCCCTAGGCTTAGGTTTGGGCACCCCTAGGCTTAGGCTAGGGCAGCCCTAGGCTTAGGCTAGGGCACCCCTAGGCTTAGGCTAGGGCACCCCTAGCCTTAGGCTAAGGCTAGGGCTCACCTAGCCTAAGGCTAGGGCACCCCGAGGCTTAGACTTGGGCACCCCTAGGCTTAGGCTAGGGAACCCCTAGCCTTAGGCTAGGGCACCCCTAGGCTTAGGCTAGGGCACCCCTAGGCTTAGGCTAGGGCACCCCTAGGCTTAGGCTAGGGTACCCCTAGGCTTAGGCTTGGCACCCCTAGGCTTAGGCTTGGGCACCCCTAGGCTTAGGCTATGGCAGCCCTAGGTTTAGGCTAGGGAACCCCTAGGCTTAGGCTAGGGCACCCCTAGCCTTAGGCTAAGGCTAGGGCTCACCTAGCCTAAGGCTAGGGCACCCCGAGGCTTAGACTTGGGCACCCCTAAGCTTAGGCTAGGGAACCCCTAGCCTTAGGCTAGGGCACCCCTAGGCTTAGGCTAGGGCACCCCTAGGCTTAGGCTAGGGCACCCCTAGGCTTAGGTTAGGGCAGCCCGAGGCTTAGGCTAAGACACCCCTAGGCTTAGGCTAGGGCACCCCTAGGCTTAGGCTAGGGCAACCCTAGACTTAGACTAGGGAAACCCTAAGCTTAGGCTAAGGCTAGGGCTCCCCTAGCCTAAGGCTAGGGCACCCCTAGGATTAGGCTTATTCTAGGGCTCCCCTAGCCTAAGGCTAGGGCACCCCTAGGTTTAGGCTAGGGCACCCCTGGGCTTAGCCTAGGGCACTCCTAGGTTTAGGCTTAGGCTAGGGCACACCTAGGCTTAGTTTAGGGCACCCCTTGGCTTAGGCTAGGGCACCCCTAGGCTTAGGCTAGGGCACCCCTAGGCTTTGGCTAGGACACCCCTAGGCTTTGGCTAGGGCACCCCTAGGCTTAGGCTAAAGCTAGGGTTCCCCTAGCCTAAGGCTAAGGCACCCCTAGGTTTAGGCTAGGGCACCCATAGGCTTAGGCTAGGGCAACCGTAGACTTAGGCTAGGTCACCCTTAGGCAAAGGCTAGGGCACCCCTAGTCTTGGGCTAGGGCACCCCTAGGCTTAGGCTAAGACTAGGGCTCCTCTAGCCTAAAGCTAGGGCACCCCTACGCTTAGGCTAGGCCGCCCTAGGCTTAGGCTAAGGCTAGGGCTCCCCTAGCCTAAGGCTAGGGCACACTAGACTTAGGCTAGGGCACCCCAAGGCTTAGGCTAGGGTACCCCTAGGTTAAGGATAAGGATAGGGCTCCCCTAGCCTAACCCTAGGGCACCCCTAGGCTTAGGCTAGGGCACCCCTAGGCTTAGGCTGGGGCACCCCTAGGCTTAGGATAAGGATAGGGCTCCCCTAGCCTAACTCTAGGGCACCCCTAGGATTAGCATAGGGCACCCCTAGGCTTAGGCTAGGACAACCTAGGCTTAGGATAGGGCAACCCTTGGCTTAGGCTAGGGCAACCCTAGGCTTAGGCTAAGGCTAGGGCTCACCTAGCCTAAGGCTATGGCACCCCTAGGCTTAGACAAGGGCACCCCTAGGCTTAGGCTAGGGCACCCCTAGGCTTAGGCTAGGGCACCCCTAGGCTTAGGCTAGGACAGACCTAGGCTTAGGCTAGGGCACCCCTAGACTTAGGCTTGGCACCCCTAGGCTTAAGCTTGGGGACCCCTAGGCTTAGGCTAGGGCACCCCTAGGCTTAGGCTAGGGCACCCCTAGGCTTAGGCTAGGGCAACCCTTGGCTTAGGCTAGAGCAACCCTAGGCTTAGGCTAAGGCTAGGGCTCACCTAGCCTAAGGCTACGGCACCCCTAGGCTTAGACTAGGGCACCCCTAGGCTTAGGCTAGGGTACCCCTAGGCTTAGGCTAGGGCACCCCAAGGCTTAGGTTAAGGCTAGGGCTCGCCTAGCCTAAGGCTAGGGCACCCCTAGGCTTAGGCTAGGACAGACCTAGGCTTAGGCTAGGGCACCACTAGGCTTAGGCTTGGCACCCCTAGGTTTAGGCTTGGGCACCCCTAGGCTTAGGCTAGGGCAGCCCTAGGCTTAGGCTAGGGCTCCCCTAGGCTTAGGCTTGGGCACCCTTAGGATTAGGCTAGGGCACCCCTAGGTTTAGGCTAAGGCTAGGGCTCGCCTAGCCTAAGGCTAGGGCACCCCTAGGCTTAGGCTTGGCATCCCTAGGATTAGGCTTGGGCACCCCTAGGCTTAGGCTAGGGCACCCCTAAGCTTAGACTAGGGCACCCATAGGCTTAAGCTAGGGAACCCCTAGCCTAAGGCTAGGGCACCCCTAGGCTTAGGCTAGGGTAGCCCTAGGCTTAGGCTAGGGCAGCCCTAGGCTTAGGCTAGGGCACCCCTAGGCTTAGGCTAAGGCTAGGGCTCGCCTAGCCTAAGGCTAGGGCACCCCTAGGCTTAGGCTAGGGCACCCCTAGGCTTAGGCTAGGGCAGCCCTAGGCTTAGGCTAGGGCACCCCTAGGCTTAGGCCTGGGCACCCCTAGGCTTAGGCTAGGTCACCCCTAACTTAGGCTAGGGCACCCCTAGGCTTAGGCTAGGGCACCCCTAGGCTTAGGCTAAGGCTAGGGCTCGCCTAGCCTAAGGCTAGGTCACCCCTATGCTTAGGCTAGGACAAACCTAGGCTTAGGCTAGGGCATCCCTAGCTTAGGCTTGGCACCCCTAGGCTTAGGTTAGGGCAGCCCTAGGCTTAGGCTAGGGCACCCCTAGGCTTAGGCTAGGGCACCCCTAGGCTTAGGTTAGGGCAACCCTAGGCGTAGGCTAAGGCTAGGGCTCACCTAGCCTAAGGCTACGGCACCCCTAGGCTTAGACTAGGGCACCCCTAGGTTTAGGTTAGGGCACCCCTAGGCTTAGGCTTAGGCTAGGGCTCGCCTAGCCTAAGGGTAGGGCACCCCTAGGCTTAGGATAGGGCACCCCTAGGCTTAGGCTAGGGCAGCCCTAGGCTTGGGCTAGGGCACCGCTAGGCTTAGGCTAGGGCACCCCTAGGATTAGGCTAGGGCAACACTTGGCTTAGGCTAGGGCAACCCTAGGCTTAGACTAGGGCACCCCTAGGTTTAGGTTAGGGCACCCATAGTCTTAGGCTAGGGCACCCCTAGGCTTAGGCTAAGGCTAGGGCTCGCCTAGCCTAAGGCTAGGGCACCCCTAGGCTTAGGCTAGGGCACCCCTAGGCTTAGGCTTGGCACCCCTAGGCTTAGGCTTGGGCACCCCTAGGCTTAGGCTAGGGCAGCCCTAGGCTTAGGCCTGGGCACCCCTAGGCTTAGGCTAGGTCACCCCTAACTTAGGCTAGAGCACCCCTAGGCTTAGGCTAGGGGACCCCTAGGCTTAGGCTAAGGCTAGGGCTCGCCTAGCCTAAGGCTAGGGCACCCCTATGCTTAGGCTAGGACAAACCTAGGCTTACGCTAGGGCATCCCTAGGCTTAGGCTTGGCACCCCTAGGCTTAGGTTTGGGCACCCCTAGGATTAGGCAAGGGCAGCCCTAGGCTTAGGCTAGGGCACCCCTATTCTTAGGCTAGGCCACCCCTAGGCTTAGGCTTGGCACCCCTAGGCTTAGGCTTTGGCACTCCTAGGCTTAGGCTAGGGCACCCCTAGGCTTAGGCTAGGGCACCCCTAGGCTTAGGCTAGGGCAACCCTTGGCTTAGGTTAGGGCAACCCTAGGCTTAGGCTAAGGCTAGGGCTCACCTAGCCTAAGGCTACGGCACCCCTAGGCTTAGACTAGGGCACCCCTAGGCTTAGGCTAGGGTACCCATAGGCTTAGGCTAGGGCACCCCAAGGCTTAGGTTAAGGCTAGGGCTAACCTAGCCTAAGGCTAGGGCACCCCTAGGCTTAGGCTAGGACAGACCTAGGCTTAGGCTAGGGCACCACTAGGCTTAGGCTTGGCACCCCTAGGTTTAGGCTTGGGCACCCCTAGGCTTAGGCTAGGGCAGCCCTAGGCTTAGGCTAGGGCACCCCTAGGCTTAGGCTAGGGCACCCCTAGCCTTAGGCTAAGGCTAGGGCTCACCTAGCCTAAGGCTAGGGCACCCCGAGGCTTAGACTTGGGCACCCCTAGGCTTAGGCTAGGGAACCCCTATCCTTAGGATAGGGCACCCCTAGGCTTAGGCTAGGGCACCCCTAGGCTTAGGCTAGGGCACCCCTAGGCTTAGGCTAGGGTACCCCTAGGCTTAGGATTGGCACCCCTAGGCTTAGGCTTGGGCACCCCTAGCCTTAGGCTAAGGCAGCCCTAGGCTTAGGCTAGGGCACCCCTAGGCTTAGGCTAGGGCACCCCTAGCCTTAGGCTAAGGCTAGGGCTCACCTAGCCTAAGGCTAGGGCACTCCGAGGCTTAGACTTGGGCACCCCTAGGCTTAGGCTAGGGAACCCCTAGCCTTAGGCTAGGGCACCCCTAGGCTTAGGCTAGGGCACCCCTAGGCTTAGGCTAGGGCAGCCCTAGGCTTAGGCTAAGGCACCCCTAGGCTTAGACTAGGGCACCCCTAGGCTTAGGCTAGGGCAAACCTAGGCTTAGGCTAAGGCTAGGGCTTGCCTAGCCTAAGGCTAGGGCACCCCTAGGCTTAGGCTAGGACAGACCTAGGCTTAGGATAGGGCACCCCTAGGCTTAGGCTTGGCACCCCTAGGCTTAGGTTTGGGCACCCCTAGGCTTAGGCAAGGGCAGTCCTAGGCTTAGGCTAGGGCACCCCTAGGCTTAGGCTAGGGCACCCCTAGGCTTAGGCTTGGCACCCCTAGGCTTAGGCTAGGGCACCCCTAGGCTTAGGCTAGGGCAACCCTAGCCTTAGGCTATGGCACCCCTAGGCTTAGGCTAGGGCACCCCTAGGCTTAGGCTAGGGCACCCCTAGGCTTAGGCTAGGGCACTCCTAGGCTCAGGCTAGGGAACCCCTAGGCTTAGGCTAGGGCACCCCTAGGCTTAGCCTAAGGCTAGGGCTCCCCTAGGCTTTGGCCCGGGCACCCCTTGCATTAGGTTAAGGCTATGGTCCCCTAGCCTAAGGCTAGGGCATCCCTAGCCTAAGGCTAGGGCACCCCTAGGCTTAGGCTAGGGCACCCCTAGGCTTAGGCCAGGGCACCCGTAGGCTTAGGCTAGCGCACCCCTAGGCTTAGGCTAGGGCACCCCTAGGCTTAGGCTAGGGCAGCCATAGGCTTAGGCTAAGGCTAGGGCTCCCCTAGCCTAAGTCCTGGGCACCCCTAGGCTTAGGGTAGGGCACCCCTAGGCTTAGGCTAGGGCACCCCTAGGCTTAGGCTAGGACAGACCTAGGCTTAGGTTAGGGCAACCCTAGGCCTAGGCTTGGCACCCCTAGGCTTAGGCTTGGGCACCCCTAGGCTTAGGCTAGGGCAGCCATAGGCTTAAGCTAAGGCTAGGGCTCGCCTAGCCTAAGGCTTGGGCACCCCTAGGCTTAGGCTAGGGCACCCCTAGGCTTAGGATAGGGAACCCCTAGCCTAAGGCTAGGGCACCCCTAGGCTTAGGCTAGGGAAACCCTAGGCTTAGGCTAAGGCTAGGGCTCCCCTAGCCTAAGGCAAGGGCACCCCTATGCTTAGGCCAGGGCACCCCTAGCTTTAGGCTAGGGCACCCCTAGGCTTAGGCTAGGGCACTCCTAGGCTTAGGCTAGGGCACCCCTAGGGTTAGGATAGGGCACGCCTAGGCTTACGCTAAGGCTAGGGCTCACCAAGCCTAAGGCTAGGGCACCCCTAGGCTTAGGCTAGGGCACCCCTAGGCGTAGGCTAGGACAATCCTAGGCTAGAGTAAGGCTTGGGCTCCCCTAGCCTCAGGTTAGGGCACCCGTAGGCTCAGGCTAGGGCACCCCTAGGCTCATGATAGGGCAGCCGTAGGCTTAGGCTAGGGCACCCCTAGGCTTAGGCTAGGGCACCCCTAGGCTTAGGCTAGGGCACCCCTAGGCTTAGGCTAGGGCAGTCATAGGCTTAGGCTAAGGCTAGGGCTCCCCTAGCCTAAGGTCTGTGCACCCCTAGGCTTAGGTTAAGGCACCCCTAGGCTTAGGCTACGGCACCCCTAGGGTTAGGCTAGGGCACGCCTAGGCTTACGCTAAGGCAAGGGCAGCCCTAGGCTTAGGCTAGGGCACCCCTAGGCTTAGGCTAGGGCACCCCTAGGCTTAGGCTTGGCATCCCTAGGCTTAGTATAAGGCTAGGGCTCAGCTAGCCTAAGGCTAGGGCACCCCTAGGCTTAGGCTAGGACAGACCTAGGCTTTGTCTAGGGCACCCCTAGGCTTAAGCTTGTCACCCCTAGGCTTAGGCTAGGGCACCCCAAGGCTTAGGCAAGGGTAGCCCTAGGCTTAGGCTAGGGCACCCCTAGGCTTAGGCTAGGGCACCCCTAGGCTTAGGCTTGGCACCCCTAGGCTTAGGCTTGCGCACCCCTAGGCTTAGGCTAGGGCACCCCTAGGCTTTGGCCAGGGCACCCCTTGCCTTAGGTTAAGGCTAGGGTCCCCTAGCCTAAGGCTAGGGCATCCCTAGGCTTAGGCTAGGGAACCCCTAGGATTAGGCTTAGGCTAGGACTCCCATAGCCTAAGGCTAGGGCACCCCTAAGCTTAGGCTAGGGCACCCCTAGGCTTAGGCCAGGGCACCCGTAGGCTTAGGCTAGGGCACCCCTAGGCTTAGGCTAGGGCACCCCTAGGCTTAGGCTAGGGCAGCCATAGGCTTAGGCTAAGGCTAGGGCTCCCCTAGCCTAAGGCCTGGGCACCCCTAGGCTTAGGGTAGGGCACCCCTAGGCTTAGGCTAGGGCACCCCTAGGCTTAGGCTAGGACAGACCTAGGCTTAGGCTAGGGCACCCATAGGCTTAGGCTTGGCACCCCTAGGCTTAGGCTTGGGCACCCCTAGGCATAGTCTAGGGCAGCCATAGGCTTAAGCTAAGGCTAGGGCTCGCCTAGCCTAAGGCTTGGGCACCCCTAGGCTTAGGCTAGGGCACCCCTAGGCTTAGGATAGGGAACCCCTAGCCTAAGGCTAGGGCACCCCTAGGCTTAGGCTAGGGCAACCCTAGGCTTAGGCTAAGGCTAGGGCTCCCCTAGCCTAAGGCAAGGGCACCCCTATGCTTAGGACAGGGCACCCCTAGCTTTAGGCTAGGGCACCCCTAGGCTTAGGCTAGGGCACTCCAAGGCTTAGGCTAGGGCACCCCTAGGCTTAGGCTAGGGCACGCCTAGGCTTACGCTAAGGCTAGGGCTCCCCTAGCTTAAGGCAAGGGCACCCCTATGCTTAGGCCAGGGCACCCCTAGCTTTAGGGTAGGGCACCCCTAGGCTTAGGCTTGGGCACTCCTAGGCTTAGGCTAGGGTACCCCTACGCTTAGGCTAGGGCACCCATAGGCTTTGGCCAGGGCACCCCTTGCCTTAGGTTAAGGCTAGCGTCCCCTAGCCTAAGGCAAGGGCATCACTAGGCTTAGGCTAGGGAACCCCTAGGCTTAGGCTTAGGCTAGGGCTCCCATAGCCTAGGCTAGGGCACTCCTAAGCTTAGGCTAGGGCACCCCTAAGCTTAGGCCAGGGCACCCGTAGGCTTAGGCTAGGGCACCCCTAGGCTTAGGCTAGGGCACCCCTAGGCTTAGGCTAGGGCAGCCTTAGGCTTAGGCTAAGGCTAGGCCTCCCCTAGCCTAAGGCCTGGGCACCCCTAGGCTTAGGGTAGGGCACCCCTAGGCTTAGGCTAGGGTTCCCCTAGGCTTAGGCTAAGACAGACCTAGGCTTAGGCTAGGGCGCCCCTAGGCTTAGGCTTGGCACCCCTAGGCTTAGGCTTGGGCACCCCTAGGCTTAGGCTAGGGCAGCCATAGGCTTAAGCTGAGGCTAGGGCTCGCCTAGCCTAAGGCTTGGGCACCCCTAGGCTTAGGCTAGGGCACCCCTAGGCTTAGGATAGGGAACCCCTAGCCTAAGGCTAGGGCACCCCTAGGCTTAGGCTAGGGCAACCCTAGGCTTAGGCTAAGGCTAGGGCTCCCCTAGCCTAAGGCAAGGGCACCCCTATGCTTAGGCCAGGGCACACCTATCTTTAGGTAGGGCACCCCTAGGCTTAGGCTAGGGCACTACTAGGCTTAGGTAGGGCACCCCTAGGCTTAGGCTAGGGCACGCCTAGGCTTACGCTAAGGCTAGGGCTCACCTAGCCTAAGGCTAGGGCACCCCTAGGCTTAGGCTAGGGCACCCCTAGGCGTAGGCTACGGAACCCCTTGCCTAAGGCCAGAGCACCCATAGGCTTAGGCTAGGATAATCCTAGGCTAGAGTAAGGCTTGGGCTCCCCTAGCCTCAGGTTAGGGCACCCGTAGGCTCAGGCTAGGGCACCCCTAGGCTCAGGATAGGGCAGCCGTAGGCTTAGGCTAGGGCACCCCTAGGCTTAGGCTAGGGCACCCCTAGGCTTAGGCTAGGGCACACCTAGGCTTAGGCTAGGGCAGTCATAGGCTTAGGCTAAGGCTAGGGCTCCCCTAGCCTAAGGTCTGTGCACCCCTAGGCTTAGGTTAAGGCACCCCTAGGCTTAGGCTACGGCACCCCTAGGCTTAGGCTAGGGCAGCCCTAGGCTTAGGCTAAGGCTAGGGCTCGCCTAGCCTAAGGGTAGGGCACCCCTAGGCTTAGGCTAGGAAACCCCTAGGCTTAGACTTGGGCTGCCCTAGGCTTAGGCTAGGGCACCCCTAGGCTTAGGCTAGGGCACCCCTAGGCTTAGGCTAGGGCAACCCTTTGCTTAGGCTAGGGCAACCTTAGGCTTAGGCTAAGGCTAGGGCTCACCTAGACAAAGGCAAGGGCACTCTATGCTTAGGCTAGGACAGACCTAGGCTTAGTCTAGGGCACCCTAGGCTTAGCCTTGGCACCCCTAGGCTTAGGCTTGGGCACCCCTAGCCTTAGGCTAGGGCAGCCCTAGGCTTAGGCTAGGGCACCCCTAGGCTTAGGCTACGGCACCCCTAGGCTTAGGCTTGGCATCCCTAGGCTTAGGCTTGGGCACCCCTAGGCTTAGGCTAGGGCACCCCTAGGCTTAGGCTAGGGCACCCCTAGGCTTAGTATAAGGCTAGGGCTCAGCTAGCCTAAGGCTAGGGCACCCCTAGGCTTAGGCTAAGACAGACCTAGGCTTTGTCTAGGGCACCCCTAGGCTTAGGCTTGGCACCCCTAGGCTTAGGCTAGGGCACCCCTAGGCTTAGGCTTGGCACCCCTAGGCTTAGGCTTGGGCACCCCTAGGCTTAGGCTAGGGCAGCCCTAGGCTTAGGCTAGGGCACCCCTAGGCTTAGGCTAAGGCTAGGGCTCACCTAGCCTAAGGCTAGGGCACCCCTACGCTTAGACTAGGGCACACCTAGGCTTAGGCTAGGGAACCTCTAGCCTAAGGCTAGGGCACCCCTAGGATTAGGCTAGAGCACCCCTAGGCTTAGGCTAGGGCAGCCCTAGGCTTAGGCTAGGGCACCCCTAGACTTAGGCTAGGGCACCCCTAGGCTTAGGCTAAGGCTAGGGCTCCCCTAGCCTAAGGCTAGAGCACCCCTAGGCTTAGGCTAGGGCACCCCTAGACTTTGGCCAGGGCACCCCTTGCCTTAGGTTAAGGCTAGGGTCCCCTAGCCTAAGGCTAGGGCATCCCTAGGCTTAGGCTAGGGAACCCCTAGGCTTAGGCTTAGGCTAGGGCTCCCATAGCCTAAAGCTAGGGCACCCCTAAGCTTAGGCTAGGGCACCCCTAGGCTTAGGCCAGGGCACCCGTAGGCTTAGGCTTGGGCACCCCTAGGCTTAGGCTAGGGCACCCCTAGGCTTAGGCTAGGGCAGCCATAGGCTTAGGCTAAGGCTAGGGCTCCCCTAGCCTAAGGCCTGGGCACCCCTAGGCTTAGGGTAGGGCACCCCTAGGCTTAGGCTAGAGCACCCCTAGGCTTAGGCTAGGACAGACCTAGGCTTAGGCTAGGGCACCCCTAGGCTTAGGCTTGGCACCCCTAGGCTTAGGCTTGGGCACCCCTAGGCTTAGGCTAGGGCAGCCCTAGGCTTAAGCTAAGGCTAGGGCTCGCCTAGCCTAAGGCTTGGGCACCGCTAGGCTTAGGCTAGGGCACCCCTAGGCTTATAATAGGGAACCCCTAGTCTAAGGCTAGGGCACCCCTATGCTTAGGCTAGGGCACCCCTAGCTTTAGGCTAGGGCACCCCTAGGCTTAGGCTAGGGCACTCCTAGGCTTAGGCTAGAGCACGCCTAGGCTTACGCTAAGGCTAGGGCTCACCTAGCCTAAGGCTAGGGCACCCCTAGGCTTAGGCTAGGGCACCCCTAGGCTTAGGCTACGGAACCCCTTGCCTAAGGCCAGGGCACCCCTAGGCTTAGGCTAGGGCAATCCTAGGCTAGAGTATGGCTAGGGCTCCCCTAGCCTCAGGTTAGGGCACCCGTAGGCTCAGGCTAGGGCACCCCTAGGCTCAGGATAGGGCAGCCGTAGGCTTAGGCTAGGGCACCCCTAGGCTTAGGCTAGGGCACCCCTAGGCTTAGGCTAGGGCAGTCATAGGCTTAGACTAAGGCTAGGGCTCCCCTAGCCTAAGGTCTGGGCACCCCTAGGCTTAGGTTAAGGCACCCCTAGGCTTAGGCTACGCCACCCCTAGGCTTAGGCTAGGGCAGCCCTAGGCTTAGGCTAAGGCTAGGGCTCGCTAGCCTAAGGGTAGGGCACCCCTAGGCTTAGGCTAGGGCACCCCTAGGCTTAGGCTTGGGCTGCCCTAGGCTTAGGCTAGGGCACCCCTAGGCTTAGGCTAGGGCACCCCTAGGCTTAGGCTAGGGCAACCCTTGGCTTAGGCTAGGGCAACCTTAGGCTTAGGCTAAGGCTAGGGCTCACCTAGCCAAAGGCAAGGGCACCCCTATGCTTAGGCTAGGACAGACCTAGGCTTAGTCTAGGGCACCCTAGGCTTGGCCTTGGCACCCCTAGGCTTAGGCTTGGGCACCCCTAGGCTTAGGCAAGGGCAGCCCTAGGCTTAGGCTAGGGCACCCCTAGGCTTAGGCTAGGGCACCCCTAGGCTTAGGCTTGGCATCCCTAGGCTTAGGCTTGGGCACCCCTAGGCTTAGGCTAGGGCAGCCCTAGGCTAAGGCTAGGGAACCCCTAGGCTTAGGCTAGGGCACCCTTAGGCTTAGTATAAGGCTAGGGCTCAGCTAGCCTAAGGCTAGGGCACCCCTAGGCTTAGGCTAGGACAGACCTAGGCTTTGTCTAGGGCACCCCTAGGCTTAGGCTTGGCACCCCTAGGCTTAGGCTTGGGCACCCCTAGGCTTAGGCAAGGGTAGCCCTAGGCTTAGGCTAGGGCACCCCTAGGTTAAGGCTTGGCACCCCTAGGCTTAGGCTTGGGCACCCCTAGGTTTAGGCTAGGGCAGCCGTAGGCTTAGGCTAGGGCACCCCTAGGCTTAGGCTAGGGCACCCCTAGGCTTAGGATTAGGCTAGGGCACCCCTAGGCTTAGGCTAGGGCAGCCCTAGGCTTAGGTTAGGGCACCCCTAGGCTTAGGCTAGGGCAGCCCTAGGCTTAGGCTAAGGCACCCCTAGGCTTAGGATAGGGCACCCCTATGCTTAGGCTAGGGCAACCCTAGGCTTAGGCTAAGGCTAGGGCTCGCCTAGCCTAAGG
Source organism: Tenrec ecaudatus (assembly GCF_050624435.1). Classification (NCBI taxonomy): domain Eukaryota; kingdom Metazoa; phylum Chordata; class Mammalia; order Afrosoricida; family Tenrecidae; genus Tenrec; species Tenrec ecaudatus. The sequence goes on from NW_027457690.1 coordinate 88,993, forward strand.
CTAGGGCACCCCTAGGCTTAGGCTAGGACAGACCTATGCTTAGGATAGGGCACCCCTAGGCTTAGGCTTGGCACCCCTAGGCTTAGGTTTGGGCACCCCTAGGCTTAGGCAAGGGCAGCCATAGGCTTAGGCTAGGGCACCCCTAGGCTTAGGCTAGGGCACCCCTAGGCTTAGGCTTGGCACCCCTAGGCTTAGGCTTGGGCACCCCTAGGATTAGGCTAGGGCAGCCCTAGGCTTAGGCTGAGGCTAGGGCTCACCTAGCCTAAGGCTAGGGCACCCCTAGGCTTAGGCTAGGGCACCCCTAGGCTTAGGCTAGGGCAGCCCTAGACTTAGGCTAGGGCACCCCTAGGCTTAGGCTAGGGCACCCCTAAGCTCAGGCTAGGGAACCCCTAGGCTTAGGCTAGGGCACCCCTAGGCTTAGGCTAAGGCTAGGGCTCCCCTAGCCTAAGGCTAGAGCACCCCTAGGCTTAGGCTAGGGCACCCCTAGGCTTTGGCCAGGGCACCCCTTGCCTTAGGTTAAGGCTAGGGTCCCCTAGCCTAAGGCTAGGGCATCCCTAGGCATAGGCTAGGGAACCCCTAGGCTTAGGCTTAGGCGAGGGCTCCCCTAGCCTAAGGCTAGGGCACCCCTAGGCTTAGGCTAGGGCACCCCTGGGCTTAGGCCAGGGCACCCGTAGGCTTAGGCTAGGGCACCCCTAGGCTTAGGCTAGGGCACCCCTAGGCTTAGGCTAGGGCAGCCATAGGCTTAGGCTAAGGCTAGAGTTCCCCTAGCCTAAGGCCTGGGCACCCCTAGGCTTAGGGTAGGGCACCCCTAGGCTTAGGCTAGGGCACCCCTAGGCTTAGGCTAGGACAGACCTAGGCTTAGGCTAGGGCACCCCTAGGCTTAGGCTTGGCACCCCTAGGCTTAGGCTTGGGCACCCCTAGGCTTAGGCTAGGGCAGCCAAAGGCTTAGGCTAGGGCACCCCTAGGCTTAGGCTACGGCACCCCTAGGCTAAGGATAGGGCACCCCTAGGCTTAGGCTAAGACTAGGGCTCACCTAGCCTAAGGCTAGGGCTCACCTAGCCTAAGGCTAGGGCACGCCTAGGCTTAGACTAGGGCACCCCTAGGCTTAGGCTAGGGAACCCCTAGGCTTAGGCTAGGGCACCCCTAGGCTTAGGGTAGGGCACGCCTAGGCTTAGGATAGGGCACCCCTAGGCTTAGCTTCTGGCACCCCTAGGCTTAGGCTAAGGCTAGGGCTCACTTAGCCTAAGGATAGGGCACCCCTAGGCTTAGTCCTGGGCACCCCTAGGCTTAGGCTAGAGAACCCCTAGCCTAAGGCTAGGGCACCCCTAGGCTTAGGCTAGGGCACCCCTAGGCTTAGGCTAGTGCACCCCTAGGCTTAGGCTAAGGTTAGGGGTCGCCTATCCTAAGGCAAGGGCACCCCTAGGATTAGGCTAGGACAGACCAAGGCTTGGGCTAGGGCACCCGTATGCTAAGGCTTGGCACCCCTAGGCTTAGGCTTGGGCACCCCTAGGCTTAGGCTAGGGCAGCACTAGGCTTAGGCTAAGGCTAGGGCTCGCCTAGCCTTAGGCTAGGGCACCCCTAGGCTTAGGCTAGGGCACCCCTAGGCTTAGGCTCTGGCACCCTTAGGCTTAGGCTAGGGCACCCCTAGGATTAGGCTAAGGCTAGAGCTCGCCAACCGAAGTCAAGGACACCCCTAGGCTTAGGCTAGGGCACCCCTAAGCTTAGGCTAGGGCACCCCTAGGCTTAGGCTTGGCACCCCTAGGCTTAGGCTTGGGCACCCCTAGGCTTCGGCTAGGGCAGCCCTAGGCTTAGGCTAAGGCTAGGGCTCGCCTAGCCTAAGGCTAGGGCACCTCTAGGCTTAGGCTAGGGCACCCCTAGGCTTAGGCTAGGGCACCCCTAGGCTTAGGCTACGGCACCCCTAGGCTTAGGCTAGTGCACCCCTAGGCTTAGGCTAAAGCTAGGGCTCGCCTAGCCTAAGGCTAGGGCACCCCTTGGCTTAGGCTAGGACAGACCTAGGCTTAGGCTAGGGCACCCCTAGGCTTAGGCTTGGCACCCCTAGACTTAGGCTTGGGCACCCATAGGCTTAGGCTAGGGAAGCCCTAGGCTTAGGCTAAGGCTAGGGCTCGCCTAGCCTAAGGCTAGGGCACCCCTAGGCTTAGGCTAGAGCACCCCTAGGCTTAGGATAGGGCAGCCCTAGGCGTAGGCAAGGGCACCCCTAGGCTTAGGCTAGGGCACCCCTAGGCTTAGGCTTGGAACCCCTAGGCTTAGCCTTGGGCACCACTAGGCTTAGGCTAGGGCAGCCCTAGGCTTAGCCTAAGGCTAGGGAACCCCTAGGCTTAGGCTAGCGCACCCCTAGGCTTAGGCTAGGGCAGCCCTAGGCTTAGGCTAGAGCACCCATAGGCTTAGGCTAGGGCACCCCTAGGCTTAGGATAGGGCACCCCTAGGCTTAGGCTAAGGCTAGGGCTCACCTAGCCTAAGGCTAGGGCACCCCTAGGCTTAGATTAGGGCACCCCTAGGCTTAGGCTAGAGAAGCCCTAGCCTAAGGCTAGGGCAACCCTAGGCTTAGGCTAGGGCACCCCTAGGCTTAGGCTAGTGCACCCTTAGGCTTAGGCTAAGGCTAGGGCTCGCCTATCCTAAGGCTAAGGCACCCCTAGTCTTAGGCTAGGACAGACCTAGGCTTAGGCTAGGGCACCCCTAGGCTAAGGCTTGGCACCCCTAGGCTTAGGCTTGGGCACCCCTAGGCTTAGGCTAGGGCAGCACTAGGCTTAGTCTAAGGCTAGGGCTCGCCTAGCCTAAGGCTAGGGCACACCTAGGCTTAGACTAGGGTACCCCTAGGCTTAGGCTAGGGCACCCCTAGGCTTAGGCTAGGGCACACCTAGGCTTAGGCTAAGGCTAGAGCTCGCCTAGCCTAAGGCTAGGGCACCCCTAGGCTTAGGCTAGGGCACCCCTAGGCTTAGGGTTGACACCCCTAGGCTTAGGTTTGGGCACCACTAGGCTTAGGCTGGGGCACCCCTAGGCTTAGGCTAAGGCTAGGGTTTGCCTAGCCTAAGGCTAGTGCAGCCCTAGGCTTAGGCTAGGGCACCCCTAGGCTTAGGCTAGGGCACCCCTAGTCTTAAGCTAGGGCACCCCTAGGCTTAGGCTAGGGCACCCCTAGGCTTAGGCTAAGGCTAGGGCCCGCCTAGCCTAAGGCTAGGGCACCCCTAGGCTTAGGCTAGGACAGATCTAGGCTTAGGCTAGGGCACCCCTAGGCTTAGGCTTGGCACCCCTAGACTTAGGCTTGGGCACCCCTAGGCTTAGGCTAGGGCAGCCCAAGGCTTAGGCTAAGGATAGGGCTCGCTTAGCCTAAGGCTAGCGCACACCTAGGCTTAGGCTAGAGCACCGCTAGGCTTAGCCTAGGGTAGCCCTAGGCTTAGGCCAGGGCACCCATAGGCTTAGGCTAGGGCACCCCTAGGCTTAGGCTAGGGCACCCCTAGGCTTACACTAAGGCTAGTGATCCCCTAGCATAAGCCTAGGGCACCCCTAGGCTTAGGCTAGGGCACCCCTAGGCTTAGGCTAGGGTACCCCTAGGCTTAGGCTTGGCACCCTTAGGCTTAGGCTTGGGCACCCCTAGGCTTAGGCTAGGGCAGCCCTAGGCTTAGGCTAAGGCTAGGGCTCGCCTAGCCTAAGGCTTGGGCACCCCTAGGCTTAGGCTAGGGCAACCCTATGCTTAGGCTAGGGCAGCCCTAGGCTTAGGCTAGACCACCCATAGACTTAGGCTAGGGCACCCCTAGGATTAGGCTAAGGCTAGGGCTCACCTAGTCTAAGGCTAGGGCACCCCTAGGCTTAGACTAGGGCACCCCTAGGCTTAGGCTAGGGAAGCCCTAGGCTTAGGCTAGGGCAACCCTAGGCTTAGGCTAAAGCTAGGGCTCACCTAGCCTAAGGCTATGGCACCCCTAGGCTTAGATTATGGCACCCCTAGGCTTACACTAGGGCACCCCTAGGCTTAGATTAGGGCACCCCTAAGCTTAGGTTAGGGAACCCCTAGCCTAAGGCTAGGGCACCCCTAGCCTTAGGCTAGGGCACCCCTAGGCTTAGGCTAGGGCAGCCCTAGGCTTAGGCTAGGGTAGCCCTAGGCTTAGGCAATGGTACCCCTAGGCTTAGGCTACGGCACCCCTAGGCTTCGGCTAGGGCAACCCTAGGTTTAGGCTAAAGCTAGGGCTCACCTAGCCTAAGGCTACGGCACCCAAGGCTTAGACTAGGGTAGCCCTAGTCTTAGACTAGGGCACCCTTGGTCTTAGGCTAGGGCACCCCTAGGCTTAGGCTAAGGCTAGGGCTCGCCTAACATAAGGCTAGGGCACCCCTAGGCTTAGGCTAGGACAGACCTAGGCTTAGGCTTGGGCACCCCTAGGCTTAGGCTTGGCACCCGTAGGCTTAGGCTTGGGCACCCATAGGCTTAGGCTAGGGCAGCCCTAGACTTAGGCTAGGGCATCCCTAGGCTTAGGCCTGGGCACCCCTAGGCTTAGGCTAGGGCACCCCTAAGCTTAGGCTAGGGAACCCCTAGGCTTAGACTAGGGCACCCCTAAGCTTAGGCTAAGGCTAGGGCTCACCTAGCCTAAGGCTAGGGTACCCCTAGGCTTAGGCTAGTACAGACCTAGGCTTAGGCTAGGGCACCCCTAGGCTTAGGCTTGGCACCCCTAGCCTTAGGCTTGGGCACCCCTAGTCTTAGCCAAGGGCAGCCCTAGCCTTAGGCTTGGCACTCCTAGACTTAGGCTTGGGCACCCCTAGGCTTAGGCTTGGGCATCCCTAGGCTTAGGCTAGGGCACACCTAGGCTTAGGCTAGGTCACCCCTAGGCTTACGCTTGCCACCCCTAAGCTTAGGCTAGGGCAGCCCAAGGCTTAGGCTAAGGCTAGAGCTCGCCTAGCCTAAGGCTAGGGCACCCCTAGGCTTAGGCTAAGGCTAGGGCTCTCCTATCGTAAGGCTAAGGCACCCCTAGTCTTAGGCTAGGACAGACCTAGGTTTAGGCTAGGGCACCCCTAGGCTAAGGCTTGGCACCCCTAGGCTTAGGCTTGGGCACCCCTAGGCTTAGGCTAGGGCAGCACTAGGCTTAGGCTAAGGCTAGGGCTCGCCTAGCCTAAAGCTAGGGCACACTTAGGCTTAGACTAGGGTACCCCTAGGCTTAGGCTAGGGCACCCCTAGGCTTAGGCTAGGGCACCCCTAGGCTTAGGCTAAGGCTAGAGCTCGCCTAGCCTAAGGCTAGGGCACCCCTAGGCTTAGGTTAGGGCACCCCTAGGCTTAGGCTAGGGCACCCCTAGGCTTAGGCTTGACACCCCTAGGCTTAGGCTTGGGCACCCCTAGGCTTAGGCTAGGGCACCACTAGGCTTAGGCTAAGGCTAGGGCTTGCCTAGCCTAAGGCTAGTGCAGCCCTAGGCTTGGGCTAGGGCACCCCTAGGCTTAGGCTAGGGCACCCCTAGGCTTAGGCTAAGGCTACGGCTCGCCTAGCCTAAGGCTAGGGCACCCCTAGGCTTAGGCTAGGACAGACTTAGGCTTAGGCTAGGGCACCCCTAGGCTTAGGCTTGGTACCCCTAGACTTAGGCTGGGGCACCCCTAGGCTTAGGCTAGGGCAGCCCAAGGCTTAGGCTAAGGCTAGGGCTCGCTTAGCCTAAGGCTAGCGCACACCTAGGCTTAGGCTAGAGCACCCCTAGGCTTAGGCTAGGGTAGCCCTAGGCTTAGGCTAGGGCACCCATAGGCTTAGGCTAGGGCACCCCTTGGCTTAGGCTCGGGACCCCTAGGCTTACTCTAAGGCTAGTGATCCCCTAGCCTAAGCCTAGGGCCGCCCTACGCTTAGGCTAGGGCACCCCTAGGCTTAGGCTAGGGTACCCCTAGGCTTAGGCTTGGCACCCTTAGCCTTAGGCTTGGGCACCCCTAGGCTTAGGCTAGGGCAGCCCTAGGCTTAGTCTAAGGCTAGGCGTCGCCTAGCCTAAGGCTAGGGAACCCCTAGGCTTAGGCTAGGGCACCCCTAGGCTTAGGCTAGGGCAGCCCAAGGCTTAGGCTAGAACAGCCCAAGGCTTAGGCTAGGGCAGCCCAAGGCATAGGCTAGGGCACCCCTAGGCTTAGGCTAGGGCAGCCCAAGGCTTAGGCTAGGGCACCCCTAGGCTTAGGTTAGGGCACCCCTAGGCTTAGGCTAGGGCACCCCTAGGCTTAGGCTTGGCACCCCTAGGCTTAGGCTTTGGCACCTCTAGGCTTAGGCTAGGGCAGCCCTAGGCTTAGGCTAAGGCTTGGGCTCGCCTAGCCTAAGGCAAGGGCACCCCTAGGCTTAGACTAGGGCACCCCTAGGCTTAGACTAGGGCCCCCCTAGGCTTAGGCTAGGGCAGCCCAAGGCTTAGGCTAGGCCCCCTAGGCTTAAGCTAGGGCACCCCTATGCTTATGCTAGGGCACCCCTAGGCTTACGCTAAGGCTAGGGCTCACCTAGCCTAAGGCTAGGGCTCACCTAGCTTAAGGCTAGGGCACCCCTAGGCTTAGACTAGGGCACCCCTAGGCTTAGGCTAGGGCACCCCTAGGCTTAGGCTAGGGCACCCCTAGGCTTAGACTAGGGCACCCATAGGCTTACGCTAAGGCTAGGGCTCACCTAGCCTAAGGCTAGGGCACCCCTAGGCTTAGACTAGGGCACCTCTAGGCTTAGGCTAGGGCACCCCTAAGCTTAGGCTAGGGCACCCCTAGGCTTAGGCTAGGGCACCCCTAGGCTTAGGCTAGGGCACCCCTAGGCTTATGCTAGGGCACCCCTAGGCTTAGGCTAGGGCACCCCTAGGCTTAGGCAAGGGCACCCCTAGGCTTAGGCTAGGGCAGCCCAAGGCTTAGGGTAAGGCTAGGGCTCGCTTAGCCTAAGGCTAGCGCACACCTAGGCTTAGGCTAGAGCACCCCTAGGCTTAGGCTAGGGTAGCCCTAGGCTTAGGCTAGGGCACCCCTAGGCTTAGGCTAGGGCACCCCTAGGCTTAGGCTAGGGCACCCCTAGGCTTACTCTAAGGCTAGTGATCCCCTAGCCTAAGCCTAGGGCACCGCTAGGCTTAGGCTAGGGTACCCCTAGGCTTAGGCTTGGCACCCTTAGCCTTAGGCTTGGGCACCCCTAGGCTTAGTCTAGGGCAGCCCTAGGCTTAGGCTAAGGCTAGGGCTCGCCTAGCCTAAGGCTAGGGAACCCCTAGGCTTAGGCTAGGGCACCCCTAGGCTTAGGCTAGGGCAGCCCAAGGCTTAGGCTAGGGCAGCCCAAGTCTTAGGCTAGGGCAGCCCAAGGCTTAGGCTAGGGCACCCCTAGGCTTAGGCTAGGGCAGCCCAAGGCTTAGGCTAGGGCACCCCTAGGCTTAGGCTAGGGCACCCCTAGGCTTAGGCAAGGGCACCCCTAGGCTTAGGCTAGGGCACCCCTAGGCTTAGGCTTGGCACCCCTAGGCTTAGGTTTGGGCACCCCTAGGCTTAGGCTAGGGCACCCCTAGGCTTAGGCTAAGGCTTGGGCTCGCCTAGCCTAAGGCAAGGGCACCCCTAGGCTTAGGCTAGGGCACCCCTAGGCTTAGGCTAGGGCAGCCCAAGGCTTAGGCTAGGGCACCCCTAGGCTTAGGCTAGGGCACCTCTAGGCTTAGGCTAGGGCACCCCTAGGCTTACGCTAAGGCTACGGCACACCTAGCCTAAGGCTAGGGCTCACCTAGCCTTAGGCTAGGGCACCCCTAGGCTTAGACTAGGGCACCCCTAGGCTTAGGCTAGGGCACCCCTAGGCTTAGGCTAGGGCACCCCTAGGCTTAGGCTAGGGCACCCCTAGGCTTAGGCTAGGGCACCCCTAGGCTTAGGTTAGGGCACCCCTAGGCTTAGGCTAGGGCTCCCCTTGGCTTAGGCTAGTGCACCCATTGGCTTAGGCTAAGGCTAGGGCTCGCCTATCCTAAGGCAAGGGCATCCCTAGGCTTAGGCTAGGACAGACCTAGGCTTGGGCTACGGCACCCCTTGGCTAAGGCTTGGCACCCCTAGGCTTAGGCTTGGGCATCCCTAGGCTTAGGCTAGGGCACCCCTAGGCTAAGGCTAGGGCACCCCTAGGCTTAGGCTTGGCACCCCTAGGCTTAGGCTAGGGCAGCCCAAGGCTTAGTCTAAGGCTAGGGCTTGCCTAGCCTAAGGCTAGTGCAGCCCTAGGCTTAGGCTAGGGCACCCCTAGGCTTAGGCTAGGGCACCCCTAGTCTTAGGCTAGGGCACCCCTAGGCTTAGGCTAAGGCTAGGGCTCGCCTAGCCTAAGGCTAGGGCACCCCTAGGCTTAGGCTAGGATAGACCTAGGCTTAGGCTAGGGCACCCCTAGGCTTAGGCTTGGCACCCCTAGACTTAGGCTTGGGCACCCCTAGGCTTAGACTAGGGCACCCCTAGGCTTAGGCTAGGGCACCCCTAGGCTTAGGCTAGGGCAGCCCAAGGCTTAGGCAAGGGCACCCCTAAGCTTAGGCTAGGGCAGCCCAAGGCTTAGGCTAGGGCAGCCCAAGGCTTAGGCTAGGGCACCCCTAGGCTTAGGCTAGGGCAGCCCAAGGCTTAGGCTAGGGCACCCCTAGGCTTAGGCTAGGGCACCCCTAGGCTTAGGCTAGGGCACCCCTAGGCTTAGGCTAGGGCACCCCTAGGCTTAGGTTTGGCACCCCTAGGCTTAGGCTTGGGCATCCCTAGGCTTAGTCTAGGTCAGCCCTAGGCTTAGGCTAAGGCTTGGGCTCGACTAGCCAAGGGCAAGGGCACCCCTAGGCTTAGGCTAGGGCACCCCTACGCTTAGGCTAGGGCAGCCAAAGGCTTAGGCTAGGGCACCCCTAGGCTTAGGCTAGGGCACCCCTAGGCTTAGGCTAGGACAGACCTAGGCTTGGGCTAGGGCACCCCTAGGCTAAGGCTTGGCACCCCTAGACTTAGGCTTGGGCATCCCTAGGCTTAGGCTAGGGCACCCCTAGACTAAGGCTAGGGCACCCCTAGGCTTAGGCTTGGCACCCCTAGTCTTAGGCTAGGGCAGCCCAAGGCTTAGGCTAAGGCTAGGGCTCGCCTAGCCTAACGCTAGGGCACACCTAGGCTTAGGCTAGAGCACCCCTAGGATTAGGCTAGGGTAGCCCTAGGCTTAGGCTAGGGCACCCCTAGGCTTAGGCTAAGGCTAGGGCTCGCCTAGCCTAAGGCTAGGGCACCCCTAGGCTTAGGCTAGGACAGACCTAGGCTTAGGCTAGGGCACCCCTAGGCTTAGGCTAAGGCTAGGGCTCGCCTACCCTAAGGCTAAGGAACCCCTAGCCTTAGGCTAGGACAGACCTAGGCTTAGGCTAGGGCACCCCTAGGCTAAGGCTTGGCACCCCTAGGCTTAGGTTTGGGCACCCCTAGGCTTAGGCTAGGGCACACCTAGGCTTAGAGTAGGGTACCCCTAGGCTTAGGCTTGGGCACCCCTAGGCTTAGGCTAGGGCAACCCTAGGCTTAGGCTAAGGCTAGAGCTCGCCTAGCCTAAGGCTAGGGCACGCCTAGGCTTAGGATAGGGCACCCCTAGGCTTAGGCTAGGGTACCCCTAGGCTTAGGCTTCACAGCCCTAGGCTTAGGCTTGGGCACCTATAGGCTTAGACTAGGGCACCCCTAGGCTTAGGCTAAGGCTAGGGCTTTCCTAGCCTAAAGCTAGTTCAGCCCTAGGCTTAGGCTAGGGAACCCCTAGGCTTAGGCTAGGGCACCCCTAGTCTTAGGCTAGGGCACCCCTAGGCTTAGGCTAGGGCACCCCTAGGCTTAGGCTAAGGCTAGGGCTCGCCTAGCCTAAGGCTAGGGCACCCCTAGGCTTAGGCTAGGACAGACCTAGGCTTAGGCTAGGGCACCCCTAGGCTTCGGCTTGGCACCCCTAGACTTAGGCTTGGGCACCCCTAGGCTTAGGCTAGGGCAGCCCAAGGCTTAGGCTAAGGCTAGGGCTCGCTTAGCCTAAGGCTAGCGCACACCTAGGCTTAGGCTTGAGCACCCCTAGGCTTAGGCTAGGGTAGCCCTAGGCTTAGGCTAGGGCACCCATAGGCTTAGGCTAGGGCACCCCTAGGCTTAGGCTAGGGCACCCCTAGGCTTACTCTAAGGCTAGTGATCCCCTAGCCTAAGCCTAGGGCACCCCTAGGCTTAGGCTAGGGCACCCCTAGGCTTAGGCTAGGGTACCCCTAGGCTTAGGCTTGGCACCCTTAGGTTTAGGCTTGGGCACCCCTAGGCTTAGGCTAAGGCAGCGCTAGGCTTAGGCTAAGGCTAGGGCTCGCCGAGCCTAAGGCTAGGGCACCCCTAGGCTTAGGCTAGGGCACCCTTAAGCTTAGGCTAGGGCAGCCCTAGGATTAGGCTAGAGCACCCCTAGGCTTAAGCTAGGGCACCCCTAGGCTTAGGCTAGGGCACCCCTGGTCTTAGGCTAGGGAAGACCTAGGCTTAGCCTAGGGCAACCCTAGGCTTAGGCTAAAGCTAGGGCTCACCTAGCGTAAGGCTACCCCACCCCTAGGCTTAGACTAGGGCACCCCTAGGCTTAGACTAGGGCACCCCTAGGCTTAGACTAGGGCACCCCTAGGCTTAGGTTAGGGAACCCCTAGCCTAAGGCTAGGGCACCCCTAGCCTTAGGCTAGGGCACCCCTAGGCTTAGGCTAGGGCAGCCCTAGGCTTAGGCTAGGGCAGCCCTAGGCTTAGGCTAGGGCACCCCTAGGCTTAGGCTAGGGCACCCCTAGGCTTAGGCCAGGGCAACCCAAGGATTAGGCTAAAGCTAGGGCTCACCTAGCCTAAGGTTACGGCACCCAAGGCTTAGACTAGGGCACCCCTAGTCTTAGACTAGGGCACCCCTAGTCTTAGGCTAGTGCACCCCTAGGCTTAGGCTAAGGCTAGGGCTCGCCTAGCCTAAGGCTAGGGCACCCCTAGGCTTAGGCTAGGGTACCCCTAGGCTTAGGCTTGGCACCCTTAGGCTTAGGCTTGGGCACCCCTAGGCTTAGGCTAGGGCAGCCCTAGGCATAGGCTAAGGCTAGGGCTCGCCTAGCCTAAGGCTAGGGCACCCCTAGGCTTAGGCTAGGGCACCCCTAGGCTTAGGCTTGGCACCCGTAGGCTTAGGCTTGGGCACCCCTAGGCTTAGGCTAGGGCAGCCCTAGACTTAGGCTAGGGCACCCCCAGGCTTAGGCCTGGGCACCCCTAAGCTTAGGCTAGGGCACCCCTAAGCTTGGGCTAGGGCACCCCTAGGCTTAAGTTAGGGCACCCCTAGCCTTAGGCTAAGGCTAGGGCTCGCCTAGCCTAAGGATAGGGCACCCCTAGGCTTAGGCTAGTATAGACCTAGGCTTAGGCTAGGGCACCCCTAGGCTTAGGCTTGGCACCCCTAGGCTTAGGCTTGGGCACCCCTAGGCTTAGGCTAGGGCAGCCCTAGGCTTAGGCTAAGGCTAGGGCTCGCCTAGCCTAAGGCAAGGGCACCCCTAGGCTTAGGCTAGGGCACCCCTAGGCTTACGCTAGGGCAGCCCAAGGCTTAGGCTAGGGCACCCCTAGGCTTAGGCTAGGGCACCCCTAGGCTTAGGCTAGGGCACCCCTAGGCTTACGCTAAGGCTAGGGCTCACCTAGCCTAAGGCTAGGGCTCACCTAGCCTAAGTCTAGGGCACCCCTAGGCTTAGACTAGGGCACCCCTAGGCTTAGGCTAGGGCACCCCTAGGCTTAGGCTAGGGCACCCCTAGGCTTAGGCTAGGGCACCCCTAGGCTTACGCTAAGGCTAGGGCTCACCTAGCCTAAGGATAGGGCTCACCTAGCCTAAGGCTAGGGCACCCCTAGGCTTAGACTAGGGCACCCCTAGGCTTACGCTAGGGCAGCCCAAGGCTTAGGCTAGGGCACCCCTAGGCTTAGGCAAGGGCACCCCTAGGCTTAGGCTAGGACAGACCTAGGCTTGGGCTAGGGCACCCCTAGGCTAAGGCTTGGCACCCCTAGGCTTAGGATTGGGCATCCCTAGGTTTAGGCTAGGGCACCCCTAGGCTTAGGATAGGGCACCCCTAGGCTTAGGCTTGGCACCCCTAGTCTTAGACTAGGGCAGCCCAAGGCTTAGGCTAAGGCTAGGTCTCGCCTAGCATAAGGCTAGGGCACACCTAGGCTTAGGCTAGAGCACCCCTAGGCTTAGGCTAGAGTAGCCCTAGGCTGAGGCTAGGGCACCCATAGGCTTAGGCTAGGGCACCCCTAGGCTTAGGCTAAGGCTAGAGCTCGCCTAGCCTAAGGTTAGGACACCCCTAGGCTTAGGCTAGGACAGACCTAGGCTTAGGCTAGGGCACCCCTAGGCTTAGGCTTGGCACCCCTAGACTTAGGCTTGGGCACCCCTAGGCTTAGGCTAGGGCAGCCCAAGGCTTAGGCTAGGGCACCCCTAGGCTTAGGCTAGGGTAGCCCAAGGCTTACGCTAGGGCACCCCTAGACTTAGGCTAGGGCACCCCTAGGCTTAGTCTAGGGCACCCCTAAGCTTAGGCTTGGCACCCCTAGGCTTAGGCTTGGGTACCCTAGGCTTAGGCTAGGGCACCCCTAGGCTTAGGCTACGGCAGCCCTAGGCTTAGGCTAAGGCTTGGGCTCGCCTAGCCTAAGGCTAGGGCACCCCTAGACTTAGGCTAGGGCACCCCTAGGTTTAGGCTAGGACAGCCCAAGGCTTAGGCTAGGGCACCCCTAGGCTAAGGCTTGGCACCCCTAGGCTTAGGCTTGGGCATCCCTAGGCTTAGGCTAGGGCACCCCTAGGCTTAGGCTAGGGCACCCCTAGGCTTACGCTAAGGCTAGGGCTCACCTAGCCTGAGGCTAGGGCTCACCTAGCCTAAGGCTAGGGCACCCCTAGGCTTAGACTAGGGCACCCCTAGGCTTAGGCTAGGACACCACTAGGCTTAGGCTAGGGCACCCCTAGGCTTAGGCTAGGGCACCCCTAGGCTTAGGCTAGGGCACCCCTAGGCTTAGGTTAGTGCACCCCTTGGCTTAGGCTAAGGCTAGGGCTCGCCTATCCTAAGGCAAGGGCACCCCTAGGCTTAGGCTAGGACAGACCTAGGCTTGGGCTAGGGCACCCCTAGGCTAAGGCTTGGCACCCCTAGGCTTAGGCTTGGGCATCCCTAGGCTTAGGCTAGGGCACACCTAGGCTTAAGCTAGGTCACCCCTAGGCTTAAGCTTGGCACCCCTAGGCTTAGGCTAGGGCAGCCCAAGGCTTAGGCTAAGGCTAGAGCTCGCCTAGCCTAAGGCTAGGGCACCCCTAGGCTTAGGCTAAGGCTAGGGCTCTCCTATCGTAAGGCTAAGGCACCCCTAGTCTTAGGCTAGGACAGACCTAGGTTTAGGCTAGGGCACTCCTAGGCTAAGGCTTGGCACCCCTAGGCTTAGGCTTGGGCACCCCTAGGCTTAGGCTAGGGCAGCACTAGGCTTAGGCTAAGGCTAGGGCTCGCCTAGCCTAAAGCTAGGGCACACCTAGGCTTAGACTAGGGTACCCCTAGGCTTAGGCTAGGGCACCCCTAGGCTTAGGCTAGGGCACCCCTAGGCTTAGGCTAAGGCTAGAGCTCGCCTAGCCTAAGGCTAGGGCACCCCTAGGCTTAAGTTAGGGCACCCCTAGGCTTAGGCTAGGGCACCCCTAGGCTTAGGCTTGACACCCCTAGGCTTAGGCTTGGGCACCCCTAGGCTTAGGCTAGGGCACCCCTAGGCTTAGGCTAAGGCTAGGGCTTGCCTAGCCTAAGGCTAGTGCAGCCCTAGGCTTGGGCTAGGGCACCCCTAGGCTTAGGCTAGGGCACCCCAAGGCTTAGGATAAGGCTAGGGCTCGCCTAGCCTAAGGCTAGGGCACCCCTAGGCTTAGGCTAGGACAGACCTAGGCTTAGGCTAGGGCACCCCTAGGCTTAGGCTTGGCACCCCTAGACTTAGGCTGGGGCACCCCTAGGCTTAGGCTAGGGCAGCCCAAGGCTTAGGCTAAGGCTAGGGCTCGCTTAGCCTAAGGCTAGCGCACACCTAGGCTTAGGCTAGAGCACCCCTAGGCTTAGGCTAGGGTAGCCCTAGGCTTAGGCTAGGGCACCCATAGGCTTAAGCTAGGGCACCCCTTGGCTTAGGCTAGGGACCCCTAGGCTTACTCTAAGGCTAGTGATCCACTAGCCTAAGCCTAGGGCAGCCCTAGGCTTAGGCTAGGGCACCCCTAGGCTTAGGCTAGGGTACCCCTAGGCTTAGGCTTGGCACCCTTAGCCTTAGGCTTGGGCACCCCTAGGCTTAGGCTAGGGCAGCCCTAGGCTTAGGCTAAGGCTAGGGCTCGCCTAGCCTAAGGCTAGGGAACCCCTAGGCTTAGGCTAGGGCACCCCTAGGCTTAGGCTAGGGCTAGCCCAAGGCTTAGGCTAGAACAGCCCAAGGCTTAGGCTAGGGCAGCCCAAGGCATAGGCCAGGGCACCCCTAGGATTAGGCTAGGGCAGCCCAAGGCTTAGGCTAGGGCACCCCTAGGCTTAGGTTAGGGCACCCCTGGGCTTAGGCTAGGGCACCCCTAGGCTTATGCTAGGGCACCCCTAGGCTTAGGCTTGGCACCCCTAGGCTTAGGCTTTGGCACCTCTAGGCTTAGGCTAGGGCAGCCCTAGGCTTAGGCTAAGGCTTGGGCTCGCCTAGCCTAAGGCAAGGGCACCCCTAGGCTTAGGCTAGGGCACCCCTAGGCTTAGGCTAGGGCAGCCCAAGGCTTAGGCTAGGGCACCCCTAGGCTTAGGTTAGGGCACCCCTAGGCTTAAGCTAGGGCACCATTAGGCTTACGCTAAGGCTAGGGCTCACCTAGCCTAAGGCTAGGGCTCACCTAGCCTAAGGCTAGGGCACCCCTATGCTTAGACTAGGGCACCCCTAGGCTTAGGCTACGGCACCCCTAGGCTTAGGCTAGGGCATCCCTAGGCTTAGGCTAGGGCACCCATAGGCTTACGCTAAGGCTAGGGCTCACCTAGCCTAAGGCTAGGGCACCCCTAGGCTTAGACTAGGGCACCTCTAGGCTTAGGCTAGGGCACCCCTAAGCGTAGGCTAGGGCACCCCTAGGCTTAGGCTAGGGCAACCCTAGGCTTAGGCTAGGGCACCCCTAGGCTTAGGCTAGGGCACCCCTAGGCTTAGGCTAGGGCAGCCCAAGGCTTAGGCTAAGGCTAGTGCTCGCTTAGCCTAAGGCTAGCGCACACCTAGGCTTAGGCTAGAGCACCCCTAGGCTTAGGCTAGGGTAGCCCTAGGCTTAGTCTAGGGCACCCATAGGCTTAGGCTAGGGCACCCCTAGGCTTAGGCTAGGGCACCCCTAGGCTTACTCTAAGGCTAGTGATCCCCTAGCCTAAGCCTAGGCACCCCTAGGCTTAGGCTAGGGCACCCCTAGGTTAGGCTAGGGTACCCCTAGGCTTAGGCTTGGCACCCTTAGCCTTAGGCTTGGGCACCCCTAGGCTTAGGCTAGGGAAGCCCTAGGCTTAGGCTAAGGCTAGGGCTCGCCTAGCCTAAGGCTAGGGAACCCCTAGGCTTAGGCTAGGGCACCCCTAGGCTTAGGCTAGTGCAGCCCAAGGCTTAGGCTAGGGCAGCCCAAGTCTTAGGCTAGGGCAGCCAAAGGCTTAGGCTAGGGCACCCCTAGGCTTAGGCTAGGGCAGCCCAATGCTTAGGCTAGGGCACCCCTAGGCTTAGGCTAGGGCACCCCTAGGCTTAGGCTAGGGCAACCCTAGGCTTAGGCTAGGGCACCCCTAGGCTTAGGCTTGGTACCCCTAGGCTTAGGCTTGGGCACCCCTAGGCTTAGGCTAGGGCAGCCCTAGGCTTAGGCTAAGGCTTGGGCTCGCCTAGCCTAAGGCAAGGGCACCCCTAGGCTTAGGCTACAGCACCCCTAGACTTAGGCTAGGGCAGCCCAAGGCTTAGGCTAGGGCACCCCTAGGCTTAGGCTAGGGCACCCCTAGGCTTAGGCTAGGGCACCCCTAGGCTTACGCTAAGGCTACGGCTCACCTAGCCTAAGGCTAGGGCTCACCTAGCCTAAGGCTAGGCCACCCCTAGGATTAGACTAGGGCACCCCTAGGCTTAGGCTAGGGCACCCCTAGGCTTAGGCTAGGGCACCCCTAGGCTTAGGCTAGGGCACCCCTAGGCTTAGGCTAGGGCACCCCTAGGCTTACGCTAATGCTAGGGCTCACCTAGCCTAAGGCTAGGGCACCCCTAGGCTTAGACTAGGGCACCCCAAGGCTTAGGCTAGGACACCCCTAGGCTTAGGCTAGGGCACCCCTAAGCTTACGCTAGGGCACCCCTAGGCTTAGGCTAGGGCACCCCTAGGCTTACGCTAGGGCACCCTAGGCTTAGGCTAGGGCTCCCCTAGGCTTAGGCTAGTGCACCCATTGGCTTAGGCTAAGGCTAGGGCTCGCATATCCTAAGGCAAGGGCACCCCTAGGCTTAGGCTAGGACAGACCTAGGCTTGGGCTAGGGCACCCTTTGGCTAAGGCTTGGCACCCCTAGGCTTAGGCTTGGGCATCCCTAGGCTTAGGCTAGGGCACCCCTAGGCTAAGGCTAGGGCACCCTAGGCTTAGGCTTGGCACCCCTAGGCTTAGGCTAGGGCAGCCCAAGGCTTAGTCTAAGGCTAGGGCTTGCCTAGCCTAAGGCTAGTGCAGCCCTAGGCTTAGGCTAGGGCACCCCTAGGCTTAGGCTAGGGCACCCCTAGGCTTAGGCTAGGGCACCCTTAGGCTTAGGCTAAGGCTAGGGCTCGCCTAGCCTAAGGCTAGGGCAACCCTAGGCTTAGGCTAGGATAGACCTAGGCTTAGGCTAGGGCACCCCTAGGCTTAGGCTTGGCACCCCTAGACTTAGGCTTGGGCACCCCTAGGCTTAGGCTAGGGCAGCCCAAGGCTTAGGCTAAGGCTAGGGCTCGCTTAGCCAAAGGCTAGGGCAAACCTAGGCTTAGGCTAGAGAACCCCTAGGCTTAGGCTAGGGTAGCTCTAGGCTTAGCCTAGGGCACCCCTAGGCTTAGGCTAGGGCACCCCTAGGCTTAGGCTTGGCACCCCTAGCCTTAGGCTTGGGCACCCCTAGGCTTAGGGTAGGGCAGCCCTAGGCTTAGGCTAAGGCTAGGGTTCGCCTAGCATAAGCCTAGGGCACCCCTATGCTTAGGCTAGGGCACCCCTAGGCTTAGGTTAGGGCAGCCCTAGGCTTAGGCTAGAGCACCCATAGGCTTAAGCTAGGGCACACCTAGGCTTAGGATAGGGCACCCCTAGGCTTAGGCTAAGGCTAGGGCTCACCTAGCCTAAGGCTAGGGCACCCCTAGGCTTAGACTAGGGCACCCCTAGGCTTAGGCTAGAGAACCCCTAACCTAAGGCTAGGGCACCCCTAGGCTTAGGCTAGGGCACCCCTAGGCTTAGACTAGTGCACCCCTAGGCTTAGGCTAAGGCTAGGGCTCGCCTATCCTAAGGCTAGGGCACCCTAGGCTTAGGCTAGGACAGACCTAGGCTTAGGCTAGGGCACCCCTAGGCTAAGGCTTGGCACCCCTAGGCTTAGGCTTGGGCACCCCTAGGCTTAGGCTAGGGCAGCACTAGGCTTAGGCTAAGGCTAGGGCTCGCCTAGCCTAAGGCTAGGGCACACCTAGGCTTAGACTATTGTACCCCTAGGCTTAGGCTAGGGCACCCATAGGCTTAGGCTAGGGCACCACTAGGCTTAGGCTAAGGCTAGAACTCACCTAGCCTAAGGCTAGGGCACCCCTAAGCTTAGGTTAGGGCACCCATAGGCTTAGGCTAGGGCACCCCTATGCTTAGGCTTGGCACCCCTAGGCTTAGCCTTGGGCACCCCTAGGCTTAGGCTAGGGCAGCCCTAGGCTTCGGCTAAGGCTAGGGCTTGCCTAGCCTAAGGCTATGGCAGCCTTAGGCTTAGGCTAGGGCACCCCTAGGCTTAGGCTAGGGCACCCTAGTCTTAGGCTAGGGCACCCGTAGTCTTAGGCTAGGGCACCCCTAGGCTTAGGCTAGGGCACCCCTATGCTTAGGCTTGGCACCCCTAGGCTTAGCCTTGGGCACCCCTAGGCTTAGGCTAGGGCAGCCCTAGGCTTCGGCTAAGGCTAGGGCTTGCCTAGCCTAAGGCTATGGCAGCCTTAGGCTTAGGCTAGGGCACCCCTAGGCTTAGGCTAGGGCACCCTAGTCTTAGGCTAGGGCACCCGTAGGCTTAGGCTAGGGCACCCCTAGGCTTATGCTAAGGCTAGGGCTCGCCTAGCCTAAGGCTAGGGCACCCCTAGGCTTAGGCTTGGCACCCCTAGACTTAGGCTTGGGCACACCTTGGCTTAGGCTAGGGCAGCCCTAGGATTAGGCTAAGGCTAGGGCTCGCCTAGCCTAAGGCTAGGGCAAACCTATGCTTAGGCTAGAGCACCCCTAAGCTTAGGCTCGGGTAGCCCTAGGCTTAGGCTAGGGCACCCATAGGCTTAGGCTAGGGCACCCCTAGGCTTAGGCTAGGGCACCCCTAGGCTTAGGCTAAGGCTAGTGATCCCCTAGCCTAAGCCTAGGGCACCCCTAGCCTTAGGCTAGGGCACCCCTAAGCTAAGGCTAGGGCACCCTAGGCTTAGGCTTAGCACCCCTTGGCTTAGGCTTGGGCACCCCTAGGCTTAGGCTAGGGCAGCCGTAGGCTTAGGCTAAGGCTAGGGCTCGCCTAGGCTAAGGCTAGGGCACCCCTAGGCTTAGACTAGGGCACCCCTAGGCTTAGGCTATGGCAGCCCTAGGCTTAGGCTAGAGAACCCATAGGCATAGGCTAGGGCACCCCTAGGCTTAGGTTAGGGCACCCCTAGGCTTAGGCTAAGGCTAGGGCTCACCTAGTCTAAGGCTAGGGCACCCCTAGGCTTAGACTAGGGCACCCCTAGGCTTACGCAAGGGAACCCCTAGCCTAAGGCTAGGGCACTCCTAGGGTTAGGCTAGGGCACCCCTAGGCTTAGGCTAGGGAACCCCTAGCCTAAGGCTAGGGCACCCCTAGGCATAGGCTAGGGCACCCCTAGGCTTAGGCTAAGGCTAGGGCTCGCCTAGCCTAAGGTTAGGGCACCCCTAGGCTTAGGCTAGGACAGACCTAGGCTTAGGCTTGGGCACCCCTAGGTATAGGCTAGGGTAGCCCTAGGCTTAGGCTAAAGCTAGGGCTCGCCTAGCCTAAGGCTAGGGCACCCCTAAGCTTAGGCTAGGACAGGCCTAGGCTTAGGCTAGGGCACCCCTAGGCTTAGTCTAGGGCACCCCTAGGCTTAGGCTAGGGCACCCCTAGGCTTAGGCTAAGGCTAGGGCTCGCCTAGCCTAAGGCTAGGGCACCCCTAGGCTTAGGATAGGGCAGACCTAGGCTTAGGCTATGGCACCCCTTGGCTTTGGCTAGGGCACCCCTAGGCTTAGGCTAGGGCACCCCTAGGCTTAGGCTAAGGCTAGAGCTCGCCTAGCCTAAGGTTAGGACACCCCTAGGCTTAGGCTAGGACAGACCTAGGCTTAGGCTAGGGCACCCCTAGGCTTAGGCTTGGCACCCCTAGACTTAGGCTTGGGCACCCCTAGGCTTAGGCTAGGGCAGCCCAAGGCTTAGGCTAAGGCTAGGGCTCGCCTAGCCTAAGGCTAGGGCACACCTAGGCTTAGGCTAGAGCACCCCTAGGTTTAGGCTAGGGTAGCCCCAGGCTTAGGCTAGGGCACCCATAGGCTTAGGCTAGGGCACCCCTAGGCTTAGGCTAAGGCTAGTGATCCCCTAGCCTAAGGCTAGGGCAGCCCTAGGCGTAGGCAAGGGCACCCCTAGGCTTAGGCTAGGGCACCCCTAGGCTTAGGCTTGGCACCCCTAGCCTTAGGCTTGGGCACCTCTAGGCTTAGGGTAGGGCAGCCCTAGGCTTAGGGTAAGGCTAGGGTTCGCCTAGCCTAAGGCTAGGGCACCCCTAGGCTTAGGCTAGGGCACCCCTAGGCTTAGGTTAGGGCAGCCCTAGGCTTAGGCTAGAACACCCATAGGCTTAAGCTAGGGCACACCTAGGCTTAGGATAGGGCACCCCTAGGCTTAGGCTAAGGCTAGGGCTCACCTAGCCTAAGGCTAGGGCACCCCTAGGCTTAGACTAGGGCACCCCTAGGCTTAGGCTAGAGAACCCCTAACCTAAGGCTAGGGCACCCCTAGGCTTAGGCTAGGGCACCCCTAGGCTTAGACTAGTGCACCCCTAGGCTTAGGCTAAGGCTAGGGCTCGCCTATCCTAAGGCTAGGGCACCCTAGGCTTAGGCTAGGACAGACCTAGGCTTAGGCTAGGGCACCCCTAGGCTAAGGCTTGGCACCCCTAGGCTTAGGCTTGGGCACCCCTAGGCTTAGGCTAGGGCAGCACTAGGCTTAGGCTAAGGCTAGGGCTCGCCTAGCCTAAGGCTAGGGCACACCTAGGCTTAGACTAGGGTACCCCTAGGCTTAGGCTAGGGCACCCCTAGGCTTAGGCTAGGGCACCACTAGGCTTAGGCTAAGGCTAGAACTCACCTAGCCTAAGGCTAGGGCACCCCTAGGCTTAGGCTAGGGCACCCATAGGCTTAGGCTAGGGCACCCCTATGCTTAGGCTTGGCACCCCTAGGCTTAGCCTTGGGCACCCCTAGGCTTATGCTAGGGCAGCCCTAGGCTTCGGCTAAGGCTAGGGCTTGCCTAGCCTAAGGCTATGGCAGCCTTAGGCTTAGGCTAGGGCACCCCTAGGCTTAGGCTAGGGCACCCCTAGTCTTAGGCTAGGGCACCCCTAAGCTTAGGCTAGGGCACCCCTAGGCTTATGCTAAGGCTAGGGCTCGCCTAGCCTAAGGCTAGGGCACCCCTAGGCTTAGGCTAGGACAGACCTAAGCTTAGGCTAGGGCACCCCTAGGCTTAGGCTTGGCACCCCTAGTCTTAGGCTTGGGCACACCTTGGCTTAGGCTAGGGCAGCCCTAGGATTAGGCTAAGACAAGGGCTCGCCTAGCCTAAGGCTAGGGCAAACCTATGCTTAGGCTAGAGCACCCCTAGGCTTAGGCTAGGGAAGCCCTAGACTTAGGCTAGGGCACCCATAGGCTTAGGCTAGGGCACCCCTAGGCTTAGGCTAGGGCAGCCCTAGGCTTAGCCTAGAGAACCCATAGGCATAGGCTAGGGCACCCCTAGGCTTAGGTTAGGGGACCCCTAGGCTTAGGCTAAGGCTAGGGCTCACCTAGTCTAAGGCTAGGGCACCCCTAGGCTTAGACTAGGGCACCCCTAGGCTTACGCTAGGGAACCCCTAGCCTAAGGCTAGGGCACTCCTAGTGTTAGGCTAGGGCACCCCTAGGCTTAGGCTAGAGAATCCCTAGCCTAAGGTTAGGGCACCCCTAGGCATAGGCTAGGGCACCCCTAGGCTTAGGCTAAGGCTAGGGCTCGCCTAGCCTAAGGTAGGGGATCCCTAGGCTTAGGCTAGGACAGACCTAGGCTTAGGCTTGGGCACCCCTAGGTATAGGCTAGGGTAGCCCTAGGCTTAGGCTAAAGCTAGGGCTCGCCTAGCCTAAGGCTAGGGCACCCCAAGCTTAGGCTAGGACAGTCCTAGGCTTAGGCTAGGGCACCCCTAGGCTTAGTCTAGGGCACCCCTAGGCTTAGGCTAGGGCACCCCTAGGCTTAGGCTAATGCTAGGGCTCGCCTAGCCTAAGGCTAGGGCACCCCTAGGCTTAGGATAGGGCAGACCTAGGCTTAGGCTAGGGCACCCCTAGGCTTTGGCTAGGGCACCCCTAGGCTTAGGCTAGGGCACCCCTAGGCTTAGGCTAAGGCTAGGGCTCCCCTAGCCTAAGGCTAGGGCACTCCTAGGCTTATGCTAGGGCACCCCTAGGCTTAGCCTAGTGAACCCCTAGCCTAAGGCTAGGGCACCCCTAGGCTTAGGCTAGGGCACACCTAGGTTTAGGCTAGGGCACCCCTAGGCTTAGGCTAAGGCTAGGGCTTCCCTAGCCTAAGGCTAGGTCACCACTAGGCTTAGGCTAGGGCACCCCTAGGCTTAGGCTAAGGCTAGGGCACCCCTAGGCTTAGGCTAAGGCTAGGGCTCCCCTAGCCTAAGGCTAGGGCACCCCTAGGCTTAGGCTAGGGCACCCCTAGGCTTAGTCTAGGGCACCCCAAAGCTTAGGCTAGGGCACCCTTAGGCTTAGGCTAGGGCACCCCTAGGCTTAGGCTAGGGCACCCCTAGGCTTAGGCTAAGGCTACGGCTCCTGTAGCCTCAGGCTACGGCACCCCTAGACTCAGGCTATGGCACCCCTAGGCTTAGGCTAGAGCACCCCTAGGCTTAGGCTAGGGCACCCCTATATTTAGGCTAAGGCACCCCTAAGCTTATGCTAGGGCACCCCTAGGCTTAGGCTTATGCTAGGGATCCCCTACCCTAATGCTAGGGCACCCCTAGGCTTAGGCTAGGGCACCCCTAGGCTTAGGCTAGGGCACCCCTAGGCTTAGGCTAAGGTTAGGGCTCCCCTAGCCTAAGGCTAGGGCACCCCTAGGCTCAGTCTAGGGCACCCCTAGGCTTAGGCTAGGGCACCCCTAGGCTTAGGTTTGGCACCCCTAGGCTTAGGCTAGGGCAGCCATAGGCTTAGGCTAAGGCTAGGGCTCCCCTAGCCGAAGGCCTGGGCACCCCTAGTCTTAGGATAGGGCACCCGTAGGCTTAGGCTAGGGCACCCCTAGGCTTAGGCTAGGGCACCCCTAGGCTTAGGCTAAGGCTAGGGATCCCCTAGCCTAAGGGTAGGGCACCCCTAGGCTAAGGCTAGGGCACCACTAGGCTTAGGCTAGGGCACCCCTAGGCTTAGGCTTGGCACCCCTAGGCTTAGACTTGGGCACCCCTAGGCTTAGTCTAGGGCAGCCCTAGGCTTAGGCTAAGGCTAGGGCTCGCCTAGCCTAAGGCTAGGGCAGCCCTAGGCTTAGGCGAGGGCACCCCTAGGCTTAGGCTAAGGCAGCCCTAGGCTTAGGCTAGGGCACCCCTAGGCTTAGGCTTGGGCACCCCTAGGCTTTGGCTAAGGCACCCCTAGGCTTAGGCTAAGGCTAGGGCTCACCTATCCTAAGGCTAGGGCACCCCTAGGCTTAGACTAGGACACCCGTAGGCTTAGGCTAGGGAACCCCTAGCCTAAGGCTAGGGCACCCCTAGGCTTAGGCTAGCGCACCCCTAGGCTTAGGCCAGGGCACCCCTAGGCTTAGGCTAGGACAGACCTAGGCTTAAGCTAGGGAACCCCTAGGCTTAGACTTGGCAACCCTAGGCTTAGGCTTGGGCACCCCTAGGCTTAGGCTGGGCAACCCTAGGCTTAGGCTAGGGCACCCCTAGGCTTAGGCTAGGGCACCCCTAGGCTTAGGCTAGGGCACCCCTAGGCTTAGGCTAGGGCACCCCTAGGCTTAGGCTAGGGCAGCCCTAGTCTTAGGCTAGTGCCAGGGCTCGCCTAGCCTAAGGCTAGGGCACCCCTAGGCTTAGGCTAGGGCACCACTAGGCTCAGGCTAGGGCACCCCTAGGCTTAGGCTTGGCACCCCTAGGCTTAGGCTTGGGCACCCCTAGGCTTAGGCTAGGGCAGACCTAGGCTTAGGCTAAGGCTAGGGCTCGCCTAGCCTAAGGCTAGGGCACCCCTAGGCTTAGGTTAGGGCACCCGGAGGCTTAGGTTAGGGCAGCCCTAGGCTTAGGCTAGGGCACCCCTAGGCTTAGGCTAGGGCACCCCTAGACTTAGGCTAGGGCACCCCTAGACTTAGGCTAGGGCACCCCTAGGCTTAGGCTAAGGCTACGGCTCCCGTAGCCTCATGCTACGGCACCCCTAGACTCAGGCTATGGCACCCCTAAGCTTAGGCTAGGGCTATCCTAGGTTAGACTAACGCTAGGGCTCCCCTATCCTCAGGCTAGGGCACCCGTAGGCTCAGGCAAGTGTACCCCTAGGCTTAGGCTAGGGCACCCATAAGCTTAGGTTAGGGCACCCCTATGGTTAGGCTAAGGCACCCCTAGGCTTTTGCTAGGGCACCCCTAAGCTTAAGCTTAGGCTAGGGCTCCCCTAGCCTAAGGCTAGGGCACCCCTAGGCTTAGGCTAGGACACTCCTAGGCTTAGGCTGGGGCACCCCTAGGCTTAGGCTAGGGCACCCCTAGGCTTAGGCTAGGGCACCCCGAGGCTTCTACTAGGGCACCACTAGGCTTAGGCTAAGGTTAGGGCTCCCCTAGCCTAAGGCTAGGGCACCCCTAGGCTCAGTCTAGGGCACCCCTAGGCTTAGGCTAGGGCACCCATAGGCTTAGGCTAAGTCTAGGGCTCCCCTCGACATAGGCTAGGACACCCCTAGGCTTAGGCTAAGTCTAGGGCTCCCCTAGCCTAAGGCTAGGGCACCCCTAGGCTTAGGCTAGGGCACCCCTAGGCTTAGGCTAGGGAACCCCTAGGCTTAGTCTAGGGCACCCCTAGGCTTAGGCTAGGGCACCCCTAGGCTTATGTTAAGGCTACGGCTCCCCTAGCCTCAGGCTAGGGCACCCCTAGACTCACTATGGCACCCCTAGGCTTAGGCTAGGTTAGCCCTAAGCTTAGGCTAAGGCTAGGGCTCGCCTAGCCTAAGGCTAGGGCACCCCTAGGCTTAGGCTAGGACAGACCTAGGCTTAGGCTAGGGCACCCCTAGGCTTAAGCTTGGCACTCCTAGGCTTAGGCTAGGGCAGCCATAGGCTTAGGCTAAGGCTAGGGCTCCCCTAGCTTAAGGCCTGGGCACCCCAATCTTAGGATAGGGCACCCCTAGGCTTAGGCTAGGGCACCCCTAGGCTTAGGCTAGCGCATCCCTAGGCTTAGGCTAAGGCTAAGGATTCCCTAGCCTAAGGCTAGGGCACCCCTAGGCTTAGGCTAGGGCACCCCTAGGCTTAGGCTAAGGCTAGGGCTCCCCTAGCCTAAGGCTAGGGCACCCCTAGGCTTAGGCTTGGGCACACCTAGGCTTAGGCTAGGGCAGCCCTAGGCTTAGGCTAAGGCTAGGGCTCGCCTAGCCTAAGGCTAGGGCACCCCTAGGCTTAGGCTAGGGCACCCCTAGGCTTAGGCTAAGGCAGCCCTAGGCTTAAGCTAGGGTACACCTAGGCCTAGGCTAGGGCACCCCTAGGCTTAGGCTAAGGCACCACTAGGCTTAGGCTAACGCTAGGGCTCACCTAGCCAAAGCGAGGGCACCCCTAGGCTTAGACTAGGGCACCACTAGGCTTAGGCTAGGGAACCCCTAGCCTAAGGCAAGGGCACTCCTAGGCTTAGGCTAGCGCACCCCTAGGCTTAGGCTAGGGCACCCCTAGGCATAGGCTAAGGCTAGGGCTCGCCTAGCCTAAGGCTTGGGCACCCCTAGGCTTAGGCTAGGACAGACCTAGGCTTACGCTAGGGCACCCCTAGACTTAGGCTTGGCACCCCTAGGCTTAGGCTTGGGCACCCATAGTCTTAGGCTAGGGCTAAGGCTCGACTAGCCTAAGGCTAGGGCACCCCTAGCCTTAGGCTAGGGCAGCCCTAGGCTTAGGCTATGGCACCCCTAGGCTTAGGCTTGGGCACCCCTAGGCTTAGGCTAGGGCAGCCCTAGGCTTAGGCAAAGGCTAGGGCTCGCCTAGCCTAAGGCTAGGGCACCCCTAGGCTTAGGCTAGGACAGACCTAGGCTTAGGCTAGGGCACCCCTAGGCTTAGGCTTGGGCACCCCTATTCTTAGGCTAGGGCAGCCCTAGGCTTAGGCTAGGGCACCCCTAGACTTAGGCTAGGGCACCCCTAGGCTTAGGCTAAGGCTAGGGCTCACCTAGCCTAAGGCTAGGGCACCCCTAGGCTTAGATTAGGGCACCCCTAGGATTAGGCTAGTGAACCCCTAGCCTAAGGCTAGGGCACCCCTAGGTTTAGGCTAGGGCACCCCTGGGCTTAGCCTAAAGCTAGGGCTCCCCTAGCCTAAGGCAAGGGCACCCCTAGGCTTAGGCTTGGGCACCCCTATTCTTAGGCTAGGGCAACCCTAGGCTCAGGCTAGGGCACCCCTAGGCGTAGACTAGGGTACCCCTAGCCTTTGGAAAAGGTTAGGGGTCACCTAGCCTAAGGCTAGGGCACCCCTTGGCTTAGGCTAGGGCACCCCTAGGCTAAGGCTAGGGCACCCCTGAGTTTTAGCTAGGGCTCCCCTAGGCTTAGGCAAAGGCTACGGCTCCCCTAGCCTCAGGCTACTGCAACCCTATACTCAGGCTATTACACCCCTAGGCTTAGGCTAGGGCAATACAAGGCTAGACTAACGCTAGGGCTCCCCTATCCTCAGGCTAGGGTACCTGTAGGCTTAGGGTAGGGCACCCCTAGGCTCAGGCTAGGGCACCCTAGGCTTAGGCTATGGCACCCCTAGGCTTAGGCTAAGGCTAGGGCTCCCCTAGCCTAAGGCTAGAGCACCCCTAGGCTTAGTCTAGGGCACCCCTAGGCTTAGGCTAAGGCTAGGGCTCCCCTAGCCTAAGGCTAGAGCACCCCTTGGCTTAGGCTAGGGCAATCCTAGGCTAGACTAACGCTAGGACTCCCGTATCCTCAGGCTAGGGCTCCCCTAGCCTCAGGCTAGCTCACCCCTAGGCTTAGGCTAGGGCACACCTAGGCTTAGGTTAAGGCTAGGGATCCCCTAGCCTAAGGCTAGGGCCCCCCTAGGCTTAGGCCAGGGCACCCCTAGGCTTAGGCTCCGGCACCCCGAGGGTTAGGCTAAGGCTACGGCTCCCCTAGCCTAAGGCTAGGGCACCCTAAGCTTAGGGTTGGGCACCCATAGGCTTAGGATAGGGCACCCCTAGGCTTAGGCTAAGGCACCCCTAGGCTTGGCTAGGGCACCCCTAGGCATAGGCTAAGGCTAGGTCACCCCTAGGCTTAGGATGAGGTACCACTAGGCTTAGGCTAGGGCAACAATAGGCTTAGGCTAGGGCACCCCTTGGCTTAGGCTGGGCACCCCTAGGCTGAGGCTAGGGCACCCCTAAGCTGAGGCTAGGGCAACCCTAGGCTATTCTAAGGCTATGGCTACCATAACCTAAGGCTAGGGCACCCATAGGCTTAGGCTAGGGCATTCCTAGGCTTAGGCTAAGGCTACGGTTCCCCTAGCCTAAGGCTAGGGCACCCCTAGGCTTAGGCTAGGGCACCCCAAGGCTTAGGCTAAGGCACCCTAGGCTTACGCTAAGGTTAGGGCTCCCCTAACCTAAGGCTAGGGCACCTCTAGGCTTAGGCTAGGGCACCCCTAGGCTTTGGCAAGGGCAACCCTAGGCTTAGGCTAGGGCACCCCTAGGCTTAGCCTAGGGCACCCCAAGGCTGAGGCTAGGGCACCCCTAAGCTGAGGCTAGGGCACCCCTAGGCTTAGGCTAAGGCTAGGGTTCCCTGGCCTAAGATTAGGGCACCCCTAGGCTAAGTCTAGGGCACACCTTGGCTTAGGCTGGGGCACACCTAGGCTTAGGCTAAGGCTACGGCTCCCCTAGTCAGGCTGGGTCACCCCTAGACTCAGGCTATGGCACCCTATGCTTAGGCTAGGGCAATCCTAGGCTAGACTTAGGCTAGTGCTCCCCTAGCCTCAGGCTAGGGCACCCGTATGCTCAGGCTAGGGAACCCCTAGCCTAAGGCTAGGGCACCCCTAGGCTTAGGCTAGGGCACCCCTAGGCTTAGGCTAGGGCAACCTTGACTTAGGCTAAGGCAATGGCTCCCCTAGCCTCAGGCTAGGGCACCCCTAAACTCAGGCTAGGGCACCCCTAAGCTTAGGCTAGGGCAATCCTAGGCTTAGGCTAATGCTAGGGCTCCCCTAGGCTCAGTCTAGGGCACCCCTAGGCTTAGACTAGGGCGCCCCTAGGCTTAGGCTAAGGCTAGGGCTCCCCTAGCCTAAGGCTACGGCACCCCTAGGCTCAGGCTAGGGCACCCCGAGGCTTAGGCTAGGGCACCCCTTGGCTTAGGAAAAGGTTAGGGCTCCCCTAGCCTAAGGCTAGGGAACCCCTAGTCTTAGGCTAGGGCACCCCTCGGCTTAGGCTAGGGCACTCCTAGGCTTAAGCTAGGGCTCCCGTAGGCTTAGGCTAAGGCTACGGCTCCCCTAGCCTCAGGCTAGTGCACCCCTAGACTAAGGCTATGGCACCCCTAAGCTTAGCTAGGGCACCCCTAGGCTTAGGCTACGGCACCCCTAGGCTTAGGCTAGGCCACCGCTAGGCTTAGTATAAGGCTAGGGCTAACCTAGGCTTAGGCTAGGGCACCCCTAGGCTTAGGTTAGGGAACCGCTAGACTAAGGCTAGGGCACCCCTAGGCTTAGGCTAGGGCACCCCTAGGCTTAGGCTAGGGCACCCGTACACTTAGACTAAAGCAACGCCTCCCCTAGCCTCAGGCAAGGGCACCCCTAGACTCAGGTTAGGGCACCCGTTAGCTTAGGCTAGGACAATCCTGGGCTTAGGCTAAGTCTAGGGCTCCCCTATCCTCAGGCTAGGGCACCCCTAGGCTTAGGCTAGGGCACCCCGAGGCTTAGGCTAGGGCTCCCCTAGTCTTAGGCTATGGCTGCGGCTCCCCTTGCCTCAGGCTAGTGCACTACTTAACTCAGGCTATGGCACCCCTAGACTTAGGCTAGGGCAATCCTAGGCTAGACTAACGTTAGGGCTCCCCTAGCCTCAGGTTAGGGCACCCGTAGGCTCAGGCTAGGGCACCCCTAGGCCCAGGCTAGGGCACCCCAAGGCTTAGGCTAGGACACCCCTAGGCTTAGGCTGAGGCTAGGGCTCGTCTAGCCTCAGGCTAGGGCACCCCTAGGCTTAGGCTAGGGCACCAGTAGGCTTAGGCTAGGGCACCCCTAGGCTTAGGGTAGGGCACCCCTAGGCTTAGGCTAAGGCTAGGGCTCCCCTAGCCTAAGGCTAGGGCAACCCTAGGCTTAGACAAGGGCAAACCCTAGGCTTAGGCTAGGAAACCCCTAGCCTAAGGCTAGGGCACCCCTAGGTTTAGGCTAGGGCACCCCTAGGCTTAGGCTAGGACAGACCTAGGCTTAGGCTAGGGCACCCCTAGGCTCAGGCTAGGGCAGCCCGAGGCTTGGGTTAGGGCACCCCTATCCTTAGGCTAGGGCAGCCCTAAGCTTAGGCTAGGGCACCTCTAGGCTTAGGCTAGGGCACCCCTAGTCTTAGGATGTTAGGGCTCCCCTAGCCTACGTCTAGGGCACCCCTAGGCTTAGGCTTCAGCACCCCTATGCTTTGGCTTGGGCACCCCTAGGTTTAGGCTAAGGCTAGGGCTCCCCTAGCCTAAGGCTAGAGCACCCCTAGGCTTAGGCTAGGGCACTCCTAGGCTTAGGCTAGGGCAGCCCTACGCTTAGGCTAGGGCAGCCCTAGGCTTAGGCTAAGTCTATGGCTCCCTTAGCCTAAGGCTAGGGCACCCATAGGCTTGGGCTAGGGCACCTTTAGGCTTAGGCTAGGGCACCCCTAGGATTAGGCTAAGGCTAGGGCTCCCCGAGCCTAAGGCTAGGGCACCCCTAGGTTTAGGCTAGGGCACTCCTAGGCTTAGGCTAGGGCACCCGTAGTCTTAGGCTAGGGCACCCCTAGGCTTAGGCTAGGGCACCCCTAGGCTTAGGCTAAGGCTTGGGCTCCCTTAGTCTAAGGCTAGGGCACCCTTAGGCTTAGACTAGGGCACCCCTAGGCTTAGGCTAGGGCACCCCTAGGCTTAGGCTACGACACCACTAGGCTTCGGCTAGGGCACCCCTAGGCTTAGGCTAAGGCTAGGGCTCACCTAGCCTAAGGCTAAGGCACCCCTAGGCTTAGATTAGGGCACCCCTAGGCTTAGGCTAGGGCACCCCTAGGCTTAGGCTAGTGCACCCCTATGCTTAGGCTAAGGCTAGGGCTTCCCTATCCTAAGGCTAGGGCACCCCTAGGTTTAGGCTAGGGCACCCCTAGGCTTAGGCTAGGGCACCCCTAGGCTTAGGTATGGAACCCCTAGGCTTAGGTTAGGGCACCCCTATGCTTAGGCTAGGCACCCCTAGGCTTAGGCTAGGGCACCCCTAGGCTTAGGCTAGGGCACCCCTAGGCTTAGGCTAGGGCACCCCTAGGCTTCGACTAAGGCGAGGACTCCCCTAGCCTAAGGATAGGGCACGCCTAGGCTTAGGCTAAGGCTAGGGTTCCCTGGCCTAAGATTAGGGCACCCCTAGGCTAAGGCTAGGGCACACCTTGGCTTAGGCTGGGGCACACCTAGGCTTAGGCTAAGGCTACGGCTCCCCTAGTCAGGCTGGGTCACCCCTAGACTCAGGCTATGGCACCCTATGCTTAGGCTAGGGCAATCCTAGGCTAGACTAAGGCTAGTGCTCCCCTAGCCTCAGGCTAGGGCACCCGTATGCTCAGGCTAGGGAACCCCTAGCCTAAGGCTAGGGCACCCCTAGGCTTAGGCTAGGGCACCCCTAGGCTTAGGCTAGGGCAACCTTGACTTAGGCTAAGGCAACGGCTCCCCTAGCCTCAGGCTAGGGCACCCCTAAACTCAGGCTAGGGCACCCCTAAGCTTAGGCTAGGGCAATCCTAGGCTTAGGCTAATGCTAGGGCTCCCCTAGGCTCAGTCTAGGGCACCCCTAGGCTTAGACTAGGGCGCCCCTAGGCTTAGGCTAAGGCTAGGGCTCCCCTAGCCTAAGGCTACGGCACCCCTAGGCTCAGGCTAGGGCACCCCGAGGCTTAGGCTAGGGCACCCCTTGGCTTAGGAAAAGGTTAGGGCTCCCCTAGCCTAAGGCTAGGGAACCCCTAGTCTTAGGCTAGGGCACCCCTCGGCTTAGGCTAGGGCACTCCTAGGCTTAAGCTAGGGCTCCCGTAGGCTTAGGCTAAGGCTACGGCTCCCCTAGCCTCAGGCTAGTGCACCCCTAGACTAAGGCTATGGCACCCCTAAGCTTAGCTAGGGCACCCCTAGGCTTAGGCTACGGCACCCCTAGGCTTAGGCTAGGCCACCGCTAGGCTTAGTCTAAGGCTAGGGCTAACCTAGGCTTAGGCTAGGGCACCCCTAGGCTTAGGTTAGGGAACCGCTAGACTAAGGCTAGGGCACCCCTAGGCTTAGGCTAGGGCAACCCTAGGCTTAGGCTAGGGCACCCGTACACTAAGACTAAGGCAACGCCTCCCCTAGCCTCAGGCAAGGGCACCCCTAGACTCAGGTTAGGGCACCCGTTAGCTTAGGCTAGGACAATCCTGGGCTTAGGCTAAGTCTAGGGCTCCCCTATCCTCAGGCTAGGGCACCCCTAGGCTTAGGCTAGGGCACCCCGAGGCTTAGGCTAGGGCTCCCCTAGTCTTAGGCTATGGCTGCGGCTCCCCTTGCCTCAGGCTAGTGCACTACTTAACTCAGGCTATGGCACCCCTAGACTTAGGCTAGGGCAATCCTAGGCTAGACTAACGTTAGGGCTCCCCTAGCCTCAGGTTAGGGCACCCGTAGGCTCAGGCTAGGGCACCCCTAGGCTCAGGCTAGGGCACCCCAAGGCTTAGGCTAGGACACCCCTAGGCTTAGGCTAAGGCTAGGGCTCGTCTAGCCTCAGGCTAGGGCACCCCTAGGCTTAGGCTAGGGCACCAGTAGGCTTAGGCTAGGGCACCCCTAGGCTTAGGGTAGGGCACCCCTAGGCTTAGGCTAAGGCTAGGGCTCCCCTAGCCTAAGGCTAGGGCAACCCTAGGCTTTGACAAGGGCAAACCCTAGGCTTAGGCTAGGAAACCCCTAGCCTAAGGCTAGGGCACCCCTAGGTTTAGGCTAGGGCACCCCTAGGCTTAGGCTAGGACAGACCTAGGCTTAGGCTAGGGCACCCCTAGGCTTAGGCTTGGCACCCCTACGCTTAGGCTTGGGCACCCCTAGGCTTAGGCAAGGGCAGCCCTAGGATTAGGCTAGGGTAACCCTAGGCTTAGGCTAGGGCACCCCTAGGCTTAGGCTTGGCACCCCTAGGCTTAGGCTTGGGCACCCATAGGCTTAGGCTAGGGCAGCCCTAGGCGAAGGCTAGGGCACCCCTAGGCTTAGGCTAGGGCACCCCTAGGCTTAGGCTAAGGCTAGGGCTCACCTAGCCTAAGGCTAAGGCACCCCTAGGCTTAGACTAGGGCACCCCTAGGCTTAGGCTAGGGCACCCCTAGGCTTAGGCTAGGGCACCCCTAGGCTTAGGCTAGGGCAGCCCTAGGCTTAGGCTAGGGCACCCCTAGGCTTAGGCTAAGGCAAGGGCTCACCTAGCCTAAGGCTAGGGCGCCCTAGGCTTAGACTAGGGCACCCCTAGGCTTAGGCTAGAAAACCCCTAGCCTAAGGCTAGGGCACCCCTAGGCTTAGGCTAGGGCACCCCTAGGCTTAGGCTAGTGCACCCCTAGGCTTAGGCTAAGGCTAGGGCTCGCCTATCCTAAGGCTAGGGCACCCCTAGGCTTAGGCTAGGACAGACCTAGGCTTAGGCTAGGGCACCCCTAGGCTAAGGCTTGGCACCCCTAGGCTTAGGCTTGGGCACCCCTAGGCTTAGGCTAGGGCAGAACTAGGCTTAGGCTAAGGCTAGGGCTCGCCTAGCATAAGGCTAGGGCAACCCTAGGCTTAGGCTATGGCAACCCTAGGCTTAGGCTAGGGCACCCCTAGGCTTAGGCTAGGGCACCCCTAGGCTTAGGCTAGGGCACCCCTAGGCTTAGGCTAAGGCTAGAACTCGCCTAGCCTAAGGCTAGGGCACCCCTAGGCTTAGGCTAGGGCATCCCTTGGCTTAGGCTAGAGCACCCCTAGGCTTAGGCTTGGCACCCCTAGGCTTAGGCTTGGCACCCCTAGGCTTAGGCTTGGGCACCCCTGGCTTAGGCTAGGGCAGCCCTAGGCTTAGGCCTGGGCACCCCTAGGCTTAGACTAGGGCACCCCTAAGCTTAGGCTAGGGCACCCCTAGGCTTAGGCTAGTACAGACCTAGGCTTAGGCTAGGGCACCCCTAGGCTTAGGCTTGGCACCCCTTGGCTTTGGCCTGGGCACCCCTAGTCTTAGGCTAGGGCACCCCTATGCTTAGGCTAGGGCACCCCTAGGCTTAGGCTAGTACAGACCTAGGCTTAGGCTAGGGCACCCCTAGGCTTAGGCATGGCACCCCTAGGCTTAGGCTTGGGCACCCCTAGGCTTAGGCAAGGGCAGCCCTAGGCTTAGGCTAGGGCACCCCTAGGCTTAGGCTTGGGCACCCTTAGGCTTAGGCTTGGCACCCCTAGGCTTAGGCTTGGGCACCCCTAGGCTTAGGCTAGGGCAGCCCTAGGCTTAGGCTGAGGCTAGGGCTCGCCTAGCCTAAGGCTAG
Organism: Tenrec ecaudatus; assembly: GCF_050624435.1. Lineage (NCBI taxonomy): Eukaryota > Metazoa > Chordata > Mammalia > Afrosoricida > Tenrecidae > Tenrec > Tenrec ecaudatus. The sequence continues at coordinate 121,982 of NW_027457690.1, forward strand.
GGCACCCCTAGGCTTAGGCTAGGGCACCCATAGGCTAAGGATAGGGCACACCTAGGCTTAGGCTAAGGCTAGGGCTCACCTAGCCTAAGGCTAGGGCACCCCTAGGCTTAGACTAGGGCACCCCTAGGCTTAGGCTAGGGAACCCCTAGGCTTAGGCTAGGGCACCCATAGGCTTAGGTTAGGGCACCCCTAGGCTTAGGCTAGGGCACCCCTAGCCTTAGGCTAGGGCACCCCTAGGCTTAGGCTAAGGCAAGGGCTCACCTAGCCTAAGGCTAGGGCAGCCCTAGGCTTAGGCTAGGACAGACCTAGGCTTAGGCTTGGGCACCCCTAGGTATAGGCTAGGGTAGCCCTAGGCTTAGGCTAAGGTTAGGGCTCGCCTAGCCTAAGGATAAGGCACCCCTAGGCTTAGGCTAGGGCACCCTTAGGCTTAGGCTAGGGCAGCCCTAGGCTTACGCTAGGGCACCCTTAGGCTTAGGCAAGGGCACCCCTAGGCTTAGGCTAAAGTTAGGGATCCCCTAGACTAAGGCTAGGGCAGTCCTAGGCTTAGGCTAGGGCACCCCTAGGCTTAGGCTTGGCACCCCTAGGCTTAGGCTTGGGCACCCCTAGGCTTAGGCTAGGGCAGCCCTAGGCTTAGGCTAAGGCTAGGGCTCGGCTAGCCTAAGGCTTAGGCACCCCTAGGCTTAGGCTAGGGCACCCCTAGGCTTAGGCTAGGGCAGCCCTAGGCATAGGCTAGGGCACCCCTAGGCTTAGGCTAGGGCACCCCTAGGCTTAGGCTAGGACAGACCTAGGCTTAGGCTAGGGCACCACAGGCTTAGGCTTGGCACCCCTAGGCTTAGGCTTGGGCAGCCATAGGCTTAGGCTAGGGCAGCCCTAGGCTAAGGCTAAGGCTAGGGCTCGCCTATCCTAAGGCTAGGGCACCCCTAAGTTTAGGCTAGGGCACCCCTAGGCTTAGGCTAGGGCACCCCTAGGCTTAGGCTTAGGCTAGGGCTCCCCTAGCCTAAGGCTAGGGCAACCCTAGGCTTAGGCTAGGGCACCCCAAGGCTTAGGCTAGGGCACCCCTAGACTTAGGTTATGGCACCCCTAGGCTTAGGCTAAGGTTAGGGCTCCCCTAGCCTAAGGCTAGGGCACCCCTAGGCTCAGTCTATGGCACCCCTAGGCTTAGGCTAGGGCACCCCTAGGCTTAGGCAAAGGTTAGGTCTCCCCTAACCTAAGGCTAGGGCACCCCTAGGCTCAGTCTAGGGCACCCCTAGGCTTAAGCTAGGGCACCCCTAGGCTTAGGATAGGGCACCCCTAGGCTTAGTCTAGGGCACCCCTAGTCTTAGGCTAGGGCACCCCTAGGCTTAGGCTAGGGCACCCCTAAGCTTAGGATAAGGCTAGGGCTCGCCTAGCCTAAGGCTAGGGCACCCCTAGCCTTAGGATAGGGCAGACCTAGGCTTAGGCTAGGGCACCCCTAGGCTTTGGCTAGGGCACCCCTAGGCTTACGCTAGGGCACCCCTAGGCTTAGGCTATGGCTAGGGCTCCCCTAGCCTAAGGCTAGGGCACCCTTAGGCTTAGGCTAGGGCACCCCAAGGCTTAGGCTAGGGCACCCCTCGGCTTAGGCTAAGGCTAGGGCTTCCCTAGCCTACGGCTAGGTCACCACTAGGCTTAGGCTAGGGCACCCCTAGGCTTAGGCTAGGGCACCCCTAAGCTTAGGCTAGGGCACCCTTAGGCTTAGGCTAGGGCACCCCTAGGCTTAGGCTAGGGCACCCCTAGGATTAAGCTAAGGCTACGGCTCCCGTAGCCTCAGGCTACGGCACCCCTAGACTCAGAATGTGGCACCCCTAGGCTTAGGCTAGGGCAATCCTAGGTTTGACTAACACTAGGGCTCCCCTATCCTCAGGCTAGGGCACCCGTAGACTCAGGCTAGGGTACCCCTAGGCTTAGGCTAGGGCACCCCTAGGCTCAGGCTAGGGCACCCCAGGCTTAGGCTTGGCACCCCTAGGCTTAGGCTTGGGCAGCCATAGGCTTAGGCTAGGGCAACCCTAGGCTTAGGCTAAGGCTAGGGCTCGCCTATCCTAAGGCTAGGGCACCCCTAGGTTTAGGCTAGGGCACCCCTAGGCTTAGGCTAGTGCACCCCTAGGCTTAGGCTTAGGCTAGGGCTCCCCTAGCCTAAGGCTAGGGCAACCCTAGGCTTAGGCTAGGGCACCCCAAGGCTTAGGCTAGGGCACCCCTAGACTTAGGCTATGGCATCCCTAGGCTTAGGCTAAGGTTAGGGCTCCCCTAGCCTAAGGCTAGGGCACCCCTAGGCTCAGTCTACGGCACCCCTAGGCTTAGGCTAGGGCACCCCTAGGCTCAGACTAGGGCACCCCTAGGCTTAGGCTAGGGCACCCCTAGGCTTAGGCTAAGTCTAGGGCTCTCCTAGCCTAAGGCTAGGGCACCCCTAGGCTTAGGCTAGGGCAGCCCTAGGCTTAGGCTAAGGCCTGGGCACCCCTAGGCTTAGGCTAAGGCTAGGGCACCCCTAGGCTTAGGCTAGGGCACCCCTAGGCTTAGGCTAGGGCACCCCTAAGCTTAGGCTAGGGCACCCCTAGGCTTAGGCTAGGGCACCCCTAGGCTTAGGCTAGGGCACCTCTAGACTTAAGCTAAGGCTACGGCTCCCGTAGCCTCAGGCTACAGCACCCCTAGACTCAGGCTATGGCACCCCTAGGCTTAGGCTAGGGCAATCCTAGGTTTGACTAACGCTAGGGCTCCCCTATCCTCAGGCTAGGGCACCCGTAGGCTCAGGTTAGGGTACCCCTAGGCTTAGGCTAGGGCACCCCTAGGCTTAGGCTAAGGCTAGGGCTCCCCTAGCCAAAGGATAGGGCACCCCTAGGCTTAGGCTAGGGCACCCATAGGCTTAGGCTAGGGCACCCCTAGGCTTAGGCTAAGGCTAGGTCACCCCTAGGCTTAGGTTAAGGCACAACTAGGCTTAGGCTAGGGCACCCCTAGGCTTAGGCTAGGGCACCCCTAGGCTTAGGCTAGGGCACCTCTAGGCTTAAGCTAAGGCTACGGCTCCCGTAGCCTCAGGCTACAGCACCCCTAGACTCAGGCTATGGCACCCCTAGGCTTAGGCTAGGGCAATCCTAGGTTTGACTAACGCTAGGGCTCCCCTATCCTCAGGCTAGGGCACCCGTAGGCTCAGGTTAGGGTACCCCTAGGCTTAGGCTAGGGCACCCCTAGGCTTAGGCTAAGGCTAGGGCTCCCCTAGCCAAAGGATAGGGCACCCCTAGGCTTAGGCTAGGGCACCCATAGGCTTAGGCTAGGGCACCCCTAGGCTTAGGCTAAGGCTAGGTCACCCCTAGGCTTAGGTTAAGGCACAACTAGGCTTAGGCTAGGGCACCCCTAGGCTTAGGCTAGGGCACCCCTAGGCTTAGGCTAGGGCACCCCTAGGCTGAGGCTAGGGCACCCCTAGTCTGAGGCTAGGGCACCCCTAGGCTTAGGCTAGGGCACCCCTAGTCTTAGGCTAAGGCTAGGGCTCCCCTAGCCTAAGGCTAGGGCACCCCTAGGCTTAGGCTAGGGCACCCTTAGGCTTAGGCTAGGGCACCCCTAGGCTTAGACTAAGGCTAGGGCACCCCTAGGCTTAGACTAAGGCTAGGGCACCCCTAGGCTTAGGCTAAGGCTAGGGCTTCCCTAGCCTAAGGCTAGCGCACCCCAAGGCTCAGGCTAGGGCACCCCTTGGTTTAGGCTAAGGCTAGGTCACCCCTAGGCTTAGCCTAAGTCACAACTAGGCTTAGGCTAGGGCACCGCTAGGCGTGGGCTACGGCAACCCTAGGCTTAGGCTAGTGCACCCCTAGGCTGAGGCTAGGGCACCACTAAGCTGAGGCTAGGGCACCCCTAGGCTTAGGCTAAGGCTAGGGCTTCCCTAGCCTAAGGCTAGGGCACCCCTAGGCTTAGGCTAGGGCACCCCTAAACTTAGGCTAAGGATTGGGCTCCCCTAGCCTAAGGCTAGGGCACCCCTAGGCTTAGGCTAGGGCACCCCTAGGCTTAGGCTAAGGCTAGGGCTCCCCTAGCCTAAGGCTAGGGCTCCCCTAGCCTAAGGCTAGGGCACCCCTAGGCTTAGGCTAGGGCACCCCTAGGCTTAGGCTAGGGCACCCCTAGGCTTAGGCTAAGGCTAGGGCACCGCTAGGCTTAGGCTAAGGCTAGGGCTCCCCTAACCTAAGGCTAGGGCACCCCTAGGCTCAGGCTAGGGCTCCCCTAGGCTTAGGCTAAGGCAATCCTAGGCTAGACTAAGGCTAGGGCTCCCCTAGCCTCAGGCTAGGGCACCCCTAGCCTTAGGTTAAGGCTAGGGCTCCCCTAGCCTAAGGCTAGGGCACCCCTAGGCTTAGGCTAGGGCACCCCTAGACTTAGGATAAGGCTAGAGCTCCCCTAGCCTAAGGCTAGAGCACCCCTAGGCTTAGGCTAGGGCACCCCCAGGCTTCGGCTAGGGCACCCCTAGGCTTAGGTTAAGGCTAGGGCTCCCCTAGCCTAACGCTAGGGCACCCCTAGGCTTAGGCTAGGGCACCCCTAGGCTTAGGCTAGGGCACCCCTAGGCTTAGGCTAAGGCTATGGCTCCCCTAGCCTCAGGCTAAGGCACCCCGAGACTCAGGCTATGGCACCCCTAGGCTTAGGCAAGGGCAATCCTAGGCTAGACTAAGGCTAGGGCTCCCCTAGCCTCAGGCTAGGGCACCCTTAGGCTTAGGATAGGTCACCCCCAGGTTTACGCTAGGGCAACCCTAGGCTTAGGCTAGGGCACTCCTAGGCGTAGGCTAAGGCACCCATAGGCTTAGGCTAAGGCACCCCTAGGCTTAGCCTAAGGCTAGGGGACTCCTAGGCTTAGGATAAAGCACCCCTAGGCTTAGGCTAGGGCACCCCTAGGCTTAGGCTAGGGCACCCCTAGGCTTAGGCTAGGGCACCCCTAGGCTTAGGCTAGGGCACCCCTAGGCTTAGGCTAAGGCTAGGTCACCCCTAGGCTTAGGCTAAGGCACAACTAGGCTTAGGCTAGGGCACCCCTAGGCTTAGGCTAGGGCACACCTAGGCTGAGGCTAGGGCACCCCTAAGCTGAGGCTAGGGCACCCCTAGGCTTAGGCTAAGGCTAGGGCTACCCTAGGCTTAGGCTAGGGCACCCCTAGGCTTAGGCTAGGGCACCCCTAGGCTTAGGCTAAGGCTAGGGCTCCCCTAGCCTAAGGCTTGGGTACCCCTAAGCTTAGGCTAGGGCACCCCTAGGCTTAGGCTAAGGCTTGGGCACCCCTAGGCTTAGGCTAAGGCTAGGGCTCCCCTAGCCAAAGGCTAGGACACCCCTAGGCTCATGCTAGGGCACCACTTGGCTTAGGGTAGGGCACCCCTAGGCTTAGGCTAATGCTACGGCTCCCCTAGCCTCAGGCTAGGGCACCCCTAGACTCAGGCTATGGCACGCCCAGGCTTAGGCTAGGGCAATCCTAGGCTAGATTAAGGCTAGGGGTCCTCAAGCCTCAGGCTAGGGCACCCATAGGCTCAGGCTAGGGCACCCCTAGGCTCAGGCTAGGGCACCCCTAGGCTTAGGCTAGGGCACCCCTAGACTTAGGATAAGGCTAGGGCTCCCCTAGCCTAAGGCTAGGGCACCCCTAGGCTTAGGCTAGGCAACCCCTAGGCTTTGGCTAGGTCACCCCTAGGTTTAGGCTAGGGCACCCCTAGGCTTAGGCTAGGGCACCCCTAGGCTTAGGCTAAGGCTACGGCTCCCATAGCCTCAGGCTAGGGCACCCCTAAATTCAGGCTATGGCACCCCTAGGCTTAGGCTGGGGCAATCCTAGGCTAGACTAAGGCTAGGGCACCACTAGCCTCAGGCTAGGGCACCCGTAGGCTCAGGCTAGGGCACCCCTAGGCTTAGGCTAGGACACCCCTAGGCTTAGGCTCAGGCACCCCTAGGCTTAGGCTAAGGCTAGGGCTCACCTAGCCTAAGGCTAGGGAACCCCTAGGCTTAGGCTAGGGCACACATAGGCTTAGGCTAGGGCACACCTAGGCTTAGGCTCAGGCACCCCTAGGCTTAGGCTAAGGCTAGGGCTCACCTAGCCTAAGGCTAAAGCACCCCTAGTCTTAGGCTAGGGCACCCCTAGGCTTCAGCTAGGGCACCCCTAGGCTTAGGTTAAGGCTAGGGCTCCCCTAGCCTAAGGCTAAGGCAACCCTAGGCTTAGGCTAGGGCACCCCTAGGCTTAGGCTAGTGCACCCCTAGGCTTAGGCTAAGGCTAAGCTCCTGTAGCCTCAGGCAAGGGCACTCCTAGACTCAGGCTATGGCACCCTTAGGCTTAGGCTAGGGCAATCCTAGGCTAGACTAAGGCTAGGGTTCCCCTATCCTCAAGCTAGGGCACCCGTAGGCTCAGGCTAGGACACTCTAGGCTTAGGCTAAGGCTAGGGGACTCCTAGGCTTAGGATAAGGCACCCCTAGGCTTAGGCTAGGGCACCCCTAGGCTTAGGCTAGGGCACCCCTAGGCTTAGGTTAGGGCACCCCTAGGCTTAGGCTAGGGCACCCCTAGGCTTAGGCTAAGGCAAGGTCACCCCTAGGCTTAGGCTAAGGCACAACTAGGCTTAGGCTAGGGCACCCCTAGGCTTAGGCTAGGGCACCCCTAGGCTTAGGCTAGGGCACCCCTAGGCTGAGGCTAGGGCACCCCTAGGCTGAGGCTAGGGCACCCCTAGTCTGAGTCTAGGGCACCCCTACGCTGAGGCTAGGGCACCCCTAGGCTTAGGCTAAGGCAACCCTAGTCTTAGGCTAAGGCTAGGGCTCCCCTAACCTAAGGCTAGGGCACCCCTAGGCTTAGGCTACGGCACCCCTAGGCTTAGGCTAGGGAACCCCTAGGCTTAGACTAAGGCTAGGGCACCCCTAGGCTTATGCTAACGCTAGGGCTTCCCTAGCCTAAGGCTAGGGCACCCCAAGGGTTAGGCTAGGGCACTCCTAAACTTTGGCTAGGTCACCCCTAGGCTTAGGCTAGGGCACCCCTAGGCTTAGGCTAGGGCGCCCCTAGGCTTAGGCTAAGGCTACGGCTCCCCTAGCCTCAGGCTAGGGCACCCCTAGACTCAGGCAATGGCACCCCTAGGCTTAGGCTGGGCTAATCCTAGGCTAGACTAAGGCTAGGGCTCCACTAGCCTCAGGCTAGGGCACCCGTAGGCTCTGGCTAGGGCACCCCTAGGTTTAGGCTAAGGCTAGGGGACTCCTAGGCTTAGGCTAAGGCACTCCTAGGGTTAGGCTAGGGCACCCCTAGGCTTAGGCTAAGGCTAGGTCACCCCTAGGCTTAGCCTAAGGCACAACTAAGCTTAGGCTAGGGCACCCCTAGGCTTAGGCTACGGCACCCCTAGGCTTAGGCTAGGGCACCCCTAGGCTGAGGCTAGGGCACCCCTAAGCTGAGGCTAGGGCACCCCTAGGCTTAGGCTAAGGCTAGGGCTTCCCTAGCCTAAGGTAGGGCACCCCTAGGCTTAGGCTAGGGCACCCCTAAACTTAGGCTAAGGATTGGGCTCCCCTAGCCTAAGGCTAGGGCACCCCTAGGCTTAGGCTAGGGCACCCCTAGGCTTAGGCTAGGGCACCCCTAGGCTTAGGCTAGGGAACCCCTAGGCTTAGACTAAGGCTAGGGCACCCCTAGGCTTAGGCTAGGGCACCCCTAGGCTTAGGCTAAGGCTAGGGCACCCCTAGGCTTAGGCTAAGGCTAGGGCTCCCCTAACCTAAGGCTAGGGCACCCCTAGGCTCAGGCTAGGGCACCCCTAGGCTTAGGCTAGGGCACCCCTAGACTCAGGCTATGGCACCCCTAGTCTTAGGCTAGGGCAATCCTAGGCTAGACTAAGGCTAGGGCTCCCCTAGCCTCAGGCTAGGGCACCCGTAGGCTCAGGCTAGGGTACCCCTAGGCTTAGGCTAGGGCACCCCTAGACGTAGGCTAAGGCTAGGGCTCCCCTAGCCTAAGGCTAGGGCATACCTAGGCTTATGCAAGGGCACCCCTAGGCTTAGGCTCAGGAAACCCTAGGCTTAGGCTAAGGCTGGGGCTCCCCTAGCCTAAGGATAGGGCACCCCTAGGCTTAGGCTAGGGCACCCCTAGGCTTAGGCTAGGGCACCCCTAGGCTGAGGCTAGGGCACCCCTACGCTGAGGCTAGGGCACCCCTAGGCTTAGGCTAGGGCACCCCTAGTCTTAGGCTAAGGCTAGGGCTCCCCTAGCCTAAGGCTAGGGCACCCCTAGGATTAGGCTAGTGCACCCCTAGGCTTAGGCTAGGGCACCCCTAGGCTTAGACTAAGGCTAGGGCACCCCTAGGCTTAGGCTAAGGCTACGGCTTCCCTAGCCTAAGGCTAGGGCACCCAAAGGCTCAGGCTAGGGCACCCCTAGGTTTAGGCTAAGGCTAGGGCACCCCTAGTCTTAGGCTATGGCTAGGGCTCCCCTAGCCTAAGGCTAGGGCTCCCCTAGCCTAAGGCTAGGGCACCCCTAGGCTTAGGCTAGGGCACCCCTAGGCTTAGGCTAGGGCACCCCTAGGCTTAGGCTAGGGCACCCCTAGGCTTAGGCTAGGGCACCCCTAGGCGTAGACTAAGGCTAGGGCACCCCTAGGCTTAGACCAAGGCTAGGGCACCCCTAGGCTTAGGCTAAGGCTAGGGCTCCCCTAGCCTAAGGCTAGGGCACCCCTACGCTCAGGCTAGGGCACCCCTAGGCTTAGGCTAGGTCACCCCTAGGCTTAGGCTAGGGCACCCGTAGGCTTAGGCTATTGCACACCTAGGTTTAGGCTAGGGAACCCCTAGGCTTAGGCATGGGCAATCCTAGGCTAGACTAAGGCTAGGGCTCCCCTAGCCTCAGGCTAGGGCAACCGTAGGCTTAGGCTAGGTCACCCCCAGGCTATTCTAGGACATCCCTAGGCTTAGGCTAGGGCACCCCTAGGCATAGGCTAAGTCACCCATAGGCTTAGGCTAGGGCACCCCTAGGCTTAGGCTAAGGCTAGGGGACTCCTAGGCTTAGGATAAGGCACCCCTAGGCTTAGGCAAGGGCTCCCCTAGGCTTAGGCTAGGGCACCCCTAGGGTTAGGGTAGAGCACCCCTAGGCTTAGGCTAAGGCTAGGTAACCCCTAGGGTTAGGCTAAGGCACAACTAAGCTTAGGCTAGGGCACCCCTAGGCTTAGGCTAGGGCACCCCTAGGCTGAGGCTAGGGCACCCCTAAGCTGAGGCTAGCGCACCCCTAGGCTTAGGCTAAGGCTAGGGCTACCCTAGGCTTAGGCTAGGGCACCCCTAGGCTTAGGCTAAGGCACCCCTAGGCTTAGGCTAGGGTAAATCTAGGCTTATCCTAGGGCACCCCTAGACTTAGGCTAGGGCACCCCTAGGCTTAGGCTAAGGCTAGGGCACCCCTAGGCTCAGGCTAGGACACCCCTAGGCTTAGGGTAGGGCACCCATAGGCTTAGGCTAATGCTACGGCTCCCCTAGCCTCAGGCTAGGGCACCCCTAGACTCAGGCTATGGCATGCCTAGGCTTAGGCTAGGGCAATCCTAGGCTAGACTAACGCTAGTGGTCCTCAAGCCTCAGGTTAGGGCACCCATAGGCTCAGGCTAGGGCACCCCTAGGCTCAGGCTAGGGCACCCCTAGGCTTAGGCTAGGGCACCCCTAGATTTAGGATAAGGTTAGGGCTCCCCTAGCCTAAGGCTAGGGCACCCCTAGGCTTAGGCTAGGGAACCCCTAGGCTTTGGCTAGGTCACCCCTAGGTTTAGGCTAAGTCTAGGGCTCCCCTAGCCTAAGGCTAGGGCAACCCTAGGCTTAGGCTAGGGCACCCCTAGGCTTAGGCTAGGGCACCATGAGGTTTAGGCAAGGGCACCCCTAGGCTTAGGCTAGGGCACCCTTAGGCTTAGGCTAAGGCTACGGCTCCACTAGCCTCAGGCTAGGACACCCCTAAACTCAGGCTATGTCACCCCTAGGCTTAGGCTGGGGCAATCCTAGGCTAGACTAAGGCTAGGGCTCCCCTAGCCTCAGGCTAGGGCACCCGTAGGCTCAGGCTAGGGCAACCCTAGGCTCAGTCTAGGGCACCCCTAGGCTTAGGCTAGGGCACCCCTAGGCTTAGGCTAGGGCACCCCTAGCCTAAGGATAGGGCACCCCTAGACTTAGGCTAAGGCTAGGTCACCCCTAGGCTTAGGCTAAGGCACAACTAGGCTTAGGCTAAGGCACCCCTAGGCTTAGGCGAGGGCACCCCTAGGCTTAGGTTAGGGCACCCCTAGGCTGAGGATAGGGCACCCCTAAGCTGAGGCTAGGGCACCCCTAGGCTTAGGAAAAGGCTAGGGCTACCCTAGCCTAAGGCTAGGGCACCCCTAGGTTTAGGCTAGGGCACCCCTAGGCTTAGGCTAGGGCACCCTTAGGCTTAGGCTAGGGCACCCCTATGCTTAGGCTAGGGCACCCCTAGGCTTAGGCTAGGGCATCCCTAGGCTTAGGCTAAGGCTAGGGCTCCCCTAGCCTAAGGCTAGGGCACCCCTAGGCTTAGGCTAGGGCACCCATAGGCTTAGGCTAGGGCACCCCTAGGCTTAGGCTAAGGCTAGGGCAACCCCTAGGCTTAGGCTAAGGCTAGGGCTCCCCTAACCTAAGGCTAGGGCACCCCTAGGCTTAGGCTAGGGCACCCCTAAGCTTAGGCTAAGGATTGGGCTCCCCTAGCCTAAGGCTAGGGCACCCCTAGGCTTAGGCTAGGGCACCCCTAGGCTTAGGCTAAGGCTAGGGCTCCCCTAGCCTAAGGCTAGGGCACCCCTAGGCTTAGGATAGGACACCCCTAGGCTTAGGCTAGGGCACCCCTAGGCTTAGGCTAAGGCTAGGGCACCCCTAGGCTTAGGGTTAGGCTAGGGCTCCCCTAACCTAAGGCTAGGGCACCCCTAGGCTCAGGCTCGGGCACCCCTAGGTTTAGGCTAAGGCACCCCTAGGCTTAGGCTAAGGGTACGGCTCCCCTAGCCTCAGGCTAGGGCTGCCCTAGGCTTAGGCTAGGGCAATCCTAGGCTAGACTAAGGCTAGCGCTCCCCTAGCCTCAGGCTAGGGCACCCATAGGCTCAGGCTAGGGCACCCCTAGGCTCAGGCTAGGGCACACCTAGGCTTAGGCTAGGGCACCCCTAGACTTAGGATAAGGCTAGGGCTCCCCTAGCCTAAGGCTAGGGCACCCCTAGGCTTAGGCTAGGGCACCCCTAGCTTAGGCTAGGGCACCCCTAGGCTTAGGCTAGGGCACCCCTAGGCTTAGGCTAAGGCTAGGGCTCCCCTAGCCTAAGGCTAGGGCACCCCTAAGCTTAGGCTAGGGCACCCCTAGGCTTAGGCTAGGGCACCCCTAGCCTAAGGATAGGGCACCCCTAGGCTTAGGCTAAGGCTACTTCACCCCTAGGCTTAGGCTAAGGCACAACTAGGCTTAGGCTAGGGCACCCCTAGGCTTAGGCTAGGGCACCCCTAGGCTGAGGTTTGGGCACCCCTAGGCTGAGGATAGGGCACCCCTAAGCTGAGGCTAGGGCACCCCTAGGCTTAGGATAAGGCTAGGGCTACCCTAGCCTAAGGCTAGGGCACCCATAGGCTCAGGCTAGGGCACCCCTAGGCTCAGGCTAGGGCAACCCTAGGCTTAGGCTAGGGCACCCCTAGACTTAGGATAAGGCTAGGGCTCCCCTAGCCTAAGGCTTGGGCATCCCTAGGCTTAGGCTAGGGAACCCCTAGGCTTTGGCTAGGTCACCCCTAGGTTTAGGCTAGGGTACCCCTAGGCTTAGGCTAGGGCACCCTTAGGCTTAGGCTAGGGCACCCCTAGGCTTAGGCTAAGGCTACGGCTCCACTAGCCTCAGGCTAGGGCACCCCTAAACTCAGGCTATGGCACCGCTAGGCTTAGGCTGGGGCAATCCTAGGGTAGAATAAGGCTAGGGCTCCCCTAACCTCAGGCTAGGGCACCCGTAGGCTCAGGCTAGGGCACCCGTAGGCTCAGGCTAGGGCACCCCTAGGCTTAGGCTAAGAAACCCCTAGGCTTAGGCTACGGCACCCCTAGGCTTAGGCTAGGGCACCCCTAGGCTGAGGCTAGGGTTACCCCTAGGCTTATGCTAAGGATTGGGCTCCCCTAGCCTAAGGCTAGGGCACCCATAGGCTTAGGCTAGGGCACCCCTAAGCTTAGGATAGGGCAACCCTAGGCTTAGGCTAAGGCTAGGGCTCCCCTAGCCTAAGGCTAGGGCACACCTAGACTTAGGCTAGGGCACCCATAGGCTTAGGCTAGGGCACCCCTAGGCTTAGGCTAAGGCTAGGGCACCCCTAGGCTTAGGCTATGGCTATGGCTCCCCTAACTTAAGGCTAGGGCACCCCTTGGCTTAGGCTAGGGCACCCCTAAGCTTAGGCTAAGGATTGGGCTCCCCTAGCCTAAGGCTAGGGCACCCCTAGGCTTAGGCTAGGGCACCCCTAGGCTTAGGCTAAGGCTAGGGCACCCCTAGGCTTAGGCTAAGGCTAGGACTCCCCTAACCTAAGGCTTGGGCACCCCTAGGCTTAGGCTAGGGCACCCCTAGGCTCAGGCTAGGGCACCCCTAGGCTTAGGCTAAGGCACCCCTAGGCTTAGGCTAAGGGTACGACTCCCCTAGCCTCAGGCTAGGGCTCCCCTAGGCTTAGGCTAGGGCAATCCTAGGCTAGACTAAGGCTAGGGCTCCCCTAGGCTCAGGCTAGGGCACCCCTAGGCTCAAGCTAGGGCACACCTAGGCTTAGGCTAGGGCACCCCTAAACTTAGGATAAGGGTAGGGCTCCCCTAGCCTAAGGCTAGGGCACCCCTAGACTTAGGTTAAGGCTAGGGCTCCCCTAGCCTAAGGCTAGGGCACCCCTAGGTTTAGGCTAGGGCACCCCTAGGCTTAGGCTAGGGCACCCCTAGGCTTATGCTAATGCTACGGCTCCCCTAGCCTCTTGCTAGGGCACCCCTAGACTCAGGCTATGGCACGCCTAGGCTTAGGCTAGGGCAATCCTAGGCTAGACTAACGCTAGGGGTCCTCATGCCTCAGGCTAGGGCACCCATAGGCTCAGGCTAGGGCACCCCTAGGCTCAGGCTAGGGCACCCCTAGGCTTAGGCTAGGGCACCCCTAGATTTAGGATAATGTTAGGGATCCACTAGCCTAAGGCTAGGGCACCCCTAGGCTTAGGCTAGGGAACCCCTAGGCTTTGGCTAGGTCACCCCTAGGTTTAGGCTAGGATACCTCTAGCCTTAGGCTAGGGCACCCCTAGGCTTATGCTAGGGAACCCCTAGGCTTAGGCTAAGGCTACGGCTCCACTAGCCTCAGGCTAGGGCACCCCTAAACTCAGGCTATGGCACCCCTAGGCTTAGGCTGGGGCAATCCTAGGCTAGACTAAGGCTAGGGCTCCCCTAGCCTCAGGCTAGGGCACCCGTACGCTCAGGCTAGGGCAACCCTAGGCTCAGGCTAGGGCACCCCTAGGCTTAGGCTAGGGCACCCCTAGGCTTAGGCTAGGGCACCCCTAGCCTAAGGATAGGGCACCCCTAGACTTAGGCTAAGGCTAGGTCACCCCTAGGCTTAAGCTAAGGCACAACTAGGCTTAGGCTAAGGCACCCCTAGGCTTAGGCTAGGGCACCCCTAGGCTTAGGTTAGGGCACCCCTAGGCTGAGGATAGGGCACCCCTAAGCTGAGGCTAGGGCACCCCTAGGCTTAGGATAAGGCTAGGGCTACCCTAGCCTAATGTTAGGGCACCCCTAGCCTAAGGCTAGGGCACCCCTAGGCTTAGGCTAGGGCACCCCTAGGCTTAGGCTAGGGCACCCTTAGGCTTAGGCTAGGGCACCCCTAGGCTTAGGCTAGGGCACCCCTAGGCTTAGGCTAGGGCACCCCTAGGCTTAGGCTAAGGATAGGGCTCCCCTAGCCTAAGGCTAGGGCACCCCTAGGCTTAGGCTAGGGCACCCATAGGCTTAGGCTAGGGCACCCCTAGGCTTAGGCTAAGGCTAGGGCTCCCCTAACCTAAGGCTAGGGCACCCCTAGGCTTAGGCTAGGGCACCCCTAGGCTTAGGCTAGGGCACCCCTAGGCTTAGGCTAGGCTACCCCTAGGCTTAGGCTAGGCCACCACTAGGCTTAGGCTAAGGCTAGGGCTAACCTAGGCTTAGGCTAGGGCACCCCTAGGCTTAGGCTAGGGAACCCCTATACTAAGCTAGGGCACCCCTAGACTTAGACTAGGGCACCCCTACACTTAGGCTAAGGCAATGGCTCCCCTAGCCTCAGGCAAGGGCACCCCTAGACTCAGGCTAGGGCATCCGTTAGCTTAGGCTAGGGCAATCCTAGGCTTAGGCTAAGACTAGGGCTCCCCTATCCTCAGGCTAGGGCATCCCTAGGCTTGGTTAGGGCACCCCTAGGCTTAGGCTAGGGAACCCCTACGTTTATGTAAGGGCACCCCCAAGCTTCGGCTAAGGCGAGGACTCCCCTAGCTTAAGGATAGGGCACCCCTAGGCTTAGACTAAGGCTAGGGCTCCCCTAGCCTAAGGCTAGGGCACCCCTAAGCTTAGGCTAGGGCACCCCTAGGTTTAGGCTAGAGCACACCTAGGCTTAGGCTATGGCTAGGGCTCCCCTTTCCTACGGCTAGGGCACCCCGAGGCTTAGGCTAAGGCACCCCTAGGCTTAGGCTAGGGCACCCCTAGGCTTAGGCTAGGGCTCCCCTAGCCTAAGGCTGGGGCACCCCTAGACTCAGGCTATGGCACCGTAGGCTTAGGCTAGGGCAATCCTATGCTAGACAAAGGCTAGGGCTCCCCTAGCCTCAGGCTAGGGCACCCGTAGGCTCAGGCTATGGCACCCCTAGGCTCAGGATAGGGCACGACTAGGTTTACGCTAAGGCTAGGGCTCCCATAAGATCAGTCTAGGGCACCCCTAGGCTTAAACTAGGGCACCCCTTGGCTTAGGCTAAGGCTAGGGCTCCCCTAGCCTAAGGCTACGGCACCCCTAGGCTCAGGCTAGGGCACCCCGAGGCTTAGGCTAGGGCACCCCTAGGCTTAGGAAAAGGCTAGGGCTCCCCTACCCTACGGCTCGGGCACCTCTAGGCTTAGGCTAGGGCACCCCTAGGCTTAGGCTAGGGCACCCCTAGGCTTAAGATAGGGCTCCCCTAGACTTAGGCTAAGGCTACGGCTTCCCTAGCCTCAGGCTAGTGCACCCCTAGACTCAGGCTATGGCACCCCTAAGCTTAGGCTAGGGCACCCCTAGGCTTAGGCTAGGGCACCCCTAGGCTTAGGCTAGGCCACCCCTAGGCTTAGGCTAGGGCACCCTAGGCTTAGGCTAAGGCTAGGGCTAACCTAGGCTTAGGCTAGGGCACCCCTAGGCTTAGGCTAGGGAACCCCTATACTAAGGCTAGGGCACCCCTAGGCTTAGGCTAGGGCACCCCTAGGCTTAGGCTAGGGCACCCCTACACTTAGGCTAAGGCAACGGCTCCCCTAGCCTCAGGCAAGGGCACCCCTAGACCAAGGCTAGGGCATCCGTTAGCTTAGGCTAGGGCAATCCTAGGCTTAGGCTAAGACTAGGGCTCCCCTATCCTCAGGCTAGGGCACCCCTAGGCTCAGGCTGTGGCACTCCTAGGCTTAGGCTAGGGCAATCCTATGCTAGACTAACGTGAGGGCTCACCTAGCCTCAGGCTAGGGCACCCCTAGGCTTAGGGTAGGGCACCCCTAGGCTTAGTATAGGGCACCCCTATTCTTAGGCTAGGGCACCCCTAGGCTTAGGCTAGGGCACCCCTAGGCTTAGGCTAGGGCACCCCTAGGCTTAGGCAAAGGCACCCCTAGGCTTAGGCTAGGGTAACCCTAGGCTTAGGCTAGGGCACCCCTAGCCTAAGCTAGGGCATCCGTAGGCTTAGGCTAAGGCTAGGGATCCCCTAGCCTAAGGTTAGGGCACTCCTAGGCTTAGGCTAGGGCTCCCCTAGCCTAAGGCTAGGGCACCCCTAGGCTTTGGCTAGGGCACCCATAGGCTTAGGCTAGGGCACCCCTAGATTTAGGTTAGGGCACCCCTAGGGTTAGGCTAAGGCTAGGGCTCCCCTAGCGTAAGGCTAGGGCACCCCTAGGCTTAGGCTAGGGCACCCCAAGGCTTAGTCTAAGGCACCCCTAGGCTTACGCTAAGGTTAGGGCTCCCCTAGCCTAAGGCTAGGGCACCTCTAGGCTTAGGCTAGGGCAACCCTAGGCTTTGGCTAGGGCACCCCTAGGCTTAGGCTAAGGCTAGGGCTCTCCTAGCCTAAGGCTAGGGCACCCCAAGGCTTAGGCTAGGGCACCCCTAGACTTAGGCTAGGGCACCCCTAGGCTTAGGCTAAGGCTAGGTCACCCCTAGGCTTATGCTAAGGAACCACTAGGCTTAGGATAGGGCACCCCTAGGCTTAGGCTAGGGCAACCCTAGACTTAGGCTAGGGCACCCCAAAGCTGAGGCTAGGCCACCCGTAGGCTTAGGCTAAGTCTAGGGCTCCCCTAGGCTTAGGCTAGGGCCCACGTAGCCTTAGGCTCGAGCTCCCATAGCCTTAGGCTAGGGCACCCCTAGGCTTAGGCTAAGGCTAGGGCTCCCCTAGCCTTAGGCTAAGGCTTCCCGAGCCCTAGGCTAGGGCTCCGCTAGCCTTAGGCCAGGGCACCCCTAGGCTTAGGCTAGGGCACCCCTACGCTTAGGTTACGGCACACCTAGGCTTGGGCTAGGGCACCCCTAGCCTTAGGCTAAGGCTACGGCTCCCCTAGTCTAAGGCTACAGCACCCCTAGGCTCAGGTTAGGGCACCCCTAGGCTTAGGCTAGGGCACCCCTAGCCTTAGGCTAGGGATCCCCTAGGCTTAGGTTAGGGCTCCTCTAGGCTTAGGCTAAGGCTAGGGCTCCCCTAACCTTAGGCTAGGGCTCCCCTAGGCTTAGGCTAAGGCGAGGGCTCCCCTAGCCTTAGGCAAGGGCTCCCCTAGTGTTACGTTAGGCCACCCTAAGGCTTGGGCTAAGGCTAGGGCTCCCCTAGCCTTAGGCTAGTGCTCCCCTAGCCTTAGGTTAGGGCACCTTTAGGCTTAGGCTAAGGCTAGGGCTCCCCTAGCCATAGGTTAGGGCTCCACTAGCCTTAGGCTAGGGCACCCATAGGCTTAGGCTGAGGCTAGGGCTCCCCTAGCCTTAGGCTAGGGCTTCCCGAGCCCTAGGCTAGGGCTCCGCTAGCCTTAAGCTAGGGCACCCCTAGGCTTAGGCTTAGGCTAGGGCTCCCCTAACCTTAGGCTTGGGCTCTCCTAGTCTTAGGCTAGGGCACAACTAGGCTTAGGCTAAGGCTCCCCTAGCCTTAGACTCGGGTTCCCCTAGGCTTAGGCTAAGGCTAGGCTTCCCTTAGCCTTAGGCTCGGGCACCCATACCCTAGGCTAAGGCTAGGGCTCCCCTAGCCTTAGGCTAGGGCTCCCCTAGGCTTAGGCTAGGGCACCCCTGGGCTTAGGCTAGGGCACCCCTATGCTTAGGTTAGGGCACCCCTAGGCTTAGGCTAAGGTGAGGGCTCCCCTAGCCTTAGGGTAGGGCTCTGCGAGCCCTAGGCGAGGGCTCCCCTAGCCTTAGGCTAGGGCACCCCTAGGCTTAGGCTGAGGCTAGGGCTCCCCTAGCCTTAGGCTAGGGCTTCCCGAGCCCTAGGCTAGGGCTCCGCTAGCCTTAAGCTAGGGCACCCCTAGGCTTAGGCTTAGGCTAGGGCTCCCCTAACCTTAGGCTTGGGCTCTCCTAGTCTTAGGCTAGGGCAAAACTAGGCTTAGGCTAAGGCTCCCCTAGCCTTAGACTCGGGTTCCCCTAGCCTTAAGCTCGTGCTCCAGTACCTTAGGCTCGGGTACCCATAGCCTTAGGCTAGGGCACCCCTAAGCTTAGGCTAAGGCTAGGGCTCCCGTAGCATTAGGCTAGGGCTCCCGTAGCCTTAGGTTAGGGCTCCCCTAGCCTTAGGCTAGGACACCCCTAAGTTTAGGCCAGGGCTCTCCTATCCTAAAGCCAGGGCACCTATAGTCTTAGGCCAGGGCTCCTCTAGCCTTAGGCTAGGGCTCCCCTATCCTTAGGCCAGAGCACCCCTAGGCTTAGGCTAAGGCTAGGGCTCCCCTAGATTTAGGCTAGGGCTCCCCTAGGCCTAGGCTAAGGCTAGGGCTCCCCTACTGTTATCTAGGGCTCCCTTAGCCTTAGGCTAGGGCTCCCCTAGGCTTAGGCTAGGGCACCCCTAGACTTAGGCTAAGGCTAGGGCTCCCCTAGGCTTAGGCTAGGACTCCCCGAGCCCTAGGCTAGGGCTCCCCGAGCGTTAGGCTAGGGCACACCTAGGCTTAGGCTAAGGATAGGGCTCCTCTAGCCTTAGGCTAGGGCTCCCCTAGCTTGGGCTAGGGTACCCATAGTCTTAGGCTAAGGCAAGGGCTCCCCTAGCCTTAGGCTAGGGCTCCCCTAGCCTTAGCCTAGGGCACACCTAGGCTTAGGCTAAGGCTAGGGCTCCCCTAGTTTTAGACTAGGGCTCCCCTAGTCTTACGTTAGGACACCCCAAGGTTTGGGCTAAGGCTATGGCTCCCCTAGCCTAAGGCTAGGGCTCCCCTAGCCTAAGGCTAGGACACCCCTAAACTCAGGCTATGGCACCCTAGGCTTAGGCTGGGGCAATCCTAGGCTAGACTAAGGCTAGGGCTCCCCTAGCCTCAGGCTAGGGCACCCGTAGGCTCAGGCTAGGGCAACCCTAGGCTCAGGCTAGGGCACCCCAAGGCTTAGGCTAGGGCACCCCTAGGCTTAGGCTAGGGCACCCCTAGCCTAAGGATAGGGCACCCCTAGACTTAGGCTAAGGCTAGGTCACCCCTAGGCTTAGGCTAAGGCACAACTAGGCTTAGGCTAAGGCACCCCTAGGCTTAGGCGAGGGCACCCCTAGGCTTAGGTTAGGGCACACCTAGGCTGAGGAAAGGGCACCCCTAAGCTGAGGCTAGGGCACCCCTAGGCTTAGGATAAGGCTAGGGCTACCCTAGCCTAAGGCTAGGGCACCCCTAGCATAAGGCTAGGGCACCCCTAGGCTTAGGCTAGGGCACCCCTAGGCTTAGGCTAGGGCACCCTTAGGCTTAGGCTAGGGCACCACTAGGCTTAGGCTAGGGCATCCCTAGGCTTACGCTAGGGCATCCCTAGGCTTAGGCTAAGGCTAGGGCTCCCCTAGCCTAAGGCTAGGGCACCCCTAGGCTTAGGCTAGGGCACCCATAGGCTTAGGCTAGGGCACCCCTAGGCTTAGGCTAAGGCTAGGGCACCCCTAGGCTTAGGCTAAGGCTAGGGCTCCCCTAACCTAAGGCTAGGGCACCCTAGGCTTAGGCTAGGGCACCCCTAAGCTTAGGCTAAGGATTGGGCTCCCCTAGCCTAAGGCTAGGGCACCCCTAGGCTTAGGCTAAGGCTAGGTCACCCCCTAGGCTTAGGCTAAGGCCCAACTAGGCTTAGGCTAGGGCACCCCTACGCTTAGGCTAGGGCACCCCTAGGCTTAGGTTAGGGCACCCCTAGGCTGAGGATAGGGCACCCCTAAGCTGAGGCTAGGGCACCCCTAGGCTTAGGATAAGGCTAGGGCTACCCTAGCCTAAGTCTAGGGCACCCCTAGCCTAAGGCTAGGGCACCCCTAGGCTTAGGCTAGGGCACCCCTAGGCTTGGGCTAGGGCACCCCTAGGCTTGGGCTACGGCACCCCTAGGCTTAGGCTAGGGCACCCCTAAGCTTAAGCTAAGGATTGGGCTCCCCTAGCCTAAGGCTAGGGCACCCCTAGGCTTAGGCTAGGGCACCCCTAGGCTTAGGCTAAGGCTAGGGCTCCCCTAGCCTAAGGCTAGGGCACCCCTAGGCTTAGGATAGGACACCCCTAGGCTTAGGCTAGGGCACCCCTAGGCTTAGGCTAAGGCTAGGGCACCCCTAGGCTTAGGGTTAGGCTAGGGCTCCCCTAACCTAAGGCTAGGGCACCCCTAAGCTCAGGCTCGGGCACCCCTAGGTTTAGGCTAAGGCACCCCTAGGCTTAGGCTAAGGGTACGGCTCCCCTAGCCTCAGGCTAGGGCTCCCCTAGGCTTAGGCTAGGGCAATCCTAGGCTAGACTAAGGCTAGCGCTCCCCTAGACTCAGGCTAGGGCACCCATAGGCTCAGGCTAGGGCACCCATAGGCTCAGGCTAGGGCACACCTAGGCTTAGGCTAGGGCACCCCTAGACTTAGGATAAGGCTAGGGCTCCCCTAGCCTAAGGCTAGGGCACCCCTAGGCTTAGGCTAGGGCACCCCTAGCTTAGGCTAGGGCACCCCTAGGCTTAGGCTAGGGCACCCCTAGGCTTAGGCTAAGGCTAGGGCTCCCCTAGCCTAAGGCTAGGGCACCCCTAGGCTTAGGCTAGGGCACCCCTAGGCTTAGGCTAGGGCACCCCTAGCCTAAGGATAGGGCACCCCTAGGCTTAGGCTAAGGCTAGGTCACCCCTAGGCTTAGGCTAAGGCACAACTAGGCTTAGGCTAGGGCACCCCTAGGCTTAGGCTAGGGCACCCCTAGGCTTAGGTTAGGGCACCCCTAGGCTGAGGATAGGGCACCCCTAACTGAGGCTAGGGCACCCCTAGGCTTAGGATAAGGCTAGGGCACCCATAGGCTCAGGCTAGGGCACCCCTAGGCTCAGGCTAGGGCAACCCTAGGCTTAGGCTAGGGCACCCCTAGACTTAGGATAAGGCTAGGGCTCCCCTAGCCTAAGGCTTGGGCATCCCTAGGCTTAGGCTAGGGAACCCCTAGGCTTTGGCTAGGTCACCCCTAGGTTTAGGCTATGGTACCCCTAGGCTTAGGCTAGGGCACCCTTAGGCTTAGGCTAGGGCACCCCTAGGCTTAGGCTAAGGCTACGGCTCCACTAGCCTCAGGCTAGGGCACCCCTAAACTCAGGCTATGGCACCACTAGGCTTAGGCTGGGGCAATCCTAGGCTAGACTAAGGCTAGGGCTCCCCTAGCCTCAGGCTAGGGCACCCGTAGGCTCAGGCTAGGGCACCCGTAGGCTCAGGCTAGGGCACCCCTAGGCTTAGGCTAAGAAACCCCTAGGCTTAGGCTACGGCACCCCTAGGCTTAGGTTAGGGCACCCCTAGGCTGAGGCTAGGGTACCCCTAGGCTTATGCTAAGGATTGGGCTCCCCTAGCCTAAGGCAAGGGCACCCATAGGCTTAGGCTAGGGCACCCCTAGGCTTAGGATAGGGCACCCCTAGGCTTAGGCTAAGGCTAGGGCTCCCCTAGCCTAAGGCTAGGGCACACCTAGGCTTAGGCTAGGGCACCCATAGGCTTAGGCTAGGGCACCCCTAGGCTTAGGCTAAGGCTAGGGCACCCCTAGGCTTAGGCTATGGCTAGGGCTCCCCTAACTTAAGGCTAGGGCACCCCTAGGCTTAGGCTAGGGCACCCCTAAGCTTAGGCTAAGGATTGGGCTCCCCTAGCCTAAGGCTAGGGCACCCCTAGGCTTAGGCTAGGGTACCTCTAGGCTTAGGCTAAAGCTAGGGCACCCCTAGGCTTAGGCTAAGGCTAGGACTCCCCTAACCTAAGGCTAGGGCACCCCTAGGCTTAGGCTAGGGCACCCCTAGGCTCAGGCTAGGGCACCCCTAGGCTTAGGCTAAGGCACCCCTAGGCTTAGGCTAAGGGTACGGCTCCCCTAGCCTCAGGCTAGGGCTCCCCTAGGCTTAGGCTAGGGCAATCCTAGGCTAGACTAAGGCTAGGGCTCCCCTAGGCTCAGGCTAGGGCACCCCTAGGCTCAAGCTAGGGCACACCTAGGCTTAGGCTAGGGCACCCCTAAACTTAGGATAAGGCTAGGGCTCCCCTAGCCTAAGGCTAGGGCACCCCTAGCCTAAGGCTAGGGCACCTCTAGACTTAGGTTAAGGCTAGGGCTCCTCTAGCCTAAGGCTAGGGCACCCCTAGGTTTAGGCTAGGGCACCCCTAGGCTTAGGCTAGGGCACCCCTAGGCTTAGGCTAATGCTACGGCTACCCTAGCCTAAGGCTAGGGCACCCCTAGCCTAAGGCTAGGGCACCCCTAGGCTTAGGCTAGGGCACCCCTAGGCTTAGGCTAGGGCACCCCTAGACTTAGGTTAGGGCACCCCTAGGCTGAGGATAGGGCACCCCTAAGCTGAGGCTAGGGCACCCCTAGGCTTAGGATAAGGCTAGGGCACCCTTAGGCTCAGGCTAGGGCACCCCTCGGCTCAGGCTAGGGCACCCCTAGGCTTAGGCTAGGGCACCCCTAGATTTAGGATAAGGTTAGGGCTTCACTAGCGTAAGGCTAGGGCACCCCTAGGCTTAGGCTAGGGAACCCCTAGGCTTTGGCTAGGTCACCCCTAGGTTTAGGCTAGGGTACCTCTAGCCTTAGGCTAGGGCACCCCTAGGCTTATGCTAGGGAACCCCTAGGCTTAGGCTAAGGCTACGGCTCCACTAGCCTCAGGCTAGGGCACCCCTAAACTCAGGCTATGGCACCCCTAGGCTTAGGCTGGGGCAATCCTAGGCTAGACTAAGGCTAGGGCTCCCCTAGCCTCAGGCTAGGGCACCCGTAGGCTCAGGCTAGGGCAACCCTAGGCTCAGGCTAGGGCACCCCTAGGCTTAGGCTAGGGCACCCCTAGGCATAGGTTAGGGCACCCCTAGCCTAAGGATAGGGCACCCCTAGACTTAGGCTAAGGCTAGGTCACCCCTAGGCTTAGGCTAAGGCACAACTAGGCTTAGGCTAAGGCACCCCTAGGCTTAGGCTAGGGCACCCCTAGGCTTAGGTTAGGGCACCCCTAGGCTGAGGATAGGGCACCCCTAAGCTGAGGCTAGGGCACCCCTAGGCTTAGGTTAGGGCACCCCTAGGCTGAGGATAGGGCACCCCTAGCCTAAGGCTAGGGCACCCATAGGCTTAGGCTAGGGCACCCCTAGGCTTAGGCTAGGGCACCCTTAGGCTTAGGCTAGGGCACCCCTAGGCTTAGGCTAGGGCACCCCTAGGCTTAGGCTAGGGCACCCCTAGGCTTAGGCTAAGGCTAGGGCTCCCCTAGCCTAAGGCTAGTGCACCCCTAGGCTTAGGCTAGGGCACCCATAGGCTTAGGCTAGGGCACCCCTAGGCTTAGGCTAAGGCTAGGGCACCCCTAGGCTTAGGCTAAGGCTAGGGCTCCCCTAACCTAAGGCTAGGGCACCCCTAGGCTTAGGCTAGGGCACCCCTAGGCTTAGGCTAGGGCACCCCTAGGCTTAGGCTAGGCCACCCCTAGGCTTAGGCTAGGCCACCCCTAGGCTTAGGCTAAGGCTAGGGATAACCTAGGCTTAGCCTACGGCACCCCTAGGCTTAGGCTAGGGAACCCCTATACTAAGGCTAGGGCACCCCTCGACTTAGACTAGGGCACCCCTACACTTAGGCTAAGGCAACGGCTCCCTTAGCCTCAGGCAAGGGCACCCCTAGACTCAGGCTAGGGCATCCGTTAGCTTAGGCTAGGGCAATCCTAGGCTTAGGCTAAGACTAGGGCTCCCCTATCCTCAGGCTAGGGCACCCCTAGGCTTGGCTAGGGTACCCCTAGGCTTAGGCTAGGGCACCCCTACGTTTATGCTAGGGCACCCCCAAGCTTCGGCTAAGGCGAGGACTCCCCTAGCTTAAGGATAGGCCACCCCTAGGCTTAGAGTAAGGCTAGGGCTCCCCTAGCCTAAGGCTAGGGCACCCCTAAGCTTAGGCTAGGGCACCCCTAAGTTTAGGCTAGAGCACACCTAGGCTTAGGCTATGGCTAGGGCTCCCCTTTCCTACGGCTAGGGCACCCCGAGGCTTAGGCTAAGGCACCCCTAGGCTTAGGCTAGGGCACCCCTAGGCTTAGGCTAGGGCACCCCTAGGCTTAGGCTAGGGCTCCCCTAGCCTAAGGCTGGGGCACCCCTAGACTCAGGCTATGGCACCGTAAGTTTAGGCTAGGGCAATCCTATGCTAGACAAAGGCTAGGGCTCCCCTAGCCTCAGGCTAGGGCACCCGTAGGCTCAGGCTATGGCACCCCTAGGCTCAGGATAGGGCACGACTAGGCTTACGCTAAGGCTAGGGCTCCCAAAGGATCAGTCTAGGGCACCCCTAGGCTTAAAGTAGGGCACCCCTTGGCTTAGGCTAAGGCTAGGGCTCCCCTAGCCTAAGGCTACGGCACCCCTAGGCTCAGGCTAGGGCACCCCGAGGCTTAGGCTAGGGCACCCCTAGGCTTAGGAAAAGGCTAGGGGTCCCCTACCCTACGGCTAGGGCACCTCTAGGCTTAGGCTAGGGCACCCCTAGGCTTAGTCTAGGGCACCCCTAGGCTTAAGATAGGCCTCCCCTAGGCTTAGGCTAAGGCTACGGCTTCCCTAGCCTCAGGCTAGTGCACCCCTAGACTCAGGCTATGGCACCCCTAAGCTTAGGCTAGGGCACCCCTAGGCTTAGGCTAGGGCACCCCTAGGCTTAGGCTAGGCCACCCCTAGGCTTAGGCTAGGGCACCCCTAGGCTTAGGCTAAGGCTAGGGCTAACCTAGGCTTAGGCTAGGGCACCCCTAGGCTTAGGCTAGGGAACCCCTATACTAAGGCTAGGGCACCCCTAGGCTTAGGCTAGGGCACCCCTAGGCTTAGGCTAGGGCACCCCTACACTTAGGCTAAGGCAACGGCTCCCCTAGCCTCAGGCAAGGGCACCCCTAGACCAAGGCTAGGGCCTCCGTTAGCTTAGGCTAGGGCAATCCTAGGCTTAGGCTAAGACTAGGGCTCCCCTATCCTCAGGCTAGGGCACCCATAGGCTCAGGCTGTGGCACCACAAGCTTAGGCTAGGGCAACGTGAGGGCTCACCTAGCCTCAGGCTAGGGCACCCCTAGGCTTAGGGTAGGGCACCCTTGGCTTAGTATAGGGCACCCCTAGTCTTAGGCTAGGGCACCCCTAGGCTTAGGCTAAGGCAAGGGCTCCCCTAGCCTATGGTTAGGGCACCCCTAGGCTTAGGCTAGGGCACCCCTAGGCTTAGGCAAAGGCACCCCTAGGCTTAGGCTAGGGCAACCCTAGGCTTAGGCTAGGGCACCCCTAGGCTTAAGCTAGGGCACCCGTAGGCTTAGGCTAAGGCTAGGGATCCCCTAGCCTAAGGTTCGGGCACTCCTAGGCTTAGGCTAGGGCTCCCCTAGGCTTGGACTAAGGCTCGGGCTCCACTACCCTAAGGCTAGGGCACCCCTAGGCTTAGACTAGGGGACCCCTAGGCTTAGGCTAGGGCACCCCTAGGCTTAGGATAGGGCACCCCTAGGTTTAGGATAGGGCACCCCTAGGTTTAGGGTAAGGCTAGGGCTCCACTAGACTAAGGCTAGGGCACCCCTAGCCTTAGGCTAGGAAACACCTAGGCTTAGGCTAGGGCACCCCTAGGCTTAGGCTAGGGCACCCCTAGGCTTAGGCTAGGGCACCCCTAGGTTTAGGTAAGGCGCCCCAAGGCTTAGGCTAAGGCTAGGGCTCCCCTAGACTCAGGCTAGGGCACGCCTAGGCTTAGGCTAGGGAACCCCTAGGCTTAGGCTAGGACGCCCGTATGCTTAGGCTAGGGCAGCCCTAGGCTTAGGCAAGGGCACCCCTAGGCTTAGGCTAAGGATAGGGCTCCCCTAGCCTAAGGCTAGGGCTCCCCTAGTCTAAGGCTAGGGCAACCCTTGACTTAGGCTAGGGCACACCTAGGCTTAGCCTAGGGCTAGGGCTCCACTAACCTCAGGTAAGGGCACCCCTAGACTCAGGCCAGGGCACCCCTAAGCTTAGGCTAGGGCAATCGTAGGCTTAGTCTAAGGCTAGGGCTCCCCTAGCCTCAGACAAGGGCACCCCTTTGCTTAGACAAGGGCACCCCTAGGCTTATGCTAAGGCTAGGGCTCCCCTCGCCTAAGGCTACGGCACCCCTAGGCTTAGGCTAGGGCACCCCTAGGCTTAGGCTAGGGCACCCCTAGGCTCAGGCTAGGGCACCCATAGGCTTAGG
Source organism: Tenrec ecaudatus (assembly GCF_050624435.1). NCBI lineage: Eukaryota > Metazoa > Chordata > Mammalia > Afrosoricida > Tenrecidae > Tenrec > Tenrec ecaudatus. The sequence goes on from NW_027457690.1 coordinate 147,760, forward strand.
CTAGGGCACCCCTAGGCTTAGGCTAGGGCACCCCTAGGCTTAGGCTAAGTCTACGGCTCCCCTAGCCTCAGGCTAGGGCACCCCAAGCACTGGCTATGGCAACCCTAGGCTTAGGCTAGGGCAATCCTAGGCTAGACTAAACCTAGGGCTCCCCTAGCCTCAGGCTAGGGTACCCGTAGGCTCAGGCTGGTGCACCCCCAGGCTCAGGCAAGTGCACCCCTAGGCTTAGGCTCGGGCACCCCTAGGCTTAGGCTAGGGCACCCTAGGCATAGGCTAAGGCTAGGGCTCCCCTAGCCTAAGGCTAGGGCACCCCTAGGCTTAGGGTAGGGCAACCCTAGGCTTAGGCTCGGGCACCCCTAGGCTTAGGCTAAGGCTAGGGGACCCCTAGGCTTAGGCTAAACCACCCCTACGCTTAGGCTAGGGCACCCCTAAGTTTAGGCTAGGGCACCCCTAGGCTTAGGCTAAAGCTAGGACTCCCCTAGGCTTAGGCTAGGGCACCCCTAGGCTAAGGCTACGACACCCCTAGGCTTAGGCTAGGGCTAGGGGACCCCTAGGCTTAGGCTAAGGCACCCCTAGGCTTAGGCTAGGGCACCCCTAGGCTTAGGCTAGGGCACCCCTAGGCTTAGGCTTAGGCAAGGGCACCCCTAGGCTTAGGCTAAGGCTAGGGCTCCCCTAGTCTAAGGCTAGGGCACCCTTAGGCTTAGTCTAGGGCACCCCTAGGCTTAGGCTAGGGCTCCCCTAGGCTTAGGCTAGGTCACCCCTAGGCTTAGGCTAGGGCACCCCTAGGCTTAAGATAGGGCACCCCTAGACTTTGGCAAGGACATCCCTAGGCTTAGGATCAGGAACTTCTAGGCTTAGGCTAGTGCACTCCTAGGCTTAGTCTAGGGCAACCCTAGGCTTAGGCTAGGGCACCCCAAGGCTTAGGCTAATGCACCCCTAGACTTACGCTAAGTTTAGAGCTCCCCTAGCCTAAGGCTAGGGCAGCCCTAGGTTTAGGCTAAGGCTAGGGCTCTCCTAGCCTAAGGCTAGGGTACCCCTAGGCTTAGGCTGGGGCACCCCTAGGCTTAGGCTAGGGTACCCCTAGGCGTAGGCTAGGGCAGTCCTTGGCTTAGGGTAGGGCAGCCCTAGGATTAGGCTAAGGCTAGGGCTCCCCTAGCCTAAGGGAAGGCCACCCCTAGGCTTAGTTTAGGTCACCCCTAGGTTTAGGCTTTGGCTCCCCTAGGCTTAGGCTAAGGCTAGGGATCCCCTAGCCTAAGGCTAAGGCACCCCTAAGCTTAGGCTAGGGAACCCCTAGACTTTGGCTAGGGCACCCCTAGTCTTAGGCTAGGGCACCCCTAGGCTTAGTTTAGGGCACCCCTAGGCTTAGGCTAGGGCACCCCTAACCTTAGGCTACGGTTCCCCTAGGCTTAGGCTAAGGCGAGGGCTCCCCTAGCCTTAGGCAAGGGCTCCCCTAGTCTTACGTTAGGCCACCCCAAGGCTTGGGCTAAGGCTAGGGCACCCCTAGCCTTAGGCTAGTGCTCCCCTAGCCTTAGGTTAGGGCACCTTTAGGCTTAGGCTAAGGCTAGGGCTCCCCTAGCCATAGGTTAGAGCTCCACTAGCCTTAGGCTAGGGCACCCATAGGCTTAGGCTAAGGCTAGGTCTCCCCTACCCTTAGCCTAGGGCACCCCTAGGGTTAGGCTTGGGCTCCCCTAGCCTTAGGCTCGGGCTCCCCTAGGCTTAGGCTAAGGCTAGGCTTCCCTTAGCCTTAGGCTCGGGCACCCATACCCTAGGCTAAGGCTAGGGCTCGTCTAGCCTTAGGATAGGGCTCCCCTAGGCTTAGGCTAGGGCACCCCTAGGCTTAGGCTAGGGCACCCCTAGGCTTAGGCTAGGGCACCCCTAGGCTTAGGCTAGGGCACCCCTAGGCTTAGGCTAGGGCACCCCTAGGCTTAGGCTAGGGCACCCCTAGGCTTAGGCTAGGGCACCCCTAGGCTTAGGCTAAGGCGAGGGCTCCCCTAGCCTTAGGGTAGGGCACCCCTAGGCTTAAGCTGAGGCTAGGGCTCCCCTAGCCTTAGGCTAGGGCTTCCCGAGCCCTAGGCTAGGGCTCCGCTAGCCTTAAGCTAGGGCACCCCTAGGCTTAGGCTTAGGCTAGGGCTCCCCTAACCTTAGGCTTGGGCTCTCCTAGTCTTAGGCTAGGGCACCACTAGGCTTAGGCTAAGGCTCCCCTAGCCTTAGACTCGGGTTCCCCTAGCCTTAAGCTCGTGCTCCCGTACCTTAGGCTCGGGTACCCATAGCCTTAGGCTAGGGCACCCCTAAGCTTAGGCTAAGGCTAGGGCTCCCGTAGCATTAGGCTAGGGCTCCCGTAGCCTTAGGTTAGGGCTCCCCTAGCCTTAGGCTAGGGCACCCCTAAGTTTAGGCCAGGGCTCTCCTATCCTTAAGCCAGGGCACCTATAGTCTTAGGCCAGGGCTCCTCTAGCCTTAGGCTAGGGCTCCCCTATCCTTAGGCCAGGGCACCCCTAGGCTTAGGCTAAGGCTAGGGCTCCCCTAGCTTTAGGCTAGGGCTCCCCTAGGCCTAGGCTAGGGCTAGGGCTCCCCTACTCTTATCTAGGGCTCCCCTAGCCTTAGGCTAGGGCTCCCCTAGGCTTAGGCTAGGGCACCCCTAGACTTAGGCTAAGGCTAGGGCTCCCCTAGGCTTAGGCTAGGGCTCCCCGAGCCCTAGGCTAGGGCTCCCCGAGCGTTAGGCTAGGGCAAACCTAGGCTTAGGCTAAGGCTAGGGCTCCTCTAGCCTTAGGCTAGGGCTCCCCTAGCTTGGGCTAGGGTACCCATAGTCTTAGGCTAAGGCAAGGGCTCCCCTAGCCTTAGGCTAGGGCTCCCCTAGCCTTAGCCTAGGGCACACCTAGGCTTAGGCTAAGGCTAGGGCTCCCCTAGCCTTAGACTAGGGCTCCCCTAGTCTTACGTTAGGACACCCCAAGGCTTGGGCTAAGGCTAGGGCTCCCCTAGCCTAAGGCTAGGGCTCCCCTAGCCTAAGGCTAGGGCTCCCCAAGCCATAGGTTAGGGCACCCCTCGTCTTAGGCTAGGGCACCCCTAGGCTTAGGCTAGGGCACCCCTAGGCTTAGGCAAAGGCACCACTAGGCTTAGGCTAGGGCACCCCTATGCTTAGGCTAGGGCACCCCTAGGCTTAAGCTAGGGCACTCGTAGGCTTAGGCTAAGGCTAGGGCTCCCCTAGCCTAAGGCTAGGGCACCCCTAGGCTTTCGCTCGGGAACCCCTTGGCTTAGGCTAGAGCACCCCTAGGCTTAAGCTAGGGCACCCCTAGGCTTAGGCTAAGGCTAGGGATCCCCTAGCCTAAGTTTAGGGCACTCCTAGGCTAAGGCTAAGGCTCCCCTACCCTAAGGCTAGGGCACCAATAGGCTTTGGCTTGGGCACCCGTAGGCTTAGGCTAGGGCACCCCTAGATTTAGGCTAGGGCACCCCTAGTGTTAGGTTAAGGCTAGGGCTCCCCTAGCCTAAGGCTAGGGCACCTCTAGTCTTAGGCTAGGGCACCCCTAGGCTTTGGCTAGGGCACCCCTAGGCTTAGGCTAGGGCACCCCTAGGCTTAGGCTAAGGCTAGGTCACCCCTAGGCTTATGCTAAGGCACCACTAGGCTTAGGCTAGGGCACCCCTAGGCTTAGGCTAGGGCACCCCAAAGCTGAGGCTAGGGCACCCCTAGGCTTAGGCTAAGGCTAGGGATCCCCTAGCCTTAGGATAATGCTCCCCTAGCCTTGGCTAGGGCACCCCTAGGCTTAGGCTAAGGCTAGGGCTCCCCTAGGCTTAATCTAGGGCTCCCGTAGCCTTAGGCTGGAGCTCCACTAGCCTTAGGCTAGGGCACCCCTAGGCTTAGGCTAAGGCTAGGGCTCCCCTAGCCTTAGGCTAGGGCTTCCCGAGCCCTAGGCTAGGGCTCCGCTAGCCTTAGGCCAGGGAACCCCTAAGCTTAGGCTAGGACACCCCTACGCTTAGGTTAGGGCACACCTAGGCTTAGGCTAGGGAACCCCTAGCCTTAGGCTAAGGCTACGGCTCCCCTAGCCTTGGCTAGGGCTCCCCTAGGCTTCGGCTAAGGCTAGGGCTCCCCTAACCTTAGGCTACGGTTCCCCTAGGCTTAGGCGAAGGCGAGGGCTCCCCTAGCCTTAGGCAAGGGCTCCCCTAGTCTTACGTTAGGCCACCCCAAGGCTTGGGCTAAGGCTAGGGCACCCCTAGCCTTAGGCTAGTGCTCCCCTAGCCTTAGGTTAGGGCACCTTTAGGCTTAGGCTAAGGCTAGGGCTTCCCTAGCCATAGGTTAGGGCTCCACTAGCCTTAGGCTAGGGCACCCATAGGCTTAGGCTAAGGCTAGGTCTCCCCTACCCTTAGCCTAGGGCACCCCTAGGGTTAGGCTTGGGCTCCCCTAGCCTTAGGCTCGGGCTCCCCTAAGCTTAGGCTAAGGCTAGGCTTCCCTTAGCCTTAGCTCGGGCACCCATACCCTAGGCTAAGGCTAGGGCTCGTCTAGCCTTAGGATAGGGCTCCCCTAGGCTTAGGCTAGGGCACCCCTAGGCTTAGGCTAGGCACCCCTAGGCTTAGGCTAGGGCACCCCTAGCCTTCGGCTAGGGCTCTCCGAGCCCTAGGCTAGGGCTCCCCTAGCCTTAGGCTAGGTCACCCCTAGACTTAGGCTGAGGCTAGGGCTCCCCTAGCCTTAGGCTAGAGCTTCCCGAGTTCTAGGCTAGGGCTCCGCTAGCCTTAGGCCAGGGCACCCCTAGGCTTCGGCTAGGGCACCCCTAGGCTTAGGCTAAGGCTAGGCTTCCCTTAGCCTTAGGCTAGGGCTCCCCTAGCCTTAGGCTAGGGCACCCCTAGGCTTAGGCTTAGGCTAGGGCTCCCCTAACCTTAGGCTTGGGCTCTCCTAGCCTTAGGCTAGGGCACCCCTAGGCTTAGGCTAGGGCTCCCCTAGCTTTAGACTCTGGTTCCCATAGCCTTAAGCTCATGCTCCCGTACCTTAGGCTCGGGGACCCCTAGCCTTATGCTAGGGCACCCCTAAGCTTAGGCTAAGGCTAGGGCTCCCCTACTCTTATCTAGGGCTCCCCTAGCCTTAGGCGAGGGCACCCCTAGGCTTAGGCTAGGGCACCCCTAGGCTTAGGCTAAGGCTAGGGCTCCCGTAGCCTTAGGCTAGGGCTCCCCTAGCCTTAGGCTAGGGCACCCCTAGGCTTAGGCTAATGCTAGGGCTCCCTTAGCCTTAGGCTAAGGCTCTCCTAGCCTTAGGCTAGGGCACCCCAAAGTTTAGGCCAGGGCTCTCCTAGCCTTAAGCCAGGGCACCCCTAGTCTTAGGACAGGGCTCCCCTAGCCTTAGGCTAGGGCTCTCCTATCCTTATGCCAGGGCACCCCTTGGCTTAGGCTAAGGCTAGGCCTCCCCTAGCTTTAGGCTAGGGCTCCCCTAGGCCTAGGCTAAGGCTAGGGCTCCCTTACTCTTATCTAGGGCTCCCCTAGCCTTAGGCTAGGGCACCCCTACGCTTAGGCTAGGGCACCCCTAGACTTAGGCTAAGGCTAGGGCTCCCCTAGGCTTAGGCTAGGGCTCCCCGAGCCCTAGGCTAGGGCTCCCCTAGCGTTAGGCTAGGGCACCCCTAGGCTTAGGCTAAGGCTAGGGCTCCTCTAGCCTTAGGCTAGGGCTCCCCTAGCTTGGTCTAGGGCACCCATAGTCTTAAGCTAAGGCAAGGGCTCCCCTAGCCTTAGGCTAGGGCTCACCTAGCCTTATCCTAGGGCACACCTAGGCTTAGGCCAAGGCTAGGGCTCCCCTAGCCTTAGACTAGGGCTCCCCTAGTCTTACGTTAGGGCACCCCAAGGATTGGGCCAAGGCTAGGGCTCCCCTAGCCAAGGCTAGGGCTCCCCTAGGACACCACTAGGCTTAGGCTAGGGCACCCCTAGGCTTAGGCTAAGGCTAGGGCTCCACTAGCCTAAGGCTAGGGCACCCCTAGGCTTAGGCTAGGGCACCCCTAGGCTTTGGCTAGGGCACCACTAGGCGTAGGATAGGGAACTTCTAAGCTTAGGCTACGGCACCCTAGGCTTAGGCTAGAGCACCCCTAGGCTTAGGCTAAGGCTAGGGCTCCCCTAGCCTAAGGCTAGGGCACCCCTAGGCTTTGGCTAGGGAACCCCTAGGCTTAGGCTAGAGCACCCCTAGGCTTAAGCTAGGGCACCCCTATGCTTAGGCTAAGGATAGTGATCCCCTAGCCTAAGGTTAGGGCACTCCTAGGCTAAGGCTAGGGCTCCCCTAGCCTAAGGCTAGGGCACCCCTAGGCTTTGGCTAGGGCACCCGTAGGCTTAGGCTAGGGCACCCCTAGATTTACGCTAGGGCACCCCTAGGGTTAGGCTAAGGCTAGGGCTCCCCTAGCCTAAGGCTAGGGCACCCCTAGGCTTAGGCTAAGGCACCCCAAGGCTTAGGCTAAGGCACCCCTAGTCTTACACTAAGGTTAGGGCTCCCCTAGCCTAAGGCTAGGGCACCTCTAGGCTTAGGCTAGGGCACCCCTAGGCTTAGGCTAGGGCTAGGGGACCCCTAGGCTTAGGCTAAGGCACCCCTAGGCTTAGGCTAGGGCACCCCTAGGCTTAGGCTAGGGCAACCCCAGGCTTAAGCTTAGTCAAGGGCACCCCTAGGCTTAGGCTAAGGCTAGGGCTCCCCTAGTCTAAGGCTAGGGCACCCTTAGGCTTAGACTAGGGCACCCCTATGCTTAGGCTAGGGCTCCCCTAGGCTTAGGCTAGGGCACCCCGAGGCTTAGGCTAGGGCACCCCTAGTCCTAGGCTAGGGCACCACTAGGCTTAGGGCAGGGCACCCCTAGACTTAGGCTAGGGGACCCCTAGGCTTAGGCTAAGGCTAGGTCACCCCTAGGCTTATGCTAAGGCACCACTAGGCTTAGGCTAGGGCACCCCTAAGCTTAGGCTAGGGCACCGCTAGACTTAGGCTAGGGCACCCCAAAGCTGAGGCTAGGGCTCCCGTAGCCTAGGCTCGAGCTCCCCTAGCCTTAGGCTATGGCACCCCTAGGCTTAGGCTAAGGCTAGGGCTCCCCTAGCCTTAGGCTAGGGCTTCCCGAGCCCTAGGCTAGGGCTCCGGTAGCCTTAGGCCAGGGCACTCCTAGGCTTAGGCTAAGGCACCCCTTCGCTTAGGTTAGGGCACACCTAGGCTTAGGCTAGGGCACCCCAAGCCTTAGGCTAAGGCTACGGCTCCCCTAGCCTAAGGCTAGGGCACCCCTAGGCTCAGGCTAGGGCACCCCTAGGCTTAGGCTAGGGCACCCCTAGCCTTAGGCTAGGGCTCCCCTAGGCTTAGGCTAGGGCTCCCCTAGGCTTAGGCTTAGGCTAGGGCTCCCCTAACCTTAGGCTAGGGCTCCCCTAGGCCTCGGCTAAGGCGAGGGCTACCCTAGCCTTAGGAAAGGGCTCCCCTAGTCTTACGTTAGGGCACCCCAAGGCTTGGGTTAAGGCTAGGGCTCCCCTAGCCTTAGGGTAGTGCTCCCCTAGCCTTAGGTTAGGGCACCTTTAGGCTTAGGCTAAGGCTAGGGCTCCCCTAGCCATAGGTTAGCGCTCCACTAGCCTTAGGCTAGGGCACCCATAGGCTTAGGCTAAGGCTAGGTCTCCCCTACCCTTAGCCTAGGGCACCCCTAGGGTTAGGCTTGGGCTCCCCTAGCCTTAGGCTCGGGCTCCCCTAGGCTTAGGCTAAGGCTAGGCTTCCCCTAGCCTTAGGCTAGGGCTCCCCTAGGCTTAGGCTAGGGCACCCCTAGGCTTAGGCTAAGGCTAGGGCTCCCCTAGCCTAAGGCTAGGGCACCCCTAGGCTTAAGCTAGGGCACCCCTAGGCTTAGGCTAGGGCACCCCTAAGCTTAGGCTAGGGCACCCTAGGCGTAGGCTAAGGCTAGGGCTCCCCTAGCCTAAGGCTAGGGCACCCCTAGGTTTAGGGTAGGGCAACCCTTGGCTTAGGCTCGGGCACCCCTAGGCTTAGGCTAAGGCTAGGGGACCCTAGGCTTAGGCTAAACCAACCCTACGCTTAGGCTAGGGCACCCCTAGATTTAGGCTGGGGCACCCCTAGGCTTAGGCTAAAGCTAGGACTCCCCTAGGCTTAGGCTAGGGCACCCCTAGGCTAAGGCTACGGCACCCCTAGGCTTAGGCTAGGGCTAGGGGACCCCTAGGCTTAAGCTAAGGCACCCCTACGCTTCGGCTAGGGCACCCCTAGGCTTAGGCTAGGGCAACCCTAGGCTTAGGCTCAGTCAAGGGCACCCCTCGGCTTAGGCTAAGGCTAGGGCTCCCCTAGTCTAAGGCTAGGGCACCCTTAGGCTTAGACTAGGGCACCCCTAGGCTTAGGCTAGGGCTCCCCTAGGCCTAGGCTAGGGCACCACTAGGCTTAGGCTAAGGCTAGGACACCCCTAGGCTTAGGTAGGGAACCCCTAAACTTAGGTTAGGGCACCCCTATGCTTAGGCTAGGCACCCCTAGACGTAGGCTAGGGCACCCCAAGGCTTAGGCTGGGGCACCCCTAAGCTTAGGCTAAGGCTAGGGCTCCCCTAGCCTAAGGCTAGGGTACCCCTAGACTTAGGCTACGGCACCCCTAGACTTAGGCTATGGCACCCCTAGGCTTAGGCTAGGGCACCCCAAGGCTTCGGCTAAGGCGAGGACTCCCCTAGCCTAAGGATAGGGCACCCCTAGGCTTAGGCTAGGGTACCCCTAGGCTTGGACTAAGGCTCGGGCTCCACTACCCTAAGGTTAGGGCACCCCTAGGCTTAGACTAGGGGACCCCTAGGCTTAGGCTAGGGCACCCCTAGGCTTAGGATAGGGCACCCCTAGGTTTAGGCTAAGGCTAGGGCTCCACTAGACTAAGGCTAGGGCACCCTTAACCTTAGGCTAGGACACACCTAGGCTTAGGCTAGGGCACACCTAGGTTTAGCCTAGGGCTAGGGCTCCACTAACCTCAGGTTAGGGCACCCCTAGACTCAGGCTAGGGCACCCCTAAGCTTAGGCTAGGGCAATCGTAGGCTTAGGCTAAGGCTAGGGCTCCCCTAGCCTCAGACAAGGGCACCCCTTTACTTAGACAAGGGCACCCCTAGGATTATGCTAAGGCTAGGGATCCCCTCGCCTAAGGCTACGGCCCCCCTAGGCTTAGGCTAGGGCACCCCTAGGCTTAGGCTAGGGCACCCCTAGGCTCAGGCTAGGGCACCCCTAGGCTTAGGCTAGGGCACCCCTAGGCTTAGGCTAGGGCACCCCTAGGCTTAGGCTAGGGCAGCCCTAGGCTTAGGGTAAGTCTACGGCTCCCCTAGCCTCAGGCTAGGGCACCCCAAACACTGGCTATGGCACCCCTAGGCTTAGGCTAGGGCAATCCTAGGCTAGTTTAAATCTAGGGCTCCCCTAGCCTCAGGCTACGGTACCCGTAGGCTCAGGCTGGTGCACCCCCAGGCTCAGGCAAGGGCACCCCTAGGCTTAGGCTCGGGCACCCCTAGGCTTAGGCTAGGGCACCCTAGGCGTAGGCTAAGGCTAGGGCTCCCCTAGCCTAAGGCTAGGGTACCCCTAGGCTTAGGGTAGGGCAACCCTAGGCTTAGGCTCGGGCACCCCTAGGCTTAGGCTAAGGCTAGGGGACCCCTAGGCTTAGGCTAAACCACCCCTACGCTTAGGCTAGGCACCCCTAGGTTTAGGCTAGGGCACCCCTAGGCTTAGGCTAAAGCTAGGACTCCCCTAGGCTTAGGCTAGGGCACCCCTAGGCTTAGGCTAGGGCACCCTAGGCGTAGGCTAAGGCTAGGGCTCCCCTAGCCTAAGGCTAGGGTACCCCTAGGCTTAGGGTAGGGCAACCCTAGGCTTAGGCTCGGGCACCCCTAGGCTTAGGCTAAGGCTAGGGGACCCCTAGGCTTAGGCTAAACCACCCCTACGCTTAGGCTAGGCACCCCTAGGTTTAGGCTAGGGCACCCCTAGGCTTAGGCTAAAGCTAGGACTCCCCTAGGCTTAGGCTAGGGCACCCCTAGGCTAAGGCTACGGCACCCCTAGGCTTAGGCTAGGGCTAGGGGACCCCTAGGCTTAGGCTAAGGCACCCCTAGGCTTAGGCTAGGGCACCCCTAGGCTTAGGCTAGGGCGTCCCTAGGCTTAGGCTTAGGCAAGGGCACCCCTAGGCTTAGGCTAAGGCTAGGGCACCCCTAGTCTAAGGCTAGGGCACCCTTAGGCTTAGTCTAGGGCACCCCTAGGCTTAGGCTAGGGCTCCCCTAGGCTTAGGCTAGGACACCCCTAGGCTTAGGCTAGGGCACCCCTAGGCTTAAGATAGGGCACCCGTAGGCTTATTCTAAGGCTAGGGCTCCCCTCGCCTAAGGCTAGGGCACCCCTAGACTTTGGCAAGGACATCCCTAGGCTTAGGATCAGGAACTTCTAGGCTTAGGCTAGTGCACTCCTAGGCTTAGGCTAGGTCACCCCTAGGATTAGGCTAAGGCTAGGGCTCCCCTAGCCTAAGGCTATGGCACCCCTAGGCTTAGTCTAGGGCACCCCTAGGCTTAGGCTAGGGCACCCCAAGCTTAGGCTAATACACCCCTAGGCTTACGCTAAGGTTAGGGCTCCCCTAGCCTAAGGCTAGGGCAGCCCTAGGCTTAGGCTAAGGCTAGGGCTCTTCTAGCCTAAGGCTAGGGTACCCCTAGGCTTAGGCTGGGGCACCCCTAGGCTTAGGCTAGGGCACCCCTAGGCGTAGGCTAGGGCAGCCCTTGGCTTAGGCTAGGGCAGCCCTAGGATTAGGCTAAGGCTAGGGCTCCCCTAGCCTAAAGCAAGGCCACCCCTAGGCTTAGTTTAGGTCACCCCTAGGTTTAGGCTTTGGCTCCCCTAGGCTTAGGCTAAGGCTAGGGATCCCCTAGCCTAAGGCTAAGGCACCCCTAAGCTTAGGCTAGGGAACCCCTAGACTTTGGCTAAGGCACCCCTAGGCTTAGGCTAGGGCACCCCTAGGCTTAGGCTAGGGCACCCCTAGGCTTAGGCTAGGGCACCCCAAGTATTAGGCTAGGGCACCCCTAGGCTTAGGCTAGGGCAGCCATAGGCTTAGGCTAAGGCTAGGGATCCCCTAGACTAAGGGCTGGGCACCCCTAGGCTTAGGGTAGGGCACCCCTAGGCTTAGGTTAGGGCACCCCTAGGCTTAGGCTAGGGCTCCCTAGGCTTAGGCTAGGGCACCCCTAGGCTTAGGCTAAGGCTAGGACACCCCTAGGCTTAGGTAGGGAACCCCTAAACTTAGGTTAGGGCACCCCTATGCTTAGGCTAGGCACCCCTAGACGTAGGCTAGGGCACCCCAAGGCTTAGGCTGGGGCACCCCTAAGCTTAGGCTAAGGCTAGGGCTCCCCTAGCCTAAGGCTAGGGTACCCCTAGACTTAGGCTACGGCACCCCTAGACTTAGGCTATGGCACCCCTAGGCTTAGGCTAGGGCACCCCAAGGCTTCGGCTAAGGCGAGGACTCCCCTAGCCTAAGGATAGGGCACCCCTAGGCTTAGGCTAGGGTACCCCTAGGCTTGGACTAAGGCTCGGGCTCCACTACCCTAAGGTTAGGGCACCCCTAGGCTTAGACTAGGGGACCCCTAGGCTTAGGCTAGGGCACCCCTAGGCTTAGGATAGGGCACCCCTAGGTTTAGGCTAAGGCTAGGGCTCCACTAGACTAAGGCTAGGGCACCCTTAACCTTAGGCTAGGACACACCTAGGCTTAGGCTAGGGCACACCTAGGTTTAGCCTAGGGCTAGGGCTCCACTAACCTCAGGTTAGGGCACCCCTAGACTCAGGCTAGGGCACCCCTAAGCTTAGGCTAGGGCAATCGTAGGCTTAGGCTAAGGCTAGGGCTCCCCTAGCCTCAGACAAGGGCACCCCTTTACTTAGACAAGGGCACCCCTAGGATTATGCTAAGGCTAGGGATCCCCTCGCCTAAGGCTACGGCCCCCCTAGGCTTAGGCTAGGGCACCCCTAGGCTTAGGCTAGGGCACCCCTAGGCTCAGGCTAGGGCACCCCTAGGCTTAGGCTAGGGCACCCCTAGGCTTAGGCTAGGGCACCCCTAGGCTTAGGCTAGGGCAGCCCTAGGCTTAGGGTAAGTCTACGGCTCCCCTAGCCTCAGGCTAGGGCACCCCAAACACTGGCTATGGCACCCCTAGGCTTAGGCTAGGGCAATCCTAGGCTAGTTTAAATCTAGGGTTCCCCTAGCCTCAGGCTACGGTACCCGTAGGCTCAGGCTGGTGCACCCCCAGGCTCAGGCAAGGGCACCCCTAGGCTTAGGCTCGGGCACCCCTAGGCTTAGGCTAGGGCACCCTAGGCGTAGGCTAAGGCTAGGGCTCCCCTAGCCTAAGGCTAGGGTACCCCTAGGCTTAGGGTAGGGCAACCCTAGGCTTAGGCTCGGGCACCCCTAGGCTTAGGCTAAGGCTAGGGGACCCCTAGGCTTAGGCTAAACCACCCCTATGCTTAGGCTAGGCACCCCTAGGTTTAGGCTAGGGCACCCCTAGGCTTAGGCTAAAGCTAGGACTCCCCTAGGCTTAGGCTAGGGCACCCCTAGGCTAAGGCTACGGCACCCCTAGGCTTAGGCTAGGGCTAGGGGACCCCTAGGCTTAGGCTAAGGCACCCCTAGGCTTAGGCTAGGGCACCCCTAGGCTTAGGCTAGGGCGTCCCTAGGCTTAGGCTTAGGCAAGGGCACCCCTAGGCTTAGGCTAAGGCTAGGGCACCCCTAGTCTAAGGCTAGGGCACCCTTAGGCTTAGTCTAGGGCACCCCTAGGCTTAGGCTAGGGCTCCCCTAGGCTTAGGCTAGGACACCCCTAGGCTTAGGCTAGGACACCCCTAGGCTTAAGATAGGGCACCCGTAGGCTTATTCTAAGGCTAGGGCTCCCCTCGCCTAAGGCTAGGGCACCCCTAGACTTTGGCAAGGACATCCCTAGGCTTAGGATCAGGAACTTCTAGGCTTAGGCTAGTGCACTCCTAGGCTTAGGCTAGGTCACCCCTAGGATTAGGCTAAGGCTAGGGCTCCCCTAGCCTAAGGCTATGGCACCCCTAGGCTTAGTCTAGGGCACCCCTAGGCTTAGGCTAGGGCACCCCAAGCTTAGGCTAATACACCCCTAGGCTTACGCTAAGGTTAGGGCTCCCCTAGCCTAAGGCTAAGGCACCCCTAAGTTTAGGCTAGGGAACCCCTAGACTTTGGCTAAGGCACCCCTAGGCTTAGGCTAGGGCACCCCTAGGCTTAGGCTAGGGCACCCCTAGGCTTAGGCTAGGGCACCCCAAGTATTAGGCTAGGGCACCCCTAGGCTTAGGCTAGGGCAGCCATAGGCTTAGGCTAAGGCTAGGGATCCCCTAGACTAAGGGCTGGGCACCCCTAGGCTTAGGGTAGGGCACCCCTAGGCTTAGGTTAGGGCACCCCTAGGCTTAGGCTAGGGCTCCCTAGGCTTAGGCTAGGGCACCCCTAGGCTTAGGCTAAGGCTAGGGCTCCCCTAGCCTAAGGCTAGGGCACCCCTAGCCTTAGGATAGGGCTCCCCTAGGCTTAGGCTAGGGCACCCCTAGGCTTAGGCTAGGGCACCCCTAGGCTTAGGCTAGGGCACCCCTAGGCTTAGGCTAGGGCTCTCCGAGCCCTAGGCTAGGGCTCCCCTAGCCTTAGGCTAGGGCACCCCTAGGCTTAGGCTGAGGCTAGGGCTCCCCTAGCTTTAGGCTAGGGCTTCCCGAGCTCTAGGCTAGGGCTCCGCTAGCCTTAGGCCAGGGCACCCCTAGGCTTAGGCTAGGGCTCCACTAGCCTTAGGCTAGGGCACCCCTTGGCTTAGGCTAGGGCACCCCTAGGCTTAGGCTTAGGCTAGGGCTCCCCTAACCTTAGGCTTGGGCTCTCATAGCCTTAGGCTAGGGCACCCCTAGGCTTAGACTAGGGCTCCCCTAGCCTTAGACTCTGGTTCCCCTAGCCTTAAGCTCATGCTCCCGTACCTTAGGCTCGGGTACCCCTAGCCTTATGCTAGGGCACCCCTAAGCTTAGGCTAAGGCTAGGGCTCCCCTACTCTTATCTAGGGCTCCCCTAGCCTTAGGCGAGGGCACCCCTAGGCTTAGGCTAGGGCACCCCTAGGCTTAGGCTAAGGCTAGGGCTCCCGTAGCCTTAGGCTAGGGCTCCCCTAGCCTAAGGCTAGGGCACCCCTAGGCTTAGGCTAATGCTAGGGCTCCCTTAGCCTTAGGGTAAGGCTCTCCTAGCTTTAGGCTAGGGCACCCCAAAGTTTAGGCCAGGGCTCTCCTAGCCTTAAGCCAGGGCACCCCTAGTCTTAGGCCAGGGCACCCCTAGGCTTAGGCTAGGGCAGCCATAGGCTTAGGCTAAGGCTAGGGATCCCCTAGACTAAGGGCTGGGCACCCCTAGGCTTAGGGTAGGGCACCCCTAGGCTTAGGTTAGGGCACCCCTAGGCTTAGGCTAGGGCTCCCTAGGCTTAGGCTAGGGCACCCCTAGGCTTAGGCTAAGGCTAGGGCTCCCCTAGCCTAAGGCTAGGGCACCCCTAGCCTTAGGATAGGGCTCCCCTAGGCTTAGGCTAGGGCACCCCTAGGCTTAGGCTAGGGCACCCCTAGGCTTAGGCTAGGGCACCCCTAGGCTTAAGGCTAGGGCTCTCCGAGCCCTAGGCTAGGGCTCCCCTAGCCTTAGGCTAGGGCACCCCTAGGCTTAGGCTGAGGCTAGGGCTCCCCTAGCTTTAGGCTAGGGCTTCCCGAGCTCTAGGCTAGGGCTCCGCTAGCCTTAGGCCAGGGCACCCCTAGGCTTAGGCTAGGGCTCCACTAGCCTTAGGCTAGGGCACCCCTTGGCTTAGGCTAGGGCACCCCTAGGCTTAGGCTTAGGCTAGGGCTCCCCTAACCTTAGGCTTGGGCTCTCATAGCCTTAGGCTAGGGCACCCCTAGGCTTAGACTAGGGTTCCCTAGCCTTAGACTCTGGTTCCCCTAGCCTTAAGCTCATGCTCCCGTACCTTAGGCTCGGGTACCCCTAGCCTTATGCTAGGGCACCCCTAAGCTTAGGCTAAGGCTAGGGCTCCCCTACTCTTATCTAGGGCTCCCCTAGCCTTAGGCGAGGGCACCCCTAGGCTTAGGCTAGGGCACCCCTAGGCTTAGGCTAAGGCTAGGGCTCCCGTAGCCTTAGGCTAGGGCTCCCCTAGCCTAAGGCTAGGGCATCCCTAGGCTTAGGCTAATGCTAGGGCTCCCTTAGCCTTAGGGTAAGGCTCTCCTAGCCTTAGGCTAGGGCACCCCAAAGTTTAGGCCAGGGCTCTCCTAGCCTTAAGCCAGGGCACCCCTAGTCTTAGGCCAGGGCTCCCCTAGCCTTAGGCTAGGGCTCCCCTATCCTTAGGCCAGGAACCCCTTGGCTTAGGCTAAAGCTAGGTCTCCCCTAGCTTTAGGCTAGGGCTCCCCTAGGCCTATGCTAAGGCTAGGGCTCCCCTACTCTTATCTAGGGCTCCCCTAGCCTTAGGCTAGGGCACCCCTACGCTTAGGCTAGGGCACCCCTAGACTTAGGCTAAGGCTAGGGCTCCCCTAGGCTTAGGCTAGGGCTCCCCGAGCCCTAGGCTGGGGCTCCCCTAGCTTTAGGCTAGGGCACCCCTAGGCTTAGGCTAAGGCAAGGGCTCCTCTAGCCTTAGGCTAGGGCTCCCCTAGCTTGGTCTAGGGCACCCATAGTCTTAGGCTAAGGCAAGGGCTCCCCTAGCCTTAGGCTAGGGCTCCCCTAGCCTTAGCCTAGGGCACACCTAGGCTTAGGCCAAGGCGAGGGCTCCCCTAGCCTTAGACTATGTCTCCCCTAGGCTTACGTTAGGGCACCCCAAGGCTTGGGCTAAGGCTAGGGCTCCCCTAGCCTAAGGCTAGGGCTCCCCTACGGCACCCCTAGGCTTAGGCTAGGGCACCCCTAGGCTTAGGCTAAGGCTAGGGCTCCACTAGCCTAAGGCTAGGGCGCCCCTAGGCTTAGGCTAGGGCACCCCTAGTCTTTGGCTAGGGCACCACTAGGCTTAGAATAGGGAACTTCTAAGCTTAGGCTACGGCACCCTAGGCTTAGGCTAGGGCACCCCTAGGCTTAGGCTAGGACACCCCTAGGCTTAGGCTAAGGCTAGGGATCCCCAAGACCAAGGGCTGGGCACCCCTAGGCTTAGGGTAGGGCACCCCTAGGCTCAGGCTAGGGCACCCCTAGGCTTAGGCTAGGGCACCCCTAGCCTTAGGCTAGGGCTCCCCTAGGCTTAGGCTAGGGCTCCCCTAGGCTTATGCTTAGGCTAGGGCTCCCCTAACCTTAGGCCAGGGCACACTTGGCTTAGGCTAAGGCTAGGTCTCCCCTAGCTTTAGGCTAGGGCTCTCCTAGGCCTCGACTAAGGCGAGGGCTTCCCTAGCTTTAGGCAAGGGCTCCCCTAGTCTTACGTTAGGGCACCCCAAGGCTTGGGCTAAGGCTAAGGATCCCCTAGCCATAGGTTAGGGCTCCACTAGCCTTAGGCTAGGGCACCCATATGCTTAGGCTAAGGCTAGGTCTCCCCTACCCTTAGCCTAGGGCACCCCTAGGGTTAGGCTTGGGCTCCCCTAGCCTTAGGCTCGGGCTCCCCTAGGCTTAGGCTAAGGCTAGGCTTCCCTTAGCCTTAGGCTCGGGCACCCATAGGCCTAGGCTAAGGCTAGGGCTCCCCTAGCCTTAGGATAGGGCTCCCATTGGCTTAGGCTAGGGCACCCCTAGGCTTAGGGTAAGGCTAGGGCTCCCCTAGCCTAAGGCTAGGGCACCCCTAGGCTTAAGCTAGGGCACCCCTAGGCTTAGGCTAGGACACCCCTAGGTTTAGACTAGGGCACCCCTAGGCTTAGGCTAAAGCTAGGACTCCCCTAGGCTTAGGCTAGGACACCCCTAGGCTAAGGCTACGGCACACCTAGGCTTAGGCTAGGGCTAGGGGACCCCTAGGCTTAGGCTAAGGCACCCCTAGGCTTAGGCTAGGGCACCCCTAGGCTTAGGCTAGGGCAACCCTAGGCTTAGGCTTAGTCAAGGGCACACCTAGGCTTAGGCGAAGGCTATGGCTCCCCTAGTCTAAGGCTAGGGCACCCTTAGGCTTAGACTAGGGCACCCCTAGGCTTAGGCTAGGGCTCCCCTAGGCTTAGGCTAGGGCACCCCGAGGCTTAGGCTAGGGCACCCCTAAGCCTAGGCTAGGGCACCACTAGGCTTAGGTAGGGAACCCCCAAACTTAGGTTAGGGCACCCCTATGCTTAGGCTAGGCACCCCTAGACGTAGGCTAGGGCACCCCTAGGCTTAGGCTGGGGCACTCCTAAGCTTAGGCTAAGGCTAGGGCTCCCCTAGTCTAAGGCTAGGGTACCCCTAGGCTTAGGCTACGGCACCCCTAGACTTAGGCTATGGCACCCCTAGGCTTAGGCTAGGGCACCCCAAGGCTTCGGCTAAGGCGAGGACTCCCCTAGCCTAAGGATAGCGCACCCCTAAGCTTAGGCTAGGGTACCCCTAGGCTTGGACTAAGGCTCGGGCTCCACTACCCTAAGGCTAGGGCACCCCTAGGCTTAGACTAGGGGACCCCTAGGCTTAGGCTAGGACACCCCTAGGCTTAGGATAGGGCACCCCTAGGTTTAGGCTAAGGCTAGGGCTCCACTAGACTAAGGCTAGGGCACCCCTAGCCTTAGGCTAGGACACACCTAGGCTTAGGCTAGGGCACCCCTAGGCTTAGGCTAGGGCACCCCTAGGCTTAGGCTAGGGCACCCCTAGGTTTAGGCGAGGGCGCCCCAAGGCTTAGGCTAAGGCTAGGGCTCCCCTAGACTAAGGCTAGGGCACGCCTAGGCTCAGGCTAGGGCACCCCTAGGCTTAGGCTTGGACGCCCGTATGCTTAGGCTAGGGCAGCCCTAGGCTTAGGCTAGGGCACCCCTAGGCTTAGGCTAAGGATAGGGCTCCCCTAGCCTAAGGCTAGGGCTCCCCTAGTCTAAGGCTAGGGCAACCCTAGGCTTAGGCTAGGGCACACCTAGGCTTAGCCTAGGGCTAGGGCTCCACTAACCTCAGGTTAGGGCACCCCTAGACTCAGGCTAGGGCACCCCTAAGCTTAGGCTAGGGCAATCGTAGGCTTAGGCTAAGGCTAGGGCTCCCTCGCCTAAGGCTACGGCACCCCTAGGCTTAGGCTAGGGTACCCCTAGGCTTAGGCTAGGGCACCCCTAGGCTTAGGCTAGGGCACCCCTAGGCTCAGGCTAGGGCACCCCTAGGCTTAGGCTAGGGCACCCCTAGGCTTAGGCTAGGGCACCCCTAGGCTTAGGCTAAGTCTACGGCTCCCCTAGCCTCAGGCTACGGCACCCCAAGCACTGGCTATGGCACCCCTAGGCTTAGGCTAGGGCAATCCTAGCCTAGACTAAATCTAGGGCTCCCCTAGCCTCAGGCTAGGGTACCCGTAGGCTCAGGCTGGTGCACCCCCAGGCTCAGGCAAGGGCACCCCTAGGCTTAGGCTCGGGCACCCCTAAGCTTAGGCTAGGGCACCCTAGGCGTAGGCTAAGGCTAGGGATCCCCTAGGCTTAGGCTAAGGATAGGGCTCCCCTAGCCTAAGGCTAGGGCTCCCCTAGTCTAAGGCTAGGGCAACCCTAGGCTTAGGCTAGGGCACACCTAGGCTTAGCCTAGGGCTAGGGCTCCACTAACCTCAGGTTAGGGCACCCCTAGACTCAGGCTAGGGCACCCCTAAGCTTAGGCTAGGGCAATCGTAGGCTTAGGCTAAGGCTAGGGCTCCCCTCGCCTAAGGCTACGGCACCCCTAGGCTTAGGCTAGGGTACCCCTAGGCTTAGGCTAGGGCACCCCTAGACTTAGGCTAGGGCACCCCTAGGCTCAGGCTAGGGCACCCCTAGGCTTAGGCTAGGGCACCCCTAGGCTTAGGCTAGGGCACCCCTAGGCTTAGGCTAAGTCTACGGCTCCCCTAGCCTCAGGCTAGGGCACCCCAAGCACTGGCTATGGCACACCTAGGCTTAGGCTAGGGCAATCCTAGGCTAGACGAAATCTAGGGCTCCCCTAGCCTCAGGCTAGGGTACCCGTAGGCTCAGGCTGGTGCACCCCCAGGCTCAGGCAAGGGCACCCCTAGGCTTAGGCTCGGGCACCCCTAGGCTTAGGCTAGGGCACCCTAGGCCTAGGCTAAGGCTAGGGCTCCCCTTGCCTAAGGCTAGGGCACCCCTAGGCTTAGGGTAGGGCAACACTAGGCTTAGGCTCGGGCACCCCTAGGCTTAGGCTAAGGCCAGGGGACCCCTAGGCTTAGGCTAAACCACCCCTACGCTTAGGCTAGGGCACCCCTAAGTTTAGGCTAGGGCACCCCTAGGCTTAGGCTTAGTCAAGGGCACCCCTAGGCTTAGGCTAAGGCTAGGGCTCCCCTAGTCTAAGGCTAAGGCACCCCTAAGCTTAGGCTAGGGAACCCCTAGACGTTGGCTAGGGCACCCCTAGGCTTAGGCTAGGGCAACCCTAGGCTTAGTTTAGGGCACCCCTAGGCTTAGGCTAGGGCACCCCTAGGCTTAGGCTAGGGCACCCCTAGGCTTAGGCTAGGGCACCCCAAGGCTTAGGCTAGGGCACCCCTAGGCTTAGGCTAGGACACCCCTAGGCTTAGGCTAAGGCTAGGGATCCCCAAGACCAAGGGCTGGGCACCCCTAGGCTTAGGGTAGGGCACCCCTAGGCTTAGGTTAGGGCACCCCTAGGCTTAGGCTAGGGCTCCCAGGCTTAGGCTAGGGCACCCCTAGGCTTAGGCTAAGGCTAGGGCTCCCCTAGCCTAAGGCTAGGGCACCCCTATGCTTAGGCTAGGGCACCCCTAGCCTAAGGCTAGGGCACCCCTAGGCTTAGGCTAGGGCACCCCTAGGTTTAGGCTAGGGCACCCCTAGGCTTGGGCAAAGGCTAGGGCTCCCATAGCCTAAGGCTAGGGCACACCTAAGCTCAGGCTAGGGCACCCCTAGGCTTAGGCAAGGGCACCCATAGGCTTAGGCTAGGGCACCCCTAGGCTTAGGCTAAGTCTACGGCTCCCCTAGCCTCAGGCTAGGGCAGCCCTAGACACTGGCTATGGCACCCCTAGGCTTAGGCTAGGGCAATCCTAGGCTTAGGCTAAGGCAAGGGGACCCCTAGCCTTAGGCTAAACCACCCCTACGCTTAGGCTAGGGCACCCCTAGGTTTAGGCTAGGGCACCCCTAGACTTAGGCTAAAGCTAGGACTCCCCTAGGCTTAGGCTAGGGCACCCCTAGGCTAAGGCTAGGGCACCCCTAGGCTAAGGCTAGGGCACCCCTAGGCTTAGGGTAGGGCTAGGGGACCCCTAGGCTTAGGCTAAGGAACCCCAAGGCTTAGGCTAAGGCAACCCTAGGCTTAGGCTAGGGCACCCCTAGGCTTAGGCTTAGGCAAGGGCACCCCTAGGCTTAGGCTATGGCTAGGGCTCCCCTAGTCTAAGGCTAGGGCACCCTTAGGCGTAGATTAGGGCACCCCTAGGCTTAGGCTAGGGCTCCCCTAGGCTTAGGCTAGGGCACCCCTAGGCCTAGGCTAGGGCACCCCTAGGCTTAGACTAAGGCTAGGGCTTCCCTAGCCTAAGGCTAGGGCACCCCTAGGCTTAGGTAGGGAACCCCTAAACTTAGGTTAGGGCACCCCTATGCTTAGGCTAGGCACCCCTAGACGTAGGCTAGGGCACCCCTAGGCTTAGGCTGGGGCACCCCTAAGCTTAGGCTAAGGCTAGGGCTCCACTTGCCTAAGGCTAGGGTACCCCTAGGCTTAGGCTACGGCACCGCTAGGCTTAGGCTAGGGCACCCCAAGGCTTCGGCTAAGGCGAGGACTCCCCTAGCCTAAGGATAGGGCACCCCTAGGCTTAGGCTAGGGTACCCCTAGGCTTGGACTAAGGCTCGGGTTACCCTAGCCTCAGGCTAGGGCATCCCTAGGTTTAGGATAAGGCTAGGGCTCCCCTAGCCTAAGACTAGGGCACCCCTAGGCTTAGGCTAGGGCACCCCTAGGCTTAAGATAGGGCACCCGTAGCTTAGGCTAAGGCTAGCGCTCCCCTAGCCTAAGGCTAGGGCACCCTAGGCTTTGGCAAGGACACCCTTAAGCTTAGGATCAGGAACTTCTAGGCTTAGGCTAGTGCACTCCTAGGCTTAGGCTAGGGCACCCCTAGGATTAGGCTAAGGCTAGGGCTCCCCTAGCCTAAGGCTAGGGCACCCCTAGGCTTAGTCAAGGTCACCCCTAGGCTTAGGCTATGGCACCCCAAGGCTTAGGCTAATGCACCCCTAGGCTTACGCTAAGGTTAGGGCTCTCCTAGCCTAAGGCTAGGGTACCCTAGGCTTAGGCTAGGGCAGCCCTAGGCTTAGGCTAGGGCACCCCTAGGATTAGGCTAAGGCTAGGGCTCCCCTAGCCTAAGGCAAGGGCACCCCTAGGCTTAGGCTAGGGCACCCCTAGGATTAGTTTAGGGCAACCCTAGGCTTAGGCTAGGGCACCCCTAGGCTTAGGCTAGGGTACCCCTAGGCTTAGGCTAGGGTAGCCATAGGCTTAGGCTAAGGCTAGGGATCCCCTATCCTAAGGGCTGGGCACCCCTAGGCTTAGGCTAGGGCACCCCTAGGCTTAGGCTAGGGCAGCCCTAGGCTTAGGCTAGGGCACCCTAAGCTTAGGTTAGGGCACCCCTAGGCTTAGGCTAGGGCACCCCTAGGCTTAGGCTAGGGCACCACTAGGCTTAGGCTAGGGCAGCCCTAGGCTTAGGCTAAGGGTAGGCTCGCCTAGCCTAAGGCTAGGGCACCCCTAGGCTAGGCTAGGGCTCCCCTAGGCTTAGGCTAGGGCCCCCCTAGGCTTAGGCTAGGGCTAGGGCTTCCCTAGCCTAAGGCTAGGGCACCCCTAGGCTTAGGTAGGGAACCCCTAAACTTAGGTTAGGGCACCCTATGCTTAGGCTAGGCACCCCTAGACGTAGGCTAGGGCACCCCTAGGCTTAGGCTGGGGCACCCCTAAGCTTAGGCTAAGGCGAGGAATCCCCTAGCCTAAGGATAGGGCACCCCAAGCCTTAGGCTAGGGTACCCCTAGGCTTCGACTAAGAGTCGGGTTGCCCTAGCCTAATGCTAGGGCACCCCTAGGTTTAGGATAAGGCTAGGGCTCCCCTAGCCTAAGACTAGGGCACCCCTAGGCTTAGGCTAGGGCACCCCTAGGCTTAGGCTATTGCACCCATAGGATTAGGCAAGGGGAGCCCTAGGCTTAGGCTAGGGCACCCCTAGGATTAGGCTAAGGCTAGGGCTCCCCTAGCCTAAGGCAAGGGCACCCCTAGGCTTAGTTTCGGTCACCCCTAGGCTTAGGCTTTGGCTCCCCTATGCTTAGGCTAAGGATAG
Source organism: Tenrec ecaudatus (assembly GCF_050624435.1). NCBI lineage: Eukaryota > Metazoa > Chordata > Mammalia > Afrosoricida > Tenrecidae > Tenrec > Tenrec ecaudatus. The sequence continues at coordinate 169,967 of NW_027457690.1, forward strand.
GGATCCCTAGCCTAAGGCAAAGGCACCCCTAGGCTTAGGCTAGGGCACCCCTAGACTTTGGCTAGGGCACTCCGAGGCTTAGGCTAGGGCACCCCTAGACTTTGCCTAGGGCACACCTAGACTTAGGCTAGGGCACCCCTAGGCTTAGTTTAGGGCACCCCTAGGCTTAGGCAAGGGCACCCTTAGCCTTAGGCTAGGGCACCCCTAGGCTTAGGCTAGGGCACCCCTAGGCTTGGGCAAAGGCTAGGGCTCCCATAGCCTAAGGCTAGGGCACCCCTAGGCTCAGGCTAGGGCACCCCTAGGCTTAGGCTAGGGCACCCCTAGGCTTAGGCTAGGGCTACCCTAGGCTTAGTCTAAGTCTACGGCTCCCCTAGCCTCAGGCTAGGTTACCCCTAGACACTGGCTATGGCAGCCCTAGGCTTAGGCTAGCGCAATCCTAAGCTAGACTAAATCTAGAGCTCCCCTAGCCTCAGGCTAGGGCACCCGTAGACTCAGTCTGGTGCACCCCTAGGCTCAGGCATGGGCACCCCTAGGCTTAAGCTAAGGCACCCCTAGGCTTAGGCTAGGGCACCCCTAAGCTTAGGCTAGGGCACCCAAGGCGTAGGCTAAGGCTAGGGTTCCCCTACCCTAAGGCTAGGGCACCCCTAGGCTTAGTGTACGGCAACCCTAGGCTTAGGCTCGGGCACCCCTAGGCTTAGGCTAAGGCTAAGGGACCCTAGGCTTAGGCTAAACCACCCCTACGCTTAGGCTAGGGCACCCCTAGGGTTTAGGCTAGGGCACCCCTAGGCTTAGGGCTAAAGCTAGGACTCCCCTAGGCTTAGGCTAGGGCACCCCTAGGCTAAGGCTACGGCACCCCTAGGCTTAGGCTAGGGCTAGGGGACCCCTAGGCTTAGGCTAAGGCACCGCTAGGCTTAGGCTAGGGCACTCCTAGGCTTGGGCTAGGGCACCCCTAGGCGTAGGCTAGGGCAGCCCTAGGCTTAGGCTAGGGCACCCCTAGGATTAGGCTAAGGCTAGGGCTCCCCTAGCCTAAGGCAAGGGCACCCCTAGGCTTAGGCTAGGGAACCCCTAGGCTTAGTTTAGGGCACCCCTAGGCTTAGGCTAGGGCACCCCTAGGCTTAGGGTAGGGCACCCCTAGGCTTAGGCTAGGGTACCGCTAAGCTTAGGCTAGGGCAGCCATAGGCTTAGGCTAGGGCTAGGGATCCCCTATCCTAAGGGCTGGGCACCCCTAGGCTTAGGCTAGGGCACCCCTAGGCTTAGGCTAGGGCACCCCTAGGCTTAGGCTAGGGCACCCCTAGGCTTAGTGTACGGCAACCCTAGGCTTAGGCTCGGGCACCCCTAGGCTTAGGCTAAGGCTAAGGGACCCCTAGGCTTAGGCTAAACCACCCCTACGCTTAGGCTAGGGCACCCCTAGGTTTAGGCTAGGGCACCCCTAGGCTTAGGCTAAAGCTAGGACTCCCCTAGGCTTAGGCTAGGGCACCCCTAGGCTAAGGCTACGGCACCCCTAGGCTTAGGCTAGGGCTAGGGGACCCCTAGGCTTAGGCTAAGGCACCGCTAGGCTTAGGCTAGGGCACTCCTAGGCTTGGGCTAGGGCACCCCTAGGCGTAGGCTAGGGCAGCCCTAGGCTTAGGCTAGGGCACCCCTAGGATTAGGCTAAGGCTAGGGCTCCCCTAGCCTAAGGCAAGGGCACCCCTAGGCTTAGGCTAGGGAACCCCTAGGCTTAGTTTAGGGCACCCCTAGGCTTAGGCTAGGGCACCCCTAGGCTTAGGGTAGGGCACCCCTAGGCTTAGGCTAGGGTACCGCTAAGCTTAGGCTAGGGCAGCCATAGGCTTAGGCTAGGGCTAGGGATCCCCTATCCTAAGGGCTGGGCACCCCTAGGCTTAGGCTAGGGCACCCCTAGGCTTAGGCTAGGGCACCCCTAGGCTTAGGCTAGGGCACCCCTAGGCTTAGGCTAGGGCTCCCCTAGGCTTAGGCTAAGGCTAGGGCTCCCCTAGCCTAAGGCTAGGGCACCCCTAGGCTTAGGCTGGGGCACCCCTAGCCTAAGGCTAGGGCACCCCTAGGCTTAGGCTAGGGCACCCCTAGGCTTGGGCAAAGGCTAGGGCTCCCATAGCCTAAGGCTAAGGCACCCCTAGGCTCAGGCTAGGGCACCCTTAGGCTTAGGCTAGGGCACCCCTAGGCTTAGGCTAGGGCACCCCTAGGCTTGGGCAAAGGCTAGGGCTCCCATAGCCTCAGGCTAGGGCACTCCTAGACACTGGCTATGGCACACCTAGGCTTAGGCTAGGGCAATCCTAGGCTAGACGAAATCTAGGGCTCCCCTGGCCTCAGGCTAGGGCACCCGTAGGCTAAGGCTGGTGCACCCCCAGGCTCAGGCAAGGGCACCCCTAGGCTTAGGCTAGGGCACCCCTAGGCTTAGGCTAGGGCACCCCTAGGCTTAGGGTAGGGCACCCATAGGCTTAGGCTAAGGCTAGGGGACCCCTAGGCTTAGGCTAAACCACCCCTACGCTTAGGCTAGGGCACCCCTAGGTTTAGGCTAGGGCACCCCTAGGCTTAGGCTAAAGCTAGGACTCCCCTAGGCTTAGGATAGGACACCCCTAGGCTAAGGCTATGGCACCCCTAGGCTTAGGCTAGGGCTCGGGAACCCCTAGGCTTAGGCTAAGGCACCCCTAGGCTTAGGCTAGGGCACCCCTAGGCTTAGGCTAGGGCACCCCGAGGCTTAGGCTAGGGCATCCCTAGGCTTAGGCTTAGGCAAGGGCACCCGTAGGCTTAGGCTAAGGCTAGGGCTCCCCTAGTCTAAGGCTAGGGCACCCTTAGGCTTAGACTAGGGCACCCCTAGGCTTAGGCTAGGGCTCCGCTAGGCTTAGGCTAGGGCACCCCTAGGCTTAGTCTAGGGCAACCCTAGGCCTAGGCTAGGGCACCCCTATGCTTAGGCTAAGGCTAGGGCTTCCCTAGCCTAAGGCTAGGGCACCCCTAGGCTAAGGTAGGGAACCCCTAAACTTAGGTTAGGGCACCCCTATGCTTAGGCTAGGCACCCCTAGACGTAGGCTAGGGCACCCCTAGGCTTAGCCTGGGGCACACCTAAGCTTAGGCTAAGGCGAGGAATCCCCTAGCCTAAGGATAGGGCACCCCTAGGTTTAGGCTAGGGTACACCGAGGCTTGCACTAAGGCTCGGGTTACCATAGCCTAAGGCTAGGGCACCCCTAGGTTTAGGATAAGGCTAGGGCTCCCCTAGCCTAAGACTAGGGCACCCCTAGGCTTAGGCTAGGGCACCCCTAGGCTTAAGATATGGCACCCATAGGCTTAGGCTAAGGCTAGGGCTCCCCTAGCCTAAGGCTAGGGCACCCCTAGTCTTTAGCAAGGACACCCCTAGGCTTAGGATCAGGAACTTCTAGGCTTAGTCTAGTGCACTCCTAGTCTTAAGCTAGGGCACCCCTAGGATTAGGCTAAGGCTAGGGCTCCCCTAGCCTAAGGCTAGGGCACCCCTTGGCTTAGTCTAGGACACCCCTAGGCTTAGGCTAGGGCACCCCACGGCTTAGGCTAATGCACCCGTAAGCTTACGCTAAGGTTAGGGCTCCCCTAGCCTAAGGTTAGGGCTCCCCTAGCCTAAGGCTAGGGCAGCCCTAGGCTTAGGCTAAGGCTAGGGCTCTCTTAGCCTTAGGCTAGGGCTCCCCTAGCCTTAGGCTAAGGCACTTTTAGGCTTAGGCTAAGGCTAGGGCTCCCCTAGCCTTAAGCTAGGGCACCCCTAGGCTTAGGATAAGGCTAGGGCTCCCCTCCCCTTAGGCTAGGACACTCCTAGGCTTAGGCTAGCGCTCCCCTAGCGTTAGGTAAGGGCACCCCTAGGCTTAGGCTATGGCTCCCCGAGCCTTAGGCTATGGCTCCCCTAATCTTAGGCTAGTGTTCCCCTAACCTTAGGCTAGGGCACCCCTAGGCTTAGGCTAAGGCTAGGGCTCCGCTAGCCTTAGGCTAGGGCTCCCCTAGGCTTAGGCTAAGGCTAGGGCTCCCTAGCCTTAAGTTAGGCCTCCTCTAGCCTTAGGCTAGGGCACCCCTAGGCTTAGGCTAAGGCTAGGGCTCCCTTAGAATTAGGCGAGGGCACCCCTAGGCTTAGGCTAAATCTAGGGCTCCCCTAGCCTTAGGCTAGGGCACCCCTAGGCTTAGGCTAAGGCTAGGGCTCCCCTAGCCTTAGGCTAGGGCTCCCCTAGGCTTAGGCTAAGGCTAGGGCTCCCTAGCCTTAGGTTAGGCCTCCTCTAGCCTTAGGCTAGGGCAGCCCTAGGCTTAGGCTAAGGCTAGGGCTCCCCTAGCCTTAGCCTAGGGCTCCCCTAGCCTTAGGTAGGGCACCCCTAGGCTTAGGCTAAGGCTAGCGCTCCCCTAGCCTTAGGCTAAGGCACTTTTAGGCTTAGGCTAAGGCTAGGGCTCCCCTAGCCTTAAGCTAGGTGTCCCCTAACTTTAGGCTAGGGCACACCTAGCCTTAGGTTAGGGCACCCCAAGGCTTAGCCTAAGTCTAGGGCTCCCCTAGCCTTAGGCAAGGGCAGCCCTAGGCTTAGGCTAAGGCTAGGGCTCCCCTAGCCGTAGGTTAGGGTTCCCGTAGCCTTAGGCTAGGGCACCCCTAGGCTTAGGCTAAGGCTAAGGCTCCCCTAGCCTTAGGTTAGGGCTCCCTAGCCTTAGGCTAGGGCACCCCCAGGGTTAGGCTAAGGCTAGGGCTCCCCTAGACTTAGGCTAGGACTCCCCTAGGCTTAGGCTAAGGCTAAGGCTCCCCGAGCCTTAGGCTAGGGCTCCCCGAACCTTAGGCTATGGCTCCCCTAGTCTTAGGCTTGTGTTCCCCTAACCTTAGGCTAGGGCACCCCTAGGCTTAGGCTAAGGCTAGGGCTCCACTAGCCTTAGGCTAGTGCTCCCCTAGCCTTAGGCTAGGGCACGCCTAGGCTTAGGCCAAGGCTCGGGCTCCCTTAGCCTTAGGCTAGGCCTCCCTTCGCCTTAGGCTAGGGCACACCTAGGCTTAGGCTAAATTTAGCGCTCCCCTAGCCTTATGCTAGGGGTCCCCTAACTTTAGGCTAGGGCACACCTAGCCTTAGGCTAGGGCACCCCTAGGCTTAGGCTAAAGCTAGAGCTCCCCTAGCCTTAGGCCAGTGCTCCCGTAGCCTTAGGCTGAGGCTTTTCTACCCTTAGGTTAGGGCACCCCTAGGCTTTGGCTAAGGCTAGCGTTCCCCTAGCCTTAGGCTATGGCACTTTTAGGCTTAGGCTAAGGCTAGGGCTCCCCTAGCCTTAGGTTAGGGCACCCCAAGGCTTAGCCTAAGTCTAGGGCTCCCCTAGCCTTAGGCAAAGGCACCCCTAGGCTTTGGCTAAGGCTAGCGTTCCCCTAGCCTTAGGCTAGGGCACCCCAAGGCTTAGCCTAAGTCTAGGGCTCCCCTAGCCTTAGGCAAGGGCACCCCTAGGCTTAGGCTAAGGCTAGGGCTCCCCTAGCCGTAGGTTCGGGTTCGCCTAGCCGTAGGCTAGGGCTCCCCTAGCCTTAGGCTAGGGCACCCCAAGGGTTAGGCTAAGGCTAGGGCTCCCCGAGCCTTAGGCTAAGGCTAGGGCTCCCCGAGCCTTAGGCTAGGGCTCCCCTAGGCTTAGGCTAAGGCTAGGGCTTCCCGAGCCTTAGGCTAGGGCTCCCCTAGCCTTAGGCTAGGGCACCCCTAGGCTTAGGCTAAGGCTAGGGCTCCCGGAGCCTTAGGCTAGGGCTCCCCGAACCTTAGGCTATGGATCCCCTAGCCTTAGGCTAATGTTCCCCTAACCTTAGGCTAGGGCACCCCTATGCTTAGGCTAAGGCTAGGGCTCCCCTAGCCTTAGGCTAGTGCTCCCCTTGCCTCAGGCTAGGGCACCCCTAGGCTTAGGCTAAGGCTAGGGCTCCCTTAGCCTTAGGCTAGGGCTCCCCTAGCGTTAGGCTAGGGCACACCTAGGCTTAGGCTAAGGCTAGGGCTCCCCTAGACTTAGGCTAGGGCACCCCTAGGCTTACCCTAAGGCTAGGGCACCCCTAGACTTAGTTTAGGGCTCCCCTAGCCTTAGGCTAGGGCACCCCTAGGCTTATGCTAAGGCTAGGGTACCCCTAGCCTTAGGTTAGGGCTCCCCATCCTTGGGCTAGGGCACCCCTAGGCTTAGTCTATGGCTAGGGCTCCCCTAGCCTTAGGTTAGGGCACCCCTAGGCTTAGGCTAAGGCTAGCGCTCCCCTAGCCTTATGCTAGGGCACCTATAGGCTTAGGCTAAGGCCAGGGTTCCCCTAGCCTTAGGCTATGGCACCCCTAAGCTTCGGCTAAGTCTAGGGCTCCCCTAGCCTTAGGCTAGCGCCCCCGTAGGCTTAGGCTAAGGCTAGGGCTCCCCTAGCTTTAGGCTAGGGCTCCCCTAGACTTAGGCTAGGGCACCCCTAGGCTTAGCCTAAGGCTAGGGCACCCCTAGACTTAGTTTAGTGCTCCCCTAGCCTTAGGCTAGGGCACCCCTAGGCTTATGCTAAGGCTAGGGTACCCCTAGCCTTAGTTTAGGGCTCCCCTAGCCTTGGGCTAGGGCACCCCTAGGCTTAGGCTAAGGCTAGGGCTCCCCTATCCTTAGGTTAGGGCACCCCTAGGCTTAGGCTAAGGCTAGCGCTCCCCTAGCCTTATGCTAGGGCACCTATAGGCTTAGGCTAAGGCCAGGGTTCCCCTAGCCTTAGGCTATGGCACCCCTAGGCTTAGGCTAAGTCTAGGGCTCCCCTAGCCTTAGGCTAGCGCCCCCGTAGGCTTAGGCTAAGGCTAGGGCTCTCCTAGCCTTAGCCTAGGGCTCCCCTAGCCTAAGGCTAGGGCTCCCCTAGCCTTAGGCTAGGGCTCCCCTAGCCTTAGGCTAGGGCTCCCATAGGCTTAGGCTAAGGCTAGGGCTCCCTAGCCTTAGGTTAGGCCTCCCCTAGCCTTAGGCTAGGGCACCCCTAGGCTTAGGCTAAGGCTAGGGCTCCCCTAGCCTTAGGCTAGGGCACCCCTAGGCTTAGGCTAAGGCTAGGGCTCCCCTCGCCTTAGGCTAGGGCACTCCTAGGCTTAGGCTAGCGCTCCCCTAGCGTTAGGTAAGGGCACACCTAGGCTTAGGCTAGGGCTCCCCGAGCCTTAGGCTAGGGCTCCCCGAACCATAGGCTATGGCTCCCCTAACCTTAGGCTAGTGTTCCCCTAACCTTAGGCTCCCCTAGCCTTAGGCTAGGGCTACCCTAGCCTTAGGCTAAGGCTAGGCCTCCCAGAGCCTTAGGCTAGGGCTCCCCTAGCCTTAGGCTAGGGCACCCCTAGGCTTAGGCTAAGGCTAACGCTCCCCGAGCCTTAGGCTAGGGCTACCCGACCTTAGGCTATGGCTCCCGTAGGCTTAGGCTAAGGCTAGGGCTCCCAAGCCTTAGGTTAGTGCTCCACGAGCTTTAGGCTAGGGCACCCCTAGGCTTAGGCTAGGGCAATTTTAGGCTTAGGCTAAGGCTAGGGCTCCCCTAGGCTTAGGTTCGGGCTCCACTAGCCTTAGGTTAGGGGCCTCTAACATTAGGCTAGGGCACACCTAGCCTTAGAATAGGGCTCCACTAGCCTTAGGCTAGGGCACCCCTAGGCTTAGGCTAAGTCTAGGGCTCCCCTAGCCTTAGCCTAGTGCTCCCCTAGCCTTAGGCTAGGGCACCCCTAGTCTTAGGCTAAGTCTAGGGCTCCCCTAGCCTTACGTTAGGGCTCCCCTAGCCTTAGTCTAGGGCACCCCTAGGCTTAGGCAAAGTCTAGGACTCCCCTAGCCCTAGGCTAGGGCTCCCCTAGCCTTACGCTAGTGGTCCCCTATCTTTAGGCTAGGGCACACCTAGATTTAGGCTAGGGCTCCCCTAGCCTTAGGCTAGGGCACCCCTAGGCTTAGGCTAAGGCAACGGCTCCCCTAGCCTTATTTTCGGGCACCCCTAGGCTTAGGCTAAGGTAGGGCTCCCCTAGCCTTAGGCTAGGGCTCCCCTAGCCTTAGGCTAAGGCACTTTTAGGCTTAGGCTAAGGCTAGGGCTCCCCTAGCCTTAAGCTAGGGCACCCCTAGGCTTAGGGTAAGGCTAGGGCTCCCCTCGCCTTAGGCTAGGGCACTCCTAGGCTTAGGATAGCGCTCCCCTAGCGTTAGGTAAGGGCACCCCTAGGCTTAGGCTAGGGCTCCCCGAGCCTTAGGCTAGGGCTCCCCGAACCTTAGGCTATGGCTCCCCTAATCTTAGGCTAGTGTTCCCCTAACCTTAGGCTAGGGCACCCCTAGGCTTAGGCTAAGGCTAGGGCTCCCTAGCCTTAGGTTAGGCCTCCTCTAGCCTTAGGCTAGGGCACCCCTAGGCTTAGGCTAAGGCTAGGGCTCCGCTAGCCTTAGGCTAGGGCTCCCCTAGGCTTAGTCTAAGGCTAGGGCTCCCTAGCCTTAGGTTAGGCCTCCTCTAGCCTTAGGCTAGGGCACCCCTAGGCTTAGGCTAAGGCTAGGGCTCCCCTAGAATTAGGCGAGGGCACCCCTAGGCTTAGGCTAAGGCTAGGGCTCCCTAGCCTTAGGTTAGGCCTCCTCTAGCCTTAGGCTAGGGCACCCCTAGGCTTAGGCTAAGGCTAGGGCTCCCCTAGAATTAGGCGAGGGCACCCCTAGGCTTAGGCTAAATCTAGGGCTCCGCTAGCCTTAGGCTAGGGCTCCCCTAGGCTTAGGCTAAGGCTAGGGCTCCCTAGCCTTAGGTTAGGCCTCCTCTAGCCTTAGGCTAGGGCACCCCTAGGCTTAGGCTAAAGCTAGAGCTCCCCTAGCCTTAGGCCAGTGCTCCCGTAGCCTTAGGCTAGGGCTTTTCTACCCTTAGGTTAAGGCACCCCTAGGCTTTGGCTAAGGCTAGCGTTCCCCTAGCCTTAGGCAAGGGCAGCCCTAGGCTTAGGCTAAGGCTAGGGCTCCCCTAGCCGTTGGTTAGGGTTCCCGTAGCCTTAGGCTAGTGCTCCCCTAGCCTTAGGCTAGGGCACCCCTAGGCTTAGGCTAAGGCTAAGGCTCCCCTAGCCTTAGGTTAGGGCTCCCTAGCCTTAGGCTAGGGCACCCCTAGGGTTAGGCTAAGGCTAGGGCTCCCTGAGCCTTAGGCTACGGCTCCCCGAACCTTAGGCTATGGCTCCCCTAGCCTTAGGCTTGTGTTCCCCTAACCTTAGGCTAGGGCACCCCTAGGCTTAGGATAAGGCTAGGGCTCCACTAGCCTTAGGCTAGTGCTCCCCTAGCCTTAGGCTAGGGCACGCCTAGCCTTAGGCTAAGGCTAGGGCTCCCTTAGCCTTAGGCTAGGGCTCCCTTCGCCTTAGGCTAGGGCACACCTAGGCTTAGGCTAAGTCTAGCGCTCCCCTAGCCTTATGCTAGGGGTCCCCTAACTTTAGGCTAGGGCACACCTAGCCTTAGGCTAGGACACCCCTAGGCTTAGGCTAAGGCTAGGGCTCCCCTAGCCTTAGCCTAGTGATCCCCTAGCCTTAGGCTAGGGCACCCCTAGGCTTAGGCTAAGTCAAGGACTCCCCTAGCCTTACGTTAGGGCACACCTAGGCTTAGGCTAAGTCTAGGGCTCCCCTAGCCTTAGGCTAGGGCACCCCTAGGCTTAGGCTAAAGCTAGAGCTCCCCTAGACTTAGGCCAGTGCTCCAGTAGCCTTAGGCTGAGGCTTTTCTACCCTTAGGTTAGGGCACCCCTAGGCTTAGGCTAAGGCTAGGGCTCCCCTAGCCGTAGGTTAGGGTTCGCCTAGCCTTAGGTTAGGGCTCCCCTAGCCTTAAAATAGGGCACCCCTAGGCTTAGGCTAAGGCTAAGGCTCCCCTAGCCTTAGGTTAGGGCTCCCTAGCCTTAGACTAGGGCACCCCAAGGGTTAGCCTAAGGCTTGGGCTCCCCTAGCCTTAGGCTAGGGCTCCCCTAGGCTTAGGCTAAGGCTAGGGCTCCCCGAGCCTTAGGCTAAGGCTAGGGCTCCCCGAGCCTTAGGCTAGGGCTCCGCTAGCCTTAGGCTAGGGCACCCCTAGGCTTAGGCTAAGGCTAGGGATCCCGGAGCCTTAGCCTAGGGCTCCCCGAACCTTAGGCTATGGATCCCCTAGCTTTAGGCTAATGTTCCCCTAACCTTAGGCTAGGGCACCCCTAGGCTTAGTCTAAGGCTAGGGCTCCCCTAGCCTTAGGCTAGTGCTCCCCTAGCCTCAGGCTAGGGCACCCCTATGCTTACCCTAAGGCTAGGGCTTCCTTAGCCTTAGGCTAGGGCTCCCCTAGCGTTAGGCTAAGGCACACCTAGGCTTAGGCTAAGGCTAGGGCTCCCCTAGACTTAGGCTAGGGCACCCCTAGGCTTAGCCTAAGGCTAGGGCACCCCTAGACTTAGTTTAGGGCTCCCCTAGCCTTAGGCTAGGGCACCCCTAGGCTTAGGCTAAGGCTAGGGTACCCCTAGCCTTAGGTTAGGGCTCCCCTAGCCTTGGGCTAGGGCACCCCTAGGCTTAGGCTAAGGCTAGCGCTCCCCTAGCCTTATGCTAGGGCACCTATAGGCTTAGGCTAAGGCCAGGGCTCCCCTAGCCTTAGGCTAGGGCACCCCTAGGCTTAGGCTAAGTCTAGGGCTCCCCTAGCCTTAGGATAGGGCCCCCGTAGGCTTAGGCTAAGGCTAGGGCTCCCCTAGCCTTAGCCTAGGGCTCCCCTAGCCTTAGGCTAGGGCTCCCCTAGCCTTAGGCTAGGGCTCCCCTAGCCTTAGGTTAGGCCTCCCCTAGCCTTAGGCTAGAGCACCCCTAGGCTTAGGCTAACGCTAGGGCTCCCCTAGCCTTAGGCTAGGGCACCCCTTGGCTTAGGCTAAGGCTAGGGCTCCCCTCGCCTTAGGCTAGGGCACTGCCAAGCTTAGGCTAGCGCTCCCCTAGCTTTAGGTAAGGGCACACCTAGGCTTAGGCTAGGGCTCCCTGAGCCTTAGGCTAGGGCTCCCCGAACCGTAGGCTATGGCTCCCCTAACCTTAGGCTAGTGTTCCCCTAACCTTAGGCTAGGTCACCCCTAGGCTTAGGATAAGGCTAGGGCTCACCTAGCCTTAGGCTAGGGCTCCCCTAGCCTTAGGCTAGGGCTCCACTAGGCTTAGGCTAAGGCTAGGGCTCCCTAGCCTTAGGTTAGGCCTCCTCTAGCCTTAGGCTAGAGCACCCCTAGGCTTAGGCTAACGCTAGGGCTCCCCTAGCCTTAGGCTAGGGCACCCCTAGGCTTAGGCTAAGGCTAGGGCTCCCCTCACCTTAGACTAGGGCACTCCTAGGCTTAGGCTAGCGCTCCCCTAGCGTTAGGTAAGGGCACACCTAGGCTTAGGCTAGGGCTCCCCGAGCCTTAGGCTAGGGCTCCCCGAACCGTAGCTTATGGCTCCCCTAACCTTAGGCTAGTGTTCCCCTAACCTTAGGCTAGGTCAACCCTAGGCTTAGGATAAGGCTAGGGCTCACCTAGCCTTAGGTTAGGGCTCCCCTAGCCTTAGGCTAGGGCTCCCCTAGCCTTAGGCTAGGGCACCCCTAGGCTTAGGCTAAGGCTAGTGCTCCCCTAGCCTTAGACTAGGGCTCCCCTAGGCTTAGGCTAAGGCTAGGGCTCCCAGAGTCTTAGGCTAGGGCTACCCGACCTTAGGCTATGGCTCCCGTAGGCTTAGGCTAAGGCTAGGGCTCCCTTGCCTTTGGTTAGTGCTCCACGAGCTTTAGGCTAGGGCACCCCTAGGCTTAGGCTAGGGCACTTTTAGGCTTAGGCTAAGGCTAACGCTCCCCGAGCCTTAGGCTAGGGCTACCCGACCTTAGGCTATGGCTCCCGTAGGCTTAGGCTAAGGCTAGGGCTCCCTTGCCTTTGGTTAGTGCTCCAAGAGCTTTAGGCTAGGGCACCCCTAGGCTTAGGCTAGGGCACTTTTAGGCTTAGGCTAAGGCTAGGGCTCCCCTAGGCTTAGGTTAGGGCTCCACTAGCCTTAGGCTAGGGCACCCCTAGGCTTAGGCTAAGCCTAGGACTCCCCTAGCCTTATGCTAGGGCTCCCCTAGCCTTAGGCTAGGGCTCCCCTATCTTTAGGCTAGGGCTCCCCTAGCCTTAGGTTAGGGCACTTTTAGGCTTAGGGTAAGGCTAGGGCTCCCCTAGCCTTAGGCTAGGGCACCCCTAGGCTTAGGCTAAGGCTAGGGCTCCCCTAGCCTTAGGTTGGAAACCCCTAGGACTAGGCTAAGGCTAGGGCTCCCCTAGCCTTAGGTTAGGGGCCCCTAACATTAGGCTAGGGCACACCTAGCCTTAGGCTAGGGCTCCCCTAGCCTTAGGCTAGGGCACTTTTAGGCTTAGGCTAAGGCTAGGGCTCCCCTAGCCTTAGCCTAGTGCTCCCCTAGCCTTAGGCTAGGGCACCCCTAGGCTTAGGCTAAGTCTAGGGCTCCCCTAGCCTTACGCTAGGGCTCCCCTAGCCTTAGTCTAGGGCACCCCTAGGCTTAGGCTAAGTCTACGACTCCCCTAGCCCTAGGCTAGGGCTCCCCTAGCCTTATGCTAGTGGTCCCCTATCTTTAGGCTAGGGCACACCTAGCCTTAGGCTAGGGCTCCCCTAGCGTTAGGCTAGGGCACTTTTTGGCTTCGGCTAAGGCTAGGGCTCCCCTAGACTTAGGCTAGTGCTCCCCTAGCCTTAGGCTAGGGCACCCCTAGGCTTAGGCTAAGGCAACGGCTCCCCTAGCCTTATTTTCGGGCACCCCTAGGCTTAGGCTAAGGCTAGCGCTCCCCTAGCCTTAGGCTAGGGCATCCCTAGGCATAGGCTAAGTCTAGGGCTCCCCTAGCCTTAGGCCAGGGCTCCCCTAGCCTTAGGCTAGGGCTTTTCTACCCTTAGGTTAGGGCACCCCTAGGCTTAGGCTAAGGCTAACGCTCCCCTAGCCTTAGGCTAGGGCTCCCCTAGCCTTAGGCTAGGGCACCCCTAGGCTTAGGCTAAGGCTAGGGCTCCCGGAGCCTTAGGCTAGGGCTCCCCGAACCTTAAGCTTTGGCTCCCCTAGCCTTAGGCTATTGCTCCCCTAGCCTTAGGCTAGGGCACCACTAGGCATAGCCTAAGGCTAGGGCACACCGATACATAGTTTAGGGCTCCCCTAGCCTTAGGCTAGGGCACCCCTAGGCTTAGGCTAAGGCTAGGGCTCCCCTAGCCTTGGGCTAGGGCACCCCTAAGCTTAAGCTAAGGTTAGGGCTCCCCTAGCCTTAGGCTAGGGCTCCGCTAGCCTTAGGCTAGGGCTCCCCTAGCTTTGGCTAGGGCACCTATAGGCTTAGGCTAAGGCTAGTGCTCCCCTAGAATTAGGCTAGGTCAAACCTAGGCTTAGGCTAAATCTAGGGCTCCGCTAGCCTTAGCCTAGGGCTCCCCTACCCTTAGGTAGGGCACCCCTAGGCTTAGGCTAAGGCTAGCGCTCCCCTAGCCTTAGGCTAAGGCACTTTTAGGCTTAGGCTAAGGCTAGGGCTCCCCTAGCCTTAAGCTAGGGCACCCCTAGGCTTGGGCTAAGGCTAGGGCTCCCCTCGCCTTAGGCTAGCGCACTCCTAGGCTTAGGCTAGCGCTCCACTAGCGTTAGGTAAGGGCACCCCTAGGCTTAGGCTAAGGCTCCCCGAGCCTTAGGCTAGGGCTCCCTGAACCTTAGGCTATGGCTCCCCTAACCTTAGGCTAGTGTTCCCCTAACCTTAGGCTAGAGCACCCCTAGGCTTAGGCTAATGTTAGGGCTCCGCTAGCCTTAGGCTAGGGCTCCCCTAGCCTTAGGCTAGGGCTCCCCTAGCCTTAGGCTAGGGAACCCATAAGCTTAGGCTAAGGCTAGTGCTCCCTTAGCCTTAGGCTAGGGCTCCCCTAGGCTTAGGGTAAGGCTAGGGCTCCCCTAGCCTTAGGCTAGGGCTCCCCTAGCCTTAGGCTAGGGCTCCCCTAGTCTTAGGCTAGGGCACCCCTAGGCTTAGGCTAAGGCTAGTGCTCTCCTAGCCTTAGGCTAGGGCTCCCCTAGGTTTAGGCTAAGGCTAGGTCTCCCCGAGCCTTAGGCTAGTGCTACCCGAACCTTAGGCTATGGTTACCCTAGGCTTAGGCTAAGGCTAGGGCTCCCTACCCTAGGTTAGGGCTCCCCTAGCTTTAGGCTAGGGCACCACTAGGCTTAGGCTAGGGCACTTTTAGACTTAGGCTAAGGCTAAGGCTAGGGCTCCCCTAGCCTTAGGCTAGGGCACCCATAGGCTTAGGCTAAGTCTAGGGCACCCCTAGCCTTAGGCTAGGGCACACCTAGCCTTAGGCTAGGGAACCCCTAGGCTTAGGCTAAGACTAGGGCTCTCCTAGCCTTAGGTTAGGGCTCCCTTAGCGTTAGGCTAGGGCACCCCTAGGCATAGGCTAAGCCTAGGACTCCCCAACCTTAGGCTAGGGCTCCCCTAGCCTTATGCTAGTGCTCCCCTAGAATTAGGCTAGGGCACACCTAGGCTTAGGCTAAATCTAGGGCTCCGCTAGCCTTAGCCTAGGGCTCCCCTAGCCTTAGGTAGGGCACCCCAAGGTTTAGGCTAAGGCTAGCGCTCCCCTAGCCTTAGGCTAAGGCACTTTTAGGCTTAGGCTAAGGCTAGGGCTCCCCTAGCCTTAAGCTAGGGCACCCCTGGGCTTAGGCTAAGGCTAGGGCTCCCCTCGCCTTAGGCTAGGGCACTCCTAGGCTTAGGCTAGCGCTCCACTAGCGTTAGGTAAGGGCACCCCTAGTCTTAGGCTAAGGCTCCCCGAGCCTTAGGCTAGGGCTCCCCGAACCTTAGGCTATGGCTCCCCTAACCTTAGGCTACTGTTCCCCTAACCTTAGGCTAGGGCACCCCTAGGCTTAGGCTAAGGTTAGGGCTCCGCTAGCCTTAGGCTAGGGCTCCCCTAGCCTTAGGCTAGGGCACCCATAGGCTTAGGCTAAGGCTAGTGCTCCCCTAGCCTTAGGCTAGGGCTCCCCTAGGCTTAGGGTAAGGCTAGGGCGCCCCTAGCCTTAGGCTAGGGCACCCCTAGGCTTAGGCTAAGGCTAGTGCTCCCCTAGCCTTAGGTTAGGGCTCCCCTAAGTTTAGGTTAAGGCTAGGGCTCCCCGAGCCTTAGGCTAGGGCTACCCGAACCTTAGGCTATGGTTACCCTAGGCTTAGGCTAAGGCTAGGGCTCCCTAGCCTTAGGTTAGGGCTCCCCTAGCTTTAGGCTAGGGCACCCCTAGGCTTAGGCTAGGGAACTTTTAGGCTTAGTCTAAGGCTAAGGCTAGGGCCCCCCTAGCCTTAGGCTAGGGCACCCCTAGGCTTAGGCTAAGTCTAGGGCTCCCCTAGCCTTAGGCTAGGGCACACCTAGCCTTAGGCTAGGGAACCCCTAGGCTTAGGCTAAGACTAGGGCTCTCCTAGCCTTCGGTTAGGGCTCCGCTAGCCTTAGGCTAGGGCACCCCTAGGCATAGGCTAAGCCTAGGACTCCCCTAGCCTTAGGCTAGGGCTCCCCTAGCCTTATGCTAGGGCTCCCCTTACCTTAGGCTAGGGCACACCTAGCCTTATGCAAGGCGTCTCATAGCCTTAGGCTAAGGCTCCCCTAGCCTTAGGCTAGGTTTTCCCTAGCTTTAGGCTAGGGCACCCCTAGGGTTAGGCTAAAGCTAGGGCTCCCCTAGCCTTACGCTAGGGCACCCCAAGGCTTTGGCTAAGGCTAGGGCTTCCCCAGCCTTAGGCTAGGGCACCCCTAGGTTTAGGCTAAGGAGAGGGCTCCCCTAGCCTTAACTAGGGCTCCCCTAGCCTAAGGCTAGTGCTCCCCTAGCCTTAGGCTAGTGCTCCCCTAACCTTAGGCTAGGGCACCCCTAGCCTTAAGCTAGGGCTCCGCTAGACTTAGGCTAGGGCACTCCTAGGCTTAGGCTAGCGCTCCCCTAGCGTTAGGTAAGGGCATCCCTAGGCTTAGGCTAGGGCTCCCCGAGCCTTAGGCTAGGGCTCCCCGAACCTTAGGCTATGGCTCCCCTAGCCTTAGGCTAGTGTTCCCCTAACCTTAGGCTAGGGCACCCCTAAGCTTAGGCTAAGGCTAAGGCTCCCCTAGGCATAGGCTAGTGCTCCCCTAGCCTTAGGCTAGGGCACCCCTAGGCTTAGGCTAAGGCAATGGCTCCCCTAGCCTTAGGCTAGGGAAACCCTAGACTTAGGCTAGGGCTCCCCTAGCCTTAGGTTAGGGCACCCCTAGGCTTAGGCTAAGGCTAGGGCTCCCCTAGCCTTAGGCTAGGGCTCCATAGCCTTATGTTAGGGCACCCCTAGGCTTAGGCTAAGGCTAGGGCTCCCCTAGCATTAAGTTAGGGCACCCCTAGGCTTAGGCTAAGGCTAGCACTCCCCTAAGCTTAGGCTAAGGCTAGGTCTCCCCTAGCCTTAGGCTAGGGCTCCATAGCCTTACGTCGGGCACCCCTAGGCTTAGGTTAAGGCTAGGGCTCCCCTAGCCTTAGGCTAGGGCTCCCCTAGCCTTAGGCTAGGGCTCCCCTAGCCTTAGGCTAGGGCCCCCTTAGCCTTAGGTTAGGGCACCCCTAGGATTAGGCTAAGGCCAGCGCTCCCCTAGCCTTAGTCTAGGGCAATTTTAGGCTTAGGCTAAGGCTAGGGTACCCCTAACCTTAGGCTAGGGCACCGCTAGGCTTAGGCTAAGGCTAGGGCTCCCATAGCCTTAGGGTAGGGCTCCACTAGCCTTACGTTAGGGCACCCCTAGGCTTAGGCCAATGCTAGGGATCCCCTAGCCTTAGGCTAGGGCACCCCTAGGCTTAGGCTAAGGCTAGGGCTCCCCTGGGCTTAGGCTAAGGCTAGGGCTCCCTAGCCTTAGCTTAGGGCTCCCCTACCCTTAGGCTAGGGCCCACCTAGGCTTAGGCTAAGGCTATGGCTCCCCTATCCTTAGGCTAGGTCACCCCTAGGCTTAGGCTAGGGCTCCCCTGAGCCTTAGACTCGGGTTCCCCTAGCCTTAGGCTGGTGCTCCCCTAGCCTTATGCTCGGGCACCCCTAGCCTTTGGCTAGGGCAACCCTAGGCTTAGGCTAGGGTTCCCCTAGCCAAGGACTCGGGCTCCCCTAGCCTTAGGCTCGTGCTCCCCTAGCCGTGGGCTCGGGCACACCTAGCCTTAGGCTAGGGAACCCCTAGGCTTAGGCTAAGACTAGGGCTCTCCTAGCCTTCGGTTAGGGCTCCGCTAGCCTTAGGCTAGGGCACCCCTAGGCATAGGCTAAGCCTAGGACTCCCCTAGCCTTATGCTAGGGCTCCCCTTACCTTAGGCTAGGGCACACCTAGCCTTATGCAAGGCGTCTCCTAGCCTTAGGCTAAGGCTCCCCTAGCCTTAGGCTAGGGATTCCCTAGCTTTAGGCTAGGGCACCCCTAGGGTTAGGCTAAAGCTAGGGCTCCCCTTGCCTTACGCAAGGGCACCCCAAGGCTTTGGCTAAGGCTAGGGCTCCCCTAGCCTTAGGCTAGGGCACCCCTAGGTTTAGGCTAAGGAGAGGGCTCCCCTAGCCTTAACTAGGGCTCCCCTAGCCTAAGGCTAGTGCTCCCCTAGCCTTAGGCTAGTGCTCCCCTAGCCTTAGGCTAGGGCACCCCTAGCCTTAAGCTAGGGCTCCGCTAGACTTAGGCTAGGGCACTCCTAGGCTTAGGCTAGCGCTCCCCTAGCGTTAGGTAAGGGCACCCCTAGGCTTAGGCTAGGGCTCCCCGAGCCTTAGGCTAGGGCTCCCCGAACCTTAGGCTATGGCTCCCCTAGCCTTAGGCTAGTGTTCCCCTAACCTTAGGCTAGGGCACCCCTAAGCTTAGGCTAAGGCTAGGGCTCCCCTAGGCATAGGCTAGTGCTCCCCTAGCCTTAGGCTAGGGCACCCCTAGGCTTAGGCTAAGGCTAGGGCTCCCCTAGCCTTAGGCTAGGGCTCACCTAGCCTTAGGCTAGGGCACCCCAAGGCTTAGGTTAAGGCAATGGCTCCCCTAGCCTTAGGCTAGGGAAACCCTAGACTTAGGCTAGGGCTCCCCTAGCCTTAGGTTAGGGCACCCCTAGGCTTAGGCTAAGGCTAGGGCTCCCCTAGCCTTAGGCTAGGGCTCCATAGCCTTATGTTAGGGCACCCCTAGGCTTAGGCTAAGGCTAGGGCTCCCCTAGCGTTAGGTTAGGGCACCCCTAGGCTTAGGCTAAGGCTAGCACTCCCCTAAGCTTAGGCTAAGGCTAGGGCTCCCTAGCCTTAGGTTAGGGCTCCCCTAGCCTTAGGGTAGGGCACCCCTAGGCTTAGACTAAGGCTAGGTCTCCCCTAGCCTTAGGCTAGGGCTCCATAGCCTTACGTCGGGCACCCCTAGGCTTAGGTTAAGGCTAGGGCTCCCCTAGCCTTAGGCTAGGGCTCCCCTAGCCTTAGGTTAGGGCACCCCTAGGCTTAGGCTAAGGCCAGCGCTCCCCTAGCCTTAGTCTAGGGCAATTTTAGGCTTAGGCTAAGGCTAGGGTACCCCTAACCTTAGGCTAGGGCACTGCTAGGCTTAGGCTAAGGCTAGGGCTCCCCTAGCCTTAGGGTAGGGCTCCACTAGCCTTACGTTAGGGCACCCCTAGGCTTAGGCCAATGCTAGGGATCCCCTAGCCTTAGGCTAGGGCACCCCTAGGCTTAGGCTAAGGCTAGGGCTCCCCTAGGCTTAGGCTAAGGCTAGGGCTCCCTAGCCTTAGCTTAGGGCTCCCCTACCCTTAGGCTAGGGCCCACCTAGGCTTAGGCTAAGGCTATGGCTCCCCTATCCTTAGACTAGGTCACCCCTAGGCTTAGGCTAGGGATCCCCCAAGCCTTAGACTCGGGTTCCCCTAGCCTTAGGCTGGTGCTCCCCTAGCCTTAGGCTCGGGCACCCCTAGCCTTTGGCTAGGGCAACCCTAGGCTTAGGCTAGGGTTCCCCTAGCCAAGGACTCGGGCTCCCCTAGCCTTAGGCTCGTGCTCCCCTAGCCGTGGGCTCGGGCACACCTAGCCTTAGGCTAGGGCTCCACTAGCCTTAGGCTAGGGCTCCTGCGTTACGCTAGGGCTCCCCTAGCCTTAGGCCAGAGCACCCCTAGGCTTAGGCCAAGGCTCCCCTAGCCTTAGGCTCGTGCTCCTCTAGCCGTGGGCTGGGGCACACCTAGCCTTAGGCTAGGGCTCCCCTAGACTTAGGCAAGGGCTCCCCTAGCGTTACGCTAGGGCTCCCCTAGCCTTAGACCAGGGCACCACTAGGCTTAGGCCAGGGCTCCCCTAGCCTTAGGCTAGGGCACCCCTAGGCTTAGGCTAAGGCTAGGGCTCCCCTAGTCTTAGGCTATGGCTCCCCTAGCCTTAGGCTATGGCTCTCCTAACCTTAGGCTAGGGTTCCCCTAGACTTAGGCAAGGGCACCCATAGGCTTAGGCCAGGGCAGCCCTAGGCTTAGTCCAGGGCTCCCCTAGCCTTAGGCTAGGGCAACCCTAGGCTTAGGCTAAGGCTAGGGCGCCCCTAGCCTTAGGCTATGGCTCCCCTAGAATTAGGCTAGGGCTCCCCTGGCCTTAGGCTAGGACACCCCTAGGCTTAGGCTAAGGCTAGGGCTCCCCTAGCCTTCGGGTAGGGCTCCACTAGCCTTACGTTAGGGCACCCCTAGGCTTAGGCCAATGCTAGGATCCCCTAGCCTTAGGCTAGGGCACCCCAAGGCTTTGGCTAAAGCTAGGGCTCCCCTAGCCTTAGGCTAGTGCACCCCTAGGCTTAGGCTAAGGCTAGGGCTCCCCTAGCCTTAGGCTAGTGCTCCGATAGCCTTCGGCTAGGGCACCCCTAGCCTTAAGCTAGGGCTCCCCTAGTCTTAGGCTAGGGCACTCCTAGGCTTAGGCTAGCGCTCCCCTAGCCTTAGGTAAGGGCACCCCTAGGCTTAGGCTAGGGCTCCACGAGCCTTAGGCTACGCCTCCCCGAACCTTAGGCTATGGCTCCCCTAGCCTTTTGGCTAGTGTTCCCCTAAACTTAGGCTGGGGCACCCCTAGGCTTAGGCTAAGGCTAGGGCTCCCCTAGCCTAAGGCTAGTGCACCCCTAGCCTTAGGCTAGGGCATCCCTAGGCTTAGGCTAAGGCTAGGGCTCCCTAACCTTAGGCAAGGGCTCACCTAGCCTTAGGATAGGGCTCCCCTAGCCTTGGGCTAGGGCTCCCCTAGCCTTAGGCGAGGGCACCCCTAGGCTTAGGCTAAGGCTAGGGCTCCCGTAGCCTTAGGCTAGGGCTCCCCTAGCCTTAGGCTAGGGCACCCCTAGGCTTAGGTTAGGGCTCCCCTAGCATTAGGCTAGGGCATTTTTAGGCTTAGGCTAAGGCTAGGGCTCCCCTAGCCTGAGTTTCGGGCACCCCTAGGCTTAGGCTAAGGCTAGTGCTCCCCTAGCCTTAGGTTAGGGCTCCAGTAGCCTTAGGCTAGGGCTTTTCTAGCCTTAGGTTAGGGAACCCCTTTACTTAGCCTAAGGCTAGCGCTCCCCTAGCCTTAGGCTAGGGCACTTTTAGGCTTAGGCTAAGCTAGGGCTCCCCTCGCCTTAGACCAGGGCACCCCTAGGCTTAGGCCAGGGCTCCCCTAGCCTTAGGCTAGGGCACCCCTACCATTAGGCTAGGGCACCCCTAGGCTTAGGTTAGGGCTCCCCTAGCCTTAAGCTAGGGCTCCCCTAGCGTTACGCTAGGGCTCCCCTAGCCTTAGGCCAGGACTTCCCTTGGCTTAGTCCAGGTCTCCCCTAGCCTTAGGCTAGGGCTCCCCTAGCCTTAGGCTAGGGCTCCCCTAGTATTAGGCTAGGGCTCCCCTAACCTTAGGCTAGGGCACCCCTAGGCTTAGGCTAAGGCTAGGGCTCCCCTAGCCTTAGGCTAGGGCTCCCCTAGCCTTAGTCTAGGGCACCCCTGGGCTTAGGGTAAGGCTAGGGTTCCCCTTGCCTTAGAGTAGGGCTCCCCTAGCCTTAGGCTAGGGCACGACTAGGCTTAGGCTAAGGCTAGGGCTCCCCTAGCCTTAGCCTATGGCTCCCCTAGGCTTAGGCTAAGGCTAGGGCCCCTGAGCCTTAGGCTCTGGCTCCCGTAGCCTTACTTTAGGACGCCCGTAGGCTTAGGCCAAGGCTAGTGATCCCCTAGCCTTATGCTAGGGCACCTTTAGGCTTAGGCTAAGGCTAGGGGTCCCCTAGCCTTAGGCTAGGGCACCCCTAAGCTTAGAATAAGGATAGGGCTCCCCTAGACTTAGGCTAAGGCTCCCCTAGCCTTAGGTTAAGGCTCCCCTCGCCTTAGGCTAGGGCTCCCCTAGCCTTAGGCTAGGGCTCCCCTAGGCTTAGCCTAGGGCTCCCCTAGCCTTAGGATAAGGCTAGGGCTCCCTAGCCTTAGGTTAGTGCTCCCCTAGCCTTAGGCTAGGGCACCCCTAGGTTTAGGCTAAGGCTAGGGCTCGCCTAGTCTTAGGCTAGGGCTCCCCTAGCCTTAGGTTAGGGCACCCCTAGGCTAAGGCTAAGGCTAGCGCTCCCCTAGCCTTAGGCTAGGGCACTTTTATGCTTAGGCTAAGGCTAGGGCTCCCCTAGCCTTAGGCTAGGGCACACCTAGCCTTAGGCTAGGGAATCCCTAGGCTTAGGCTAAGACTAGGGCTCTCCTAGCCTTAGGTTAGGGCTCCCCTAGCCTTAGGCTAGGGCACCCCTAGGCTTAGGCTAAGCCTAGGACTTCCCTATGCTTAGGCTAGGGCTCCCCTAGCCTTATGCTAGGGCTCCCCTAACCTTAGGCTAGGGCACACCTAGCCTTATGCAAGGGGTCCCCTAGCCTTAGGCTAAGGCTCCCCTAGCCTTAGGCTAGGGATTCCCTAGCTTTAGGCTAGGGCACCCCTAGGGTTAGGCTAAGGCTAGGGCTCTCCCAGCCTGACGCTAGAGCACCCCAAGGCTTTGGCTAAGTCTAGGGCTCCCCTAGCCTTAGGCTAGGGCACCCCTAGGTTTAGGCTAAGCAGAGGGCTCCCCTAGCCTTAACTAGGGCTCCCCTAGCCTAAGGCTAGTGCTCCCCTAGCCTTAGGCTAGGGCAACCCTAGCCCTAAGCTAGGGCTCCCCTAGCCTAAGACCAGGGCACCACTAGGCTTAGGCCAGGGCTCTCCTAGCCTTAGGCTAAGGCTCTCCTAACCTTAGGCTAGGGCACCCCTTGGCTTAGGCTATTGCTACCATAACCTTAGGCTAGGGCTCCCCTAGCCTTAGGCAAGGGCACCCATAGGCTTAGGTTAGGGCTTCTCTAGACTTAAGCTAGGGCTCCCCTAGCGTTACGCTAGGGCTCCCCTAGCCTTAGGCCAGGGCACCCCTAGGCTTAGTCCAGGGCTCCCCTAGCCTTAGGCTATGGCTCCCCTAGAATTAGGCTAGGTCTCCCCTAGGCTTAGGCTAAGGCTAGGGCTCCCCTAGCCTTAGGGTAGGGCTCCACTAGCCTTACGTTAGGGCACCCCTAGGCTTAGGCCAATGCTAGGGATCCCCTAGCCTTAGGCTAGGGCACCTTTAGGCTTAGGCTAAGGCTAGGGCTCCCCTAGGCTTAGGCTAAGGCTAGGGCTCCCCTATCCTAAGGCTAGGTCACCCCTAGGCTTAGGCTAGGGCTCCCCCAAGCCTTAGACTCAGGTTCCCCTAGCCTTAGGCTGGTGCTCCCCTAGCCTTAGGCTCGGGCACCCCTAACCTTTGGCTAGGGCAACCCTAGGCTTAGGCTAGGGTTCCCCTAGCCAAGGACTCGGGCTCCGCTAGCCTTAGGCTCGTGCTCCCCTAGCCATGGGCTCGGGCACAGCTAGCCTTAGGCTAGGGCTCCACTAGCCTTAGGCTAGGGCTCCTGCGTTATGCTAGGGATCCCCTAGCCTTAGGCCAGAGCACCCCTAGGCTTAGGCAAAGGCTCCCCTACCCTTAGGCTCGTGCTCCCCTAGCCGTGGGCTTGGGCACACCTAGCCTTAGGCTAGGGCTCCCCTAGACTTAGGCTAGGGCTCCCCTAGCCTTAGGCTAAGGCTCTCCTAACCTTAGGCTAGGGCACCCCTTGGCTTAGGCTAGCGCTACCCTAACCTTAGGCTAGGGCTCCCCTAGACTTAGGCAAGGGCACCCATAGGCTTAGGTTAGGGCTTCTCTAGACTTAAGCTAGGGCTCCCCTAGCCTTTGGCCAGGGCAGCCCTAGGCTTAGTCCAGGGCTCCCCTAGCCTTAGGCTATGGCAACCCTAGGCTTAGGCCAAGGCTAGGGCTCCCCTAGCCTTAGGTTATGGCTCCCCTAGAATTAGGCTAGGGCTGCCCTGGCCTTAGGCTAGGACACCCCTAGGCTTAGGCTAAGGCTAGGGCTCCCCTAGCCTTAGGGTATGGCTCCACTAGCCTTACGTTAGGGCACCCCTAGGCTTAGGCCAATGCTAGGGATCCCCTAGACTTAGGCTAGGGCACCTTTAGGCTTAGGCTAAGGCTAGGGCTCCCCTAGGCTTAGGCTAAGGCTAGGGCTCCCTAGCCTTAGGTTAGGGCTCCCCTACCCTTAGGCTAGGGCCCACCTAGGCTTAGGTTAAGGGTAAGCTCCCCTAGCCTTAGGCTAGGGCTCCCCTAGCCTTAGGCTAGGGCACCCCTTGGCTTAGGCTAAGGCTAGGGCTACCTAGCCTTAGCCTAGTGCTCCCCTAGCCTTAGGCTAGGGCACCCCTAGGCTTAGGCTAAGTCTAGGGCTCCCCTAGCCTTACGTTAGGGCTCCCCTAGCCTTAGTCTAGGGCACCCCTAGGCTTAGGCTAAGTCTAGGACTCCCCTAGCCCTAGGCTAGGGCTCCCCTAGCCTTATGCTAGTGGTCCCCTATCTTTAGGCTAGGGCACACCTAGCCTTAGGCTAGTGCACACCTAGGCTTAGGCTAAGGCTAGGGCTCCCCTAGCCTTAGCCTAGTGCTCCCCTAGCCTTAGGCTAGGGCACCCCTAGGCTTAGGCTAAGGCAACGGCTCCCCTAGCCTTATTTTCGGGCACCCCTAGGCTTAGGCTAAGGCTAGCGCTCCCCTAGCCTTAGGCTAGGGCATCCCTAGGCATAGGCTAAGTCTAGGGCTCCCCTAGCCTTAGGCCAGGGCTCCCCTAGCCTTAGGCTAGGGCTTTTCTACCCTTAGGTTAGGGCACCCCTAGGCTTAGGCTAAGGCAAACGCTCCCCTAGCCTTAGGCTAGGGCTCCCCTACCCTTAGGCTAGGGCTCCCCAACCCTTAAGCTAGGGCTCCCCTAGCCTTAGGCTAGGGCACCCCTAGGCTTAGGCTAAGGCTAGGGCTCCCGGAGCCTTAGGCTAGGGCTCCCCGAACCTTAGGCTATGGCTGCCCTAGCCTTAGGCTATTGCTCCCCTAGCCTTAGGCTAGGGCACCACTAGGCATAGCCTAAGGCTAGGGCACACCGATACGTAGTTTAGGGCTCCCCTAGCCTTAGGCTAGGGCACCCCTAGGCTTAGGCTAAGGCTAGGGCTCCCCTAGCCTTGGGCTAGGGCACCCCTAGGCTTAGGCTAAGGCTAGGGCTCCCATAGCCTTAGGCTAGGGCTCCCCTAGCCTTAGGCTAAGGCACTTTTAGGCTTAGGCTAAGGCTAGGGCTCCCCTAGCCTTAAGCTAGGGCACCCCTAGGCTTAGGCTAAGGCTAGGGCTCCCCTTGCCTTAGGCTAGGGCACTCCTAGGCTTAGGCTAGCGCTCCCCTAGCGTTAGGTAAGGGCACCCCTAGGCTTAGGCTACGGCTCCCCGAGCCTTAGGCTAGGGCTCCCCGAATCTTAGGCTATGGCTCCCCTAATCTTAGGCTAGTGTTCCCCTAACCTTAGGCTAGGGCACCCCTAGGCTTAGGCTAAGGCTAGGGCTCCGCTAGCCTTAGGCTAGGGCTCCCCTAGCCTTAGGCTAGGGCACCTATAGGTTTAGGCTAAGGCTAGTGCTCCCCTAGAATTAGGCTAGCGCACACCTAGGCTTAGGCTAAATATAGGGCTCCCCTAGCCTTAGCCTAGGGCTCCCCTCGCCTTAGGTAGGGCACCCCTAGGCTTAGGCTAAGGCTAGCGCTCCCCTAGCCTTAGGCTAAGGCACTTTTAGGCTTAGGCTAAGGCTAGGGCTCCCCTAGCCTTAAGCTAGGGCACCCCTAGGCTTAGGCTAAGGCTAGGGCTCCCCTCGCCTTAGGCTAGGGCACTCCTAGGCTTAGGCTAGCGCTCCACTAGCGTTAGGTAAGGGCAACCCTAGGCTTAGGCTAAGGCTCCCCGAGCCTTAGGCTAGGGCTCCCCGAACCTTAGGCTATGGCTCCCCTAACCTTAGGCTAGTGTTCCCCTAACCTTAGGCTAGGGCACCCCTAGGCTTAGGCTAAGGTTAGGGCTCCGCTAGCCTTAGGCTAGGGCTCCCCTAGCCTTAGGCTAGGGCACCCCTAGGCTTAGGCTAAGGCTAGTGCTCCCCTAGCCTTAGGCTAGGACTCCCCTAGGCTTAGGGTAAGGCTAGGGCTCCCCTAGCCTTAGGCTAGGGCTCCCCTAGCCTTAGGCTAGGGCACCCCTAGGCTTAGGCTAAGGCTAGTGCTCCTCTAGCCTTAGGCTAGGGCTCCCCTAGGTTTAGGCTAAGGCTAGGGCTCCCTGAGCCTTAGGCTAGGGCTACCCGAACCTTAGGCTATGGTTACCCTAGGCTTAGGTTAAGGCTAGGGCTCCCTAGCCTTAGGTTAGGGCTCCCCTAGCTTTAGGCTAGGGCACCCGTAGGCTTAGGCTAGGGCACTTTAAGGCTTAGGCTAAGGCTAAGGCTAGGGCTCCCCTAGCCTTAGGCTAGGGCACCACTAGGCTTAGGCTAAGTCTAGGGCTCCCCTAGCCTAAGGCTAGGGCACACCTAGCCTTAGGCTAGGGAACCCCTAGGCTTAGGCTAAGACTAGGGCTCTCCTAGCCTTAGGTTAGGGCTCCCCTAACCTTAGGCTAGGGCACCCCTAGGCATAGGCTAAGCCTAGGACTCCCCTAGCCTTAGGCTAGGGCTCCCCTATCCTTATGCTAGGGCTCCACTAACCTTAGGCTAGGGCACACCTTGCCTTATGCAAGGGGTCCCCTAGCCTTAGGCTAAGGCTCCCCTAGCCTTAGGCTAGGGATTCCCTAGCTTTAGGCTAGGGCACCCCTAGGGTTAGGCTAAGGCTAGGGCTCCCCTAGCCTTACGCTAGGGCACCCCAAGGCTTTGGCTAAGGCTAGGGCTCCCCTAGCCTTAGACTAGGGCACTCCTAGGTTTAGGCTAAGGAGAGGGCTCCCCTAGCCTTAACTAGAGCTCCCCTAGCCTAAGGCTAGTGCTCCCCTAGCCTTAGGCTAGTGCTCCCCTAGCCTTAGGCTAGGGCACCCCTAGCCTTAAGCTAGGGCTCCCCTAGACTTAGGCTAGGGCACTCCTAGGCTTAGGCTAGCGCTCCCCTAGCGTTAGGTAAGCGCACCCATAGGCTTAGGCTAGGGCTCCCCGAACCTTAGGCTATGGCTCCCCTAGCCTTAGGCTAGTGTTCCCCTAACCTTAGGCTAGGGCACCCCTAGGCTTAGGCTAAGGCTAGGGCTCCCCTAGGCATAGGCTAGTGCTCCCCTAGCCTTAGGCTAGGGCACCCCTAGGCTTAGGCTAAGGCTAGGGCTCCCCTAGCCTTAGGCTAGGGCTCCCCTAGCCTTGGGCTAGGGCTCCCCTAGCCTTAGGCTAGGGCACCTCTAGGCTTAGGCTAAGGCTAGGGCTCCCCTAGCCTTAGGATAGGGCTCATCTAGCCTTAGGCTAGGGCACCCCAAGGCTTAGGTTAAGGCAATGGCTCCCCTAGCATTAGGCTAGGGAAACTCTAGACTTAGGCTAGGGCTCCCTAGCCTTAGGTTAGGGCACCCCTAGGCTTAGGCTAAGGCTAGGGCTCCCTTAGCCTTAGGCTAGGGCTCCATAGCCTTATGTTAGGGCACCCCTAGGCTTAGGCTAAGGCTAGGGCTCCCCTAGCGTTAGGTTAGGGCACCCCTAGGCTTAGGCTAAGGCTAGCACTCCCCTAAGCTTAGGCTAAGGCTAGGGCTCCCTACCCTTAGGTTAGGGCTCCCCTAGACTTGGGCTAGGTCACCCCTAGGCTTAGGCTAAGGCTAGGGCTCCCCTAGCCGTAGGTTAGGGGTCCCCTAGCCTTAGGCTAGGGCACCCCTAGGCTTAGGCTAAGTCTAGGACTACCCTAGCCTTAGGCTAGGGCTCCCCTAGCCTTATGATAGGGCTCCCCTAGCCTTGGGCTAGGGCTCCCCTAGCCTTAGGCGATGGCACCCCTAGGCTTAGGCTAAGGCTAGGGCTTCCCTAGCCTTAGGCTAGGGCTCCATAGCCTTACGTCGGGCACCCCTAGGCTTAGGTTAAGGCTAGGGCTCCCCTAGCCTTAGGATAGGGATCCCCTAGCCTTAGGCTAGGGCTCCCCTAACCTTAGGTTAGGGCACCCCTAGGCTTAGGCTAAGGCTAGCGCTCCCCTAGCCTTAGTCTAGGGCAATTTTAGGCTTAGGCTAAGGCTAGGGCTCCCCTAACCTTAGGCTAGGGCACCCCTAGGCTTAGGCTAAGGCTAGGGCTCCCCAAGCCTTAGGCTAGGGCTACCCTAGCCTTAGGCTTGGGCTCCCCTAGCTGTAGGCTCGGGCACCCCTAGCCTTAGGCTCGTGCTCCCCTAGCCGTACGCTAAGGCTCCCCTAGCCTTATGCTTGGGCACCCCTAGGCTTAGGCTAGGGCACCCCTAGGCTTATGATAGGGAACCCCTAGGCTTAGGCTAAGGCTATGGCTCCCCTATCCTTAGGCTAGGTCACCCCTAGGCTTAGGCTAGGGCTCCCCCAAGCCTTAGACTCGGGTTCCCCTAGCCTTAGGCTCGTGCTCCCCTAGCCTTAGGCTCGGGCACCCCTGGCCTTTGGCTAGGGCAACCCTAGGCTTAGGATAGGGTTCCCCTAGCCAAGGACTCGGGCTCCACTAGCCTTAGGCTCGTGCTCCTCTGGCCGTGGGCTCGGGCACACCTAGCCTTAGGCTAGGGCTCCACTAGCCTTAGGCTAGTGCTCCTGCGTTACGCTAGGGCTCCCCTAGCCTTAGGCCAGAGCACCCCTAGGCTTAGGCCAAGGCTCCCCTAGCCTTAGGCTCGTGCTCCCCTAGCCGTGGGCTGGGGCACACCAAGCATTAGGCTAGGGCGAGGGCTCCCCTAGCCTTAGGCTAAGGCTCTCCTAACCTTAGGCTAGGGCACCCCTTGGCTTAGGCTAGGGCTACCCTAACCTTAGGCTAGGGCTCCCCTAGCCTTAGGCAAGGGCACCCATAGACTTAGGTTAGGGCTTCTCTAGACTTAAGCTAGGGCTCCCCTAGCGTTACGCTAGGGCTCCCCTAGCCTAAGTCCAGGGCAGCCCTAGGCTTAGTCCAGGGCTCCCCTAGCCTTAGGCTAGGGCAACCCTAGGCTTAGGCTAAGGCTAGGGCTCCCCTAGCCTTAGGCTATGGCTCCCCTAGAATTAGGCTAGGGCTCCCCTAGCCTTAGGCTAGGGCACCCCTAGGCTTAGGCTAAGGCTAGGGCTCCCCTAGCCTAAGGGTAGGGCTCCACTAGCCTTACGTTAGGGCACCCCGAGGCTTAGGCCAATGCTAGGGATCCCCTAGCCTTAGGCTAGGGCACCCCTAGGCTTAGGCTAAGGCTAGGGCTCCCCTCGGCTTAGGCTAAGGCTGGGGCTCCCTAGCCTTAGGTTAGGGCTCCCCTACCCTTAGGCTAGGGCCCACCTAGGCTTAGGCTAAAGCTATGGCTCCCCTATCCTTAGGCTAGGTCACCCCTAGGCTTAGGCTAGGGCTCCCCCAAGCCTTAGACTCGGGTTCCCCTAGCCTTAGGCTCGTGCTCCCCTAGCCTTGGGCTCGGGCACACCTAGCCTTAGGCTAGGGCTCCACTAGCCTTAGGCTAGTGCTCCTGCGTTACGCTAGGGCTCCCCTAGCCTTAGGCCAGAGCACCCCTAGGCTTAGGCCTAGGCTCCCCTAGCCTTAGGCTCATTCTACCCTAGCCGTGGGCTGGGGCACACCTAGCCTTAGGCTAGGGCTCCCCTAGACTTAGGCAAGGGCTCCCCTAGCGTTACGCTAGGGCTCCCCTAGCCTTTGACCAGGGCACCACTAGGCTTAGGCCAGGGCTCCTCTAGCCTTAGGCTAGGGCTCCCCTAGCCTTAGGCTAGGGCACCCCTAGGCTTAGGCTAAGGCTAGGGCTCCCCTAGCCTTAGGCTAAGGCTCTCCTAACCTTAGGCTAGGGCACCCCTTGGCTTAGGCTAGGGCTACCCTAACCTAAGGCTAGGGCTCCCCTAGCCTTAGGCAAGGGCACCCATAGGCTTAGTTTAGGGCTTCTCTGGACTTAAGCTAGGGCTCCCCTAGCGTTACGCTAGGGCTCCCCTAGCCTAAGTCCAGGGCAGCCCTAGGCTTAGTCCAGGGCTCCCCTAGCCTTAGGCTAGGGCAACCCTAGGCTTAGGCTAAGGCTAGGGCTCCCCTAGCCTTAGGCTATGGCTCCCCTAGAATTAGGCTAGGGCTCCCCTAGCCTTAGGCTAGGACACCCCTAGGCTTAGGCTAAGGCTAGGGCTCCCCTAGCCTTAGGGTAGGGCTCCACAAGCCTTACGTTAGGGCACCCCTAGGCTTAGGCCAATGCTAGGGATCCCCTAGCCTTAGGCTAGGGCACCCCTAGGCTTAGGCTAAGGCTAGGGCTCCCCTCGGCTTAAGCTAAGGCTGGGGCTCCCTAGCCTTAGGTTAGGGCTCCCCTACCCTTAGGCTAGGGCCCACCTAGGCTTAGGCTAAGGCTATGGCTCCCCTATCCTTAGGCTAGGTCACCCCTAGGCTTAGGCTAGGGCTCCCACAAGCCTTATACTCGGGTTCCCCTAGCCTTAGGCTGGTGCTCCCCTAGTCTTAGGCTCGGGCACCCCTAGCCTTTGGCTAGGGCAACCCTAGGCTTAGGCTAGGGTTCCCCTAGCCAAGGATTCGGGCTCCACTAGCCTTAGGCTCGTGCTCCCCTAGCCGTGGGCTCGGGCACACCTAGCCTTAGGCTAGGGCTCCACTAGCCTTAGGCTAGGGCTCCTGCGTTACGCTAGGGCTCCCCTAGCCTTAGGCCAGAGCACCCCTAGGCTTATGCCAAGCCTCCCCTAGCCTTAGGCTCGTTCTCCCCTAGCTGTGGGCTGGGGCACACCTAGCCTTAGGCTAGGGCTCCCCTAGACTTAGGCAAGGGCTCCCCTAGCGTTACGCTAGGGCTCCCCTAGCCTTTGACCAGGGCACCACTAGGCTTAGGCCAGGGCTCCTCTAGCCTTAGGCTAGGGCTCCCCTAGCCTTAGGCTAGGGCACCCCTAGCCTTAGGCTAAGGCTAGGGCTCCCCTAGCCTTAGGCTAAGACTCTCCTAACCTTAGGCTAGGGCACACCTTGGCTTAGGCTAGGGCTACCCTAACCTTAGGCTAGGGCTCCCCTAGCCTTAGGCAAGGGCACCCATAGGCTTAGGTTAGGGCTTCTCTAGACTTAAGCTAGGGCTCCCCTAGCGTTACGCTAGGGCTCCCCTAGCCTTAGGCCAGGGAAGCCCTAAGCTTAGTCCAGGGCTCCCCTAGCCTTAGGCTAGGGCAACCCTAGGCTTAGGCTAAGGCTAGGGCTCCCCTAGCCTTAGGCTATGGCTCCCCTAGAATTAGGCTAGGGCTCCCCTAGCCTTAGGCTAGGACACCCCTAGGCTTAGGCTAAGGCTAGGGCTCCCCTAGCCTTAGGGTAAGGCTCCACTAGCCTTACGTTAGGGCACCCCTAGGCTTAGGCCATTGCTAGGGATCCCCTAGCCTTAGGCTAGGGCACCTTTAGGCTTTGGCTAAGGCTAGGGCTCCCCTAGGCTTAGGCTAAGGCTAGGGCTCCCTAGCCTTAGGTTAGGGCTCCCCTACCCTTAGGCTAGGGCCCACCTAGGCTTAGGCTAAGGCTATGGCTCCCCTATCCTTAGGCTAGGTCACCCCTAGGCTTAGGCTAGGGCTCCCCCAAGCCTTAGACTCGGGCTCCCCTAGCCTTAGGCTCGTGCTCCCCTAGCCGTGGGCTCGGGCACACCTAGCCTTAGGCTAGGGCTCCACTAGCCTTAGGCTAGGGCTCCTGCGTTACGCTAGGGCTCCCCTAGCCTTAGGCCAGAGCACTCCTAGGCTTAGGCCAAGGCTCCCCTATCCTTAGGCTCGTTCTCCCCTAGCCATGGGCTGGGGCACACCTAGCCTTAGGCTAGGGCTCCCCTACACTTAGGCAAGGGCTCCCCTAGCGTTACGCTAGGGCTCCCCTAGCCTTTGACCAGGGCCCAATAGGCTTAGGCCAGGGCTCCTCTAGCATTAGGCTAGGGCACCCCTAGGCTTAGGCTAAAGCTAGGGCTCCCCTAGCCTTAGGCTAGTGCTCACCTAGCCTTCGGCTAGGGCACCCCTAGCCTTAAGCTAGGGCTCCCCTAGTCTTAGGCTAGGGCACTACTAGCCTAAGGCTAGCGCTCCCCTAGCCTTAGGTAAGGGCACCCCTAGGCTTAGGCTAGGGCTCCACGAGCCTTAGGCTACGGCTCCCCGAACCTTAGGCTATGGCTCCCCTAGCCTTAGGCTAGTGTTCCCCTAAACTTAGGCTGGGGCACCCTTAGGCTTAGGCTAAGGCTAGGGCTCCCCTAGCCTAAGGCTAGTGCACCCCTAGCCTTAGGCTAGGGCATCCCTAGGCTTAGGCTAAGGCTAGGGCTCCCTAACCTTAGGCAAGTGCTCACCTAGCCTTAGGATAGGGCTCCCCTAGCCTTGGGCTAGGGCTCCCCTAGCCTTAGGCGAGGGCACCCCTAGGCTTAGGCTAAGGCTAGGGCTCACGTAGCCTTAGGCTAGGGCTCCCCTAGCCTTAGGTTAGGGCACCCCTAGGCTTAGGCTAAGGCTAGCGCTCCCCTAGCCTTAGGGTAGGGCATTTTTAGGCTTAGGCTAAGGCTAGGGCTCCCCTAGCCTTAGACCAGGGCATCCCTAGGCTTAGGCCAGGGCTCCCCTAGCCTTAGGCTAGGGGACCCCTACCATTAGGCTAGGGCACCCCTAGGCTTAGCCTAAAGCTAGGGCTCCCCTAGCCTTAGGCTAAGGCTCTCCTAGCCTTGGACTAGGGCACCCCTAGGCTTAGGCTAGGGCTACCCTAGCCTTAGGCTAGGGCTCCCCTAGCCTTAGGCTAGGGCACCCCTAGGCTTAGGTTAGGGCTCCCCTAGCCTTAAGCTAGGGCTCCCCTAGCGTTACGCTAGGGCTCCCCTAGCCATAGGCCAGGGCTCCCCTTGGCTTAGTCCAGGTCTCCCCTAGCCTTAGGCTAGGGCTCCCCTAGCCTTAGGCTAGGGCTCCCCTAGCCTTAAGCTAGGGCTCCCCTAGCCTTAGTCTAGGGCACCCCTGGGCTTAGGGTAAGGCTAGGGCTCCCTTAGCCTTAGAGTAGGGCTCCCCTAGCCTTAGGCTAGGGCACGACTAGGCTTAGGCTAAGGCTAGGGCTCCCCTAGCCTTAGGCTAAGGCTAGGGCCCCCGAGCCTTAGGCTCTGGCTCCCCTAGCCTTACTTTAGGACACCCGTAGGCTTAGGCCAAGGCTAGGGCTCCCCTAGCCTTAGGCTAGGGCACTCCTAGGCTTAGGTTAGCGCTCCCCTAGCATTAGGTAAGGGCACCCCTAGGCTTAGGCTAAGTCTAATGCTCCCCTAGCCTTAGGCTAGGGCTCCCCTAGGCTTAGGCTAAGGCTAGGGCTCCCCGAGCCTTAGGCTAGGGCTACCCGAACCTTAGGCTATGGTTACCCTAGGCTTAGGCTAAGGCTAGGGCTCCCTAGCCTTAGGTTAGGGCTCCCCTAGCTTTAGGCTAGGGCGCCCCTAGGCTTAGGCTAGGGCACTTTTAGCTTAGGCTAAGGCTAAGGCTAGGGCTCCCCTAGTCTTAGGCTAGGGCACCCCTAGGCTTAGGCTAGGGCACCCCTAGGCTTAGGCTAAGGCTAGGGCTCCCCTAGCCTTAGGCTAGGGCACACCTAACTTTAGGCTAGGGAACCCCTAGGCTTAGGCTAAGCCTAGGACTCCCCTAGCCTTAGGCTAGGGCTCCCCTAGCCTTATGCTAGGGCTCCCCTAATCTTAGGCTAGGGCACACCTAGCCTTATGCAAGGGGTCCCCTAGCCTTAGGCTAAGGCTCCCCTAGCCTTCGGCTAGGGATTCCCTAGCTGTAGGCTAGGGCACCCCTAGAGTTAGGCTAAGGCTAGGGCTCCCTTAGCCTGACGCTAGGGCACCCCAAGGCTTTGGCTAAGGCTAGGGCTCCCTTAGCCTGACGCTAGGGCACCCCTAGGTTTAGGCTAAGGAGAGGGCTCCCCTAGCCTTAACTAGGGCTCCCCTAGCCTAAGGCTAGTGCTCCCCTAGCCTTAGGCTAGCGCTCCCCTAGCATTAGGTAAGGGCACCCCTAGGCTTAGGCTAGGGCTCCCCGAGCCTTAGGCTAGGGCTCCCCGAACCTTAGGCTATGGCTCCCCTAGCCTTAGGCTAGTGTTCCCCTAACCTTAGGCTAGGGCACCCCTAGGCTTAGGCTAAGGCTAGGGCTCCCCTAGGCATAGGCTAGTGCTCCCCTAGCCTTAGGCTAGGGCACCCCTAGGCTTAGGCTAGGGCACCCCAAGGCTTAGGTTAAGGCAATGGCTCCCCTAGCCTTAGGCTAGGGAAACCCTAGACTTAGGCTAGGGCTCCCCTAGCCTTAGGTTAGGGCACCCGTAGGCTTAGGCTAAGGCTAGGGCTCCCCTAGCCTTAGGCTAGGGCTCCATAGCCTTATGTTAGGGCACCCCTAGGCTTAGGCTAAGGCTAGGGCTCCCCTAGCGTTAGGTTAGGGCACCCCTAGACTTAGGCTAAGGCTAGCGCTCCCCTAAGCTTAGGCTAAGGCTAGGGCTCCCTAGCCTTAGGTTAGGGCTCCCCTAGCCTTAGGCTAGGGCACCCCTAAGCTTAGGCTAAGTCGAGGACTACCCTAGCCTTAGGCTAGGGCTCCCGTAGCCTTATGATAGGGCTCCCCTAGCCTTGGGCTAGGGCTCCCCTAGCCTTAGGCGATGGCACCCCTAGGCTTAGGCTAAGGATAGGACTCCCCTAGCCTTAGGTTAGGGCACCCCTAGGCTTAGGCTAAGGCTAGGGCTCCCCTAGCCTTAGGCTAGGGCTCCCCTAGCCTTAGGCTAGGGCTCCCCTAGCCTTAGGTTAGGGCACCCCTAGGCTTAGGCTAAGCCTAGCGCTTCCCTAGACTTAGTCTAGGGCAATTTTAGGCTTAGGCTAAGGCTAGGGCTCCCCTAACCTTAAGCTAGTGCACCCCTAGGCTTAGGGTAAGGCTAGGGCTCCCCAAGCCTTAGGCTAGGGCTACCCTAGCCTTAGGCTTGGGCTCCCCTAGCTGTAGGCTTGGGTACCCCTAGCCTTAGGCTCGTGCTCCCCTAGCCGTACGCTATGGCTCCCCTAGCCTTATGCTAGGGCACCCCTAGGCTTAGGCTAGGGCACCCCTAGGCTTATGCTAGGGAACCCCTAGGCTTAGGCTATGGCTCCCCTATCCTTAGGCTAGGGCACCCGTAGGCTTAGGTTAGGGCTCCCCTAGCCTTAAGCTAGGGCCCCCATAGCGTTACGCTAGGGCTCCCCTAGCCTTAGGACAGGGCTCCCCTTGGCTTAGGCCAGGGCTCCCCTAGCCTTAGGCTAGGGCTCACCTAGCCTTAGGCTAGGGCTCCCCTAGCCTTAGGCTAGGGCACCCCTAGGCTTAGGCTAAGGCTAGGGCTCCCCTAGCCTTAGAGTAGGGCTCCCATAGCCTTAGGCTTGGGCACGACTAGGCTTAGGCTAAGGCTAGGGCTCCCCTAGCCTTAGGCTAGGGCTCCCCTAGGCTTAGGCTAAGGCTAGGGCCCCCGAGCCTTAGGCTCTGGCTCCCCTAGCCTTACTTTAGGACACCCGTAGGCTTAGGCCAAGGCTAGGGATCCCCTAGCCTTATGCTAGGGCACCTTTAGGCTTAGGCTAAGGCTAGGGCTCCCCTTGCCTTAGGCTAGGGCTCCCCTAGCCTTAGGTTAAGGCTCCCCTCGCCTTAGGCTAGGGCTCCCCTAGAGTTAGGCTAGGGCTCCCCTAGGCTTAGGCTAGGGCTCCCCTAGCCTTAGGCTAAGGCTAGGGCTCCCTAGCCTTAGGTTAGGGCTCCCCTAGCCTTAGGCTAGGGCACCCCTAGGTTTAGGCTAAGGCCAGGGCTCCCCTAGCCTTAGGCTAGGGCTCCCCTAGCTTTAGGTTAGGGCACCCCTAGGCTTAGGCTAAGGCTAGCGCTCCCCTAGCCTTGGGCTAGGGCACTTTTAGGCTTAGGCTAAGGCTAGGGCTCCCCTAGCCTTAGGCTAGGGCACCCCTAGGCTTAGGCTAAGTCTAGGGCTCCCCTAGCCTTAGGGTTAGGGCTCCCCTAGCCTTAGGCTAGGGCTCCCCTAGCCTTAGGCTAGGGCTCCCCTAGCCTTAGGCTAAGGCTAGTACTCCCTAGCCTTAGGCTAGGGCTCCCCTAGACTTAGGCTAAGGCTACGGCTCCCCGAGCCTTAGGCTAGGGCTACCCGAACCTTAGGCTATGGTTACCCTAGGCTTAGGCTAAGGCTAGGGCTCCCTAGCCTTAGGTTAGGGCTCCCCTAGCTTTAGGCTAGGGCACCCCTAGGCTTAGGCTAGGGCACTTTTAGGCTTAGGCTAAGGCTAAGGCTAAGGCTCCCCTAGCCTTAGGCTAGGGCACACCTAGCCTTAGGCTAGGGAACCCCTAGGCTTAGGCTAAGACTAGGGCTCTCCTAGCCTTAGGTTAGGGCTCCCCTAGCCTTAGGCTAGGGAACCCCTTGGCTTAGGCTAAGCCTAGGACTCCCCTAGCCTTAGGCTAGGGCTCCCCTAGCCTTATGCTAGGGCTCCCCTAAACTTAGGCTAGGGCACACCTAGCTTTATGCAAGGGGTCCCCTAGCCTTAGGCTAAGGCTCCCCTAGCCTTAGGCTAGGGATTCCCTAGCTTTAGGCTAGGGCACCCCTAGGGTTAGGCTAAGGCTAAGGCTCCCCTAGCCTGACGCTAGGGCACCCCAAGGCTTTGGCTAAGTCTAGGGCTCCCCTAGCCTTAGGCTAGGGCACCCCTAGGTTTAGGCTAAGGAGAGGGCTCCCATTGCCTTAACTAGGGCTCCCCTAGCCTAAGGCTAGTGCTCCCCTAGCCTAAGGCTAGGGCACCCCTAGCCTTAAGCTAGGGCTCCCCTAGCCTTAGGCTAGGGCACTCCTAGGCTTAGGCTAGCGCTCCCCTAGCGTTAGGTAAGGGCACCCCTAGGCTTAGGCTAAGTCTAATGCTCCCCTAGCCTTAGGCTAGGGCTCCCCTAGGCTTAGGCTAAGGCTAGGGCTCCCCGAGCCTTAGGCTAGGGCTACCCGAACCTTAGGCTATGGTTACCCTAGGCTTAGGCTAAGGCTAGGGCTCCCTAGCCTTAGGTTAGGGCTCCCCTAGCTTTAGGCTAGGGCACCCCTAGGCTTAGGCTAGGGCACTTTTAGGCTTAGGCTAAGGCTAAGGCTCCCCTAGTCTTAGGCTAGGGCACCCCTAGGCTTAGGCTAGGGCACCCCTAGGCTTAGGCTAAGGCTAGGGCTCCCCTAGCCTTAGGCTAGGGCACACCTAACCTTAGGCTAGGGAACCCCTAGGCTTAGGCTAAGCCTAGGACTCCCCTAGCCTTAGGCTAGGGCTCCCCTAGCCTTATGCTAGGGCTCCCCTAATCTTAGGCTAGGGCACACCTAGCCTTATGCAAGGGGTCCCCTAGCCTTAGGCTAAGGCTCCCCTAGCCTTCGGCTAGGGATTCCCTAGCTTTAGGCTAGGGCACCCCTAGGGTTAGGCTAAGGCTAGGGCTCCCTTAGCCTGACGCTAGGGCAACCCAAGGCTTTGGCTAAGGCTAGGGCTCCCCTAGCCTTAGGCTAGGGCACCCCTAGGTTTAGGCTAAGGAGAGGGCTCCCCTAGCCTTAACTAGGGCTCCCCTAGCCTAAGGCTAGTGCTCCCCTAGCCTTAGGCTAGGGCTCCCCTAGCCTTAGGCTAGGGCACTCCTAGGCCTAGGCTAGCGCTCCCCTAGCGTTAGGTAAGGGCACCCCTAGGCTTAGGCTAGGGCTCCCCGAGCCATAGGCTAGGGCTCCCCGAACCTTAGGCTATGGCTCCCCTAGCCTTAGGCTAGTGTTCCCCTAACCTTAGGCTAGGGCACCCCTAGGCTTAGGCTAAGGCTAGGGCTCCCCTAGGCATAGGGTAGTGCTCCCCTAGCCTTAGGCTAGGGCACCCCTAGGCTTAGGCTAGGGCACCCCAAGGCTTAGGTTAAGGCAATGGCTCCCCTAGCCTTAGGCTAGGGAAACCCTAGACTTAAGCTAGGGCTCCCCTAGCCTTAGGTTAGGGCACCCGTAGGCTTAGGCTAAGGCTAGGGCTCCCCTAGCCTTAGGCTAGGGCTCCATAGCCTTATGGTAGGGCACCCCTAGGCTTAGGCTAAGGGTAGGGCTCCCCTAGCGTTAGTTTAGGGCACCCCTAGGCTTAGGCTAAGGCTAGCGCTCCCCTAAGCTTAGGCTAAGGCTAGGGCTCCCTAGCCTTAGGTTAGGGCTCCCCGAGCCTTAGGCTAGGGCACCCCTAAGCTTAGGCTAAGTCTAGGACTACCCTAGCCTTAGGCTAGGGCTCCCGTAGCCTTATGATAGGGCTCCCCTAGCCTTGGGCTAGGGCTCCCCTAGCCTAAGGCGATTGCACCCCTAGGCTTAGGCTAAGGATAGGACTCCCCTAGCCTTAGGTTAGGGCACCCCTAGGCTTAGGCTAAGGCTAGGGCTCCCCTAGCCTTTGGCTAGGGCTCCCCTAGCCTTAGGCTAGGGCTCCCCTAGCCTTAGGTTAGGGCACCCCTAGGCTTAGGCTAAGCCTAGCGCTTCCCTAGACTTAGTCTAGGGCAATTTTAGGCTTAGGCTAAGGCTAGGGCTCCCCTAACCTTAGTCTAGGGCACCCCTAGTCTTAGGGTAAGGCTAGGGCTCCCCAAGCCTTAGGCTAGGGCTACCCTAGCCTTAGGCTTGGGCTCCCCTAGCTGTAGGCTCGGGTACCCCTAGCCTTAGGCTCGTGCTCCCCTAGCCGTACGCTAAGGCTCCCCTAGCCTTATGCTAGGGCACCCCTAGGCTTAGGCTAGGGCACCCCTAGGCTTATGCTAGGGAACCCCTAGGCTTAGGCTATGGCTCCCCTATCCTTAGGCTAGGGCACCCCTAGGCTTAGGTTAGGGCTCCCCTAGCCTTAAGCTAGGGCCCCCATAGCGTTACGCTAGGGCTCCCCTAGCCTTAGGACAGGGCTCCCCTTGGCTTAGGCCAGGGCTCCCCTAGCCTTAGGCTAGGGCTCACCTAGCCTTAGGCTAGGGCTCCCCTAGCCTTAGGCTAGGGCACCCCTAGGCTTAGGCTAAGGCTAGGGCTCCCCTAGCCTTAGAGTAGGGCTCCCATAGCCTTAGGCTAGGGCACGACTAGGCTTAGGCTAAGGCTAGGGCTCCCCTAGCCTTAGGCTAGGGCTCCCCTAGGCTTAGGCTAAGGCTAGGGCCCCCGAGCCTTAGGCTCTGGCTCCCCTAGCCTTACTTTAGGACACCCGTAGGCTTAGGCCAAGGCTAGGGATCCCCTAGCCTTATGCTAGGGCACCTTTAGGCTTAGGCTAAGGCTAGGGCTCCCCTTGCCTTAGGCTAGGGCTGCCCTAGCCTTAGGTTAAGGCTCCCCTCGCCTTAGGCTAGGGCTCCCCTAGCGTTAGACTAGGGCTCACCTAGGCTTAGGCTAGGGCTCCCCTAGCCTTAGGCTAAGGCTAGGGCTCCCTAGCCTTAGGTTAGGGCTCCCCTAGCCTTAGGCTAGGGCACCCCTAGGTTTAGGCTAAGGCCAGGGCTCCCCTAGCCTTAGGCTAGGGCTCCCCTAGCTTTAGGTTAGGGCACCCCAAGGCTTAGGCTAAGGCTAGCGCTCCCCTAGCCTTAGGCTAGGGCACTTTTAGGCTTAGGCTAAGGCTAGGGCTCCCCTAGCCTTATGCTAGGGCACCGCTAGGCTTAGGCTAAGGCTAGGGCTCCCCTAGCCTTATGTTAGGGCTCCCCTAGCCTTAGGCTAGGGCACCCGTAGGCTTAGGCTAAGTCTAGGGCTCCCCTAGCCTTCGGCTAGGGCTCCCCTAGTCTTAGGCTAGGGCTCCCCCAGGCTTAGGCTAAGGCTAAGGCTCCCCTAGCCTTAGGCTATCGCTCCCCTAGCGTTAGGTAAGGGCACCCCTAGGCTTAGGCAAGGGCTCCCCGAGCCTTAGGCTAGGGCTCCCCTAGCCTTAGGCTAGGGCTCCCCTAGGCTTAGGCTAAGGCTAGGGATCCCCTAGCCTTGAGCTAGGGCTACCCTAGCCTTAGGCTAGGGCTCCCCTAGCCTTAGGCTAGGGCACCCCTAGGCTTAGGCTAAGGCTAAGGCATCCCTAGCCTTAGGTTAGGGCTCCCCTAGCCTTAGGCTATGGAACCCCAAGGCTTAGGCTAAGGCTAGGGCTCCCCTACCCTTAGGCTAGGGCTTCCCTTGGCTTATGCTAAGGCTAGGGCTCCTTGAGACTTAGGCTAGGAATCCCCTAGCCTTAGGCTAGGGCACCCCTAGGCTTAGGCTAAGGCTAGGGCTCCCCTAGGCTTAGGCTAAGGCTAGGGCTCCCTAGCCTTAGGTTAGGGCTCCCCTAGCCTTAGGCTAGGGCACCCATAGGCTTAGGCTAAGTCTAGGACTCCCCTAGCCTTAGGTTAGGGCTCCCCTAGCATTAGGCTAGGGCACCCGTAGGCTTAGGCTAAGTCTAGGACTCCCCTAGCCTTAGGATAGGGCACCCCTAGCCTTATGCTAGGGTTCCCCTAACCTTAGGCTAGGGCACACCTAGCCTTAGGCTAGGGCTCCCCTAGCCTTAGGCTAGGTCTCCCCTAGCCTTAGGCTAGGGCTCCTCTAGCCTTAGGCTAGCGCACCCCTAGGCTTATGATAAGGCTAAGGCTCCCCTAGCCTTAGGCTAGGGCTCCCCTAGCGTTAGGTATGGGCACCCCCAGGCTTAGGCTAAGGCTAAGGCTCCCCTAGCCTTAGGCTATCGCTCCCCTAGCGTTAGGTATGGGCACCCCTAGGCTTAGGCTAGGGCTCCCCGAGCCTTAGGCTAGGGCTCTCCTAGCCTTAGGCTAGGGCTCCCCTAGGCTTAGGCTAAGGCTAGGGCTCCCCTAGCCTTGAGCTAGGGCTCCCCTAGCCTAAGGCTAGTGCTCCCCTAGCCTTAGGCTAGGGCTCCCCTAGCCTTAGGCTAGGGGACCCCTAGCCTTAGGCTAGGGGACCCCTAGGCTTAGGCTAAGGCTAAGGCATCCCTAGCCTTAGGTTAGGGCTCCCCTAGCCTTAGGCTATGGAACCCCAAGGCTTAGGCTAAGGCTAGGGCTCCCCTACCCTTAGGCTAGGGCTCCCCTAGGCTTATGCTAAGGCTAGGGCTCCTTGAGACTTAGGCTAGGTCTCCCCTAGCCTTAGGCTAGGGCACCCCTAGGCTTAGGCTAAGGCTAGGGCTCCCCTAGGCTTAGGCTAAGGCTAGAGCTCCCTAGCCTTAGGTTAGGGCTCCCCTAGCCTTAGGCTAGGGCACCCCTAGGCTTAGGCTAAGGCTAGGGCTCCCCTAGCCTTAGGTTAGGGCTCCCCTAGCCTTAGGCTAGGGCACCCCTAGGCTTAGGCTAAGGCTAGGGCTCCCCTAGCCTTAGGCTAGGGCTCCCCTAGCCTTAGGTTAGGGCACCTCTAGGCGTAGGCTAAAGCTATCGCTCCCCAAGCCTTAGGCTAGGGCACTTTTAGGCTTAGGCTAAGGCTAGGGCTCGCCTAGCCTTAGGCTAAGGCTCCCCTAGCCTTAGGCTAGGGCTCCCCTAGCCTAGGCTAGGGCACCCCTAGGCTTAGGCTAAGGCTAAGGCACCCCTAGCCTTAGGTTAGCGATCCCCTAGCCTTAGGCTATGGAACACCAAGGCTTAGGCTAAGGCTAGGGCTCCCCTACCCTTAGGCTATTGCTCCCCTAGGCTTATGCTAAGGCTAGGGCTCCTTGAGACTTAGGCTAGGGCTCCCCTAGCCTTAGGCTAGGGCACCCCTAGGCTTAGGCTAAGGCTAGGGCTCCCCTAGCCTTAGGCTAGTGCTCCCCTAGCCTTAGTCTAGGGCACCCCTAGGCTTAGGCTAAGGCTAGGGCCCCCCTAGCCTTAGGCCAAGGCTAAGGATCCACTAGACTTAGGCTAGGGCACCTTTAGGCTAGGCTAAGGCTAGGGCTCCCCTAGGCTTAGGCTAAGGCTAGGGCTCCCTAGCCTTAGGTTCGGGCTCCCCTAGCCTTAGGCTAGGGCACCCCTAGGTTTAGCCTAAGGCTATGGTTCCCCTAGCCTTAGGATAGGGCTCCCCTAGCCTTAGGCTAGGGCTCCCTAGGCTTAGGCTAGGCCACCCCTAGGATTAGGCTAAGGCTAGCGCTCCCCTAGCGTTAGGTAAGGGCACCCCTAAGCTTACGCTAGGGCTCCCCGAGCCTAAGGCTAGGGCTCCCCGAACCTTAGGCTATTGCTCCCCTAGCCTTAGGGTAGTGTTCCCCTAACCTTAGGCTAGGGCACTCCTAGGCTTTGGCTAAGGCTAGGGCTTCCCTAGCCTTAGGCTAGTGCTCCCCTAGCCTTAGCCTAGGGCACCCCTAGGCTTAGGCTACGGCTAGGTCTCCCCTAGCCTTAGGCTAGGTCTCCCCTAGCCTTAGGCTAGGGCTCCCCTAGCCTTAGGCTAGGGCTCCTAGGCTTAGGCTAAGCTAGGGCTCCCTAGCCTTAGGTTAGGGCTCCCCTAGCCTTAGGTTAGGGCACCCCTAGGCTTAGGCTAAGGCTAGGGCTGCCCTAGCCTTAGGTTAGGGCACCCCTAGGTTCAGGCTAAGGCTAGCGCTCCCCTAGCTTAGGCTAGGGCACTTTTAGGCTTAGACTAAGGCTAGGGCTCCCCTAGCATTAGGCTAGGGCACCCCTAGGCTTAGGCTAAGGCTAGGGCTCCCCTAGCCTTAGGTTAGGGCTCCCCTAGCCTTAGGCTAGGGCACCCGTAGGCTTAGGCTAAGTCTAGGACTCCCCTAGCCTTAGGATAGGGCACCCCTAGCCTTATGCTAGGGTTCCCCTAACCTTAGGCTAGGGCACACCTAGCCTTAGGCTAGGGCTCCCCTAGCCTTAGGCTAGGTCTCCCCTAGCCTTAGGCTAGGGCTCCTCTAGCCTTAGGCTAGCGCACCCCTAGGCTTAGGATAAGGCTAGGGCTCCCCTAGATTTAGGCTAGGGCACCCCAAGGCTTTGGCTAAGGCTAGGGCTCCCCTAGCCTTCGGCTAGGGCACACCTAGGTTTAGGCTACTGCTAGGGCTCCCCTAGCCTTAGGCTAGGGCTCCCCTAGTCTTAGGCTAGGGCTCCCCCAGGCTTAGGCTAAGGCTAAGGCTCCCCTAGCCTTAGGCTATCGCTCCCCTAGCGTTAGGTATGGGCACCCCTATGCTTAGGCTAGGGCTCCCCGAGCCTTAGGCTAGGGCTCCCCTAGCCTTAGGCTAGGGCTCCCCTAGGCTTAGGCTAAGGCTAGGGCTCCCCTAGCCTTGAGCTAGGGCTCCCCTAGCCTAAGGCTAGTGCTCCCCTAGCCTTAGGCTAGGGCTCCCCTAGCCTTAGGCTAGGGCACCCCTAGGCTTAGGCTAAGGCTAAGGCATCCCTAGCCTTAGGTTA
Organism: Tenrec ecaudatus; assembly: GCF_050624435.1. NCBI lineage: Eukaryota > Metazoa > Chordata > Mammalia > Afrosoricida > Tenrecidae > Tenrec > Tenrec ecaudatus. The sequence goes on from NW_027457690.1 coordinate 212,267, forward strand.
GGGCTCCCCTAGCCTTAGGCTATGGAACCCCAAGGCTTAGGCTAAGGCTAGGGCTCCCCTACCCTTAGGCTAGGGCTCCCCTAGGCTTATGCTAAGGCTAGGGCTCCTTGAGACTTAGGCTAGGTCTCCCCTAGCCTTAGGCTAGGGCACCCCTAGGCTTAGGCTAAGGCTAGGGCTCCCCTAGGCTTAGGCTAAGGCTAGGGCTCCCTAGCCTTAGGTTAGGGCTCCCCTAGCCTTAGGCTAGGGCACCCCTAGGCTTAGGCTAAGGCTAGGGCTCCCCTAGCCTTAGGCTAGGGCTCCCCTAGCCTTAGGTTAGGGCACCTCTAGGCGTAGGCTAAAGCTATCGCTCCCCAAGCCTTAGGCTAGGGCAGTTTTAGGCTTAGGCTAAGGCTAGGGCTCGCCTAGCCTTAGGCTAAGGCTCCCCTAGCCTTAGGCTAGGGCTCCCCTAGCCTAGGCTAGGGCACCCCTAGGCTTAGGCTAAGGCTAAGGCACCCCTAGCCTTAGGTTAGCGATCCCCTAGCCTTAGGCTATGGAACACCAAGGCTTAGGCTAAGGCTAGGGCTCCCCTACCTTTAGGCTATTGCTCCCCTAGGCTTATGCTAAGGCTAGGGCTCCTTGAGACTTAGGCTAGGGCTCCCCTAGCCTTAGGCTAGGGCACCCCTAGGCTTAGGCTAAGGCTAGGGCTCCCCTAGCCTTAGGCTAGTGCTCCCCTAGCCTTAGTCTAGGGCACCCCTAGGCTTAGGCTAAGGCTAGGGCTCCCCTAGCCTTAGGCAAAGGCTAAGGATCCCCTAGACTTAGGCTAGGGCACCTTTAGGCTAGGCTAAGGCTAGGGCTCCCCTAGGCTTAGGCTAGGGCTAGGGCTCCCTAGCCTTAGGTTCGGGCTCCCCTAGCCTTAGGCTAGGGCACCCCTAGGTTTAGCCTAAGGCTATGGTTCCCCTAGCCTTAGGATAGGGCTCCCCTAGCCTTAGGCTAGGGCTCCCCTAGGCTTAGGCTAGGCCACCCCTAGGATTAGGCTAAGGCTAGCGCTCCCCTAGCGTTAGGTAAGGGCACCCCTAAGCTTACGCTAGGGCTCCCCGAGCCTAAGGCTAGGGCTCCCCGAACCTTAGGCTATGGCTCCCCTAGCCTTAGGGTAGTGTTCCCCTAACCTTAGGCTAGGGCACTCCTAGGCTTTGGCTAAGGCTAGGGCTTCCCTAGCCTTAGGCTAGTGCTCCCCTAGCCTTAGCCTAGGGCACCCCTAGGCTTAGGCTACGGCTAGGTCTCCCCTAGCCTTAGGCTAGGTCTCCCCTAGCCTTAGGCTAGGGCTCCCCTAGCCTTAGGCTAGGGCTCCCTAGGCTTAGGCTAAGCTAGGGCTCCCTAGCCTTAGGTTAGGGCTCCCCTAGCCTTAGGTTAGGGCACCCCTAGGCTTAGGCTAAGGCTAGGGCTGCCCTAGCCTTAGGTTAGGGCACCCCTAGGTTCAGGCTAAGGCTAGCGCTCCCCTAGCTTAGGCTAGGGCACTTTTAGGCTTAGACTAAGGCTAGGGCTCCCTTAGCATTAGGCTAGGGCACCCCTAGGCTTAGGCTAAGGCTAGGGCTCCCCTAGCCTTAGGTTAGGGCTCCCCTAGCCTTAGGCTAGGGCACCCGTAGGCTTAGGCTAAGTCTAGGACTCCCCTAGCCTTAGGATAGGGCACCCCTAGCCTTATGCTAGGGTTCCCCTAACCTTAGGCTAGGGCACACCTAGCCTTAGGCTAGGGCTCCCCTAGCCTTAGGCTAGGTCTCCCCTAGCCTTAGGCTAGGGCTCCTCTAGCCTTAGGCTAGCGCACCCCTAGGCTTAGGATAAGGCTAGGGCTCCCCTAGCCTTAGGCTAGGGCACCCCAAGGCTTTGGCTAAGGCTAGGGCTCCCCTAGCCTTCGGCTAGGGCACACCTAGGTTTAGGCTACTGCTAGGGCTCCCCTAGCCTTAGGCTAGGGCTCCCCTAGTCTTAGGCTAGGGCTCCCCCAGGCTTAGGCTAAGGCTAAGGCTCCCCTAGCCTTAGGCTATCGCTCCCCTAGCGTTAGGTATGGGCACCCCTAGGCTTAGGCTAGGGCTAAGGCATCCCTAGCCTTAGGTTAGGGCTCCCCTAGCCTTAGGCTATGGAACCCCAAGGCTTAGGCTAAGGCTAGGGCTCCCCTACCCTTAGGCTAGGGCTCCCCTAGGCTTATGCTAAGGCTAGGGCTCCTTGAGACTTAGGCTAGGTCTCCCCTAGCCTTAGGCTAGGGCACCCCTAGGCTTAGGCTAAGGCTAGGGCTCCCCTAGGCTTAGGCTAAGGCTAGGGCTCCCTAGCCTTAGGTTAGGGCTCCCCTAGCCTTAGGCTAGGGCACCCCTAGGCTTAGGCTAAGGCTAGGGCTCCCCTAGCCTTAGGTTAGGGCTCCCCTAGCCTTAGGCTAGGGCACCCCTAGGCTTAGGCTAAGGCTAGGGCTCCCCTAGCCTTAGGCTAGGGCTCCCCTAGCCTTAGGTTAGGGCACCTCTAGGCGTAGGCTAAAGCTATCGCTCCCCAAGCCTTAGGCTAGGGCACTTTTAGGCTTAGGCTAAGGCTAGGGCTCGCCTAGCCTTAGGCTAAGGCTCCCCTAGCCTTAGGCTAGGGCTCCCCTAGCCTAGGCTAGGGCACCCCTAGGCTTAGGCTAAGGCTAAGGCACCCCTAGCCTTAGGTTAGCGATCCCCTAGCCTTAGGCTATGTAACACCAAGGCTTAGGCTAAGGCTAGGGCTCCCCTACCCTTAGGCTATTGCTCCCCTAGGCTTATGCTAAGGCTAGGGCTCCTTGAGACTTAGGCTAGGGCTCCCCTAGCCTTAGGCTAGGGCACCCCTAGGCTTAGGCTAAGGCTAGGGCTCCCCTAGCCTTAGGCTAGTGCTCCCCGAGCCTTAGTCTAGGGCACCCCTAGGCTTAGGCTAAGGCTAGGGCTCCCCTAGCCTTAGGCCAAGGCTAAGGATCCCCTAGACTTACGCTAGGGCACCTTTAGGCTAGGCTAAGGCTAGGGCTCCCCTAGCCTTGGGCTAGGGCTCCCCTAGCATTAGGCTAGGGCTTTTCTAGACTTAGGTTAGGGTACTCCTAGGCTTAGGCTAAGGCTAGCGCTCCACAAGCCTTAGGCTAGGGCACTTTTAGGCTTAGGCTTAGGCTAGGGCTCCCCTAGCCTTAGGCTAAGGCTCCCCTAGGCTTAGGCTAAGGCTAAAGCTCCCTGAGACTTAGGCTAGGGCCCCCCTAGCTTTAGGCCAGGGCACCCCTAGGCTTAGGCTAAGGCTAGGGCTCCCCTAGCCTTAGGCTAGGGCTCCCCTAGCCTTGGGCTAGGGCACCCCTAGGCTTAGGCGAAGGCTAGGGCTCCCCTAGCCTTAGGCAAGTCTCCCCTAGCCTTAGAATAGAGCTCCCCTAGCCTTGGGCTAGGGCTCCCCTAGCCGTAGGTTAGGGCACCCTTGGCTTAGGCTAAGGCTAAGGCTCCCCTAGCCTTAGGCTAGGGCTCCCCAAGCCTTAGGCTATGTCTGCCCTAGCCTTAGGCTAGTGTACCCCTAACCTTAGGCTAGGGCACCCCTAGGCTTAGGCTAAGGCTAGGACAACCCTAGCCTTAGGCTAGTGCTCCCCTAGCCTTAGGCTAGGGCACCCTTAGGCTTAGGCTAACGCTAGGGCTCCCCTAGCCTTAGGCTAGGGCTCCCCTAGCCTTAGGCTAGGGCTTTTCTAGACTTAGGTTAGGGCACCCCTAGGTTTAGGCTAAAGCTAGCGATCCCCAAGCCTTAGGCTAGGGCACCCCTAAGCTTAGGCTAAGGCTAGGGCACCCTAGCCTTAGGTTAGGGCTCCCCTAGCCTTAGGCTATGGAACCCCAAGGCTTAGGCTAAGGCTAGGGCTCCCCTACCCTTAGGCTACGGCTCCCCTAGGCTTAGGCTAAGGCTAGGGCTCCCTGACACTTAGGATAGGGCTCCCCTAGCCTTAGGCTAGGGCACCCCTAGGCTTAGGCTAGTGCTCCCCTATCCTTAGTCTAGGGCACCCCTAGGCTTAGGGTAAGGCTAAGGCTCCCCTAGCCTTAGGCTAGGGCTACCCTAGCCTAGGGCTAGCGCTCCGCTAGCCTTAGGCTAGGGCACCCCTAGGCTTAGGCTAAGGCTAGGGCCTCTGAGCCTTAGGCTCTGGCTCCACTAGCCTTACGTTAGGGCACCCGTAGGCTTAGGCCAAGGCTAGGGATCCTCTAGCCTTATGCTAGGGCACCTTTAACCTTAGGCTAAGTCTAGGGCTCCCCTAGCCTTAGGCAAGGGCACCCCTAGGCTTAGGCTAAGGCTAGGGCTCCCCTAGCCTTAGGCTAGGGCTCCACTAGCCTTAGGCTAGGGCTCCCCTAGCCTTAGGCTAGGGCTCCCCTAGCCTTAGGCTAGGGCTCCCTAGGCTTAGGCTAAGGCTAGGGCTCCCTAGCCTTAATCTAGCGCTCCCCTAGCCTTAGGCTAGGGCACTCCAAGGCTTAGGCTAGCACTCCCCTAGTGTTAGGTAAGGGCACCCCTAGGCTTAGGCTAGGGCTCCCGGAGCCTTAGGCTAGGGCTCCCCGAACGTTAGGCTATGGCTCCCCTAGCCTTAGGCTAGTGTTCCCCTAACCTTAGGCTAGGGCACCCCTAGGCTTAGGCTATGGCTAGGCCTCCCCTAGCCTTAGGCTAGTGATCCCCTAGCCTTAGGCTAGGCACCCCTAGGCTTAGGTTAAGGCTAGGGCTCGCCTAGCCTTAGGCTAGGGCTCCCCTAACCTTGGGCTAGATCTCCCCTAGCCTTAGGCTAGGTCACCCCTGGGCTTAGGCTAAGGCTAGGTCTCCCCTAGCCTTAGGCTAGGGCTCCCCTAGCCTTAGGCTAGTGCTCCCCTAGCCTTAGGCTAGGGCACCCCTAGGCTTAGGCTAAGGCTAGGGCTCCTCTAGCCTTAGGCTAGGGCACCCCTAGGCTTAGGCTAAGGCTAGGGCTCCCCTAGCCTTAGGCTAGGGCTCCCCTAGCCTTAGGCTAGGGCTTTTCTAGCCTTAGTTTAGGGCACCCCTAGGCTTAGGCTAAGGCTAGCGCTCCCCTAGCTTTAGGCTAAGGCTCCCCTAGCCTTAGGCTAGGGCTCCCCTAGCCTTAGGCTAGGGCAGCCCTAGCCATAAGTTAGGGCTCCCCTAGCCTTAGGCTATGGCACCCCTAGGCTTAGGATAAGGCTAGGGCTCCCCTAGCCTTAGGCTAAGGCTCCCCTAGGTTAGGCTAAGGCTAGGGCTCCCTGAGACTTAGGCTAGGGCTCTGCTAGCCTTAGGCAAGGGCACCCGTAGGCTTAGGCTAAGGCGAGGGCTCCCCTAGCCTTAGGCTAGTGCTCCCCTAGCCTTAGGCTAGGGTACCCCTAGGCTTAGGCTAGGGCACACCTAGCCTTAGGCTAGGGCTCCCCTAGCCTTAGGCTTGGTCTCCCCTAGCCTTAGGCTATGGCTCCTCTAGCCTTAGGCTAGCGCACCCCTAGGCTTAGGATAAGGCTAGAGGTCCCCTAGCCTTAGGCAAGGGCACCCCAAGGCTTTGGCTAAGGCTAGGGCTCCCCTAGCCTTCGGCTAGGGCACACCTAGGTTTAGGCTAGGGCACACCTAGGTTTAGGCTAAAGCTAGCGATCCCCAAGCCTTAGGCTAGGGCACCCCTAAGCTTAGGCTAAGGCTAGGGCACCCTAGCCTTAGGTTAGGGCTCCCCTAGCCTTAGGCTATGGAACCCCAAGGCTTAGGCTAAGGCTAGGGCTCCCCTACCCTTAGTCTAGGGCTCCCCTAGGCTTAGGCTAAGGCTAGGGCTCCCTGAGACTTAGGACAGGGCTCCCCTAGCCTTAGGCTAGGGCACCCCTATGCTTAGGCTAAGGCTAAGGCTAGGGCTCCCCTAGCCTTAGGCTAGTGCTCCCCTAGCCTTAGGCTAGGGCACCCCTAGGCTTAGGCTAAGGCTAAGGCTCCCCTAGCCTTAGGCTAGGGCTACCCTAGCCTTGGGCTAGCGCTCCGCTAGCCTTAGGCTAGGGCACCCCTAGGCTTAGGCTAAGGCTAGGGCTCCCCTAGCCTTAGGCTAGGGCTCCCCTGGCTTAGGCTAAGGCTAGGGCCTCTGAGCCTTAGGCTCTGGCTCCACTAGCCTTACGTTAGGGCACCCGTAAGCTTATGCCAAGGCTAGGGATCCTCTAGCCTTCTGCTAGGGCACCTTTAAGCTTAGGCTAAGTCTAGGGCTCCCCTAGCCTTAGGCAAGGGCACCCCTAGGCTTAGCCTAAGGCTAGGGCTACCCTAGCCTTAGGCTAGGGCTCCCCTAGCCTTAGGCTAGGGCTCCCTAGGCTTAGGCTAAGGCTAGGGCTCCCTAGCCTTAGGTTAGGGCTCCCCTAGCCTTAGGTTAGGGCACCCCTAGGCTTAGGCTAAGGCTAGGGCTGCCCTAGCCTTAGGTTAGGGCACCCCTAGGTTCAGGCTAAGGCTAGCGCTCCCCTAGCTTAGGCTAGGGCACTTTTAGGCTTAGGCTAAGGCTAGGGCTCCCCTAGCATTAGGCTAGGGCACCCCTAGGCTTAGGCTAAGGCTAGGGCTCCCCTAGCCTTAGGTTAGGGCTCCCCTAGCCTTAGGCTAGGGCACACCTAGCCTTAGGCTAGGGCTCCCCTAGCCTTAGGCTAGGTCTCCCCTAGCCTTAGGCTATGGCTCCACTAGCCTTAGGCTAGCGCACCCCTAGGCTTAGGATAAGGCTAGAGGTCCCCTAGCCTTAGGCAAGGGCACCCCAAGGCTTTAGCTAAGGCTAGGGCTCCCCTAGCCTTCGGCTAGGGCACACCTAGGTTTAGGCTAGGGCACACCTAGGTTTAGGCTAAGGCTAGGGCTCCCCTAGCCTTAGGCTAGGGCTCCCCTAGTCTTAGGCTAGGGCTCCCCTAGCCTTAGGCTAGGGCACCCCTAGCCTTAATCTAGCGCTCCCCTAGCCTTAGGCTAGGGCACTCCAAAGCTTAGGCTAGCGCTCCCCTAGTGTTAGGTAAGGGCACCCCTAGGCTTAGGCTAGGGCTCCCCGAGCCTTAGGCTAGTGCTCCCCGAACCTTAGGCTATGGCTCCCCTAGCCTTAGGCTAGTGTTCCCCTAACCTTAGGCTAGGGCACCCCTAGGCTTAGGCTATGGCTAGGCCTCCCCTAGCCTTAGGCTAGGGCTCCCCTAGCCTTGGGCTAGGGCTCCCCTAGCCTTAGGCTAGGTCACCCCTGGGCTTAGGCTAAGGCTAGGTCTCCCCTAGCCTTAGGCTAGGGCACCCCTAGGCTTAGGCTAAGGCTAGGGCTCCTCTAGCCTTAGGCTAGGGCACCCCTAGGCTTATGCTAAGGCTAGGGCTCCCCTAGCCTTAAGCTAGGGCTCCCCCAGCCTTAGGCTATGGCTTTTCTAGCCTTAGGTTAGGGCACCCCTAGGCTTAGGCTAATGCTAGGGCTCCCCTAGCCTTAGGCTAAGGCTCCCCTAGCCTTAGGCTAGGGCTCCCCTAGCCTTAGGCTAGGGCACCCCTAGGCTTAGGCTAAGGCTAGGGCTCCCCTAGCCTTTGGCTAGGGCTCCCCTAGCCTTAGGCTAGGGCTTTTCTAGCCTTAGGTTAGGGCACCCCTAGGCTTAGGCTAAGGCTAGGGCTCCCCTAGCCTTAGACTAAGGCTCCCCTAGCCTTAGGCTAGGGCTCCCCTAGCTTTAGGTTAGGGCACCTCTAGGCTTAGGCTTAGGCTAGGGCTGCCCTAGCCTTAGGTTAGGGCACCCCTAGGTTCAGGCTAAGGCTAGCGCTCCCCTAGCTTAGGCTAGGGCACTTTTAGGCTTAGGCTAAGGCTAGGGCTCCCCTGGCATTAGGCTAGGGCACCCCTAGGCTTAGGCTAAGGCTAGGGCTCACCTAGCCTTAGGTTAGGGCTCCCCTAGCCTTAGGCTAGGGCACCCGTAGGCTTAGGCTAAGTCTAGGACTCCCCTAGCCTTACGATAGGGCACCCCTAGCCTTATGCTAGGGCTCCCCTAACCTTAGGCAAGGGCACACCTAGCCTTAGGCTAGGGCTCCCCTAGCCTTAGGCTAGGGCACACCTAGCCTTAGGCTAGGGCTCCCCTAGCCTTAGGCTAGGTCTCCCCTAGCCTTAGGCTAGGGCTGCTCTAGCCTTAGGCTAGCGCACCCCTAGGCTTAGGATAAGGCTAGGGCTCCCCTAGCCTTAGGCTAGGGCTCCCCTAGCCTTAGGCTAGGGCTCCGCTAGCCTTAGGCTAGGGCACACCTAGGCTTAGGCTAAGGCTAGGGCTCCCCTAGCCTTAGGCTAGTGCTCCCCTAGCCTTAGGTTAGGGTACCCCTAGGCTTAGGCTAGGGCACCCCTAGGCTTAGGCTAAGGCTAGGGTTCCCCTAGCCTTAGGCTATGGCTCCCCTAGCCTTAGCTAGAGCTACCCTAGCCTTGGGCTAGGGCTCCCCTAGGCTTAGGCTAAGGCTAGGGCTCCCCTAGCCTTAGGCTAGGGCTCCCCTAGCCTTAGGCTAGGGCTCCCCAAGCCTTAGGCTAAGGCTCTCCTAGCCTTATGCTAGGGCACCCCTAGGCTAAGGTTAAGGCACGGGCTCCCCTAGTCTTAGGCTAATGCTCCCCCAACCTTAGGCTAGGGCTCCCCTAGCCTTAGGTTAGGGCACCCCTAGGCTTAGGCTAAGGCTAGGGCTCCCCTAGCCTTAGGCTAGGGCTCCATAGCCTTACATCGGGCACCCCTAGGCTTAGGTTAAGGCTAGGGCTCCCCTAGCCTTAGGCTAGGGCTACCCTAGCCTTAGGTTAGGGCACCCCTAGGCTTAGGCTAAGGCTAGCGCTCCCCTAGCCTTAGTCTAGGGCAATTTTAGGCTTAGGCTAAGGCTAGGGCTCCCCTAACCTTAGGCTAGGGCACCCCTAGGCTTAGGCTAAGGCTAGGGCTCCCCAAGCCTTAGTCTAGGGCTACCCTAGCCTTAGGCTAGGGCTCCCCTAGCTGTAGGCTCGGGCACCCCTAGCCTTAGGCTCGTGCTCCCCTAGCCGTACGCTAAGGCTCCCCTAGCCTTATGCTAGTGCACCCCTAGGCTTAGGCTAGGGCACCCTTAGGCTTATGCTAGGGAACCCCTAGGCTTAGGCTAAGGCTATGGCTCCCCTATCCTTAGGCTACGTCACCCCTAGGCTTTGGCTAGGGCTCCCCCAAGCCTTAGACTCGGGTTCCCCAAGCCTTAGGCTGGTGCTCCCCTAGCCTTAGGCTCGGGCACCACTAGCCTTTGGCTAGGGCAACCCTAGGCTTAGGCTAGGGTTCCCCTAGCCAAGGACTCGGGCTCCACTAGCCTTAGGCTCGTGCTCACCTAGCCGTGGGCTCGGGCACACCTAGCCTTAGGCTAGGGCTCCACTAGCCTTAGGCTAGGGCTCCTGCGTTACGCTAGGGCTCCCCTAGCCTTAGGCCAGAGCACCCCTAGGCTTAGGCCAAGGCTCCCCTAGCCTTAGGCTCGTGCTCCCCTAGCCGTGGGCTGGGGCACACCTAGCATTAGGCTAGGGCTCCCCTAGAGTTAGGCAAGGGCTCCCCTAGCGTTACGCTAGGGCTCCCCTAGCCTTAGACCAGGGCACCACTAGGCTTAGGCCAGGGCTCCTCTAGCCTTAGGCTAGGGCTCCCCTAGCCTTAGGCTAGGGCACCCCTAGCCTTAGGCTAAGGCGAGGGCTCCCCTAGCCTTAGGCTAAGGCTCTCCTAACCTTAGGCTAGGGCACCCCTTGGCTTAGGCTAGGGCTACCCTAACCTTAGGCTAGGGCTCCCCTAGCCTTAGGCAAGGGCACCCATAGACTTAGGTTAGGGCTTCTCTAGACTTAAGCTAGGGCTCCCCTAGCGTTACGCTAGGGCTCCCCTAGCCTAAGTCCAGGGCAGCCCTAGGCTTAGTCCAGGGCTCCCCTAGCCTTAGGCTAGGGCAACCCTAGGCTTAGGCTAAGGCTAGGGCTCCCCTAGCCTTAGGCTATGGCTCCCCTAGAATTAGGCTAGGGCTCCCCTAGCCTTAGGCTAGGACACCCCTAGGCTTAGGCTAAGGCTAGGGCTCCCCTAGCCTAAAGGTAGGGCTCCACTAGCCTTACGTTAGGGCACCCCTAGGCTTAGGCCAATGCTAGGGATCCCCTAGCCTTAGGCTAGGGCACCCCTAGGCTTAGGCTAAGGCTAGGGCTCCCCTCGGCTTAGGCTAAGGCTGGGGCTCCCTAGCCTTAGGTTAGGGCTCCCCTACCCTTAGGCTAGGGCCCACCTAGGCTTAGGCTAAGGCTATGGCTCCCCTATCCTTAGGCTTGGTCACCCCTAGGCTTAGGCTAGGGCTCCCCCAAGCCTTAGACTCGGGTTCCCCTAGCCTTAGGCTCGTGCTCCCCTAGCCGTGGGCTCGGGCACACCTAGCCTTAGGCTAGGGCTCCACTAGCCTTAGGCTAGTGCTCCTGCGTTACGCTAGGGCTCCCCTAACCTTAGGCCAGAGCACCCCTAGGCTTAGTCCTAGGCTCCCCTAGCCTTAGGCTCGTTCTACTCTAGCCGTGGGCTGGGGCACACCTAGCCTTAGGCTAGGGCTCCCCTATACTTAGGCAAGGGCTCCCCTAGCGTTACGCTAGGGCTCCCCTAGCCTTTGACCAGGGCACCACTAGGCTTAGGCCAGGGCTCCTCTAGCCTTAGGCTAGGGCTCCCCTAGCCTTAGGCTAGGGCACCCCTAGGCTTAGGCTAAGGCTAGGGCTCCCCTCGGCTTAAGCTAAGGCTGGGGCTCCCTAGCCTTAGGTTAGGGCTCCCCTACCCTTAGGCTAGGGCCCACCTAGGCTTAGGCTAAGGCTATGGCTCCCCTATCCTTAGGCTAGGTCACCCCTAGGCTTAGGCTAGGGCTCCCCCAAGCCTTATACTCGGGTTCCCCTAGCCTTAGGCTGGTGCTCCCCTAGTCTTAGGTTCGGGCACCCCTAGCCTTTGGCTAGGGCAACCCTAGGCTTAGGCTAGGGTTCCCCTAGCCAAGGATTCGGGCTCCACTAGCCTTAGGCTCGTGCTCCCCTAGCCGTGGGCTCGGGCACACCTAGCCTTAGGCTAGGGCTCCACTAGCCTTAGGCTAGGGCTCCTGCGTTACGCTAGGGCTCCCCTAGCCTTAGGCCAGAGCACCCCTAGGCTTATGCCAAGGCTCCCCTAGCCTTAGGCTCCTTCTCCCCTAGCTGTGGGCTGGGGCACACCTAGCCTTAGGCTAGGGCTCCCCTAGACTTAGGCAAGGGCTCCCCTAGCGTTACGCTAGGGCTCCCCTAGCCTTTGACCAGGGCACCACTAGGCTTAGGCCAGGGCTCCTCTAGCCTTAGGCTAGGGCTCCCCTAGCCTTAGGCTAGGGCACCCCTAGCCTTAGGCTAAGGCTAGGGCTCCCCTAGCCTTAGGCTAAGGCTCTCCTAACCTTAGGCTAGGGCAACCCTTGGCTTAGGCTAGGGCTACCCTAACCTTAGGCTAGGGCTCCCCTAGCCTTAGGCAAGGGCACCCATAGGCTTAGGTTAGGGCTTCTCTAGACTTAAGCTAGGGCTCCCCTAGCGTTACGCTAGGGCTCCCCTAGCCTTAGGCCAGGGAAGCCCTATGCTTAGTCCAGGGCTCCCCTAGCCTTAGGCTAGGGCAACCCTAGGCTTAGGCTAAGGCTAGGGCTCCCCTAGCCTTAGGCTATGGCTCCCCTAGAATTAGGCTAGGGCTCCCCTAGCCTTAGGCTAGGACACCCCTAGGCTTAGGCTAAGGCTAGGGCTCCCCTAGCCTTAGGGTAGGGCTCCAATAGCCTTACGTTAGGGCACCCCTAGGCTTAGGCCAATGCTAGGGATCCCCTAGCCTTAGGCTAGGGCACCTTTAGGCTTTGGCTAAGGCTAGGGCTCCCCTAGGCTTAGGCTAAGGCTAGGGCTCCCTAGCCTTAGGTTAGGGCTCCCCTACCCTTAGGCTAGGGCCCACCTAGGCTTAGGCTAAGGCTATGGCTCCCCTATCCTTAGGCTAGGTCACCCCTAGGCTTAGGCTAGGGCTCCCCCAAGCCTTAGACTCGGGCTCCCCTAGCCTTAGGCTCGTGCTCCCCTAGCCGTGGGCTCGGGCACACCTAGCCTTAGGCTAGGGCTCCTGCGTTACGCTAGGGCTCCCCTAGCCTTAGGCCAGAGCACTCCTAGGCTTAGGCCAAGGCTCCCCTATCCTTAGGCTCGTTCTCCCCTAGCCGTGGTCTGGGGCACACCTAGCCTTAGGCTAGGGCTCCCCTAGACTTAGGCAAGGGCTCCCCTAGCGTTACGCTAGGGCTCCCCTAGCCTTTGACCAGGGCCCAATAGGCTTAGGCCAGGGCTCCTCTAGCATTAGGCTAGGGCACCCCTAGGCTTAGGCTAAAGCTAGGGCTCCCCTAGCCTTAGGCTAGTGCTCACCTAGCCTTCGGCTAGGGCACCCCTAGCCTTAAGCTAGGACTCCCCTAGTCTTAGGCTAGGGCACTACTAGCCTAAGGCTAGCGCTCCCCTAGACTTAGGTAAGGGCACCCCTAGGCTTAGGCTAGGGCTCCACGAGCCTTAGGCTACGGCTCCCCGAACCTTAGGCTATGGCTCCCCTAGCCTTAGGCTAGTGTTCCCCTAAACTTAGGCTGGGGCACCCTTAGGCTTAGGCTAAGGCTAGGGCTCCCCTAGCCTAAGGCTAGTCACCCCTAGCCTTAGGCTAGGGCATCCCTAGGCTTAGGCTAAGGCTAGGGCTCCCTAACCTTAGGCAAGTGCTCACCTAGCCTTAGGATAGGGCTCCCCTAGCCTTGGGCTAGGGCTCCCCTAGCCTTAGGCGAGGGCACCCCTAGGCTTAGGCTAAGGCTAGGGCTCACGTAGCCTTAGGCTAGGGCTCCCCTAGCCTTAGGTTAGGGCACCCCTAGGCTTAGGCTAAGGCTAGCGCTCCCCTAGCCTTAGGGTAGGGCATTTTTAGGCTTAGGCTAAGGCTAGGGCTCCCCTAGCCTTAGACCAGGGCATCCCTAGGCTTAGGCCAGGGCTCCCCTAGCCTTAGGCTAGGGGACCCCTACCATTAGGCTAGGGCACCCCTAGGCTTAGCCTAAGGCTAGGGCTCCCCTAGCCTTAGGATAAGGCTCTCCTAGCCTTGGACTAGGGCACCCCTAGGCTTAGGCTAGGGCTACCCTAGCCTTAGGCTAGGGCTCCCCTAGCCTTAGGCTAGGGCACCCCTAGGCTTAGGTTAGGGCTCCCCTAGCCTTAAGCTAGGGCTCCCCTAGCGTTACGCTAGGGCTCCCCTAGCCATAGGCCAGGGCTCCCCTTGGCTTAGTCCAGGTCTCCCCTAGCCTTAGGCTAGGGCTCCCCTAGCCTTAGGCTAGGGCTCCCCTAGCCTTAAGCTAGGGCTCCCCTAGCCTTAGTCTAGGGCACCCCTGGGCTTAGGGTAAGGCTAGGGCTCCCTTAGCCTTAGAGTAGGGCTCCCCTAGCCTTAGGCTAGGGCACGACTTGGCTTCGGCTAAGGCTAGGGCTCCCCTAGCCTTAGGCTAGGGCTCCCCTAGGCTTAGGCTAAGGCTAGGGCCCCCGAGCCTCAGGCTCTAGCTCCCCTAGCCTTACTTTAGGACACCCGTAGGCTTAGGCCAAGGCTAGGGCTCCCCTAGCCTTAGGCTAGGGCACTCCTAGGCTTAGGCTAGCGCTCCCCTAGCATTAGGTAAGGGCACCCCTAGGCTTAGGCTAAGTCTAATGCTCCCCTAGCCTTAGGCTAGGGCTCCCCTAGGCTTAGGCTAAGGCTAGGGCTCCCCGAGCCTTAGGCTAGGGCTACCCGAACCTTAGGCTATGGTTACCCTAGGCTTAGGCTAAGGCTAGGGCTCCCTAGCCTTAGGTTAGGGCTCCCCTAGCTTTAGGCTAGGGCACCCCTAGGCTTAGGCTAGGGCACTTTTAGGCTTAGGCTAAGGCTAAGGGTAGGGCTCCCCTAGTCTTAGGCTAGGGCACCCCTAGGCTTAGGCTAGGGCACCCCTAGGCTTAGGCTAAGGCTAGGGCTCCCCTAGCCTTAGGCTAGGGCACACCTAACCTTAGGCTAGGGAACCCCTAGGCTTAGGCTAAGCCTAGGACTCCCCTAGCCTTAGGCTAGGGCTCCCCTAGCCTTATGCTAGGGCTCCCCTAATCTTAGGCTAGGGCACACCTAGCCTTATGCAAGGGGTCCCCTAGCCTTAGGCTAAGGCTCCCCTAGCCTTCGGCTAGGGATTCCCTAGCTTTAGGCTAGGGCACCCCTAGGGTTAGGCTAAGGCTAGGGCTCCCTTAGCCTGACGCTAGGGCACCCCAAGGCTTTGGCTAAGGCTAGGGCTCCCCTAGCCTTAGGCTAGGGCACCCCTAGGTTTAGGCTAAGGAGAGGGCTCCCCTAGCCTTAACTAGGGCTCCCCTAGCCTAAGGCTAGTGCTCCCCTAGCCTTAGGCTAGCGCTCCCCTAGCGTTAGGTAAGGGCACCCCTAGGCTTAGGCTAGGGCTCCCCGAGCCTTAGGCTAGGGCTCCCCGAACCTTAGGCTATGGCTCCCCTAGCCTTAGGCTAGTGTTCCCCTAACCTTAGGCTAGGGCACCCCTAGGCTTAGGCTAAGGCTAGGGCTCCCCTAGGCATAGGCTAGGGCACCCCTAGGCTTAGGTTAGGGCTCCCCTAGCCTTAAGCTAGGGCTCCCCTAGCGTTACGCTAGGGCTCCCCTAGCCATAGGCCAGGGCTCCCCTTGGCTTAGTCCAGGTCTCCCCTAGCCTTAGGCTAGGGCTCCCCTAGCCTTAGGCTAGGGCTCCCCTAGCCTTAAGCTAGGGCTCCCCTAGCCTTAGTCTAGGGCACCCCTGGGCTTAGGGTAAGGCTAGGGCTCCCTTAGCCTTAGAGTAGGGCTCCCCTAGCCTTAGGCTAGGGCATGACTTGGCTTCGGCTAAGGCTAGGGCTCCCCTAGCCTTAGGCTAGGGCTCCCCTAGGCTTAGGCTAAGGCTAGGGCCCCCGAGCCTCAGGCTCTAGCTCCCCTAGCCTTACTTTAGGACACCCGTAGGCTTAGGCCAAGGCTAGGGCTCCCCTAGCCTTAGGCTAGGGCACTCCTAGGCTTAGGCTAGCGCTCCCCTAGCATTAGGTAAGGGCACCCCTAGGCTTAGGCTAAGTCTAATGCTCCCCTAGCCTTAGGCTAGGGCTCCCCTAGGCTTAGGCTAAGGCTAGGGCTCCCCGAGCCTTAGGCTAGGGCTACCCGAACCTTAGGCTATGGTTACCCTAGGCTTAGGCTAAGGCTAGGGCTCCCTAGCCTTAGGTTAGGGCTCCCCTAGCTTTAGGCTAGGGCACCCCTAGGCTTAGGCTAGGGCACTTTTAGGCTTAGGCTAAGGCTAAGGGTAGGGCTCCCCTAGTCTTAGGCTAGGGCACCCCTAGGCTTAGGCTAAGGCTAGGGCTCCCCTAGCCTTAGGCTAGGGCACACCTAACCTTAGGCTAGGGAACCCCTAGGCTTAGGCTAAGCCTAGGACTCCCCTAGCCTTAGGCTAGGGCTCCCCTAGCCTTATGCTAGGGCTCCCCTAATCTTAGGCTAGGGCACACCTAGCCTTATGCAAGGGGTCCCCTAGCCTTAGGCTAAGGCTCCCCTAGCCTTCGGCTAGGGATTCCCTAGCTTTAGGCTAGGGCACCCCTAGGGTTAGGCTAAGGCTAGGGCTCCCTTAGCCTGACGCTAGGGCACCCCAAGGCTTTGGCTAAGGCTAGGGCTCCCCTAGCCTTAGGCTAGGGCACCCCTAGGTTTAGGCTAAGGAGAGGGCTCCCCTAGCCTTAACTAGGGCTCCCCTAGCCTAAGGCTAGTGCTCCCCTAGCCTTAGGCTAGCGCTCCCCTAGCGTTAGGTAAGGGCACCCCTAGGCTTAGGCTAGGGCTCCCCGAGCCTTAGGCTAGGGCTCCCCGAACCTTAGGCTATGGCTCCCCTAGCCTTAGGCTAGTGTTCCCCTAACCTTAGGCTAGGGCACCCCTAGGCTTAGGCTAAGGCTAGGGCTCCCCTAGGCATAGGCTAGTGCTCCCCTAGCCTTAGGCTAGGGCACCCCTAGGCTTAGGCTAGGGCACCCCAAGGCTTAGGTTAAGGCAATGGCTCCCCTAGCCTTAGGCTAGGGAAACCCTAGACTTAGGCTAGGGCTCCCCTAGCCTTAGGTTAGGGCACCCGTAGGCTTAGGCTAAGGCTAGGGCTCCCCTAGCCTTAGGCTAGGGCTCCATAGCCTTATGTTAGGGCACCCCTAGGCTTAGGCTAAGGCTAGGGCTCCCCTAGCGTTAGGTTAGGGCACCCCTAGACTTAGGCTAAGGCTAGCGCTCCCCTAAGCTTAGGCTAAGGCTAGGGCTCCCTAGCCTTAGGTTAGGGCTCCCCTAGCCTTAGGCTAGGGCACCCCTAAGCTTAGGCTAAGTCTAGGACTACCCTAGCCTTAGGCTAGGGCTCCCGTAGCCTTATGATAGGGCTCCCCTAGCCTTGGGCTACGGCTCCCCTAGCCTTAGGCGATGGCACCCCTAGGCTTAGGCTAAGGATAGGACTCCCCTAGCCTTAGGTTAGGGCACCCCTAGGCTTAGGCTAAGGCTAGGGCTCCCCTAGCCTTAGGCTAGGGCTCCCCTAGCCTTAGGTTAGGGCACCCCTAGGCTTAGGCTAAGCCTAGCGCTTCCCTAGACTTAGTCTAGGGCAATTTTAGGCTTAGGCTAAGGCTAGGGCTCCCCTAACCTTAAGCTAGGGCACCCCTAGGCTTAGGGTAAGGCTAGGGCTCCCCAAGCCTTAGGCTAGGGCTACCCTAGCCTTAGGCTTGGGCTCCCCTAGCTGTAGGCTTGGGTACCCCTAGCCTTAGGCTCGTGCTCCCCTAGCCGTACGCTATGGCTCCCCTAGCCATATGCTAGGGCACCCCTAGGCTTAGGCTAGGGCACCCCTAGGCTTATGCTAGGGAACCCCTAGGCTTAGGCTATGGCTCCCCTATCCTTAGGCTAGGGCACCCGTAGGCTTAGGTTAGGGCTCCCCTAGCCTTAAGCTAGGGCCCCCATAGCGTTACGCTAGGGCTCCCCTAGCCTTAGGACAGGGCTCCCCTTGGCTTAGGCCAGGGCTCCCCTAGCCTTAGGCTAGGGCTCACCTAGCCTTAGGCTAGGGCTCCCCTAGCCTTAGGCTAGGGCACCCCTAGGCTTAGGCTAAGGCTAGGGCTCCCCTAGCCTTAGAGTAGGGCTCCCATAGCCTTAGGCTTGGGCACGACTAGGCTTAGGCTAAGGCTAGGGCTCCCCTAGCCTTAGGCTAGGGCTCCCCTAGGCTTAGGCTAAGGCTAAGGCCCCCGAGCCTTAGGCTCTGGCTCCCCTAGCCTTACTTTAGGACACCCGTAGGCTTAGGCCAAGGCTAGGGATCCCCTAGCCTTATGCTAGGGCACCTTCAGGCTTAGGCTAAGGCTAGGGCTCCCCTTGCCTTAGGCTAGGGCTCCCCTAGCCTTAGGTTAAGGCTCCCCTCGCCTTAGGCTAGGGCTCCCCTAGAGTTAGGCTAGGGCTCCCCTAGCCTTAGGCTAAGGCTAGGGCTCCCTAGCCTTAGGTTAGGGCTCCCCTAGCCTTAGGCTAGGGCACCCCTAGGTTTAGGCTAAGGCCAGGGCTCCCCTAGCCTTAGGCTAGGGCTCCCCTAGCTTTAGGTTAGGGCACCCCTAGGCTTAGGCTAAGGCTAGCGCTCCCCTAGCCTTAGGCTAGGGCACTTTAGGCTTAGGCTAAGGCTAGGGCTCCCCTAGCCTTAGGCTAGGGCACCCCTAGGCTTAGGCTAAGTCTAGGGCTCCCCTAGCCTTAGGCTAGGGCTCCCCTAGCCTTAGGCTAGGGCTCCCCTAGCCTTAGGCTAGGGCTCCCCTAGCCTTAGGCTAAGGCTAGTGCTCCCTAGCCTTAGGCTAGGGCTCCCCTAGGCTTAGGCTAAGGCTACGGCTCCCCGAGCCTTAGGCTAGGGCTACCCGAACCTTAGGCTATGGTTACCCTAGGCTTAGGCTAAGGCTAGGGCTCCCTAGCCTTAGGTTAGGGCTCCCCTAGCTTTAGGCTAGGGCACCCCTAGGCTTAGGCTAGGGCACTTTTAGGCTTAGGCTAAGGCTAAGGCTAAGGCTCCCCTAGCCTTAGGCTAGGGCACACCTAGCCTTAGGCTAGGGAACCCCTAGGCTTAGGCTAAGACTAGGGCTCTCCTAGCCTTAGGTTAGGGCTCCCCTAGCCTTAGGCTAGGGAACCCCTAGGCTTAGGCTAAGCCTAGGACTCCCCTAGCCTTAGGCTAGGGCTCCCCTAGCCTTATGCTTGGGCTCCCCTAAACTTAGGCTAGGGCACACCTAGCTTTATGCAAGGGGTCCCCTAGCCTTAGGCTAAGGCTCCCCTAGCCTTAGGCTAGGGATTCCCTAGCTTTAGGCTAGGGCACCCCTAGGGTTAGGCTAAGGCTAAGGCTCCCCTAGCCTGACGCTAGGGCACCCCAAGGCTTTGGCTAAGTCTAGGGCTCCCCTAGCCTTAGGCTAGGGCACCCCTAGGTTTAGGCTAAGGAGAGGGCTCCCATTGCCTTAACTGGGTCTCCCCTAGCCTAAGGCTAGTGCTCCCCTAGCCTAAGGCTAGGGCACCCCTAGCCTTAAGCTAGGGCTCCCCTAGCCTTAGGCTAGGGCACTCCTAGGCTTAGGCTAGCGCTCCCCTAGCGTTAGGTAAGGGCACCCCTAGGCTTAGGCTAAGTCTAATGCTCCCCTAGCCTTAGGCTAGGGCTCCCCTAGGCTTAGGCTAAGGCTAGGGCTCCCCGAGCCTTAGGCTAGGGCTACCCGAACCTTAGGCTATGGTTACCCTAGGCTTAGGCTAAGGCTAGGGCTCCCTAGCCTTAGGTTAGGGCTCCCCTAGCTTTAGGCTAGGGCACCCCTAGGCTTAGGCTAGGGCACTTTTAGGCTTAGGCTAAGGCTAAGGCTCCCCTAGTCTTAGGCTAGGGCACCCCTAGGCTTAGGCTAGGGCACCCCTAGGCTTAGGCTAAGGCTAGGGCTCCCCTATCCTTAGGCTAGGTCACCCCTAGGCTTAGGCTAGGGCTCCCCCAAGCCATAGACTCGGGTTCCCCTAGCCTTAGGCTCGTGCTCCCCTAGCCGTGGGCTCGGGCACACCTAGCCTTAGGCTAGGGCTCCACTAGCCTTAGGCTAGTGCTCCTGCGTTACGCTAGGGCTCCCCTAGCCTTAGGCCAGAGCACCCCTAGGCTTAGGCCTAGGCTCCCCTAGCCTTAGGCTCGTTCTACTCTAGCCGTGGGCTGGGGCACACCTAGCCTTAGGCTAGGGCTCCCCTATACTTAGGCAAGGGCTCCCCTAGCGTTACGCTAGGGCTCCCCTAGCCTTTGACCAGGGCACCACTAGGCTTAGGCCAGGGCTCCTCTAGCCTTAGGCTAGGGCTCCCCTAGCCTTAGGCTAGGGCACCCCTAGGCTTAGGCTAAGGCTAGGGCTCCCCTCGGCTTAAGCTAAGGCTGGGGCTCCCTAGCCTTAGGTTAGCGCTCCCCTACCCTTAGGCTAGGGCCCACCTAGGCTTAGGCTAAGGCTATGGCTCCCCTATCCTTAGGCTAGGTCACCCCTAGGCTTAGGCTAGGGCTCCCCCAAGCCTTATACTCGGGTTCCCCTAGCCTTAGGCTGGTGCTCCCCTAGTCTTAGGCTCGGGCACCCCTAGCCTTTGGCTAGGGCAACCCTAGGCTTAGGCTAGGGTTCCCCTAGCCAAGGATTCGGGCTCCACTAGCCTTAGGCTCGTGCTCCCCTAGCCGTGGGCTCGGGCACACCTAGCCTTAGGCTAGGGCTCCACTAGCCTTAGGCTAGGGCTCCTGCGTTACGCTAGGGCTCCCCTAGCCTTAGGCCAGAGCACCCCTAGGCTTATGCCAAGGCTCCCCTAGCCTTAGGCTCGTTCTCCCCTAGCTGTGGGCTGGGGCACACCTAGCCTTAGGCTAGGGCTCCCCTAGACTTAGGCAAGGGCTCCCCTAGCGTTACGCTAGGGCTCCCCTAGCCTTTGACCAGGGCACCACTAGGCTTAGGCCAGGGCTCCTCTAGCCTTAGGCTAGGGCTCCCCTAGCCTTAGGCTAGGGCACCCCTAGCCTTAGGCTAAGGCTAGGGCTCCCCTAGCCTTAGGCTAAGGCTCTCCTAACCTTAGGCTAGGGCAACCCTTGGCTTAGGCTAGGGCTACCCTAACCTTAGGCTAGGGCTCCCCTAGCCTTAGGCAAGGGCACCCATAGGCTTAGGTTAGGGCTTCTCTAGACTTAAGCTAGGGCTCCGCTAGCGTTACGCTAGGGCTCCCCTAGCCTTAGGCCAGGGAAGCCCTAAGCTTAGTCCAGGGCTCCCCTAGCCTTAGGCTAGGGCAACCCTAGGCTTAGGCTAAGGCTAGGGCTCCCCTAGCCTTAGGCTATGGCTCCCCTAGAATTAGGCTAGGGCTCCCCTAGCCTTAGGCTAGGACACCCCTAGGCTTAGGCTAAGGCTAGGGCTCCCCTAGCCTTAGGGTAGGGCTCCAATAGCCTTACGTTAGGGCACCCCTAGGCTTAGGCCAATGCTAGGGATCCCCTAGCCTTAGGCTAGGGCACCTTTAGGCTTTGGCTAAGGCTAGGGCTCCCCTAGGCTTAGGCTAAGGCTAGGGCTCCCTAGCCTTAGGTTAGGGCTCCCCTACCCTTAGGCTAAGGCCCACCTAGGCTTAGGCTAAGGCTATGGCTCCCCTATCCTTAGGCTAGGTCACCCCTAGGCTTAGGCTAGTGCTCCCCCAAGCCTTAGACTCGGGCTCCCCTAGCCTTAGGCTCGTGCTCCCCTAGCCGTGGGCTCGGGCACACCTAGCCTTAGGCTAGGGCTCCTGCGTTACGCTAGGGCTCCCCTAGCCTTAGGCCAGAGCACTCCTAGGCTTAGGCCAAGGCTCCCCTATCCTTAGGCTCGTTCTCCCCTAGCCGTGGTCTGGGGCACACCTAGCCTTAGGCTAGGGCTCCCCTAGACTTAGGCAAGGGCTCCCCTAGCGTTACGCTAGGGCTCCCCTAGCCTTTGACCAGGGCCCAATAGGCTTAGGCCAGGGCTCCTCTAGCATTAGGCTAGGGCACCCCTAGGCTTAGGCTAAAGCTAGGGCTCCCCTAGCCTTAGGCTAGTGCTCACCTAGCCTTCGGCTAGGGCACCCCTAGCCTTAAGCTAGGGCTCCCCTAGTCTTAGGCTAGGGCACTACTAGCCTAAGGCTAGCGCTCCCCTAGCCTTAGGTAAGGGCACCCCTAGGCTTAGGCTAGGGCTCCACGAGCCTTAGGCTACGGCTCCCCGAACCTTAGGCTATGGCTCCCCTAGCCTTAGGCTAGTGTTCCCCTAAACTTAGGCTGGGGCACCCTTAGGCTTAGGCTAAGGCTAGGGCTCCCCTAGCCTAAGGCTAGTGCACCCCTAGCCTTAGGCTAGGGCATCCCTAGGCTTAGGCTAAGGCTAGGGCTCCCTAACCTTAGGCAAGTGCTCACCTAGCCTTAGGATAGGGCTCCCCTAGCCTTGGGCTAGGGCTCCCCTAGCCTTAGGCGAGGGCACCCCTAGGCTTAGGCTAAGGCTAGGGCTCACGTAGCCTTAGGCTAGGGCTCCCCTAGCCTTAGGTTAGGGCACCCCTAGGCTTAGGCTAAGGCTAGCGCTCCCCTAGCCTTAGGGTAGGGCATTTTTAGGCTTAGGCTAAGGCTAGGGCTCCCCTAGCCTTAGACCAGGGCATCCCTAGGCTTAGGCCAGGGCTCCCCTAGCCTTAGGCTAGGGGACCCCTACCATTAGGCTAGGGCACCCCTAGGCTTAGCCTAAGGCTAGGGCTCCCCTAGCCTTAGGATAAGGCTCTCCTAGCCTTGGACTAGGGCACCCCTAGGCTTAGGCTAGGGCTACCCTAGCCTTAGGCTAGGGCTCCCCTAGCCTTAGGCTAGGGCACCCCTAGGCTTAGGTTAGGGCTCCCCTAGCCGTAAGCTAGGGCTCCCCTAGCGTTACGCTAGGGCTCCCCTAGCCATAGGCCAGGGCTCCCCTTGGCTTAGTCCAGGTCTCCCCTAGCCTTAGGCTAGGGCTCCCCTAGCCTTAGGCTAGGGCTCCCCTAGCCTTAAGCTAGGGCTCCCCTAGCCTTAGTCTAGGGCACCCCTGGGCTTAGGGTAAGGCTAGGGCTCCCTTAGCCTTAGAGTAGGGCTCCCCTAGCCTTAGGCTAGGGCACGACTAGGCTTAGGCTAAGGCTAGGGCTCCCCTAGCCTTAGGCTAGGGCTCCCCTAGGCTTAGGCTAAGGCTAGGGCCCCCGAGCCTCAGGCTCTAGCTCCCCTAGCCTTACTTTAGGACACCCATAGGCTTAGGCCAAGGCTAGGGCTCCCCTAGCCTTAGGCTAGGGCACTCCTAGGCTTAGGCTAGCGCTCCCCTAGCATTAGGTAAGGGCACCCCTAGGCTTAGGCTAAGTCTAATGCTCCCCTAGCCTTAGGCTAGGGCTCCCTTAGGCTTAGGCTAAGGCTAGGGCTCCCCGAGCCTTAGGCTAGGGCTACCCGAACCTTAGGCTATGGTTACCCTAGGCTTAGGCTAAGGCTAGGGCTCCCTAGCCTTAGGTTAGGGCTCCCCTAGCTTTAGGCTAGGGCACCCCTAGGCTTAGGCTAGGGCACTTTTAGGCTTAGGCTAAGGCTAAGGCTAGGGCTCCCCTAGTCTTAGGCTAGGGCACCCCTAGGCTTAGGCTAGGGCACCCCTAGGCTTAGGCTAAGGCTAGGGCTCCCCTAGCCTTAGGCTAGGGCACACCTAACCTTAGGCTAGGGAACCCCTAGGCTTAGGCTAAGCCTAGGACTCCCCTAGCCTTAGGCTAGGGCTCCCCTAGCCTTATGCTAGGGCTCCCCTAATCTTAGGCTAGGGCACACCTAGCCTTATGCAAGGGGTCCCCAAGCCTTAGGCTAAGGCTCCCCTAGCCTTCGGCTAGGGATTCCCTAACTTTAGGCTAGGGCACCCCTAGGGTTAGGCTAAGGCTAGGGCTCCCTTAGCCTGACGCTAGGGCACCCCAAGGCTTTGGCTAAGGCTAGGGCTCCCCTAGCCTTAGGCTAGGGCACCCCTAGGTTTAGGCTAAGGAGAGGGCTCCCCTAGCCTTAACTAGGGCTCCCCTAGCCTAAGGCTAGTGCTCCCCTAGCCTTAGGCTAGCGCTCCCCTAGCGTTAGGTAAGGGCACCCCTAGGCTTAGGCTAGGGCTCCCCGAGCCTTAGGCTAGGGCTCCCCGAACCTTAGGCTATGGCTCCCCTAGCCTTAGGCTAGTGTTCCCCTAACCTTAGGCTAGGGCACCCCTAGGCTTAGGCTAAGGCTAGGGCTCCCCTAGGCATAGGCTAGTGCTCCCCTAGCCTTAGGCTAGGGCACCCCTAGGCTTAGGCTAGGGCACCCCAAGGCTTAGGTTAAGGCAATGGCTCCCCTAGCCTTAGGCTAGGGAAACCCTAGACTTAGGCTAGGGCTCCCCTAGCCTTAGGTTAGGGCACCCGTAGGCTTAGGCTAAGGCTAGGGCTCCCCTAGCCTTAGGCTAGGGCTCCATAGCCTTATGTTAGGGCACCCCTAGGCTTAGGCTAAGGCTAGGGCTCCCCTAGCGTTAGGTTAGGGCACCCCTAGACTTAGGCTAAGGCTAGCGCTCCCCTAAGTTTAGGCTAAGGCTAGGGCTCCCTAGCCTTAGGTTAGGGCTCCCCTAGCCTTAGGCTAGGGCACCCCTAAGCTTAGGCTAAGTCTAGGACTACCCTAGCCTTAGGCTAGGGCTCCCGTAGCCTTATGATAGGGCTCCCCTAGCCTTGGGCTACGGCTCCCCTAGCCTTAGGCGATGGCACCCCTAGGCTTAGGCTAAGGATAGGACTCCCCTAGCCTTAGGTTAGGGCACCCCTAGGCTTAGGCTAAGGCTAGGGCTCCCCTAGCCTTAGGCTAGGGCTCCCCTAGCCTTAGGTTAGGGCACCCCTAGGCTTAGGCTAAGCCTAGCGCTTCCCTAGACTTAGTCTAGGGCAATTTTAGGCTTAGGCTAAGGCTAGGGCTCCCCTAACCTTAAGCTAGGGCACCCCTAGGCTTAGGGTAAGGCTAGGGCTCCCCAAGCCTTAGGCTAGGGCTACCCTAGCCTTAGGCTTGGGCTCCCCTAGCTGTAGGCTTGGGTACCCCTAGCCTTAGGCTCGTGCTCCCCTAGCCGTACGCTATGGCTCCCCTAGCCATATGCTAGGGCACCCCTAGGCTTAGGCTAGGGCACCCCTAGGCTTATGCTAGGGAACCCCTAGGCTTAGGCTATGGCTCCCCTATCCTTAGGCTAGGGCACCCGTAGGCTTAGGTTAGGGCTCCCCTAGCCTTAAGCTAGGGCCCCCATAGCGTTACGCTAGGGCTCCCCTAGCCTTAGGACAGGGCTCCCCTTGGCTTAGGCCAGGGCTCCCCTAGCCTTAGGCTAGGGCTCACCTAGCCTTAGGCTAGGGCTCCCCTAGCCTTAGGCTAGGGCACCCCTAGGCTTAGGCTAAGGCTAGGGCTCCCCTAGCCTTAGAGTAGGGCTCCCATAGCCTTAGGCTTGGGCACGACTAGGCTTAGGCTAAGGCTAGGGCTCCCCTAGCCTTAGGCTAGGGCTCCCCTAGGCTTAGGCTAAGGCTAAGGCCCCCGAGCCTTAGGCTCTGGCTCCCCTAGCCTTACTTTAGGACACCCGTAGGCTTAGGCCAAGGCTAGGGATCCCCTAGCCTTATGCTAGGGCACCTTTAGGCTTAGGCTAAGGCTAGGGCTCCCCTTGCCTTAGGCTAGGGCTCCCCTAGCCTTAGGTTAAGGCTCCCCTCGCCTTAGGCTAGGGCTCCCCTAGAGTTAGGCTAGGGCTCCCCTAGCCTTAGGCTAAGGCTAGGGCTCCCTAGCCTTAGGTTAGGGCTCCCCTAGCCTTAGGCTAGGGCACCCCTAGGTTTAGGCTAAGGCCAGGGCTCCCCTAGCCTTAGGCTAGGGCTCCCCTAGCTTTAGGTTAGGGCACCCCTAGGCTTAGGCTAAGGCTAGCGCTCCCCTAGCCTTAGGCTAGGGCACTTTAGGCTTAGGCTAAGGCTA
This sequence comes from Tenrec ecaudatus, assembly GCF_050624435.1. NCBI lineage: Eukaryota > Metazoa > Chordata > Mammalia > Afrosoricida > Tenrecidae > Tenrec > Tenrec ecaudatus. The sequence goes on from NW_027457690.1 coordinate 237,065, forward strand.
GGGCTCCCCTAGCCTTAGGCTAGGGCACCCCTAGGCTTAGGCTAAGTCTAGGGCTCCCCTAGCCTTAGGCTAGGGCTCCCCTAGCCTTAGGCTAGGGCTCCCCTAGCCTTAGGCTAGGGCTCCCCTAGCCTTAGGCTAAGGCTAGTGCTCCCTAGCCTTAGGCTAGGGCTCCCCTAGGCTTAGGCTAAGGCTACGGCTCCCCGAGCCTTAGGCTAGGGCTACCCGAACCTTAGGCTATGGTTACCCTAGGCTTAGGCTAAGGCTAGGGCTCCCTAGCCTTAGGTTAGGGCTCCCCTAGCTTTAGGCTAGGGCACCCCTAGGCTTAGGCTAGGGCACTTTTAGGCTTAGGCTAAGGCTAAGGCTAAGGCTCCCCTAGCCTTAGGCTAGGGCACACCTAGCCTTAGGCTAGGGAACCCCTAGGCTTAGGCTAAGACTAGGGCTCTCCTAGCCTTAGGTTAGGGCTCCCCTAGCCTTAGGCTAGGGAACCCCTAGGCTTAGGCTAAGCCTAGGACACCCCTAGCGTTAGGCTAGGGCTCCCCTAGCCTTATGCTAGGGCTCCCCTAAACTTAGGCTAGGGCACACCTAGCTTTATGCAAGGGGTCCCCTAGCCTTAGGCTAAGGCTCCCCTAGCCTTAGGCTAGGGATTCCCTAGCTTTAGGCTAGGGCACCCCTAGGGTTAGGCTAAGGCTAAGGCTCCCCTAGCCTGACGCTAGGGCACCCCAAGGCTTTGGCTAAGTCTAGGGCTCCCCTAGCCTTAGGCTAGGGCACCCCTAGGTTTAGGCTAAGGAGAGGGCTCCCATTGCCTTAACTAGGGCTCCCCTAGCCTAAGGCTAGTGGTCCCCTAGCCTAAGGCTAGGGCACCCCTAGCCTTAAGCTAGGGCTCCCCTAGCCTTAGGCTAGGGCACTCCTAGGCTTAGGCTAGCGCTCCCCTAGCGTTAGGTAAGGGCACCCCTAGGCTTAGGCTAAGTCTAATGCTCCCCTAGCCTTAGGCTAGGGCTCCCCTAGGCTTAGGCTAAGGCTAGGGCTCCCCGAGCCTTAGGCTAGGGCTACCCGAACCTTAGGCTATGGGTACCCTAGGCTTAGGCTAAGGCTAGGGCTCCCTAGCCTTAGGTTAGGGCTCCCCTAGCTTTAGGCTAGGGCACCCCTAGGCTTAGGCTAGGGCACTTTTAGGCTTAGGCTAAGGCTAAGGCTCCCCTAGTCTTAGGCTAGGGCACCCCTAGGCTTAGGCTAGGGCACCCCTAGGCTTAGGCTAAGGCTAGGGCTCCCCTAGCCTTAGGCTAGGGCACACCTAACCTTAGGCTAGGGAACCCCTAGGCTTAGGCTAAGCCTAGGACTCCCCTAGCCTTAGGCTAGGGCTCCCCTAGCCTTATGCTGAGGCTCCCCTAATCTTAGGCTAGGGCACACCTAGCCTTATGCAAGGGGTCCCCTAGCCTTAGGCTAAGGCTCCCCTAGCCTTCGGCTAGGGATTCCCTAGCTTTAGGCTAGGGCACCCCTAGGGTTAGGCTAAGGCTAGGGCTCCCTTAGCCTGACGCTAGGGCACCCCAAGGCTTTGGCTAAGGCTAGGGCTCCCCTAGCCTTAGGCTAGGGCACCCCTAGGTTTAGGCTAAGGAGAGGGCTCCCCTAGCCTTAACTAGGGCTCCCCTAGCCTAAGGCTAGTGCTCCCCTAGCCTTAGGCTAGGGCTCCCCTAGCCTTAGGCTAGGGCACTCCTAGGCCTAGGCTAGCGCTCCCCTAGCGTTAGGTAAGGGCACCCCTAGGCTTAGGCTAGGGCTCCCCGAGCCATAGGCTAGGGCTCCCCGAACCTTAGGCTATGGCTCCCCTAGCCTTAGGCTAGTGTTCCCCTAACCTTAGGCTAGGGCACCCCTAGGCTTAGGCTAAGGCTAGGGCTCCCCTAGGCATAGGGTAGTGCTCCCCTAGCCTTAGGCTAGGGCACCCCTAGGCTTAGGCTAGGGCACCCCAAGGCTTAGGTTAAGGCAATGGCTCCCCTAGCCTTAGGCTAGGGAAACCCTAGACTTAAGCTAGGGCTCCCCTAGCCTTAGGTTAGGGCACCCGTAGGCTTAGGCTAAGGCTAGGGCTCCCCTAGCCTTAGGCTAGGGCTCCATAGCCTTATGTTAGGGCACCCCTAGGCTTAGGCTAAGGCTAGGGCTCCCCTAGCGTTAGGTTAGGGCACCCCTAGGCTTAGGCTAAGGCTAGCGCTCCCCTAAGCTTAGGCTAAGGCTAGGGCTCCCTAGCCTTAGGTTAGGGCTCCCCGAGCCTTAGGCTAGGGCACCCCTAAGCTTAGGCTAAGTCTAGGACTACCCTAGCCTTAGGCTAGGGCTCCCGTAGCCTTATGATAGGGCTCCCCTAGCCTTGGGCTAGGGCTCCCCTAGCCTTAGGCGATGGCACCCCTAGGCTTAGGCTAAGTATAGGACTCCCCTAGCCTTAGGTTAGGGCACCCCTAGGCTTAGGCTAAGGCTAGGGCTCCCCTAGCCTTAGGCTAGGGCTCCCCTAGCCTTAGGCTAGGGCTCCCCTAGCCTTAGGTTAGGGCACCCCTAGGCTTAGGCTAAGGCTAGGGCTCCCCTAACCTTAGGCTAGGGCACCCCTAGTCTTAGGGTAAGGCTAGGGCTCCCCAAGCCTTAGGCTAGGGCTACCCTAGCCTTAGGCTTGGGCTCCCCTAGCTGTAGGCTCGGGTACCCCTAGCCTTAGGCTCGTGCTCCCCTAGCCGTACGCTAAGGCTCCCCTAGCCTTATGCTAGGGCACCCCTAGGCTTAGGCTAGGGCACCCCTAGGCTTATGCTAGGGAACCCCTAGGCTTAGGCTATGGCTCCCCTATCCTTAGGCTAGGGCACCCCTAGGCTTAGGTTAGGGCTCCCCTAGCCTTAAGCTAGGGCCCCCATAGTGTTACGCTAGGGCTCCCCTAGCCTTAGGACAGGGCTCCCCTTGGCTTAGGCCAGGGCTCCCCTAGCCTTAGGCTAGGGCTCACCTAGCCTTAGGCTAGGGCTCCCCTAGCCTTAGGCTAGGGCACCCCTAGGCTTAGGCTAAGGCTAGGGCTCCCCTAGCCTTAGAGTAGGGCTCCCATAGCCTTAGGCTAGGGCACGACTAGGCTTAGGCTAAGGCTAGGGCTCCCCTAGCCTTACTTTAGGACACCCGTAGGCTTAGGCCAAGGCTAGGGATCCCCTAGCCTTATGCTAGGGCACCTTTAGGCTTAGGCTAAGGCTAGGGCTCCCCTTGCCTTAGGCTAGGGCTCCCCTAGCCTTAGGTTAAGGCTCCCCTCGCCTTAGGCTAGGGCTCCCCTAGCGTTAGACTAGGCCTCACCTAGGCTTAGGCTAGGGCTCCCCTAGCCTTAGGCTAAGGCTAGGGCTCCCTAGCCTTAGGTTAGGGCTCCCCTAGCCTTAGGCTAGGGCACCCCTAGGTTTAGGCTAAGGCCATGGCTCCCCTAGCCTTAGGCTAGGGCTCCCCTAGCTTTAGGTTAGGGCACCCCTAGGCTTAGGCTAAGGCTAGCGCTCCCCTAGCCTTAGGCTAGGGCACTTTTAGGCTTAGGCTAAGGCTAGGGCTCCCCTAGCCTTATGCTAGGGCACCGCTAGGCTTAGGCTAAGGCTAGGGCTCCCCTAGCCTTATGTTAGGGCTCCCCTAGCCTTAGGCTAGGGCACCCGTAGGCTTAGGCTAAGTCTAGGGCTCCCCTAGCCTTCGGCTAGGGCTCCCCTTGTCTTAGGCTAGGGCTCCCCCAGGCTTAGGCTAAGGCTAAGGCTCCCCTAGCCTTAGGCTATCGCTCCCCTAGCGTTAGGTAAGGGCACCCCTAGGCTTAGGCTAGGGCTCCCCGAGCCTTAGGCTAGGGCTCCCCTAGCCTTAGGCTAGGGCTCCCCTAGGCTTAGGCTAAGGCTAGGGATCCCCTAGCCTTGAGCTAGGGCTCCCCTAGCCTAAGGCTAGTGCTCCCCTAGCCTTAGGCTAGGGCTCCCCTAGCCTTAGGCTAGGGCACCCCTAGGCTTAGGCTAAGGCTAAGGCATCCCTAGCCTTAGGTTAGGGCTCCCCTAGCCTTAGGCTATGGAACCCCAAGGCTTAGGCTAAGGCTAGGGCTCCCCTCCCTTAGGCTAGGGCTCCCCTAGGCTTATGCTAAGGCTAGGGCTCCTTGAGACTTAGGCTAGGAATCCCCTAGCCTTAGGCTAGGGCACCCCTAGGCTTAGGCTAAGGCTAGGGCTCCCCTAGGCTTAGGCTAAGGCTAGGGCTCCCTAGCCTTAGGTTAGGGCTCCCCTAGCCTTAGGCTAGGGCTCCCTAGGCTTAGGCTAAGCTAGGGCTCCCTAGCCTTAGGTAGGGCTCCCCTAGCCTTAGGTTAGGGCACCCCTAGGCTTAGGATAGGCTAGGGCTGCCCTAGCCTTAGATTAGGGCACCCCTAGGTTCAGGCTAAGGCTAGCGCTCCCCTAGCTTAGGCTAGGGCACTTTTAGGCTTAGACTAAGGCTAGGGCTCCCCTAGCATTAGGCTAGGGCACCCCTAGGCTTAGGCTAAGGCTAGGGCTCCCCTAGCCTTAGGTTAGGTCTCCCCTAGCATTAGGCTAGGGCACCCGTAGGCTTAGGCTAAGTCTAGGACTCCCCTAGCCTTAGGATAGGCCACCCCTAGCCTTATGCTAGGGTTCCCCTAACCTTAGGCTAGGGCACACCTAGCCTTAGGCTAGGGCTCCCCTAGCCTTAGGCTAGGTCTCCCCTAGCCTTAGGCTAGGGCTCCTCTAGCCTTAGGCTAGCGCACCCCTAGGTTTAGGATAAGGCTAGGGCTCCCCTAGCCTTAGGCTAGGGCACCCCAAGGCTTTGGCTAAGGCTAGGGCTCCCCTAGCCTTCGGCTAGGGCACACCTAGGTTTAGGCTACTGCTAGGGCTCCCCTAGCCTTAGGCTAGGGCTCCCCTAGTCTTAGGCTAGGGCTCCCCTAGCCTTAGGCTAGGGCAACCCTAGCCTTAATCTAGCGCTCCCCTAGCCTTAGGCTAGGGCACTCCAAGGCTTAGGCTAGCGCTCCCCTAGTGTTAGGTAAGGGCACCCCTAGGCTTAGGCTAGGGCTCCTGGAGCCTTAGGCTAGGGCTCCCCGAACGTTAGGCTATGGCTCCCCTAGCCTTAGGCTAGTGTTCCCCTAACCTTAGGCTAGGGCACCCCTAGGCGTAGGCTATGGCTAGGCCTCCCCTAGCCTTAAGCTAGTGATCCCCTAGCCTTAGGCTAGGCACCCCTAGGCTTAGGGTAAGGCTAGGGCTCGCCTAGCCTTAGGCTATGGCTCCCCTAACCTTGGGCTAGATCTCCCCTAGCCTTAGGCTAGGTCACCCCTGGGCTTAGGCTAAGGCTAGGTCTCCCCTAGCCTTAGGCTAGGGCTCCCCTAGCCTTAGGCTAGTGCTCCCCTAGCCTTAGGCTAGGGCACCCCTAGGCTTAGGCTAAGGTTAGGGCTCCTCTAGCCTTAGGCTAGGGCACCCCTAGGCTTAGGCTATGGCTAGGGCTCCCCTAGCCTTAGGCTAGGGCTCCCCTAGCCTTAGGCTAGGGCTTTTCTAGCCTTAGGTTAGGGCACCCCTAGGCTTAGGCTAAGGCTAGCGCTCCCCTAGCCTTAGGCTAAGGCTCCCCTAGCCTTAGGCTAGGGCTCCCCTAGCCTTAGGCTAGGGCTCCCCTAGCCTTAGGCTAGGGCAGCCCTAGCCATAAGTTAGGGCTCCCCTAGCCTTAGGCTATGGCACCCCTAGGCTTAGGATAAGGCTAGGGCTCCACTAGCCTTAGGCTAAGGCTCCCCTAGGTTAGGCTAAGGCTAGGGCTCCCTGAGACTTAGGCTAGGGCTCTGCTAGCCTTAGGCTAGGGCACCCGTAGGCTTAGGCTAAGGCGAGGGCTTGCCTAGCCTTAGGCTAGTGCTCCCCTAGCCTTAGGCTAGGGTACCCCTAGGCTTAGGCTAGGGCACCCCTAGGCTTAGGCTAAGGCTAGGGCTCCCCTAGCCTTAGGCTAGGGCTTTTCTAGACTTAGGTTAGGGCACCCCTAGGCTTAGGCTAAGGCTAGGGCTCCCCTAGCCTTAGGCAAGTCTCCCCTAGCCTTAGAATAGAGCTCCCCTAGCCTTGGGCTAGGGCTCCCCTAGCCGTAGGTTAGGGCACCCTTGGCTTAGGCTAAGGCTAAGGCTCCCCTAGCCTTAGGCTAGGGCTCCCCAAGCCTTAGGCTATGGCTGCCCTAGCCTTAGGCTAGTGTACCCCTAACCTTAGGCTAGGGCACCCCTAGGTTTTGGCTAAGGCTAGGACACCCCTAGCCTTAGGATAGTGCTCCCCTAGCCTTAGGCTAGGGCACACCTAGCCTTAGGCTAGGGCTCCCCTAGCCTTAGGCTTGGTCTCCCCTAGCCTTAGGCTATGGCTCCTCTAGCCTTAGGCTAGCGCACCCCTAGGCTTAGGATAAGGCTAGAGGTCCCCTAGCCTTAGGCAAGGGCACCCCAAGGCTTTGGCTAAGGCTAGGGCTCCCCTAGCCTTCGGCTAGGGCACACCTAGGTTTAGGCTAGGGCACACCTAGGTTTAGGCTAAAGCTAGCGATCCCCAAGCCTTAGGCTAGGGCACCCCTAAGCTTAGGCTAAGGCTCGGGCACCCTAGCCTTAGGTTAGGGCTCCCCTAGCCTTAGGCTATGGAACCCCAAGGCTTAGGCTAAGGCTAGGGCTCCCCTACCCTTAGGCTAGGGCTCCCCTAGGCTTAGGCTAAGGCTAGGGCTCCCTGAGACTTAGGATAGGGCTCCCCTAGCCTTAGGCTAGGGCACCCCTATTCTTAGGCTAAGGCTAAGGCTAGGGCTCCCCTAGCCTTAGGCTAGTGCTCCCCTAGCCTTAGGCTAGGGCACCCCTAGGCTTAGGCTAAGGCTAAGGCTCCCCTAGCCTTAGGCTAGGGCTACCCTAGCCTTGGGCTGGCGCTCCACTAGCCTTAGGCTAGGGCACCCCTAGGCTTAGGCTAAGGCTAGGGCTCCCCTAGCCTTAGGCTAGGGCTCCCCTGGCTTAGGCTAAGGCTAGGGCCTCTGAGCCTTAGGCTCTGGCTCCACTAGCCTTACGTTAGGGCACCCGTAAGCTTATGCCAAGGCTAGGGATCCTCTAGCCTTATGCTAGGGCACCTTTAAGCTTAGGCTAAGTCTAGGGCTCCCCTAGCCTTAGGCAAGGGCACCCCTAGGCTAAGGCTAAGGCTAGGGCTGCCCTAGCCTTAGGTTAGGGCACCCCTAGGTTCAGGCTAAGGCTAGCACTCCCCTAGCTTAGGCTAGGGCACTTTTAGGCTTAGGCTAAGGCTAGGGTTCCCCTAGCATTAGGCTAGGGCACCCCTAGGCTTAGGCTAAGGCTCCCTAGGCTTAGGCTAAGGCTAGGGCTCCCTAGCCTTAGGTTAGGGCTCCCCTAGCCTTAGGTTAGGGCACCCCTAGGCTTAGGCTAAGGCTAGGGCTGCCCTAGCCTTAGGTTAGGGCACCCCTAGGTTCAGGCTAAGGCTAGCACTCCCCTAGCTTAGGCTAGGGCACTTTTAGGCTTAGGCTAAGGCTAGGGTTCCCCTAGCATTAGGCTAGGGCACCCCTAGGCTTAGGCTAAGGCTAGGGCTCCCCTAGCCTTAGTTTAAGGGCTCCCCTAGCCTTAGGCTAGGGCACACCTAGCCTTAGGCTAGGGCTCCCCTAGCCTTAGGCTAGGTCTCCCCTAGCCTTAGGCTATGGCTCCTCTAGCCTTAGGCTAGCGCACCCCTAGGCTTAGGATAAGGCTAGAGGTCCCCTAGCCTTAGGCAAGGGCACCCCAAGGCTTTGGCTAAGGCTAGGGCTCCCCTAGCCTTCGGCTAGGGCACACCTAGGTTTAGGCTAGGGCACACCTAGGTTTAGGCTAAGGCTAGGGCTCCCCTAGCCTTAGGCTAGGGCTCCCCTAGTCTTAGGCTAGGGCTCCCCTAGCCTTAGGCTAGGGCACCCCTAGCCTTAATCTAGCGCTCCCCTAGCCTTAGGCTAGGGCACTCCAAAGCTTAGGCTAGCGCTCCCCTAGTGTTAGGTAAGGGCACCCCTAGGCTTAGGCTAGGGCTCCCCGAGCCTTAGGCTAGTGCTCCCCGAACCTTAGGCTATGGCTCCCCTAGCCTTAGGCTAGTGTTCCCCTAACCTTAGGCTAGGGCACCCCTAGGCTTAGGCTATGGCTAGGCCTCCCCTAACCTTAGGCTAGGGCTCCCCTAGCCTTGGGCTAGGGCTCCCCTAGCCTTAGGCTAGGTCACCCCTGGGCTTAGGCTAAGGCTAGGTCTCCCCTAGCCTTAGGCTAGGGCACCCCTAGGCTTAGGCTAAGGCTAGGGCTCCTCTAGCGTTAGGCTAGGGCACCCCTAGGCTTATGCTAAGGCTAGGGGTCCCCTAGCCTTAAGCTAGGGCTCCCCCAGCCTTAGGCTATGGCTTTTCTAGCCTTAGGTTAGGGCACCCCTAGGCTTAGGCTAATGCTAGGGCTCCCCTAGCCTTAGGCTAAGGCTCCCCTAGCCTTAGGCTAGGGCTCCCCTAGCCTTAGGCTAGGGCACCCCTAGGCTTAGGCTAAGGCTAGGGCTCCCCTAGCCTTTGGCTAGGGCTCCCCTAGCCTTAGGCTAGGGCTTTTCTAGCCTTAGGTTAGGGCACCCCTAGGCTTAGGCTAAGGCTAGGGCTCCCCTAGCCTTAGACTAAGGCTCCCCTAGCCTTAGGCTAGGGCTCCCCTAGCTTTAGGTTAGGGCACCTCTAGGCTTAGGCTTAGTCTAGGGCTGCCCTAGCCTTAGGTTAGGGCACCCCTAGGTTCAGGCTAAGGCTAGCGCTCCCCTAGCTTAGGCTAGGGCACTTTTAGGCTTAGGCTAAGGCTAGGGCTCCCCTAGCATTAGGCTAGGGCACCCCTAGGCTTAGGCTAAGGCTAGGGCTCACCTAGCCTTAGGTTAGGGCTCCCCTAGCCTTAGGCTAGGGCACCCGTAGGCTTAGGCTAAGTCTAGGACTCCCCTAGCCTTACGATAGGGCACCCCTAGCCTTATGCTAGGGCTCCCCTAACCTTAGGCAAGGGCACACCTAGCCTTAGGCTAGGGCTCCCCTAGCCTTAGGCTAGGGCACACCTAGCCTTAGGCTAGGGCTCCCCTAGCCTTAGGCTAGGTCTCCCCTAGCCTTAGGCTAGGGCTGCTCTAGCCTTAGACTAGCGCACCCCTAGGCTTAGGATAAGGCTAGGGCTCCCCTAGCCTTTGGCTAGGGCTCCCCTAGCCTTAGGCTAGGGCTCCGCTAGCCTTAGGCTAGGGCACCCCTAGCCTTAGCTAGAGATACCCTAGCCTTGGGCTAGGGCTCCCCTAGCTTTAGGCTAGCGCACCCCTAGGCTTAGGCTAAGGCTAGGGCTCCCCTAGCCTTAGGCTAGGGCTCCCCTAGCCTTAGGCTAGGGCTCCCCAAGCCTTAGGCTAAGGCTCTCCTAGCCTTATGCTAGGGCACCCCTAGGCTAAGGTTAAGGCACGGGCTCCCCTAGTCTTAGGCTAATGCTCCCCCAACCTTAGGCTAGGGCTCACCTAGCTGTAGGCTCGGGCACCCCTAGCCTTAGGCTCGTGCTCCCCTAGCCGTACGCTAAGGCTCCCCTAGCCTTATGCTAGTGCACCCCTAGGCTTAGGCTAAGGCTAGGGCTCCCCTAGCCTTAGGCTAGGGCTCCATAGCCTTACGTCGGGCACCCCTAGGCTTAGGTTAAGGCTAGGGCTCCCCTAGCCTTAGGCTAGGGCTACCCTAGCCTTAGGTTAGGGCACCCCTAGGCTTAGGCTAAGGCTAGCGCTCCCCTAGCCTTAGTCTAGGGCAATTTTAGGCTTAGGCTAAGGCTAGGGCTCCCCTAACCTTAGGCTAGGGCACCCCTAGGCTTAGGCTAAGGCTAGGGCTCCCCAAGCCTTAGTCTAGGGCTACCCTAGCCTTAGGCTAGGGCTCCCCTAGCTGTAGGCTCGGGCACCCCTAGCCTTAGGCTCGTGCTCCCCTAGCCGTACGCTAAGGCTCCCCTAGCCTTATGCTAGTGCACCCCTAGGCTTAGGCTAGGGCACCCTTAGGCTTATGCTAGGGAACCCCTAGGCTTAGGCTAAGGCTATGGCTCCCCTATCCTTAGTCTACGTCACCCCTAGGCTTAGGCTAGGGCTCCCCCAAGCCTTAGACTCGGGTTCCCCAAGCCTTAGGCTGGTGCTCCCCTAGCCTTAGGCTCGGGCACCACTAGCCTTTGGCTAGGGCAACCCTAGGCTTAGGCTAGGGTTCCCCTAGCCAAGGACTCGGGCTCCACTAGCCTTAGGCTCGTGCTCACCTAGCCGTGGGCTCGGGCACACCTAGCCTTAGGCTAGGGCTCCACTAGCCTTAGGCTAGGGCTCCTGCGTTACGCTAGGGCTCCCCTAGCCTTAGGCCAGGGCAACCCTAGGCTTAGGCCAAGTCTCCCCTAGCCTTAGGCTCGTGCTCCCCTAGCCGTGGGCTGGGGAACACCTAGCCTTAGGCTAGGGCTCCCCTAGACTTAGGCAAGGGCTCCCCTAGCGTTACGCTAGGGCTCCCCTAGCCTTGGACCAGGGCACCACTAGGCTTAGGCCAGGGCTGCTCTAGCCTTAGGCTAGGGCTCTCCTAGCCTTAGGCTAGGGCACCCCTAGGCTTATGCTAAGGTTAGGGCTCCCCTAGCCTTAGGCTAGGTCTCCCCTAGCCTTAGGCTAGGGCTCCTCTAGCCTTAGGCTAGCGCACCCCTAGGCTTAGGATAAGGCTAGGGCTCCCCTAGCCTTAGGCTAGGGCACCCCAAGGCTTTGGCTAAGGCTAGGGCTCCCCTAGCCTTCGGCTAGGGCACACCTAGGTTTAGGCTAAGGCTAGGGCTCACCTAGCCTTAGGCTAGGGCTCCCCGAACCTTAGGCTATGGCTCCCCTAGCCTTAGGCTAGTGTTCCCCTAACCTTAGGCTAGGGTACCCCTAGGCTTAGGCTATGGCTAGGCCTCCCCTAGCCTTAGGTTAGTGCTCCCCTAGCCTTAGGCTAGGCACCCCTAGGCTTAGGCTAAGGCTAGGGCTCGCCTAGCCTTAGGCTAGGGCTCCCCTAGCCTTGGGTTAGGGCTCCCCTAGCCTTAGGCTAGGTCACCCCTGGACTTAGGCTAAGGCTAGGTCTCCCCTAGCCTTAGGCTAGGGCTCCCCTAGCCTTAGGCTAGTGCTCCCCTAGCCTTAGGCTAGGGCACCCCTAGGCTTAGGCTAAGGCTAGGGCTCCTCTAGCCTTTGGCTAGGGCACCCCTAGGCTTAGGCTAAGGCTAGGGCTCCCCTAGCCTTTGGCTAGGGCTCCCCTAGCCTTAGGCTAGGGCTTTTCTAGCCTTAGGTTAGGGCACCCCTAGGCTTAGGCTAAGGCTAGGGCTCCCCTAGCCTTAGACTAAGGCTCCCCTAGCCTTAGGCTAGGGCTCCCCTAGCTTTAGGCTAGGGCTCCCCTAGCCTTAGGCTAGGGCACCCCTAGGCTTAGGCTAAGGCTAGGGCAGCCCTAGCCTTAGGTTAGGGTTCCCCTAGCCTTCGGCTATGGCACCCCTAGGCTTAGGATAAGGCTAGGACTCCCCTAGCCTTAGGCTAGGGCTCCCCTAGGTTAGGCTAAGTTTAGGGCTCCCTGAGACTTAGGCTAGGGCTCCGCTAGCCTTAGGCTAGGGCACCCCTAGGCTTAGGCTAAGGCTAGGGCTCCCCTAGCCTTAGGCTAGTGCTCCCCTAGCCTTAGGCTAGGGTACCGCTAGGCTTAGGCTAGGGCACCCCTAGGCTTAGGCTAAGGCTAGGGTTCCCCTAGCCTTAGGCTATGGCTCCCCTAGCCTTAGCTAGAGCGACCCTAGCCTTGGGCTATGGCTCCCCTAGCTTTAGGCTAGCGCACCCCTATGTTTAGGCTAAGGCTAGGGCTCCCCTAGCCTTAGGCTAGGGCTCCCCTAGCCTTAGCCTAGGGCTCCCCAAGCCTTAGGCTAAGGCTCTCCTAGCCTTATGCTAGGGCACCCCTAGGCTTAGGTTAAGGCACGGGCTCCCCTAGTCTTAGGCTAATGCTCCCCCAACCTTAGGCTAGGGCTCCCCTAGCCTTAGGTTTGGGCACCCCAGGCTTAGGCTTAGGCTATGTCTCCCCTAACCTTTGGCTAGGGCTCCCCTAGCCTTATGTTAGGGCACCCCTAGGCTTAGGCCAAAGCTAGGGATCCCCTAGGCTTAGGCTAGGGCACCTTTAGGCTTAGGCTAAGGCTAGGGCTCCCCTAGCCTTAGGCTAGGGCTCCCCTAGCCTTAGACTAGGGCTCCCCTAGCCTTAGGCTAGGGCACCCCTAGGCTTAGGCTAAGGCTAGGGCTTCCCTAGGCATAGGCTAGTGCTCCCCTAGCCTTAGGCTAGGGCACCCCTAGGCTTAGGCTAAGGCAATTGCTCCCCTAGCCTTAGGCAAGGGAAACCCTAGACTTAGGCTAGGGCTCCCCTAGTCTTGGGCTAGGGCTCCCCTAGCCTTAGGCTAGGGCACCTCTAGGGTTAGGCTAAGGCTAGGGCTCCCCTAGCCTTAGGCTAGGGCACCCCAAGGCTTAGGTTAAGGCAATGGCTCCCCTAGCCTTAGGCTATGGAAACCCTAGACTTAGGCTAGGGCTCCCCTAGCCTTAGGTTCGGGCACCCCTAGTCTTAGGCTAAGGCTAGGGCTCCCCTAGCCTTAGGCTAGGGCTCCATAGCCTTATGTTAGGGCACCCCTAGGCTTAGGCTAAGGCTAGTGCTCCCTAGCCTTAGGTTAGGGCTCCCCTAGCCTTAGGCTAGGGCACCCCTAGGCTTAGGCTAAGGCTAGGGCTCCCCTAGCCATAGGTTAGGGGTCCCCTAGCCTTAGGCTAGGGAACCCCTAGGCTTAGGCTAAGTCTAGGAATATCCTAGCCTTAGGCTAGGGCTCCCCTAGCCTTATGATAGGGCTCCCCTAGCCTTGGGCTAGGGCTCCCCTAGCCTTAGGCGATGGCACCCGTAGGCTTAGGCTAAGGCTAGGGCTCCCCTAGCCTTAGGTTAGGGCACCCCTAGGCTTAGGCTAAGGCTAGGGCTCCCCTAGCCTTAGGCTAGGGCTCCCCTAGCCTTAGGCTAGGGCTAACCTAGACTTAGGTTAGGGCACCCCTAGGATTAGGCTAAGGCTAGCGCTCCCCTAGCCTTAGTCTAGGGCAATTTTAGGCTTAGGCTAAGGCTAGGGCTCCCCTAACCTTAGGCTAGGGCTCCCCTAACCTTAGGCTAGGGCACCCCTAAGCTTAGGCTAAGGCTAGGGCTCCCCAAGCCTTAGGCTAGGGCTACCCTAGCCTTAGGCTAGTGCTCCCCTAGCCTTAGGCTAGGGTACCGCTAGGCTTAGGCTAGGGCACCCCTAGGCTTAGGCTAAGGCTAGGGTTCCCCTAGCCTTAGGCTATGGCTCCCCTAGCCTTAGCTAGAGCGACCCTAGCCTTGGGCTATGGCTCCCCTAGCTTTAGGCTAGCGCACCCCTATGTTTAGGCTAAGGCTAGGGCTCCCCTAGCCTTAGGCTAGGGCTCCCCTAGCCTTAGCCTAGGGCTCCCCAAGCCTTAGGCTAAGGCTCTCCTAGCCTTATGCTAGGGCACCCCTAGGCTTAGGTTAAGGCACGGGCTCCCCTAGTCTTAGGCTAATGCTCCCCCAACCTTAGGCTAGGGCTCCCCTAGCCTTAGGTTTGGGCACCCCAGGCTTAGGCTTAGGCTATGTCTCCCCTAACCTTTGGCTAGGGCTCCCCTAGCCTTATGTTAGGGCACCCCTAGGCTTAGGTCAAAGCTAGGGATCCCCTAGGCTTAGGCTAGGGCACCTTTAGGCTTAGGCTAAGGCTAGGGCTCCCCTAGCCTTAGGCTAGGGCTCCCCTAGCCTTAGACTAGGGCTCCCCTAGCCTTAGGCTAGGGCACTCCATGGCTTAGGCTAGCGCTCCCCTCGCGTTAGGTAAGGGCACCCCTAGGCTTAGGCTAGGGCTCCTGGAGCCTTAGGCTAGGGCTCCCCGAACCTAAGGCTATGGCTCCCCTAGCCTTAGGCTAGTGTTCCCCTAACCTTAGGGTAGGGCACCCCTAGGCTTAGGCTAAGGCTAGGGCTTCCCTAGGCATAGGCTAGTGCTCCCCTAGCCTTAGGCTAGGGCACCCCTAGGCTTAGGCTAAGGCAATTGCTCCCCTAGCCTTAGGCTAGGGAAACCCTAGACTTAGGCTAGGGCTCCCCTAGTCTTGGGCTAGGGCTCCCCTAGCCTTAGGCTAGGGCACCTCTAGGGTTAGGCTAAGGCTAGGGCTCCCCTAGCCTTAGGCTAGGGCACCCCAAGGCTTAGGTTAAGGCAATGGCTCCCCTAGCCTTAGGCTATGGAAACCCTAGACTTAGGCTAGGGCTCCCCTAGCCTTAGGTTCGGGCACCCCTAGTCTTAGGCTAAGGCTAGGGCTCCCCTAGCCTTAGGCTAGGGCTCCATAGCCTTATGTTAGGGCACCCCTAGGCTTAGGCTAAGGCTAGTGCTCCCTAGCCTTAGGTTAGGGCTCCCCTAGCCTTAGGCTAGGGCACCCCTAGGCTTAGGCTAAGGCTAGGGCTCCCCTAGCCATAGGTTAGGGGTCCCCTAGCCTTAGGCTAGGGAACCCCTAGGCTTAGGCTAAGTCTAGGAATATCCTAGCCTTAGGCTAGGGCTCCCCTAGCCTTATGATAGGGCTCCCCTAGCCTTGGGCTAGGGCTCCCCTAGCCTTAGGCGATGGCACCCCTAGGCTTAGGCTAAGGCTAGGGCTCCCCTAGCCTTAGGTTAGGGCACCCCTAGGCTTAGGCTAAGGCTAGGGCTCCCCTAGCCTTAGGCTAGGTCTCCCCTAGCCTTAGGCTAGGGCTACCCTAGCCTTAGGTTAGGGCACCCCTAGGCTTAGGCTAAGGCTAGCGCTCCCCTAGCCTTAGTCTAGGGCAATTTTAGGCTTAGGCTAAGGCTAGGGCTCCCCTAACCTTAGGCTAGGGCTCCCCTAACCTTAGGCTAGGGCACCCCTAAGCTTAGGCTAAGGCTAGGGCTCCCCAAGCCTTAGGCTAGGGCTACCCTAGCCTTAGGCTAGTGCTCCCCTAGCCTTAGGCTAGGGTACCGCTAGGCTTAGGCTAGGGCACCCCTAGGCTTAGGCTAAGGCTAGGGTTCCCCTAGCCTTAGGCTATGGCTCCCCTAGCCTTAGCTAGAGCGACCCTAGCCTTGGGCTATGGCTCCCCTAGCTTTAGGCTAGCGCACCCCTATGTTTAGGCTAAGGCTAGGGCTCCCCTAGCCTTAGGCTAGGGCTCCCCTAGCCTTAGCCTAGGGCTCCCCAAGCCTTAGGCTAAGGCTCTCCTAGCCTTATGCTAGGGCACCCCTAGGCTTAGGTTAAGGCACGGGCTCCCCTAGTCTTAGGCTAATGCTCCCCCAACCTTAGGCTAGGGCTCCCCTAGCCTTAGGTTTGGGCACCCCAGGCTTAGGCTTAGGCTATGTCTCCCCTAACCTTTGGCTAGGGCTCCCCTAGCCTTATGTTAGGGCACCCCTAGGCTTAGGTCAAAGCTAGGGATCCCCTAGGCTTAGGCTAGGGCACCTTTAGGCTTAGGCTAAGGCTAGGGCTCCCCTAGCCTTAGGCTAGGGCTCCCCTAGCCTTAGACTAGGGCTCCCCTAGCCTTAGGCTAGGGCACTCCATGGCTTAGGCTAGCGCTCCCCTCGCGTTAGGTAAGGGCACCCCTAGGCTTAGGCTAGGGCTCCTGGAGCCTTAGGCTAGGGCTCCCCGAACCTAAGGCTATGGCTCCCCTAGCCTTAGGCTAGTGTTCCCCTAACCTTAGGGTAGGGCACCCCTAGGCTTAGGCTAAGGCTAGGGCTTCCCTAGGCATAGGCTAGTGCTCCCCTAGCCTTAGGCTAGGGCACCCCTAGGCTTAGGCTAAGGCAATTGCTCCCCTAGCCTTAGGCTAGGGAAACCCTAGACTTAGGCTAGGGCTCCCATAGTCTTGGGCTAGGGCTCCCCTAGCCTTAGGCTAGGGCACCTCTAGGGTTAGGCTAAGGCTAGGGCTCCCCTAGCCTTAGGCTAGGGCACCCCAAGGCTTAGGTTAAGGCAATGGCTCCCCTAGCCTTAGGCTATGGAAACCCTAGACTTAGGCTAGGGCTCCCCTAGCCTTAGGTTCGGGCACCCCTAGTCTTAGGCTAAGGCTAGGGCTCCCCTAGCCTTAGGCTAGGGCTCCATAGCCTTATGTTAGGGCACCCCTAGGCTTAGGCTAAGGCTAGTGCTCCCTAGCCTTAGGTTAGGGCTCCCCTAGCCTTAGGCTAGGGCACCCCTAGGCTTAGGCTAAGGCTAGGGCTACCCTAGCCATAGGTTAGGGGTCCCCTAGCCTTAGGCTAGGGAATCCCTAGGCTTAGGCTAAGTCTAGGAATATCCTAGCCTTAGGCTAGGGCTCCCCTAGCCTTATGATAGGGCTCCCCTAGCCTTGGGCTAGGGCTCCCCTAGCCTTAGGCGATGGCACCCCTAGGCTTAGGCTAAGGCTAGGGCTCCCCTAGCCTTAGGTTAGGGCACCCCTAGGCTTAGGCTAAGGCTAGGGCTCCCCTAGCCTTAGGCTAGGGCTCCATAGCCTTACGTCGGGCACCCATAGGCTTAGGTTAAGGCTAGGGCTCCCCTAGCCTTAGGCTAGGGCTCCCCTAGCCTTAGGCTAGGGCTACCCTAGCCTTAGGTTAGGGCACCCCTAGGCTTAGGCTAAGGCTAGCGCTCCCCTAGCCTTAGTCTAGGGCAATTTTAGGCTTAGGCTAAGGCTAGGGCTCCCCTAACCTTAGGCTAGGGCACCCCTAAGCTTAGGCTAAGGCTAGGGCTCCCCAAGCCTTAGGCTAGGGCTACCCTAGCCTTAGGCTAGGGCTCCCCTAGCTGTAGGCTCGGGCACCCCTAGCCTTAGGCTCGTGCTCCCCTGGCCGTACGTTAAGGCTCCCCTAGCCTTATGCTAGGGCACCCCTAGGCTTAGGCTAGGGCACCCCTAGGCTTATGCTAGGGAACCCCTAGGCTTAGGCTAAGGCTATGGCTCCCCTATCCTTAGGCTAGGTCACCCCTAGGCTTAGGCTAGGGCTCCCCCAAGCCTTAGACTCGGGTTCCCCTAGCCTTAGGCTGGTGCTCCCCTAGCCTTAGGCTCGGGCACCCCTAGCCTTTGGCTAGGGCAACCCTAGGCTTAGGCTAGGGTTCCCTAGCCAAGGACTCGGGCTCCACTAGCCTTGGGCACAACTAGCCTTAGGCTAGGGCTCCACTAGCCTTAGGCTAGGGCTCTTGCGTTACGCTAGGGCTCCCCTAGCCTTAGGCCAGGGCACCCCTAGGCTTAGGCCAAGGCTCCCCTAGCCTTAGGCTCGTGCTCCCCTAGTCGTGGGCTGGGGCACACCTAGCCTTAGGCTGGGCTCCCCTAGACTTAGGCAAGGGCTCCCCTAGCGTTACGCTAGGGCTCCCCTAGCCTTGGACCAGGGCACCACTAGGCTTAGGCCAGGGCTCCTCTAGCCTTAGGCTAGGGCTCTCCTAGACTTAGGCTAGGGCACCCCTAGGCTTATGCTAAGGCTAGGGCTCCCCTAGCCTTAGGCTAAGGCTCTCCTAACCTTAGGCTAGGGCAACCCATGGCTTAGGCTAGGGCTACCCTAACCTTAGGCTAGGGCTCCCCTAGCCTTAGGCAAGGGCACCCATAGGCTTATGTTAGGGCTTCTCTAGACTTAAGCTAGGGCTCCCCTAGCGTTACGCTAGAGCTCCCCTAGCCTTAGGCCAGGGCAGCCCTAGGCTTAGTCTAGGGCTCCCCTAGCCTTAGGCTAGGGCAACCCTAGGCTTAGGCTAAGGCTAGGGCTCCCTTAGCCTTAGGCTATGGCTCCCCTAGAATTAGGCTAGGGCTCCCCTAGCCTTAGGCTAGGACACCCCTAAGCTTAGGCTAAGGCTAGGGCTCCCCTAGCCTTAGGGTTGGGCTCCACTAGCCTTACGTTAGGGCACCCCTAGGCTTAGGCCAATGCTAGGGATCCCCTAGCCTTAGGCTAGGGCACCTTTAGGCTTAGGCTAAGGCTAGGGCTCCCCTAGGCTTATGCTAAGGCTAGGGCTCCCTAGCCTTAGGTCATGGCTCCCCTACCCTTAGTCTAGGGCCCACCTAGGCTTAGGCTAAGGGTAGGGCTCCCCTAGCCTTAGGCTAGGGCTCCCCTAGCCTTAGGCAAGGGCACCCCTAGGCTTAGGCTAAGGCTAGGGCTCCCCTAGCCTTAGGCTAGGGCTCCATACCTTACGTTCGGGCACCCCTAGGCTTAGTCTAAGGCTAGGGCTCCCATAGCCTTAGGCTAGGTCTCCCCTAGCCTTAGGTTAGGGCATTTTTAGGCTTAGGCTAAGGCTAGGGCTCCCGTAGCCTGAGTTTCGGGCACCCCTAGGCTTAGGCTAAGGCTAGGGCTCCCCTAGCCTTAGGTTAGGGCTCCCCTAGCCTTCGCCTAGGGCTCCCCTAATCTTAGGCTAGGGCTCCCCTAGGCTTAGGCTAAGGCTAAGGCTCCCCTAGCCTTAGGCTAGCGCTCCCCTAGCGTTAGGTAAGGGCACCCCTAGGTTTAGGCTAGGGCTCCCCGAGCCTTAGGCTTAGGCTCCCCTAGCCTTAGGCTAGGGCACCCCTAGGCTTAGGCTAAGGCTAGGGCTCCCCTAGCCTTGGGCTAGGGCTCCCCTAGCCTTAGGCTAGTGCTCCCCTAGCCTTAGGCGAGGGCACCCCTATGCTTAGGCTAAGGCTAGGGCTCCCTGAGACTTAGGCTAGGGCTACCCTAGCTTTAGGCTAGGGCACCCCTATGCTAAGGCTAAGTCTAGGGCTCCCCGAGCCTTAGGTTAGGGCTCCCCTAGCCTTAGGCTAGGGCACCCCTAGGCTTAGGATAAGGCTAGGGCTCCCCGAGCCTTACTAGGGCTCCCCGAACCTTAGGCTATGGCTGCCCTAGCCTTAGGCTAGTGTACCCCTAACCTTAGGCTAGGGCACCCCTAGGCTTAGGCTAAGGCTAGGGCTCCCCTAGCCTTAGGCTAGTGCTCCCCTAGCCTTAGGCGAGGGCACCCCTATGCTTAGGCTATGGCTAGGGCTCCCTGAGACTTAGGCTAGGGCTCCCCTAGCCTTAGGCTAGGGCACCCCTATGCTAAGGCTAAGGCTAAGGCTCCCCGCGCCTTAGGTTAGGGCTCCCCTAGCCTTAGGCTAGGGCACCCCTAGGCTTAGGCTAAGGCTAGGGCTCCCCTAGCCTTAGGCTAGGGCTCCCCAAGCCTTAGGCTAGGGCTTTTCTAGACTTAGGTTAGGGCACCCTTAGGTTTAGGCTAAAGCTAGCCATCCCCAAGCCTTAGGCTAGGGCACCCCTTGGCTTAGGCTAAGGCTAGGGCACCCCTAGGCTTATGCTAAGGCTAGGGCACCCCTAGCCTTAGGTTAGGGCTCCCCTAGCCTTAGGCTATGGAACCCCAAGGCTTAGGCTAAGGCTAGGGCTCCCCTACCCTTAGGCTAGGGCTCCCCTAGGCTTAGGCTAATGCTAGGGCTCCCTGAGACTTAGGCTAGGGCTCCCCTAGCCTTAGGCTAGGGCACCCCTAGGATTAGGCTAAGGCTAGGGCTCCCCTAGCCTTAGGCTAGTGCTCCCCTAGCCTTAGGCTAGGGCACCCCTAGGCTTAGGCTAAGGCTAAGGCTCCTCTAGCCTTAGGTTAGGGCTCCCCTAGCCTTAGGCTAGGGCTACCCTAGCCTTGGGCTAGCGCTCCCCTAGCATTAGGCTAGGGCACCCCTAGGCTTAGGCTAAGGCTAGGGCTCCCCTAGCCTTGGGCTAGGGCTCCCCTAGCCTTAGGCTAGTGCTCCCCTAGCCTTAGGCGAGGGCACCCCTATGCTTAGGCTAAGGTTAGGGCTCCCTGAGACTTAGGCTAGGGCTCCCCTAGCCTTAGGCTAGGGCACCCCTATGCTAAGGCTAAGGCTAGGGCTCCCCGAGCCTTAGGTTAGGGCTCCCCTAACCTTAGGCTAGGGCACCCCTAGGCTTAGGCTAAGGCTAGGGCTTCCCGAGCCTTACTAGGGCTCCCCGAACCTTAGGCTATGGCTGCCCTAGCCTTAGGCTAGTGTACCCCTAACCTTAGGCTAGGGCACCCCTAGGCTTAGGCTAAGGCTACGGCTCCCCTAGCCTTAGGCTAGTGCTCCCCTAGCCTTAGGCGAGGGCACCCCTATGCTTAGGCTATGGCTAGGGCTCCCTGAGACTTAGGCTAGGGCTCCCCTAGCCTTAGGCTAGGGCACCCCTATGCTAAGGCTAAGGCTAAGGCTCCCCGAGCCTTAGGTTAGGGCTCTCCTAGCATTAGGCTAGGGCACCCCTAGGCTTAGGCTAAGGCTAGGGCTCCCCTAGCCTTAGGCTTATGCTCCCCAAGCCTTAGGCTAGGGCTTTTCTAGACTTAGGTTAGGGCACCCTTAGGTTTAGGCTAAAGCTAGCCATCCCCAAGCCTTAGGCTAGGGCACCCCTAGGCTTAGGCTAAGGTTAGGGCACCCCTAGGCTTATGCTAAGGCTAGGGCACCCCTAGCCTTAGGTTAGGGCTCCCCTAGCCTTAGGCTATGGAACCCCAAGGCTTAGGCTAAGGCTAGGGCTCCCCTACCCTTAGGCTAGGGCTCCCCTAGGCTTAGGCTAATGCTAGGGCTCCCTGAGACTTAGGCTAGGGCTCCCCTAGCCTTAGGCTAGGGCACCCCTAGGATTAGGCTAAGGCTAGGGCTCCCCTAGCCTTAGGCTAGTGCTCCCCTAGCCTTAGGCTAGGGCACCCCTAGGCTTAGGCTAAGGCTAAGGCTCCCCTAGCCTTAGGTTAGGGCTCCCCTAGCCTTAGGCTAGGGCTACCCTAGCCTTGGGCTAGCGCTCCCCTAGCCTTAGGCTAGGGCACCCCTAGGCTTAGGCTAAGGCTAGGGCTCCCCTAGCCTTAGGCTAGGGCTCCCCTAGGCTTAGGCTAAGGCTAGGGCCTCTGAGCCTTAGGCTCTGGCTCCCCTAGCCTTACGTTAGGGCACCCGTAGGCTTAGGCCAAGGCTAGGGATCCTCTAGCCTTATGCTAGGGAACCTTTAAACTTAGGCTAAGTCCAGGGCTCCCGTAGCCTTAGGCAAGGGCACCCCTAGGCTTAGGCTAAGGCTAGGGCTCCCCTAGCCTTAGCCTAGGGCTCCCTTAGCCTTAGGCTAGGGCTCCCCTATGCTTAGGCTAAGGCTAGGGCTCCCTAGCCTTAGGTTAGGGCTCCCCTAGCCTTAGGTTAGGGCACCACTAGGCTTAGGCTAAGTCTAGGACTCCCCTAGCCTTAGTCTAGGGCACCCCTAGCCTTATGCTAGGGCTCCCCTAACCTTAGGCTAGGGCACAACTAGCCTTAGGCTAGGGCTCCCCTAGCCTTAGGCTAGGCTCCCCTAGCCTTAGGCTAGGGCTCCCCTAGCTTTAGGCTAGGGCACCCCTAGGCTTAGGATAAGGTTAGGGCTCCCCTAGCTTTAGGTTAGGGCACCCCAAGGCTTTGGCTAAGACTAGTGCTCCCCTAGCCTTCGGCTAGGGCACAACTAGGTTTAGGCTAAGGCTACTGCTCCCCTAGCCTTAGGCTAGGGCTCCCCTAGTCTTAGGCTAGGGCTCCCCTAGGCTTAGGCTAAGGCTAGGGCTCCCCTAGCCTTAGGCTAGTGCTCCCCTAGCCTTAGGCTAGGGCACCCCTAGCTTTAATCTAGGGCTCCCCTAGCCTTAGGCTAGGGCACTCCAAGGCTTAGGCTAGTGCTCCCCTAGTGTTAGGTAAGGGCACCCCTAGGCTTAGGCTAGGGGTCCCCGAGCCTTAGAATAGGGCTCCCCGAACCTTAGGCTATGGCTCCCCTAGCCTTAGGCTAGTGTTCCCCTAACCTTAGGCTAGGGCACCCCTAGGCTTAGGCTATGGCTAGGCCTCCCCTAGCCTTAGGCCAGTGCTCCCCTAGCCTTAGGCTAGGCACCCCTAGGCTTAGGCTAAGGCTAGGGCTCCCCTAGCCTTAGGCTAGGGCTCCCCTAGCCTTAGGTTAGGGCTCCCCTAGCCTTGGGTTAGGGCTCCCCTAGCCTTAGGCTAGGGCACCCCTGGGCTTAGGCTAAGGCTAGGTCTCCCCTAGCCTTAGGCTAGGGCTCCCCTAGCCTTAGGCTAGTGCTCCCCTAGCCTTAGGCTAGGGTACCCCTAGGCTTAGGCTAAGGCTAGGGCTCCTCTAGCCTTAAGCTTGGGCACCCCTAGGCTTAGGCTAAGGCTAGGGCTCCCCTAGCCTTAGGCTAGGGCTCCCCTAGCCTTAGGCTAGGGCTTTTCTAGCCTTAGTTTAGGGCACCCCTAGGCTTAGGCTAAGGCTAGGGCTCCCCTAGCCTTAGGCTAAGACTCCCCTAGCCTTAGGCTAGGGCTCCCCTAGCCTTAGGCTAGGGCACCCCTAGGCTTAGGATAAGGCTAGGGCTCCCCTAGCGTTAGGCAGGGCACCCCTAGGTTAGGCTAAGGCTAGGGCTCCCTGAGACGTAGGCTAGGGTTCCCCTAGCCTTAGGCGAGGGCACCCCTATGCTTAGGCTATGGCTAGGGCTCCCTGAGACTTAGGCTAGGGCTCCCCTAGCCTTAGGCTAGGGCACCCCTAGACTAAGGCTAAGGCTAGGGCTCCCCTAGCCTTAGGCTAGTGCTCCCCTAGCCTTAGGCTAGGGTACCCCTAGGCTTAGGCTAGGGCACCCCTAGGCTTAGGCTAAGGCTAGGGTTCCCCTAGCCTTAGGCTATGGATCACCTAGCCTTAGCTAGAGCTACCCTAGCCTTGGGCTAGGGCTCCCCTAGCCTTAGGCTAGCGCACCCCTAGGCTTAAGCTAAGGCTAGGGTTCCCCTAGCCTTAGGCTAGGGCTCCCCTAGCCTTAGGCTAGGGCTCACCAAGCCTTAGGCTAGGGCTCACCTAGCCTTATGCTAGGGCACCCCTAGGCTTAGGTTAAGGCACGGGCTCCCCTAGTCTTAGGCTAATGCTCCCCCAACCTTAGGCTAGGGCTCCCCTAGCCTTAGATTAGGGCACCCCAGGGCTTAGGCTAAGGCTAGGTCTCCCCTAGGCTTAGGCTAGGGCACCTTTAGGCTTAGGCTAAGGCTAGGGCTCACCTAGCCTTAGGCTAGGGTTCCCTAGCCTTAGACTAGGGCTCCCCTAGGCTTAGGCTAAGGCTAGGGCTCCCCTAGCCTTAGGCTAAGGTTCCCCTAGCCTAAGGCTAGGGCACCCCTTGGCTTAGGCTAAGGCTAAGGCTCCCCTTGCCTTAGGTTAGGGCTCCCCTGGCCCTAGGCTAGGGCACCCGTAGGCTTAGGCTAGGGCACCCCTAGGCTTAGGCTAAGGCTAGGGCTCCACTACCCTTAGGCTAGGGCACCCCAAGGCTTTGGCTAAGACTAGGGCTCCCTTAGCCTTCGGCAAGGGCACACCTAGGTTTAGGCTAAGGCTAGGGCTCCCCTAGCCTTAGGCTTGATCTCCCCTAGTCTTAGGCTAGGGCTCCCCTAGGCTTAGGCTAAGGCTAGGGCTCCCCTAGCCTTAGGCTAGTGCTCCCCTAGCCTTAGGCTAGGGCACCCCTAGCCTTAATCTAGGGCTCCCCTAGCCTTAGGCTAGGGCACTCCAAGGCTTAGGCTAGCGCTCCCCTAGCGTTAGGTAAGAGCACCCCTAGGCTTAGGCTAAGGCTAGGGCTCCCTGAGACTTAGGCTAGGGCTCCTCTAGCCTTAGGCCAGGGCACCCCTAGGCTTAGGCTAAGGCTAGGGCTCCCCTAGCCTTGGGCTAGGGCTCCCCTAGCCGTAGGCTAGGGACCCCTAGGCTTAGGCTAAGGCTAGGGCTCCCCTAGCCTTAGGCAAGTCTCCCCTAGCCTTAGACTAGAGCTCCCCTAGCCTTGGGCTAGGGCTCCCCTAGTCAGAGGTTAGGGCACCCCTAGTCTTAGGCTAAGGCTAGGGCTCCCCAAGCCTTAGGCTAGTGCTCCCCTAGCCTTAGGCTAGGGCACCCCTATGCTTAGGCTAAGGCTAGGGCTCCCTGAGACTTAGGCTAGGGCTCCCCTAGCCTTAGGCTAGGGCACCCCTAGTCTTAGGCTAAGGCTAGGGCTCCACTAGCCTTAGGCTAGTGCTCCCCTAGCCTTAGGCTAGGGCACCCCTATGCTTAGGCTAAGGCTAGGGCTCCCTGAGACTTAGGCTAGGGCTCCCCTAGCCTTAGGCTAGGGCACCCCTAGGCTAAGGCTAAGGCTAGGGCTCCCCTAGCCTTAGGCTAGAGCTTTTCTAGACTTAGGTTAGGGCACCCCTTGGTTTATGCTAAAGCTAGCGATCCCCAAGCCTTAGGCTAGGGCATGCCTAGGCTTAGTCTAAGGCTAGGGCTCCCCTAGCCTTGGGCTAGGGCTCCCCTAACCTTAGGCTAGTGCTCCCCTAGCCTTAGGCGAGGGCACCCCTATGCTTAGGCTAAGGCTAGGGCTCCCTGAGACTTAGGCTAGGGCTCCCCTAGCCTTAGGCTAGGGCACCCCTATGCTAAGGCTAAGGCTCGGGCTCCCCGAGCCTTAGGTTAGGGCTCCCCTAGCCTTAGGCTATGGCACCCCTAGGCTTAGGCTAAGGCTAGGGCTCCCGAGCCTTACTAGGACTCCCCGAACCTTAGGCTATGGCTGCCCTAGCCTTAGGCTAGTGTACCCCTAACCTTAGGCTAGGGCACCCCTAGGCTTAGGCTAAGGCTAGGGCTCCCCTAGCCTTAGGCTAGTGCTCCCCTAGCCTTAGGCGAGGGCACCCCTATGCTTAGGCTATGGCTAGGGCTCCCTGAGACTTAGGCTAGGGCTCCCCTAGCCTTAGGCTAGGGCACCCCTATGCTAAGGCTAAGGCTAAGGCTCCCCGAGCCTTAGGTTAGGGCTCCCCTAGCCTTAGGCTAGGGCACCCCTAGGCTTAGGCTAAGGCTAGGGCTCCCCTAGCCTTAGGCTAGGGCACCCCTATGCTAAGGCTAAGGCTAAGGCTCCCTGAGCCTTAGGTTAGGGCTCCCCAAGCCTTAGGCTAGGGCACCCCTAGGCTTAGGCTAAGGCTAGGGCACCCCTAGGCTTATGCTAAGGCTAGGGCTCCCTAGCCTTAGGTCATGGCTCCCCTACCCTTAGGCTAGGGCCCACCTAGGCTTAGGCTAAGGGTAGGGCTCCCCTAGCCTTAGGCTAGGGCTCCCCTAGCCTTAGGCAAGGGCACCCCTAGGCTTAGGCTAAGGCTAGGGCTCCCATAGCCTTAGGCTAGGGCTCCCCTAGCCTTAGGTTAGGGCATTTTTAGGCTTAGGCTAAGGCTAGGGCTCCCGTAGCCTGAGTTTCGGGCCCCCCTAGGCTTAGGCTAAGGCTAGTGGTCCCCTAGCCTTAGGTTGGAGCTCCCGTAGCCTTAGGCTAGGGCTTTTCTAGCCTTAGGTTAGGGAACACCTTTACTTTGCCTAAGGCTAGCGCTCCCCTAGCCATAGGCTAGGGCACTTTTAGGCTTAGGCTAAGGCTAGGGCTCCCCTAGCCTTAGACCAGGGCACCCCTAGGCTTAGGCCAGGGCTCCCCTAGCCTTAGGCTAGGGCACCCCTACCCTTAGGCTAGGGCACCCCTAGGCTTAGGTTAGGGCTCCCCTAGCCTTAGCCTAGGGCACCCCTAGGCTTAGGCTAAGGCTAGGGATCCCCTAGCCTTAGAGTAGGGCTCCCCTAGCCTTAGGCTAGGGCACGACTAGGCTTAGACTAAGGCTAGGGCTCCCCTAGCCTTAGGCTGGGGCTCCCCTAGGCTTAGGCTAAGGCTAGGGCCCCTGAGCCTTAGGCTCTGGCTCCCCTAGCCTTACTTTAGGACACCCGTAGGCTTAGGCCAAGGCTCGGGATCCCCTAGCCTGATGCTTGGGCACCTTTAGGCTTAGGCTAAGGCTAGGGGTCCCCTAGCCTTAGGCTAGGGCACCCCTAGGCTTAGGCTAAGTCTAGGGCTCCCCTAGCCTTAGGCTAGGGCACCCATAAGCTTAGGCTAAGGCTAGGGCTCCCCTAGCCTTAGGCTAGGGCTCCCCTAGCCTTAGGTTAAGGCTCCCCTAGCCTTAGGCTAGGGCTCCCCTAGGCTTAGGCTAGGGCTCCCCTAGCCTTAGGCTAAGGCTAGGGCTCCCTAGCCTTAGGTTAGGGATCCCCTAGCCTTAGGCTAGGGCACCCCTAGATTTACGCTAAGGCTAGAGCTCCCCTAGCCTTAGGCTAGGGCACTTTTAGGCTTAGGCTAAGGCTAGGGCTCCCCTAGCCTTAGGCTAAGGCACCCCTAGGCTTAGGCTAAGGCTAGGGCTCCCCTAGCCTTAGGTTAGGGCTCCCCTAGCCTTAGGCTAGGGCTCCCCTAGCCTTAGGCCAGGGCACCAATAGGCTTAGGCTAAGTCTAGGGCTCCCCTAGCCTTCGCCTAGGGCTCCCCTAATCTTAGGCTAGGGCTCCGCTAGGCTTAGGCTAAGGCTAAGGCTCCCCTAGCCTTAGGCTAGCGCTCCCCTTGCGTTAGGTAAGGGCACCCCTAGGTTTAGGCTAGGGCTCCCCGAGCCTTAGGCTTAGGCTCCCCTAGCCTTAGGCTAGGGCACCCCTAGGCTTAGGCTAAGGCTAGGGCTCCCCTAGCCTTGGGCTAGGGCTCCCCTAGCCTTAGGCTAGTGCTCCCTTAGCCTTAGGCGAGGGCACCCCTATGCTTAGGCTAAGGCTAGTGCTCCCTGAGACTTAGGCTAGGGCTCCCCTACCCTTAGGCTAGGGCACCCCTATGCTAAGGCTAAGGCTAGGGCTCCCCGAGCCTTAGGTTATGGCTCCCCTAGCCTTAGGCTAGGGCACCCCTAGGCTTAGGCTAAGGCTAGGGCTCCCCGAGCCTTACTAGGGCTCCCCGAACCTTAGGCTATGGCTGCCCTAGCCTTTGGCTAGTGTACCCCTAACCTTAGGCTAGGGCACCCCTAGGCTTAGGCTAAGGCTAGGGCTCCCCTAGCCTTAGGCTAGTGCTCCCCTAGCCTTAGGCGAGGGCACCCCTATGCTTAGGCTATGGCTAGGGCTCCCTGAGACTTAGGCTAGGGCTCCCCTAGCCTTAGGCTAGGGCACCCCTATGCTAAGGCTAAGGCTAAGGCTCCCCGAGCCTTAGGTTAGGGCTCCCCTAGCCTTAGGCTAGGGCACCCCTAGGCTTAGGCTAAGGCTAGGGCTCCCCTAGCCTTAGGCTAGGGCTCCCCAAGCCTTAGGCTAGGGCTTTTCTAGACTTAGGTTAGGGCACCCTTAGGTTTAGGCTAAAGCTAGCCATCCCCAAGCCTTAGGCTAGGGCACCCCTAGGCTTAGGCTAAGGCTAGGGCACCCCTAGGCTTATGCTAAGGCTAGGGCACCCCTAGCCTTAGGTTAGGGCTCCCCTAGCCTTAGGCTATGGAACCCCAAGGCTTAGGCTAAGGCTAGGGCTCCCCTACCCTTAGGCTAGGGCTGCCCTAGGCTTAGGCTAATGCTAGGGCTCCCTGAGACTTAGGCTAGGGCTCCCCTAGCCTTAGGCTAGGGCACCCCTAGGATTAGGCTAAGGCTAGGGCTCCCCTAGCCTTAGGCTAGTGCTCCCCTAGCCTTAGGCTAGGGCACCCCTAGGCTTAGGCTAAGGCTAAGGCTCCCCTAGCCTTAGGTTAGGGCTCCCCTTGCCTTAGGCTAGGGCTACCCTAGCCTTGGGCTAGCGCTCCCCTAGCCTTAGGCTAGGGCACCCCTAGTCTTAGGCTAAGGCTAGGGCTCCCCTAGCCTTAGGCTAGGGCTCCCCTAGGCTTAGGCTAAGGCTAGGGCCTCTGAGCCTTAGGCTCTGGTTCCCCTAGCCTTACGTTAGGGCACCCGTAGGCTTAGGCCAAAGCTAGGGATCCTCTAGCCTTATGCTAGGGCACCTTTAAGCTTAGACTAAGTCCAAAGCTCCCGTAGCCTTAGGCAAGGGCACCCCTAGGCTTAGGCTAAGGCTAGGGCTCCCCTAGCCTTAGGCTAGGGCTCCCTTAGCCTTAGGCTAGGGCTCCCCTAGGCTTAGGCTAAGGCTAGGGCTCCCTAGCCTTAGGTTAGGGGTCCCCTAGCCTTAGGTTAGGGCACCACTAGGCTTAGGCTAAGTCTAGGGCACCCCTAGGCTTAGGCTAGGGGTCCCCGAGCTTTAGAATAGGGCTCCCCGAACCTTAGGCTATGGCTCCCCTAGCCTTAGGCTAGTGTTCCCCTAACCTTAGGCTAGGGCACCCCTAGGCTTAGGCTATGGCTAGGCCTCCCCTAGCCTTAGGCCAGTGCTCCCCTAGCCTTAGGCTAGGCACCCCTAGGCTTAGGCTAAGGCTAGGGCTCCACTAGCCTTAGGCTAGGGCTCCCCTAGCCTTGGGTTAGGGCTCCCCAAGCCTTAGGCTAGGGCACCCCTGGGCTTAGGCTAAGGCTAGGTCTCCCCTAGCCTTAGGCTAGGTCTCCCCTAGCCTTAGGCTAGTGCTCCCCTAGCCTTAGGCTAGGGCACCCCTAGGCTTAGGCTAAGGCTAGGGCTCCTCTAGCCTTAAGCTAGGGCACCCCTAGGCTTAGGCTAAGGCTAGGGCTCCCCTAGCCTTAGGCTAGGGCTCCCCTAGCCTTAGGCTAGGGCTCCCCTAGCCTTAGGCTAGGGCTTTTCTAGCCTTAGGTTAGGGCACCCCTAGGCTTAGGCTAAGGCTAAGGCTCCCCTAGCCTTAGGCTAAGACTCCCCTAGCCTTAGGCTAGGGCTTCCCTAGCCTTAGGCTAGGGCACCCCTAAGCTTAGGATAAGGCTAGGGCTCCCCTAGCGTTAGGCAGGGCTCCCCTAGGTTAGGCTAAGGCTAGGGCTCCCTGAGACTTAGGCTAGGGTTCCCCTAGCCTTAGGCTAGGGCACCCCTAGGCTTAGGCTAAGGCTAGGGCTCCCCTAGCCTTAGTCTAGTGCTCCCCTAGCCTTAGGCTAGGGTACCCCTAGGCTTAGGCTAGGGCGCCCCTAAGCTTAGGCTAAGGCTAGGGTTCCCATAGCCTTAGGCTATGGCTCCCCTAGCCTTAGCTAGAGCTACCCTAGCCTTGGGCTAGGGCTCCCCTAGCCTTAGGCTAGCGCACCCCTAGGCTTAGGCTAAGGCTAGGGTTCCCCTAGCCTTAGGCTAGGGCTCCCCTAGCCTTAGGCTAGGGCTCACCAAGCCTTAGGCTAGGGCTCACCTAGCCTTATGCTAGGGCACCCCTAGGCTTGGGTTAAGGCACGGGCTCCCCTAGTCTTAGGCTAATGCTCCCCCAACCTTAGGCTAGGGCTCCCCTAGCCTTAGATTAGGGCACCCCAAGGCTTAGGCTAAGGCTAGGTCTCCCCTAGGCTTAGGCTAGGGCACCTTTAGGCTTAGGCTAAGGCTAGGGCTCACCTAGCCTTAGGCTAGGGCTCACATAGCCTTAGGCTAGGGCTCCCCTAGCCTTAGACTAAGGCTCCCCTAGGCTTAGGCTAAGGCTAGGGCTCCCCTAGCCTTAGGCTAAGGTTCCCCTAGCCTTAGGCTAGGGCACCCCTAGGCTTAGGTTAGGGCTCCCCTAGCCTTAGGCGAGGGCACCCCTAGGCTTAGGCTAAGGTTAGGGCTCCCTGAGCCTTACAAGGGCTCCGCGAAGCTTAGGCTATGGCTGCCCTAGCCTTAGGCTAGTGTACCCCTAACCTTAGGATAGGGCACCCCTAGGCTTAGACTAAGGCTAGGGCTCCCCTAGCCTTAGGCTAGTGCTCCCCTAGGCTTAGGCTAAGGCTAGGGCTCCCCTAGCCTTAGGCTAGGGCTCCCCTAGCCTTAGGCTAGGGCTTTTCTAGACTTAGGTTAGGGGACCCCTTGGTTTAGGCTAAAGCTAGCGATCCCCAAGCCTTAGGCTAGGGCATCCCTAGGCTTAGGCTAAGGCTAGGGCACCCCTAGCCTTAGGTTAGGGCTCCCCTAGCCTTAGGCTATGGAACCCCAAGGCTTAGGCTAAGGCTAGTGCTCCCCTACCCTTAGGCTAGGGCTCCCCTAGGCTTAGGCTAAGGCTAGGGCTCCCCTAGCCTTAGGCTATGGCACCCGTAGGCTTAGGCTAAGGCTATGGGTCCACTAGCCTTAGGTTAGGGCTCCCCTAGCCTTAGGCTAGGGCTACCCTAGCCTTGGGCTAGCGCTCCCCTAGCCTTAGGCTAGGGCACCCCTAGGCTTAGGCTAAGGCTAGGGCCCCCCTAGCCTTAGGCTAGGGCTCCCCTAGGTTTAGGCTAAGGCTAGGGCCTCTGAGCCTTAGGCTCTGGCTCCCCTAGCCTTACGTTAGGGCACCCGTAGGCTTAAGCCAAGGCTAGGGATCCTCTAGCCTTATGCTAGGGCACCTTTAAGCTTAGGCTAAGTCTAGGGCTCCCCTAGCCTTAGGCAAGGGCACCCTAGGCTTAGGCTAAGGCTAGGGCTCCCCTAGCCTTAGGCTAGAGCTCCCCTAGCCTTAGGCTAGGGCTCCCCTAGGCTTAGGGTAAGGCTAGGGCTCCCTAGCCTTAGGTTAGGGCTCCCCTAGCCTTAGGTTAGGGCACCCCTAGGCTTAGGCTATGGCTAGGCCTCCCCTAGCCTTGGGCTAGGGCTCCCCTAGCCTTAGGCTAGGGCACCCCTAGGCTTAGGCTAAGGCTAGGGCTCCCCTAGCCTTAGGCTAGGGCTCCCCTAGCCTTAGGCTAGGGCTTTTCTAGACTTAGGTTAGGGCACCCCTAGGTTTAGGCTAAAGCTAGCGATCCCCAAGCCTTAGGCGAGGGCACCCCTAGGCTTAGGCTAAGGCTAGGGCACCCCTAGCCTTAGGTTAGGGCTCCCCTAGCCTTAGGCTATGGAACCCCAGGGCTTAGGCTAAGGCTAGGGCTCCCCTACACTTAGGCTAGGGCTCCCCTAGGCTTAGGCTAAGGCTAGGGCTCCCTGAGACTTAGGCTAGGGCTCCCCTAGCCTTAGGCTAGGGCACCCCTAGGCTTAGGCTAAGGCACCCCTAGGCTTAGGCTAAGGCTAGGGCGCCCCTAGCCTTAGGCTAGGGCACCCCTAGGCTTAGGCTAAGGCTAAGGCTCCCCTAGCCTTAGATTAGGGCTCCCCTAGCCTTAGGCTAGGGCTACCCTAGCCTTGGGCTAGCGCTACCCTAACCTTAGGCTAGGGCTCCACTAATCTTACGCTAAGGCTAGGGCCTCTGAGCCTTAGGCTCTGGCTCCCCTAGCGTTACGTTAGGGCACCCGTAGGCTTAGGCCAAGGCTAGGGATCCTCTAGCCTTATGCTAGGGCACCTTTAAGCTTAGGCTAAGTCTAGGGCTCCCCTAGCCTTAGGCAAGGGCACCCCTAGGCTTAGGCTAAGGCTAGGGCTCCCCTAGCCTTAGGCTAGGGCTCCGCTAGCCTTAGGCTAGGGCTCCCCTAGGCTTAGGGTAAGGCTAGGGCTCCCTAGCCTTAGGTTAGGGCTCCCCTAGCCTTGGGTTAGGGCACCCCTAGATTTAGGCTAAGGCTAGGGCTCCCCTAGCCTTAGGCTAGGGCTCCCCTAGCCTTAGGTTAGGGCACCCCTAGGCTTAGGCGAAGGCTAGCGCTCCCCTAGCCTTAGGCTAGGGCACTTTTAGGCTTAGGCTAAGGCTAGGGCTCCCCTAGCCTTAGGCTAGGGCACCCGTAGGCTTAGGCTAAGTCTAGGACTCCCCTAGCATTAGGCTAGGGCACCCCTAGCCTTATGCTAGGGCTCCCCTAACCTTAGGCTAGGGCACACCTAGCCTTACGCTAGGGCTCCCCTAGCCTTAGGCTAGGGCTCCCCTAGCCTTAGGCTAGCGCACCCCTAGGCTTAGGATAAGGCTAGGGCTCCCCTAGCCTTAGGCTAGGGCACACCAACGTTTAGGCTAAGGCTAGGGCTCCCCTAGCCTTAGGCTAGGGCTCCCCTAGCCTTAGGCTAGGGCACCCCTAGCGTTAATCTAGGGCTCCCCTAGCCTTAGGCTAGGGCACTCCAAGGCTTAGGCTAGCGCTCCCCTAGTGTTAGGTAAGGGCACCCCTAGGCTTAGGCTAGGGCTCCCCGAGCCTTAGGCTAGGGCTCCCCGAACCTTAGGCTATGGCTCCCCTAGCCTTAGGCTAGTGTTCCCCTAACCTTAGGCTAGGGCACCCCTAGGCTTAGGCTATGGCTAGGCCTCCCCTAGCCTTAGGCTAGTTCTCCCCTAGCCTTAGGCTAGGCACCCCTAGGCTTAGGCTAAGGCTAGGGCTCACCTAGCCTTAGGCTAGGGCTCCCCTAGCCTTGGGCTAGGGCACCCCTAGCTTTAGGCTAGGGCACCCCTAGGCTTAGGCTAAGGCTAGGGCTCCCCTAGCCTTAGGCTAGGGCTTTTCTAGAATTAGGTTAGGGCATCCCTAGGTTTAGGCTACAGATAGCGATCCCCAAGCCTTAGGCTAGGGCACCCCTAGGCTTAGGCTAAGGCTAGGACACCCCTAGCCTTAGGTTAGGGCTCCCCTAGCCTTAGGCTACGGAACCCCAAGGCTTAGGCTAAGGCTAGGGCTCCCCTACCCTTAGGCTAGGGCTCCACTAGGCTTAGGCTAAGGCTAGGGCTCCCCTAACCTTAGGCTAGGGCACCCCTAGGCTTAGGCTAAGGCTAAGGCTCCCCTAGCCTTAGGTTAGGGCTCCCCTAGCCTTAGCTAGGGCTACCCTAGCCTTGGGCTAGCGCTCCCCTAGCCTTACGCTAGGGCACCCCTAGGCTTAGGCTAAGGCTAGGGCCTCAGAGCCTTAGGCTCTGGCTCCCCTAGCCTTACGTTAGGGCACCCGTAGGCTTAGGCCAAGGCTAGGGATCCTCTAGCCTTATGCTAGGGCACCTTTAAGCTTAGGCTAAGTCTAGGGCTCCCCTAGCCTTAGGCAAGGGCACCCCTAGGCTTAGGCTAAGGCTAGGGCTCCCCTAGCCTTAGGCTAGGGCTCCGCTAGCCTAAGGTTAGGGCTCCCCTAGGCTTAGGGTAAGGCTAGGGATCCCTAGCCTTAGGTTAGGGCTCCCCTAGCCTTAGGTTAGGGCACCCCTAGGCTTAGGCTAAGGCTAGGGCTCCCCTAGCCTTAGGGTAGGGCTCCCCTAGCCTTAGGTTAGGGCACCCCTAGGCTTAGGCTAAGGCTAGCGCTCCCCTAGCCTTAGGGTAGGGCACTTTAAGGCTTAGGCTAAGGCTAGGGCTCCCCTAGCCTTAGGCTAGGTCACCCCTAGCCTGAGGCTAGGGCACCCGTAGGCTTAGGCTAAGTCTAGGACTCCCCTAGACTTAGGCTAGGGCACCCCTAGCCTTATGCTAGGGCTCCCCTAACCTTAGGCTAGGGCACACCTAGCCTTAGGCTAGGGCTCCCCTAGCCTTAGGCTAGGGCTCCCCTAGCCTTAGGCTAGGGCTGCCCTAGCCTTAGGCTAGCGCACCCCTAGGCTTAGGATAAGGCTAGGGCTCCCCTAGCCTTAGGCTAGTGCTCCCCTAGCCTTAGGCTAGGGCACCCCTAGCCTTAATCTAGGGCTCCCCTAGCCTTAGGCTAGGGCACTCCAAGGCTCAGGCTAGCGCTCCCCTAGTGTTAGGTAAGGGCACATCTAGGCTTAGGCTAGGGCTCCCCGAGCCTTAGGCTAGGGCTCCCCGAACCTTAGGTTATGACTCCCCTAGCCTTATTCTAGTGTTCCCCTAACCTTAGGCTAGGGCACCCCTAGGCTTAGGCTATAGCTAGGTCTCCCCTAGCCTTAGGCTAGTGCTCCCCTAGCCTTAGGCTAGGCACCGCTAGGCTTAGGCTATGGCTAGGGCTCCCCTAGCCTTAGGCTAGGGCTCCCCTAGCCTTGGGCTAGGGCTCCCCTAGCCTTAGGCTAGGGCATCCCTGGGTTTAGGCTAAGGCTAGGTCTCCCCTAGCCTTAGGATAGGGCTACCCTAGCCTTAGGCAAGTGCTCCCCTAGCCTTAGGCTAGGGCACCCCTAGGCTTAGGCTAAGGCTAGGGCTCCTCTAGCCTTAGGCTAGGGCACCCCAAGGCTTAGGCAAAGGCTAGGGCTCCCCTAGCCTTAGGCTAAGGCTCCCCTAGCCTTAGGCTAGGGCTCCCCTAGCCTTAGGCTAGGGCACCCCTAGGCTTAGGCTAAGGCTAGGGCTCCCCTAGCTTTAGGCTAGGGCTCCCCTAGCCTTAGGCTAGGGATTTTCTAGCCTTAGGTTAGGGCACCCCTAGGCTTAGGCTAAGGCTAGGGCTCCCCTAGCCTTAGGCTAAGGCTCCTCTAGCCTTAGGCTAGGGCTCCAGAGCCTTAGCCTAGGGCACCCCTAGGCTTAGGCTAAGGCTAGGGCACCCCTAACCTTCGGTTAGGGCTCCCCTATCCTTAGGCTATGGCACCCCTAGGCTTAGGTTAAGGCTAGGGCTCCCCTAGCCTTAGGCTAGGGATCCCCTAGGATAGGCTAAGGCTAGGGCTCCCTGAGACTTAGGCTAGGGCTCCCCTAGCCTTAGGGTAGGGCACCCCTATGCTTAGGCTAAGGCTAGGGCTCCCCTAGCCTTAGGCTAGTGCTCCCCTAGCCTTAGGCTAGGGCACCCCTAGGTTTAGGCTAAGGTTAGGGTTCCCCTAGCCTTAGGCTATGGATCCCCTAGCCTTAGGCTAGAGCTACCCTAGCCTTGGGCTAGGGCTCCCCTAGCCTTAGGCTAGGGCACCCCTAGGCTTAGGCTAAAGCTAGGGCTCCCCTAGCCTTAGGCTAGGGCTCCCCTAGCCTTAGGCTAGGGCTCCCCTAGCCTTATGCTAGGGCACCCCTAGGCTTAGGTTAAGGAAAGGGCTTCCCTAGTCTTAGGCTAATGTTCCCCTAACCATAGGCTAGGGCTCCCTTAGCCTTAGGTTAGGGCACCCCAAGTCTTAGGCTAAGGCTAGTGCTCCCCTAGCCTTAGGCTAGGGCACCCCTAGGATTAGGCTAGGGCACCAGTAGGCTTAGGCAAAGTCACCCCTAGGCTTAGGCTAGGGAACCCCAAGCTTAGGCTAGGGAACCCCTAGGCTTAGGCTAGGACACCCCTAGGCTTAAGCTAAGGCTAGGGATCCCCTAACCTAAGGCTAGGGCACCCCTAGGCTCAAGCTAGGGCACCCTTGGCTTAGACTAGGGCACCCCTAGACTCAGGCTAGGACAACCGAAGCTTAGGCTAGGGCAATCCTAGGCTTAGGCTAAGTCTAGGGCTCCCCTATCCTAAGGCTAGGGCACCCCTAGGCTCAGGCTACGGCACCCCTACGTTTAGGCTACGGCACCCCTAGGCTTAGGCTAAGGCAAGGGCTCCCCTAGCCTATGGCTAGGGCACCCCTAGGCTTAGGTTATGGCACCCCTAGGCTTAGGCAAAGGCACCCCTAGGCTTAGGCTAGGGCACACCTAGGCTTAGGCTAGGGCACCTGTGGCTTAGGGTAGGGCACCCCTAGGCTTAGGCTAGGGCACCCCTAGGCTTAAGCTAGGGCACCCGTAGGCTTAGGCTAAGGCTAGGGCTCCCCTAGCCTAAGGCTAGGGCACCCCTAGGCTTAGGCTAGGGCACCCCTAGGCTTTGGCTAGGCCACCCCTTGGCTTAGGATAGGGAACTTCTAAGCTTAGGCCAAGGCACCCCTAGGCTTAGGCTAGGGCACCCCTAGGCTTAGGCTAGGGCACCCCAAGGCTGAGGCTAGGGCACCCCTAAGCTTTTGCTAGGGCACACCTAGGCTTAGGATAGGGAACTTCTAAGCTTAGGCTAGGTCACCCCTAGGATTTGGCTAGGGCACCCTAGGCTTAGGCTAGAGTACCCCTAGGCTTAAACTAGGGCACCCCTAGGCTTAGGCTAAGGCTAGGGATCCCCTAGCCTAAGGCTAGGGCACTCCTAGGCTTAGGCTAGCGCACCCGTAGGCTTAGGCTAGGGCACCCCTAGATTTAGGCTAGGGCACCCCTAGGCTTAGGCTAAGGCTAGGGCTCCCCTAGCCTAAGGCTAGGGCACCCCTAGGCTTAGGCTAGGGCACCCCAAGTCTTAGGATAAGGCACCCCTAGGCTTACACTAAGGTTAGGGCTCCCCTAACCTAAGCCTAGGGCACCTCTAGGCTTAGGTTAGGGCACCCCTAGGCTTAGGCTAGGGCACCCCTAGGCTTAGGCTAAGGCTAGGTCACCCCTAGGCTTAGGCTAATGCACCACTAGGCTTAGGCTAGGGCACCCCTAGACTTAGGTTAGGGCACCCCTAGGCTTAGGCTAGGGCACCCTTAAGCTGAGGCTAGGGCCCCCTAGGCTTAGGCTAAGGCTTGGGCTCCCTTAGCCTAAGACTAGGGCACCTCTATGCTTAGGCTAGGGTACCCTTAGGCTTAGGCTAAGGCTAGGGCTACCCTAGCCTAAGACTAGGGCACCCCTAGGCTTAGGCTACGGCACCCCTTGGCTTAAGCTAGGGCACCTGTAGGCTTAGGCTAAGGCTAGGGCTCCCATAGCTTAAGGCTAGGGCACCCTTAGGCTTAGCCTAGGGCACCCCTAGGCTTAGGCTAGGGCACCCCTAGGCTTAGGCTAAGGCTAGGGATCTCCTAGCTTAAGGCTAGGGCACTCCTAGGCTTAGGCTAGGGCACCCGTAGGCTTAGGCTAGGGCACCCCTAGACTTAGGCTAGGGCACCCCTAGGCTTAGGTTTAGGCTAGGGCACCCCTAGGCTTAGGCTAGGGCACCCCAAGGCTTAGGCTAGGGCACCCCTAGGCTTTGGCTAGGGCACCCCTAGGCTTAGGCTAAGGCTAGGGCTCTCCTAGCCTAAGGCTAGGGCACCCGTAGGCTTAGGCTAGGGGACCCCTAGGCTTAGGTTAGGGAACCCCTAGGCTTAAGCTAGGACTCCCCTATGCTTAGGCTAAGGCTACGGCTCCCCTAGCCTCAGGCTAGTGCACCCCTAGACTCAGGCTATTGTACCCCTAAGCTTAGGCTAGGGCACCCTTAGGCTTAGGCTAGGGCACCCCTAGGCTTAGGCTAAGGCTGGGCTAACCCTGGCTTACGCTAGGGCACCCCTAGGCTTAGACTAGGGAACTCCTAGACTAAGGCTAGGGCACCCCTAGGCTTAAGCTTGGGCACCCCTAGGCTTAGGCTAGGGCACCCCTACACTTAGGCTAAGGCAACGGCTCCCCTAGCCTCAGGCAAGGGCACCCCTAGTTCAGGCTAGGGCACCCGTTATCTTAGGCTAGGGTAATCCTAGGCTTAGGCTAAGTCTAGGGCTCCCCTATCCTCAGGCTAGGGCACCCCTAGGCTCAGGCTATGGGACCTCTAGGTTTAGGCTAGGGCAATCCTAGGCTAGACTAACATTAGGGCTCCCCTAGCCTCAGGCTAGGGCACCCGTAGGCTCAGGCTATGGCACCCCTAGGCCCAGGCTAGGGAACCCCTAGCCTTAGGCAAGGGCACCCCTAGGCTTAGGCTAAGGCTTGGGCTCCCCTAGCCTCAGGCTAGGGCACCCCAAGGCTTAGGCTAGGGCACCCCTAGGCTAAGGCTAAGGCTAGGCTCCCCATGCCTAAGGCTAGAGCACCCCTAGGCTTAGGCTAGGGCACCCCTAGGCTTAGGCAAAGGCACACCTAGGCTTAGGCTAAGGCTAGGGCTCCCCTAGCCTAAGGCTAGGGCACCCCTAGGCTTAGGCTAGAGCACCCCTAGGCTTAGGCTAAGGCTAGGGCTCGTCTAGCCAAAGGCTAGGGCACCCCTAGGCTTAGGCTATTGCACCCCTAAGCTTAGGCTAGGGCACCCCTAGGCTTAGGCTAGGGCACCCCTAGGCTTAGGCAAAGGCACCCCTAGACTTAGGCTAGGGAACCTCTAGGTTTGGGCAAGGGCACACCTAGGCTTAGGCTAGGGCACCCCTAGGCTTAGGCTAGGGCACCCCTAGGCTTAAGCTAAGGCTAGGGATCCCCTAGCCTAAGGCTAGGTCACCCCTAGGCTCAAGTTAGGGCACCCTTAGGCTCAGGCTAGGGCACCCCTAGGCTTAGGCTAAGGCTAGGGCTCTCCTAGCATTAGGATAGGGCACCCCTAGGCTTAGGCTAGGGCATGCCTAGGCTTAGGCTAGGGCTACCCTAGGTTTAGGCTAGGGCACCACTAGGCTTAGGATAAGGCTACGGCTCCGAGAGCCTCAGGTTAGGGCACCCCTAGACTCAGGCTATGGCACCCCTAGGCTTAGACTAGGGCAATCCTAGGCTAGACTAAGGCTAGGGCTCCCCTAACCTTTTGCTAGGGCAACCGTAGGCTCAGGCTAGGGCACCCATAGGCTTAGGCTAGGGCACACCTAGGCTTAGGCTAGGGCACCCCTAGGCTTAGGCTATGGGACCCATAGGCTTAGGCTAGGCCCCCCCTAGGCTTAGGCTAAGGCTAGGGCTCCCCTAGCCTAAGGCTAGGGCACCTGTAGGCTCAGGCTAGGGCACCCCTAGGCT
Organism: Tenrec ecaudatus; assembly: GCF_050624435.1. Taxonomy (NCBI): domain Eukaryota; kingdom Metazoa; phylum Chordata; class Mammalia; order Afrosoricida; family Tenrecidae; genus Tenrec; species Tenrec ecaudatus. The sequence goes on from NW_027457690.1 coordinate 275,044, forward strand.
TAGGCTAAGGCTGGGCTAACCCTGGCTTACGCTAGGGCACCCTTAGGCTTAGACTAGGGAACTCCTAGACTAAGGCTAGGGCACCCCTAGGCTTAAGCTTGGGCACCCATAGGCTTAGGCTAGGGCACCCCTACACTTAGTCTAAGGCAACGGCTCCCCTAGCCTCAGGCAAGGGCACCCCTAGTTCAGGCTAGGGCACCCGTTATCTTAGGCTAGGGCAATCCTAGGATTAGGCTAAGTCTAGGGCTCCCCTATCCTCAGGCTAGGGCACCCCTAGGCTCAGGCTAGGGTTACCCTAGCCTAAGGCTAGGGCACCCCTAGGCTTAGGCTAGGGCACCCCTAAGCTTAGGCTAGGGATCCCCTAGGCTTAGGCTAAGTCTAGGGTTCCCCTATCCTCAGGCTAGGGCACCCCTAGGCTCAGGCTAGGGCTACCGTAGCCTCAGGCTAGTTCACCCCTAGACTCAGGCTATGGCACCCCTAGGTTTAGGCTAGGGCAATCCTAGGCTAGACTAACATTAGGGCTCCCCTAGCCTCAGGCTAGGGCACCCGTAGGCTCAGGCTATGGCACCCCTAGGCCCAGGCTAGGGAACCCCTAGGCTTAGGCAAGGGCACCCCTAGGCTTAGGCTAAGGCTTGGGCTCCCCTAGCCTCAGGCTAGGGCACCCCAAGCCTTAGGCTAGGGCACCCCTAGGCTAAGGCTAAGGCTAGGCTCCCCATGCCTAAGGCTAGAGCACCCCTAGGCTTAGGCTAGGGCACCCCTAGGCTTAGGCAAGGGCACACCTAGGCTTAGGCTAAGGCTAGGGCTCCCCTATCCTAAGGCTAGGGCACCCCTAGGATTAGGCTAGAGCACCCCTAGGCTTAGGCTAAGGCTAGGGCTCTTCTAGCCAAAGGCTAGGGCACCCCTAGGCTTAGGCTATTGCACCCCTAAGCTTAGGCTAGGGCACCCCTAGGCTTAGGCTAGGGCACCCGTAGGCTTAGGCTAAGGCAAGGGCGCCCCTAGCCTATGGCTAGGACACCCCTAGGATTAGGCTAGGGCACCCCTAGGCTTAGTCAAAGGCACCCCTAGACTTAGGCTAGGGAACCTCTAGGTTTAGGCAAGGGCACCCCTAGGCTTAGGCTAGGGCACCCCTAGGCTTAGGTTAGGGCACCCCTAGGCTTAAGCTAAGGCTAGGGATGCCCTAGCCTAAGGCTAGGGCACCCCTAGGCTCAAGTTAGGGCACCCCTAGGCTCAGGCTAGGGCACCCCTAGGCTTAGGCTAAGGCTAGGGCTCTCCTAGCATTAGGATAGGGCACCCCTAGGCTTAGGCTAGGGCATGCCTAGGCTTAGGCTAGGGCTACCCTAGGTTTAGGCTAGGGCACCACTAGGCTTAGGATAAGGCTACGGCTCCGAGAGCCTCAGGTTAGGGCACCCCTAGACTCAGGCTATGGCACCCCTAGGCTTAGGCTAGGGCAATCCTAGGCTAGACTAAGGCTAGGGCTCCCCTAACCTTATGCTAGGGCGACCGTAGGCTCAGGCTAGGGCACCCATATGCTTAGGCTAGGGCACACCTAGGCTTAGGCTAGGGCACCCCTAGGCTTAGGCTATGGGACCCATAGGCTTAGGCTATGCCCCTCCTAGACTTAGGCTAAGGCTAGGGCTCCCCTAGCCTAAGGCTAGGGCACCTGTAGGCTCAGGCTAGGGCACCCCTAGGCTCAGACTTGGGCACCCCTAGGTTTAGGCTAGGGCACCCATAGGCTTAGGCTAAGGCTAGGGCTCCCCTAGCCTGAGGCTAGGGCTCACCTAGACTTAGGCTCAGGCACCCCTAGGCTTAGGCTAGGGCACCCGTAGTCTTAGGCTAAGGCTAGGACTCCCCTAGGCTTAGGCTAGGGAACGCCTAGGCTTAGGCTAGGGCACCCCTAGGCTTAGGCTAAGGCTAGGACTCCCCAAGGCTTAGGCTAGGGCATGCCTAGGCTTAGGCTAGGGCACCCCAAGGCTTAGGCTAGGGCACCCCAAGTCTTAGGCTCAGGCACCCCTAGGCTTAGGCTAGGGCACCCCTAGGCTTAGGCTAATGCTTGGGCTCACCTAGCCTAAGGCTAGGGCACCTCTAGGCTTAGGGTAGGGCACCACTAGGCTTAGGCTATGGCAGCCATAGGCTTAAGCTAAGGCAAGGGCTCCCCTAGCCTAAGGCCTGGGCACCCCTAGGCTTAGGCTAGGGCACCCCTAGGCTTAGGCTAGGGCATCCCTAGGCTAAGGCTAGGGCACCCCTAGGCTTAGGTTAGGGCACCCATAGGCTTAGGGTAGGGAACCCCTAGGCTTAGGCTAGGGTAAACCTAGGATTAGGCTAAGGCTAAGGCTCCCCTTGCCTAAAGCTAGGAAACCCCTAGGCTTAGCCTGTGGCACCCCTAGGCTTAGGCGATGGCACCCCTAGGCTTGTTCTAGGGCACCCCTAGGCTTAGGCTAGGGCACCCATAGGCTTAGGCTAGGGCACCCCTAGTCTTAGGTTTAGGCTAGGGCACCCCTAGGCTTAGGCTAGGGCACCCCTAGGCTTAGGCTAGGGCACCCCTAGACTTTGGCTAGGGCACCCCTAGGCTTAGGCTAAGGCTAGGGCTCTCCTAGCTTAAGGCTAGGGCACCCCTAGGCTTAGGCTAGGGTACCCCTAGGCTTAGGCTAGGGAACCCCTAGGCTTAGGCTAGGGCACCCCTAGGATTAGGCTAGGGCACCCCTAGGCTTAGGCTAGGGCACCTCTAGGCTTAGGCTAGGGCACCCCTAGGCTTAGGCTAAGGCACCCCTAGACTTAGGCTAAGGCAACGGCTCCCCTAGCCTCAGGCTAGGGCACGCCTAGACTCAGGCTAGGGCACCCCTAAGCTTAGGCTAGGGCAATCCTATGCTTAGGCTAAGGTAGGGCTCCCCTAGGCTCAGAATAGGGCACCCTAGTCTTAGACTTGGGCACCCCTAGGCTTAGGCTAAGGCTAGGGCTCCCCTAACCTAAGGCTACGGCACCCGTCGGCTCAGGCTAGGGAACCCCGAGGCTTAGGCTAGGGCACCCCTAGGATTAGGAAAAGGTTAGGGCTCTCCTAGCCTAAGGCTAGGGCACCGCAAGGCTTAGCCTAGGGCACCCCTAGGCTTAGGCTAGGACACCCCTAGGCTTAAGCTAGGGCTCCCCTATGCTTAGGCTAAGGCTAAGGCTCCCCTAGCCTCAGGCTAGTGCACCCCTAGACTCAGGCTATTGCACCCCTAAGCTTAGGCTAGGGCACCCCTAGGCTTAGGCTAGGGCACCCCTAGGCTTAGGCTACGGCTGGGCTCCCCTAGCCTAAGGCTAGAGCACCCCTAGGCTTAGGCTAGGGCACCCCTAGGCTTAGGCTAGGACACCCCTAGGCTTAGGCTAGGGCACCCCTAGGCTTAGGCTAGGGCACCCCTAGGCTTAGGCTACGGCTGGGCTCCCCTAGCCTAAGGCTAGAGCACCCCTAGGCTTAGGCTAGGGCTCCCCTAGGTTTAGGCTAAGACTGTGGCTCCTCTTGCCTCAGGCTAGTTCACCCCTAGACTAAGGCTATGGCACCCCTAGGCTTAGGCTAGGGCAATCCTAGGCTAGACTAACATTAGGGCTCCCCTAGCCTCAGGCTAGGGCACCCGTAGGCTCAGGCTATGGCACCCCTAGGCCCAGGCTAGGGCACCCCTAGGCTTAGGCTAGGGCACCCCTAGGGTTAGACTAAGGCTTGGGCTTCCCTAGCCTCAGGCTAGGGCACCCCAAGGCTTAGGCTAGGGCACCCCTAGGCTTAGGCTAGGGCACCCCTAGGCTTAGGCTAGGGCACCCCTAGGCTAAGGCTAAGGCTAGGCTCCCCATGCCTAAGGCTAGAACACCCCTAGGCTTAGGCTAGGGCACCCCTAGGCTTAGGCTAGGGCACACCTAGGCTTAGGCTAAGGCTAGGGCTCCCCTAGCCTAAGGCTAGGGCACCCCTAGGCTTAGGATAGGGCACACCTAGGCTTAGCCTAGGGCACCCCTAGGCTTAGGCTAGGGCACCCCTAGGCTTAGGCTAGGGCACCCCTAGGCTTAGGCTAAGGCTGGGCTAACTTAAGCTTAGGCTAGTGCACCCCTAGGCTTAGGCTAGGGAACTCCTAGACTAAGGCTAGGGTACCCCTAGGCTTCAACTTGGGCACCCCTAGGCTTAGGCTAGGGCACCCCTACACTTAGGCTAAGGCAACGGCTCCCCTAGCCTCAGGCAAGGGCACCCCTAGACTCAGGCTAGGGGACCCGTTATCTTAGGCTAGGGCAATCCTAGGCTTAGGCTAAGTCTAGGGCTCCCCTATCCTCAGGCAAGGGCACCCCTAGGCTCAGGCTAGGGCACCCCTAGGCTTAGGCTAGGGCACCCCTATGCTTAGGCTAGGGCTCCCCTAGGTTTAGGCTAAGACTGTGGCTCCTCTTGCCTCAGGCTAGTTCACCCCTAGACTCAGGCTATGGCACCCCTAGGCTTTGGCTAGGGCAATCCTAGGCTAGACTAACATTAGGGCTCCCCTAGCCTCAGGTTAGGGCACCCGTAGGCTCAGGCTATGGCACCCCTAGGCCCAGGCTAGGGCACCCCTAGGCTTAGGCTAGGGCACCCCTAGGCTTAGGCTAAGGCTTGGGGTTCCCTAGCCTCAGGCTAGGGCACCCCAAGGCTTAGGCTAGGGCACCCCTAGGCTTTGGCTAGGGCACCCCTAGGCTAAGGCTAAGGCTAGGCTCCCCATGCCTAAGGCTAGAACACCCCTAGGCTTAGGCTAGGGCACCCCTAGGCTTAGGCTAGGGCACACCTAAGCTTAGGCTAAGGCTAGGGCTCCCCTAGCCTAAGGCTAGGGCACCCCTAGGCTTAGGCTAGGGCACACCTAGGCTTAGCCTAGGGCACCCCTAGGCTTAGGCTAAGGCAAGGGCTCCCTTGGCCTTTGGCTAGGACACCCCTAGGATTAGGCTAGGGCACCCCTAGGCTTAGGCAAAGGTACCCCTAGACTTAGGCTAGGGAACCCCTAGACTTAGGCAAGGGCACGCCTAGGCTTAGGCTAGGGCACCCCTAGGCTTAGGCTAGGGCACCCCTAGGCTTAAGCTAAGGCTAGGGATCCCATAGCCTAAGGCTAGGGCACCCCTAGGCTCAAGCTAGGGCACCCCTAGGCTGAGGCTAGGGCACCCCTAGGCTTAAGCTAAGGCTAGGGCTCTCCTAGCCTTAGGATAGGGCACCCCTAGGCTTAGGCTAGAGCATGCCTAGGCTTAGTCTAGGGCACCCCAAGACTCAGGCTATGGCACCCCTAGGCTTAGGCTAGGGCAATCCTAGGCTAGACTAAGGCTAGGGCTCCCCTAACCTTATGCTAGGGCAACCGTAGGCTCAGGCTAGGGCACCCATAGGCTTAGGCTAGGGCACCCCTAGGCTTAGGCTAAGGGTAGGACTCCCCTAGTCTTAGGCTAGGGCACGCCTAGGCTTAGGCTAGATCACCCCTAGGCTTAGGCTAGGGCACCCCTAGGCTTACGTTATGGCACACATAGGTTTAGGCTAGGGCACCCCTAGGCTTAGGCTATGGGACGCATAGGCTTAGTCTAGGCCACCCCTAGGCTTAGGCTAAGGCTAGGGCTCCCCTAGCCTAAGGCTAGGGCACCCGTAGGCTCAGGCTAGGGCACCCCTAAGCTCAGGCTAGGGCACCCCTAGGTTTAGGCTAGGGCACCCCTAGGCTTAGGCTAAGGCTAGGGCTCCCCTAGACTGAGGCTAGGGCTCACCTAGGCTTAGGCTCAGCAACCCTAGGCTTAGGGTCGGGCACCCGTAGGCTTAGGCTAAGACTAGGACTCCCCTAGGCTTAGGCTAGGGCACGCCTAGGCTTAGGATAGGGCACCCCTAGGCTTAGGTTAGGGCACCCCTAGGCTTAGGCTCAGGCACCCCTAGGCTTAGGCTAGGGCACCCCTAGGCTTAGGCTAATGCTTGGGCTCACCTAGCCTAAGGCTAGGGCACCTCTAGGCTTAGGCTAGGGTACCACTAGGCTTAGGCTAGGGCACCACTAGGCTTAGGCTAAGGCTAGAGCTCCCCTAGCCTAATGCTAGGGCACCCCTAAGCTTAGGGTAGGGCACCCTTAAGCTTAGGCTAGGGCAGCCATAGGCTTAAGCTAAGGCAAGGGCTCCCCTAGCCTAAGGCCTGGGCACCCCTAGGCTTAGGCTAGGGCACCCCTAAGCTTAGGCTTAGGCTAGGGCACCCCTAGGCTTAGGCTAGGGCACCCCTAGGTTAAGCTAGGGCACACCTAAGCTTAGGCTAGGGCACCCCTAGGCTTAAGCTAGGGCACCCCTAGGCTTAGGCTAAGGCCAGAGCTCCCCTAGCCTAAGGCTAGAGCACCCCTAGGCTTAGGTTAGGGCACCCATAGGCTTAGGCTAGGGCCCCTCTAGGCTTAGGCTAGGGCACCCATAGGCTTAGGCTAGGTCACCCCTAGGCTTAGGCTAAGGCCAGGGCTCCCCTAGCCTAAGGCTAGAGCACCCCTAGGCTTAGGTTGGGCACCCATAGGCTTAGGCTAGAGCACCTCTAGGCTTAGGCTAGGTTACCCCTAGGCTTAGGCTAGGGCACCCCTAGTTTTAGGCTAGGGTAACCCTAGGCTTAGGCTAAGGCTAGGGCTCCCCTTGCCTAAGGCTACGGGACCCCTAGGCTTAGGCTAGGGCACCCCTAGGCTTAGCCTATGGCAACCCTAGGCTTAGGCGATGGCACCCCTAGGCTTGATCTAGGGCACCACTAGGCTTAGGCTAGGGCACCCATAGGCTTAGGCTAGGGCACCCCTAGGCTTAGGCTAAGGCTAGGGCACCCCTAGGCTTAGGCTAAGGCTAGGGCTCGCCTAGCCTAAGGCTAGGGCACCCCTAGGCTTAGGCTAGGGCAGCTCTAGGCTTAGGTTAGGGCACATCTAGGCTTAGGCTTGGGCATCCCTAGGCTTAGGCAGGGGCACCCCTGGTCTTAGGCTAAGGCTAGGGCTCCCCTAGCCTAAGGCTAGGGCACCCCTAGGCTTAGGCTAGGGCACCCCTAGGATTAGACTAGGGCACCCCTAGGCTTAGGCTAAGGCTAGGGCTCCCCTAGCCTAAGGTTAGGGCACCCCTAGGCTTAGGCTAGGGCACCCCTAAGCTTAGCCTATGGCACCCCTAGGCTTAGGCGATGGCACCCCTAGGCTTGTTCTAGGGCACCCCTAGGCTTAGGCTAGGGCACCCCTAAGCTTAGGCTAAGGCTAGGGCACCCCTAGGCTTAGGCTAAGGCTAGGGCTCCCCTAGCCTAAGGTTAGGGCACCCCTAGGCTTAGGCTAGGGCACCCCTAAGCTTAGCCTATGGCACCTCTAAGCTTAGGGGATGGCACCCCTAGGCTTGTTCTAGGGCACCCCTAGGCTCAGGCTAGGGCACCCATAGGCTTAGGCTAGGGCACCCCTAGGCTTAGGCTAAGGCTAGGGCACCCCTAGGCTTAGGCTAAGGCTAGGGCTCGCCTAGCATAAGGCTAGGGCACCCCTAGGTTTCGGCTAGGGCACCCCTAAGCTTAGGCTAGGGAACCCCTGGGCTTAGGCTAGGGAACCGCTAGTCTTAGGCTAGGGCACCCCTATGCTTAGGCTAGGTCACTCTAGCCTTAGCCTAAGTCTAGGGCTCCCCTAGCCTAAGGCTAGGGCACCCATAGGCTTTGGTTAGGGCACCCCTAACCTTAGGCTAGGGCACCCACAGGCTTAGTCTAAGGCTAGGGCTCCCCTAGCCTAAGGGTAGAGCACCCCTAGGCTTAGGCTAGGGCACCACTAGGCTTAGGCTAGGCCACCCCTAGGCTTACGCTAGGGCACCCCTAGGCTTAGGCTAAGGCTGGGCTAACCTAGGCTTAGGCTAGGGCACACCTAGGCTTAGGCTAGGGAACCCCTAGACTAAGGCTAGTGCACCCATAGGCTTAGGCTAGGGCTCCCCTAGGCTTAGGCTAAGGCTGCGGCTCCCCTTGCCTCAGGCTAGTGCACCCCTAGACTCAGGCTATGGCACCCCTAGGCTTAGGCTAGGGTAATCCAAGGCTAGACTAACGTTAGGGCTCCACTAACCTCAGGCTAGGGCACCCGTAGGCTCAGAATAGGGCACCCCAAGGCTCAGGCTAGGACAACCCTAGGCTTAGGCTAGGGCACCCCTAGGCTTAGGCTAAGGCTAGGCTCCCCTAGCCTAAGGCTAGAGCACCGCAAGGCTTAGGCTAGGGCACCCCTAGGCTTTGGCTAGGGCACCCCTAGGCTTAGGCTAAGGCTAGGGCTCCCCTAGCCTAAGGCTAGGGCACCCCTAGGCTTAGGCTAGGGCACACCTAGGCTTAAGCTAGGGCACCCCTAGGCTTAGGCTAAGGCGAGGGCTCCCCTAGCCTAAGGCTAGGGCACCCCTAGCCTTAGGCTGGGGCACCCCTAGGCTTATGCAAAGGCACCCCTAGGCTTAGGCTAGGGAACCCCTAGGCTTAGGCTAGGGAACCCATAGGCTTAAGCTAAGGCTAGGGCTCCCCTAGCCTAAGGCTAGGGCACCCCTAGGCTTAGGCTAGGGCACCCCAAGTCTTAGGATAAGGCACCCCTAGGCTTAGCCTAAGGCTAGGTCACCCCTAGGCTTAGGCTAAAGCACCACTAGGCTTAGGCTAGGGCACCCCTAGGCTTAGGTTAGGGCACCCCTAGGCTTAGGCTAGGGCACCCCAAGGCTGTGGCTAGGGCACCCCTAGGCTTAGGCTAGGGCACCCCAAGGCTGTGGCTAGGGCACCCTTAAGCTGAGGCTAGGGCCCCCTAGGCTAAGGCTAAGGCTTGTGCTCCCCTAGCCTAAGGCTAGGGCACTCCTAGGCTTAGGCTAGGGCACCCGTAGGCTTAGGCTAGGGCACCCCTAGACTTAGGCTAGGGCACCCCTAGGCTTAGGTTTAGGCTAGGGCACCCCTAGGCTTAGGCTAGGGCACCCCTAGGCTTAGGCTAGGGCACCCCTAGGCTTAGGCTAGGGCACCCCTAGGCTTTGGCTAGGGCACCCCTAGCTTAAGCTAAGGCTAGGGCTCCCCTAGCCTAAGACTAGGGCACCCCTAGGCTTAGGGTAGGGCACCACTAGGCTTAGGCTAGGCCACCCCTAGGCTTACGCTAGGGCACCCCTAGGCTTAGGCTAAGGCTGGGCTAAACGAGGCTTAGGCTAGGGCACACCTAGGCTTAGGGTAGGGAACCCCTAGACTAAGGCTAGAGCACCCATAGGCTTAGGCTAGGGCACCCCTAAGCTTAGGCTAGGGCTCCCCTAGGCTTAGGCTAAGGCTGGGGCTCCCCTTGCCTCAGGCTAGTGCAACCCTAGACTCAGGCTATGGCACCCAAAGGCTTAGGCTAGGGTAATCCAAGGCTAGACTAACGTTAGGGCTCCCCTAGCCTCAGGCTAGGGCACCCGTAGGCTCAGGATAGGGCACCCTAGGCTCAGGCTAGGGCAACCCTAGGCTTAGGCTAGGGCACCCCTAGGCTTAGGCTAAGGCTAGGCTCCCCTAGCCTAAGGCTAGAGCAACGCTAGGCTTAGGCTAGGGCACACCTAGGCTTAGGCTACGGCACCCCTAGGCTTAGGCTAAGGCAAGGGTTCCCCTAGCCTATGGCTAGGGCACCCCTAGTATTAGGCTAGGACACCCCTAGGCTTAGGCAAAGGCACCCCTCGGCTTAGGCTAGGGAACCCCTAGGCTTAGGCTAGGGCACCCATAGGCTTAAGCTAAGTCTAGGGTTCCCCTAGCCTAAGGCTAGGGCACCCCTAGGCTCAAGCTAGGGCACCCCTTGGCTTAGGCTAGGGCAACCCTAGACTCAGGCTAGGGCACCCGAAGCTTAAGCTGGGGCAATCCTAGGCTTAGGCTAAGTATAGGGCTCCCCTATCCTAAGGCTAGGGCACCCCTAGGCTCAGGCTAGGGCTCCCCTAGCCTAAGGCTAGGGCACAACTAGGCTTAGGCTACGGCTAGGGATCCCCTAGCCTAAGGCTAGGGCACTCCTAGGCTTAGGCTAGCGCACCCATAGTCTTAGGCTAGGGCACCCCTAGATTTAGGCTAGGGCACCCCTAGGCTTAGCCTAAGGCTAGGGCTCCCCTAGCCTAAGGCTAGGGCACCCCTAGGCTTAGGCTAGGGCACCCCAAGTCTTAGGATAAGGCACCCCTAGGCTTAGGCTAAGGCTAGGTCACCCCTAGGCTTAGGCTAAAGCACCACTAGGCTTAGGCTAGGGCACCCCTAGGCTTAGGTTAGGGCACCCCTAGGCTTAGGCTAGGGCACCCCAAGGCTGAGGCTAGGGCACCCCTAGGCTTAGGCTAGGGCACCCAAGGCTGTGGCTAGGGCACCCTTAAGCTGAGGCTAGGGCCCCCTAGGCTAAGGCTAAGGCTTGTGCTCCCCTAGCCTAAGGCTAAGGCACCCCTAGGCTTAAGCTAGGGCACCTGTAGGCTTAGGCTAAGGCTAGGGTTCCCATAGCCTAAGGCTAGGGCACCCCTAGGCTTAGGCTAAGTCTAGGGATCTCCTAGCCTAAGGCTAGGGCACTCCTAGGCTTAGGCTAGGGCACCCGTAGGCTTAGGCTAGGGCACCCCTAGACTTAGGCTAGGGCACCCCTATGCTTAGGTTTAGGCTAGGGCACCCCTAGGCTTAGGCTAGGGCACCCCTAGGCTTAGGCTAGGGCACCCCTAGGCTTAGGCTAGGGCACCCCTAGGCTTTGGCTAGGGCACCCCTAGCTTAGGCTAAGGCTAGGGCTCCCCTAGCCTAAGGGTAGAGCAACCCTAGGCTTAGGGTAGGGCACCACTAGGCTTAGGCTAGGCCACCCCTAGGCTTACGCTAGGGCACCCTAGGCTTAGGCTAAGGATGGGCTAAACGAGGCTTAGGCTAGGGCACACCTAGGCTTAGGGTAGGGAACCCCTAGACTAAGGCTAGGGCACCCATAGGCTTAGGCTAGGGCACCCCTAAGCTTAGGCTAGGGCTCCCCTAGGCTTAGGCTAAGGCTGGGGCTCCCCTTGCCTCAGGCTAGTGCAACCCTAGACTCAGGCTATGGCACCCCAAGGCTTAGGCTAGGGTAATCCAAGGCTAGACTAACGTTAGGGCTCCCCTAGCCTCAGGCTAGGGCACCCGTAGGCTCAGGATAGGGCACCCTAGGCTCAGGCTAGGGCAACCCTAGGCTTAGGCTAGGGCACCCCTAGGCTTAGGCTAAGGCTAGGCTCCCCTAGCCTAAGGCTAGAGCAACGCTAGGCTTAGGCTAGGGCACACCTAGGCTTAGGCTACGGCACCCCTAGGCTTAGGCTAAGGCAAGGGTTCCCCTAGCCTATGGCTAGGGCACCCCTAGTATTAGGCTAGGACACCCCTAGGCTTAGGCAAAGGCACCCCTCGGCTTAGGCTAGGGAACCCCTAGGCTTAGGCTAGGGCACCCATAGGCTTAAGCTAAGTCTAGGGTTCCCCTAGCCTAAGGCTAGGGCACCCCTAGGCTCAAGCTAGGGCACCCATAGGCTTAGGCTAGGGCACCCCTAGACTCAGGCTAGGGCACCCGAAGCTTAGGCTGGGGCAATCCTAGGCTTAGGCTAAGTCTAGGGCTCCCCTATACTAAGGTTAGGGCACCCCTAGGCTCAGGCTTGGGCTCCCCTAGGCTTAGGCTAGGGCACCCCTAGGCTTAGGCTAAGGCTAGGGCTCCCCTAGCCTAAGGCTAGGGCACCCCTAGCCTAAGGCTAGGGCACCCCTAGGCTTAGGCTAGGGCACCCCTAGGTTTAGGCTAGGGCACCCCTAGGCTTAGGCTAAGGCAAGGGCTCCCCTAGACTATGGCTAGGGCACCCCTAGGCTTAGGCTAGGGCACCCCTAGGCTTAGGCAAAGGCACCCCTAGGCTTAGGCTAGGGCACCCCTAGGCTTAGGCTAGGGTACCTGTGGCTTAGGCTAGGGCACCCCTAGGCTTAAGCTAGGGCACCCCAAGGCTGAGGCTAGGGCACCCCTATGCTTACGCTAGGGCACCCCTAAGCTTTGGCTAGGTCACCCCTAGGCTTAGGATAGGGAACTTCTAAGCTTAGGCTAGGTCACCCCTAGGTTTTGGCTAGTGCACCCCTAGGCTTATGCTAGAGCACCCCTAGGCTTAAACTAGGGCACCCCTAGGCTTAGGCTAAAGCTAGGGATCCCCTAGCCTAAGGCTAGGGCACTCCTAGGCTTAGGCTAGCGCACCCGTAGGCTTAGGCTAGGGCACCCCTAGATTTAGGCTAGGGCACCCCTAGGCTTAGGCTAAGGCTAGGGCTCCCCTAGCCTAAGGCTAGGGCACCCCTAGCCTTAGGCTAGGGCACCCCTAGGCTTATGCAAAGGCACCCCTAGGCTTAGGCTAGGGAACCCCTAGTCTTAGGCTAGGGCACCAATAGGCTTAAGGTAAGGCTAGGGATCCCCTAGCCTAAGGCTAGGGCACCCCTAGGCTCAAGCTAGGGCACCCCTTGGCTTAGGCTAGGGCAACCCTAGACTCAGGCTAGGGCACCCGAAGCTTAAGCTGGGGCAATCCTAGGCTTAGGCTAAGTCTAGGGCTCCCCTATCCTAAGGCTAGGGCACCCCTAGGCTCAGGCTAGGGCTCCCCTAGGCTTAGGCTAAGGCTAGGGATCCCCTAGCCTAAGGCTAGGGCACAACTAGGCTTAGGCTAAGGCTAGGGATCCCCTAGCCTAAGGCTAGGGCACTCCTAGGCTTAGGCTAGCGCACCCATAGTCTTAGGCTAGGGCACCCCTAGATTTAGGCTAGGGCACCCCTAGGCTTAGCCTAAGGCTAGGGCTCCCCTAGCCTAAGGCTAGGGCACCCCTAGGCTTAGGCTAGGGCACCCCAAGTCTTAGGATAAGGCACCCCTAGGCTTAGGCTAAGGCTAGGTCACCCCTAGGCTTAGGCTAAGGCACCACTAGGCTTAGGCTAGGGCACCCCTAGGCTTAGGTTAGGGCACCCCTAGGCTTAGGCTAGGGCACCCCAAGGCTGTGGCTAGGGCACCCTTAAGCTGAGGCGAGGGCCCCCTAGGCTAAGGCTAAGGCTTGTGCTCCCCTAGCCTAAGGCTAGGGCACCTCTAGGCTTAGGCTAAGGCACCCTTAGGCTTAGGCTAGGGCACCCCTAGGCTTAGGCTAGCGCACCCGTAGGCTTAGGCTAGGGCACCCCTAGATTTAGGCTAGGGCACCCCTAGGCTTAGGCTAAGGCTAGGGCTCCCCTAGCCTAAGGCTAGGGCACCCCTAAGCTTAGGTTAGGGCACCCCAAGTCTTAGGATAAGGCACCCCTAGGCTTAGGCTAAGGCTATGTCACCCCTAGGCTTAGGCTAAGGCACCACTAGGCTAAGGCTAAGGCACCCCTAGGCTTAGGTTAGGGCACCCCTAGGCTTAGGCTAGGGCACCCCAAGGCTGAGGCTAGGGCACCCTTAACCTGAGGCTAGGGCCCCCTAGGCTTAGGCTAAGGCTTGGGCTCCCCTAGCCTAAGGCTAGGGCACCTCTAGGCTTAGGCTAAGGCACCCTTAAGCTTAGGCTAAGGCTAGGGCTCCCCTAGCCTAAGACTGGGGCACCCCTAAGCTTAGGCTACGGCACACCTAGGCTTAAGCTAGGGCACCTGTAGGCTTAGGCTAAGGCTAGGGCTCTCCTAGCCTAAGGCTAGGGCACCCCTAGGCTTAGGCTAGGGCACCCCTAGGCTTAGGCTAGGGCACCCCTAGGCTTAAGCTCGGGCACCCCTAGGCTTAGGCTAAGGCTAGGGATCTCCTAGCCTAAGGCTAGGGCACTCCTAGGCTTAGGCTAGGGCACCCGTAGGCTTAGGCTAGGGCACCCCTAGACTTAGGCTAGGGCACCCCTAGGCTTAGGTTTAGGCTAGGGCACCCCTAGGCTTAGGCTAGAGCACCCCTAGGCTTAGGCTAGGGCACCCCTAGGCTTTGGCTAGGGCACCCCTTGGCTTAGGCTAAGGCTAGGGCACTCCTAGGCTTAGGCTAGCGCATCCGTAGGCTTAGGCTAGGGCACCCCTAGGCTTAGGCTAGGGAACCCCTAGGCTTAGGCTAGGGCACCCCTAGGCTTAGGCTAGGTCAGCCCTAGCCTTAGGCTATGTCTAGGGCTCCCCTAGCCTAAGGCTAGGGCACCCATAGGCTTGGGCTAGGGCACCCCTATGCTTAGGCTAGGGCACCTCTAGGATTAGGCTAGGGCACCCATAGGCTTAGGCTAGGGCACCCCTAGACTTAGGCTAAGGCAACGGCTCCCCTAGCCTCAGGCTAGGGCACCCCTAGACTCAGGCTAGGGCACCCCTAAGCTTTGGCTAGGGCAATCCTATGCTTAGGCTAAGTTAGGGCTCCCCTAGGCTCAGGATAGGGCACCCTAAGCTTAGACTAGCGCACCCCTAGGCTAAGGCTAAGGCTAGGGCTCCCCTAGCCTAAAGCTACCGCACCCCTCGGCTCAGGCTAGGGCACCCCGAGGCTTAGGCTAGGGCACCCCTAGGCTTAGGAAAAGGCTAGGGCTCTCCTAGCCTAAGGTTAGGGCACCGCTAGACTCAGGCTATTGCACCCCTAAGCTTAGGCTAGGGCACCCCTAGGCTTAGCCTAGGGCACCCCTAGGCTTAGGCTAAGGCTGGGATCCCCTAGCCTAAGGCTAGAGCACCCCTAGGCTTAGGCTAGGGCACCCCTAGGCTTAAGCTAGGAGACCCCTAGGCTTAGGCTAGGGCACCCCTAGGCTTAGGCTAAGGCTGGGCTAACTTAGGCTTAAGCTTGGGCACCCCTAGGCTTAGGCTAGGGAACTCCTAGATTAAGGCTAGGGCACCCCTAGGCTTAATCTTGGGCAACCCTAGGCTTAGGCTAGGGCAACCCTACACTTAGGCTAAGGCAACGGCTCCCTAGCCTCAGGCAAGGGCACCCCTAGACTCAGGCTAGGGCACCCGTTATCTTACGCTGGGGCAATCCTAGGCTTAGGCTAAGTCTAGGGCTCCCCTATCCTCAGGCTAGGGCACCCATAGGCTCAGGCTAGGGCTACCCTAGCCTAAGGCTAGGGCACCCCTAGGCTTAGGCTAGGGCACCCCTAAGCTTAGGCTAGGGCTCGCCTAGGCTTAGGCTAAGACTGTGGCTACTCTTGCCTCAGGCTAGTTCACCCCTAGACACAGGCTATGGCACCCCTAGGTTTAGGCTAGGGCAATCCTAGGCTAGAGTAACATTAGGGCTCCCCTAGTTCAGGCTAGGGCACTCGTAGGCTCAGGCTATGGCACCCCTAGGCCCAGGCTAGGGCACCCCTAGGCTTAGGCTACGGCACCCCTAGGCTAAGGCTAAAGCTAAGCTCTCCATGCCTAAGGCTAGAGCACCCCTAGGCTTAGCCTAGGGCACCCCAAAGCTTAGGCTAAGGCAAGGGCTCCCCTAGCCTATGGCTAGGACACCCCTAGGATTAGGCTAGGGCACCCCTAGGCTTAGGCAAAGGCACCCCTAGACTTAGGCTAGGGAACCCCTAGGCTTAGGCAAGGGCACCCCTAGGCTTAGGCTAGGGCACCCCTAGGCTTAGGCTAGGGCACCCCTAGGCTTAAGCTAAGGCTAGGGATCCCCTAGCCTAAGGCTAGGGCACCCCTAGGCTCAAGCTAGGGCACCCCTAGGCTCAGGCTAGGGCACCCCTTGGCTTAGGCTAAGGCTAGGGCACTCCTAGGCTTAGGCTAGCGCATCCGTAGGCTTAGGCTAGGGCACCCCTAGATTTAGGCTAGGGCACCCCTAGGCTTAGGCTAAGGCTAGGGCTCCCCTAGCCTAAGGCTAGGGCACCCCTAGGCTTAGGCTAGGGCACCCCTAGGTTAAGGCTAGGGCACCCCTAGGCTTAAGCTAGGGCAGCCCTAGGCTTAGGCTAAGGCTAGGGATCTCCTAGCCTAAGGCTAGGGCACTCCTAGGCTTAGGCTAGGGCACCCCTAGGCTTAGGTTTAGGAAGGGCACCCCTAGGCTTAGGCTAGGGCACCCCTAGGCTTAGGCTAGGGCACCCCTAGGCTTAGGCTAGGGCACCCCTAGGCTTAGGCTAAGGCTAGGGCTCCCCTAGCCTAAGGCTACGGCACCACTAGGCTTAGGCTAGGGCACACCTAGGCTTAGCCTAGGGCACCCCTAGGCTTAGGCTAAGGCAAAGGCTCCCCTAGCCTATGGCTAGGACACCCCTAGGATTGGGCTAGGGCACCCCTAGGCTTAGGCAAAGCCACCCCTAGACTTAGGCTAGGGAACCCCTTGGCTTAGGCAAGGGCACCCCTAGGCTTAGGCTAGGGCACCCCTAGGCTTAAGCTAGGGCACCCCTAGGCTTAAGCTAAGGCTAGGGATCCCCTAGCCTAAGGCTAGGGCAACCGTAGGCTCAGGCTAGGGCACCCCTAGTCTCAGGCTAGGGCACCCTTAGGTTTAGGCTAGGGCACCCCTAGGCTTAGGCTAAGGCTAGGGCTCCCCTAGCCTGAGGCTAGGGCTCACCTAGGCTTAGGCTCAGTACCACTAGGCTTAGGCTACGGCACCCGTAGGCTTAGGCTAAGGCTAGGACTCCCCTAGGCTTAGGCTAGGGCACCCCTAGGCTTACCTATGGCACCCCTAGGCTTAGACGATGGCACCCCTAGGCTTGTTCTAGGGCACCCATAGGCTTAGGCTAGGGCACCCATAGGCTTAGGCTAGGGCACCCCTAGGCTTAGGCTAAGGCTAGGGCACCCCTAGGCTTAGGCTAAGGCTAGGGCTCGCCTAGCCTAAGGCTAGGGCACCCCTAGGCCTAGGCTAGGGCACCCCTAAGCTTAGGCTAGGGAACCCCTGGGCTTAGGCTAGGGAACCGCTAGGCTTACGCTAGGGCACCCCTATGCTTAGGCTATGTCACCTCTAGGCTTAGGCTAGGGCACCCACAGGCTTAGGCTAAGGCTAGGGCTCCCCTAGCCTAAGGGTAGAGCACCCATAGGCTTAGGCTAGGGCACCACTAGGCTTAGGCTAGGCCACCCTTAGGCTTACGCTAGGGCACCCCTAGGCTAAGGCTAAGGCTGGGCTAACCTAGGCTTAGGCTAAGGCCAGGGCTCCCCTAGCGTAAGGCTAGAGCACCCCTAGGCTTAGGCTAGGGCACCCCTAAGCTAAGGCTAGGGCACCCCTAGGCTTAGGTTAGGGCACCCATAGGCTTAGGCTAGGGCACCTCTAGGCTTACGCTAGGGCACCCCTAGGCTTAGGCTAGGGCAACCCTAGACTAAGGCTAAGGCTAGGGCTCCCCTAGCCTAAGGCTAGGGCACCCCTAGTCTAAGGCTAGGGCACACCTAGGCTTAGGCTAGGGCACCCCTAGGCTTAGGCTAGGGCACCCCTAGGCTTAGGCTAAGGCCAACGCTCCCCTAGCCTAAGGCTAGAGCACCCCTAGGCTTAGGCTAGGGATCCCCTAGGCTAAGGCTAGGGCACCCCTTGGCTTAGGTTAGGGCACCCATAGGCTTAGGCTAGGGCACCTCTAGGCTTACGCTAGGGCACCCCTAGGCTTAGGCTAGGGCACCCCTAGGCTTAGGCTAGGGCACCCCTAGGCTTAGGCTAGGGCAACCCTAGGCTTAGTCTAAGGCTAGGGCTCCCCTAGCCTAAGGCTAGGGCACCCCTAGGCTTAGGCTAGGGCACCCCTAGGCTTAGCCTATGGCTCCCCTAGGCTAAGGCAAGGGCACCCCTAGGTTTAGGTTAGGGCACCCATAGGCTTAAGCTAGGGCACCTCTAGGCGTAGGCTAGGGAACCCTTAGGCTTAGGCTAGGGCACCCCTAGGCTTAGGCTAAGGCTAGTGCACCCCTAGGCTCAGGCTAAAGCACCCCTAGGCTTAGGCTAGGGTAATCCTAGGCTAGACTAACGCTAGGGCTCGCCTAACCTCAGGCTAGTGCACCCCTAGGCTCAGGCTAGGGCACCCCTAGGCTTAGGCTAGGGAACACCTAGGCTTAGGCTAAGGCTAGGGCTCCCCTAGCCTCAGGCTAGGGCACCCCTAGACTCAGGCTAGGGCACCCCTAGGCTTAGGCTAGGGCACCCCTAGGCTTAGACTAAGGCTAGGGCTCCCCTAGCCTAAGGCTAGTGTACCCTTAGGCTTAGGCTAGGGCACACCGAGGCTTAGGCTAGGGCACCCCTAGGCTTAGGCTAGCGCGCCCCTAGTCTTAGGCTAGGGCACCCCTAGCCTTAGGCGAAGGCAAGGGATCCCCTAGCCTAAGGCTAGGGCACCCCTAGGCTCAGGCTAGGGCACCCCTAGGCTTAGGTTAGAGCATCCCTAGGCTTAGGCTAGGGCACCCCTAGGCTTAGGCTAAGGCTAGGACTCGCATAGCCTAAGGCTAGGGTACCCCTAGGTTAAGGCTACGGCTCCCCTACTCTAAGGCTAGGGCACCCCTAGGCTCAGGCTATGGCACCCCGAGGCTTAGGCTAGGGCAATCCTAGTCTTAGGCTAAGGCTAGGACTAGCCTAGCGTAAGGCTAGGGCACAATTAGCCTAAGGCTAGGGCACCCCTAGGCTTAGGCTAAGGCTAGGTCACCCCTAGGCTTAGGCTAAGGCACAACTAGGCTTAGGCTAGGGCACCCCTAGGCTGAGGCTAGGGCACACCTAAGCTGAGGCTAGGGCACCCCTAGTCTTAGGCTAAGGCTAGGGCTACCCTAGCCTAAGGCTAGGGCACCCCTAGGCTTAGGATAGGGCACCCCTAGGCTTAGGCTAAGGCTAGGGCTTCCATAGCCTAAGGCTTGAGCACCCCTTGGCTTAGGCTAGGGTAGCCCTAGGCTTAGGCTAGGGCACCCCTAGTCTTAGGCTACGGCACCCCTAGGCTTAAGCTAGGGCACCCCGAGGCTTAGGCTAAGGCTAGGGCTCCTCTAGACTAAGGCTAGGGCACCTCTAGGCTTAGGCTAGGGCACCCCTAGGCTTAGGCGAAGGCCAGGGCTCCCCTAGCCTTAGGCTAGAGCACCCTTAGGCTTAGGCTAGGGCACCCCTAGGCTAAGGCTAGGGAACCCCTAGGCTTAGGTTAGGGCACCCAAGGGCTTAGGCTAGGGCACCTCTAGGCTTAGGGTAGAGCACCCCTAGGCTTAGGCTAGGGCACCCCTAGGCTAAGGCTAGGGCACCCCTAGTCTTAGGCTAGGGCACCCCTAGGCTTAAGCTAGTACACGCCTAGACTCCGGCTATGACACCCCTAGGATTAGGCTAGGGCACCCCTAAGCATAGGCTAAGGCTAGGGCACCCATAGGCTTAGGCTTGGGCACCCCTAGCCTAAGGCTTGGTCACCCCTTGGCTTAGGCTAGGGTAGCCCTAGGCTTAGGCTAGGGCACCCCTAGGCTTAGGCTAGGGTACCCCTAGACTTAAGCTAGGGCACCCCTAGGCTTAGGCTACGGCCAGGGCTCCCCTATCCTAAGGCTAGAGCACCCCTAGGCTTAGGCTAGGGCACCCCTAAGCTAAGGCTAGGGCACCCCTAGGCTTAGGTTAGGGCACCCATAGGCTTAGGCTAGGGCACCTCTAGGCTTACGCTAGGGCACCCCTAGGCTTAGGCTAGGGCAACCCTAGACTAAGGCTAAGGCTAGGGCTCCCCTAGCCTAAGGCTAGGGCACCCCTAGTCTAAGGCTAGGGCACACCTAGGCTTAGGCTAGGGCACCCCTAGGCTTAGGCTAGGGCACCCCTAGGCTTAGGCTAAGGCCAACGCTCCCCTAGCCTAAGGCTAGAGCACCCCTAGGCTTAGGCTAGGGCACCCCTAGGCTTAGGCTATGGCTCCCCGAGGCTAAGGCTAGGGCTCCCCTAGGCTAAGGCTAGGGCACCCCTAGGCTTAAGTTAGGGCACCCATAGGCTTAAGCTAGGGCACCTCTAGGCTTAGGCTAGGGCACCCCTAGGCTTAGGCTAGGTCACCCCTAGGCTTAGGGTAGGGCACCCGTAGGCTTAGGCTAGAGCACCCCTAGGCTTAGGCTAAGGCTAGGGATCCCGTAGCCTAAGGCTAGTGCTCCCCTTGCCTAAGGCTAGGGCACCCCTAGGCTTATGCTAGGGCACCCCTAGGCTTAGGCTAGGGCCCCTAGCCTAAGGCTATGGCACCTCTAGGCTTAGGCTTGGGCACCCCTAGGAATAGGCTAGGGCACCCCTAGGCTTAGGCCAAGGCTAGGGCTCCCCTAGCCTAAGGCTAGGGCACCACTAGGCTTAGGCTAGGGAACCCCTAGCCTAAGGCTAGAGCACCCCTAGGCTTAGGCTAGGGCACCCAAAGGCTTAGGCTAGGGCACCCCTAAGCTTAGGCTAGGGAACCCCTAGACTTAGGCTAAGGCTTGGGCTCCACTAACCTAAGGCTAGGGCACCCCTAGGCTTAGGCTAGGGCACCCCCAGGCTTAGGCTAAGGCGAGGTCTCACCTAGCCTAAGGATAGGGCACCCCTAAGCTTAGGCTAAGGCTAGGGCACCAATAGGCTTAGGCTTGGGCACCCCTAGGTTAAGGCTAAGGCTGGTGGCCTCCTAGGCTGAGGCTAGGGCACCCCTAAGCTGAGGCTAGGGCACCCCTAGGCTTAGGCTAAGGCTATGGCTACCCTAGCCTAAGGCTTGGGCACCCCTAGGCTTAGGCTAGGGCACCCCTAAGCTTAGGCTAAGGCTAGGGCTCCCCTAGCCTAAAGCTAGAGCCCCCCTAGGCTTAGTCTAGGGCACCCCTAGGCTTAGGCTAAGGCTAGGGCTCCCCTAGGCTTAGGCTAAGGCTAGGGCTCCCCTAGCCTAAGGCTAGGGCACCCCTAGGCTTAGGCTTGGGCACCCCGAGGCTTAGGCTAGGGCACCCCTAGGCTTAGGCTAAGGCTAGGGCACCCCTACGCTTAGGCTAGGGCACCCCTAGGCTTAGGCTAGGGCACCCCTAGGCTTAGGCTAGTGCACCCCTAGGCTTAGGCTAGTGCACCCCTAGCCTAAGGTTTGGGCACCCCTAGGCTTAGGCTAGGGCACCCCTAGGCTTTGGCTAAGGCTAGGGCACCCCTAGGCTTAGGCTAGGGCACCCCTAGGCTTAGGCTAGTGCACCCCAAGGCTTAGGCTAGGGAACCCCTAGACTCAGGCTATGGCACCCCTAGGCTTAGGCAAGGGCAATCCTAGGCTAGACTAAGGCTAGGGCTCCCCTAGCCTCAGGCTAGGGCACCCGTAGGCCCAGGCTAGGGCACACCTAGGCTTATGCTAGTGCACCCCTAGGCTTAGGCTAGGGCACCCCTAGGCGTTGGCTAAGGCACCCATAGGCTGAGGCTACGGCACCCCTAAGCTGAGGCTAGGGCACCCCTAGGCTTATGCTAAGGCTAGGGCTACCCTAGGCTTAGGCTAGGGCACCCCTAGGCTTAGGCTAGGGCTACCCTAGGCTTAGGCTAGGGCACCCCTAAGCTTAGGCTAGGGCACCCCTAGACTTAGGCTAGGGCACCCGTAGGCTTAGGCTATGGCTACGGCTACCCTAGCCTCAGGCTACGGCACCCCTAGACTCAGGCTATGGCACGCCTAGGCTTAGGCTAGGGCAATCCTAGGCTAGACTAAGGCTAGGGGTCCTCAAGCCTCAGGCTGGGGCACCCCTAGGCTCAGGCTAGGGCACCCCTAGGCTTAGGCTAGGGCACCCCTAGACTTAGGATAAGGCTAGGGCTCCCCTAGCCTAAGGCTACAGCACCCCTAGTCTTAGGCTAGGGCACCCCTAGGCTTAGGCTAGGGCACCCCTAGGCTTAGGCTAAGGCTACGGCTCCCTAGCCTCAGGCTAGGGCACCCCTAGACTCAGGCTATGGCACCCCTAGACTTAGGCTGGGGCAATCCTAGGCTAGACTAAGGCTAGGGCTCCCTTAGCCTTAGCCTAGGGCACCCGTAGGCTCAGGCTAGGGCACCCCTAGGCTTAGGCTAAGGCACCCCTAGGTTTAGGCTAGGGCTCCCCTAGGCGTAGGCTAAGGCTAGGGCTCCCCTAGCCTAAGGCTAGGGCTCCCCTAGCCTAAGGCTAGGGCACTTAGGCAAGGGCACCCCTAGGCTTAGGCTCTGGCAACCCTAGGCTTAGGCTAAGGCTAGGGCTCCCCTAGCCTAAGGCTAGGGAAACCCTAGGCTTAGGCTAGGGCACACATAGGCTTAGGCTAGGGCACCCCTAGGTTTAGGCTAAGGCTAGGGGACTCCTAGGCTTAGGCTAAGGCACCCCTAGGCTTAGGCTAAGGCTAGGTCACTCCTAGGCTTAGCCTAAGGCACAACTAGGCTTAGGCTATGGCACCCCTAGGCTTGGGCTACGGCACCCCTAGGCTTAGGCTAGGGCACGCCTAGGCTGAGGCTAGGGCACCCCTAAGCTGAGGCTAGGGCACCCCTAGGCTTAGGCTAAGGCTAGGGCACCCCTAGGCTTAGGCTAAGGCTAGGGCTCCCCTAACCTAAGGCTAGGGCACCCCTAGGCTCAGGCTAGGGCACCCCTAGGCTTAAGCTAAGGCACCCCTAGGCTTAGGCTAAGGGTACAGCTCCCCTAGCCTCAAACTAGGGCACCCCTAGACTCAACCTATGGCACCCCTATGCTTAGGCTAGGGCAATTCTAGGCTAGACTAAGGCTAAGGCTCCCCTAGCCTCAGGCTAGGGCACCCATAGGCTCAGGCTAGGGCACCCCTAGGCTCACGCTAGGGCACCCCTAGGCTTAGGCTAGGGCACCCCTAGACTTAGGATAAGGCTAGGGCTCCCCTAGCCTAAGGCTAGAGCACCCCTAGGCTTAGGCTAGGGCACCCCTAAGCTGAGGCTAGGGCACCCCTAAGCTTAGGCTAAGGCTAGGGCTACCCTAGGCTTAGGCTAGGGCACCCCTAGGCTTAGGCTAGGGCACCCCTAGGCTTAGGCTAAGGCTAGGGCTCCCCTAGCCGAAGGCTAGCTCACCCCTAGTCTTAGGGTAGGGCACCCATAGGCTTAGGCTAGGGCACCCCTAGGCTTAGGCTAAGGCTAGGGCTCCCCTAGCCTAAGGCTTGGGCACCCCTAAGCTTAGGCTAGGGCACCCCTAGACTTAGGCTAGGGCACCCCTAGGCTTAGGCTAAGGCTTGGGCACCCCTAGGCTTAGGCTAAGGCTAGGGCTCCCCTAGCCAAAGGCTAGGACACCCCTAGGCTCATGCTAGGGCACCCCTAGGATTAGGGTAGGGCACCCCTAGGCTTAGGCTAATGCTACGGCTCCCCTAGCCTCAGGCTAGGGCACCCCTAGACTCAGGCTATGGCACGCCTAGGCTTAGGCTAGGGCAATCCTAGAATAGACTAAGTCTAGGGGTCCTCAAGCCTCAGGCTAGGGCACCCATAGGCTCAGGCTAGGGCACCCCTAGGCTCAGGCTAGGGCACCCCTAGTCTTAGGCTAGGGCACCCCTAGACTTAGGATAAGGCTCAGGCTCCCCTAGCCTAAGGCTAGGGCACCACTAGGCTTAGGCTAGGGAACCCCTAGGCTTTGGCTAGGTCACCCCTAGGTTTAGGCTACGCCACCCCTAGGCTTAGGCTAGGGCACCCCTAGGCTTAAGCTAAGGCTACGGCTCCCATAGCCTCAGGCTAGGGCACCCCTAAATTCAGGCTATGGCACCCCTAGGCTTAGGCTGGGGCAATCCCAGGCTAGACTAAGGCTAGGGCACCACTAGCCTCAGGCTAGGGCACCCGTAGGCTCAGGCTAGGGCACCCCTAGGCTTAGGCTAGGACACCCCTAGGCTTAGGCTCAGGCACCCCTAGGCTTAGGCTAAGGCTAGGGCTCACCTAGCCTAAGGCTAGGGAACCCCTAGGCTTAGGCTAGGGCACACATAGGCTTAGGCTTGGGCACACCTAGGCTTAGGCTCAGGCACCCCTAGGCTTAGGCTAAGGCTAGGGCTCACCTAGCCTAAGGCTAGGGAACCCCTAGGCTTAGGCTAGGGCACACATAGGCTTAGGCTAAGGCACCCCTAGGCTTAGGCTAGGGAACCTCTAGACTTAGGATAAGGCTAGGGTTCCACTAGCCTAAGGCTAGAGCACCCCTAGGCTTAGGCTAGGGCACCCCTAGGCTTCGGCTAGGGCACCCCTAGGCTTAGGTTAAGGCTAGGGGACCCCTAGCCTAAGACTAGGGCAACCCTAGGCTTAGGCTAGGGCACCCCTAGGCTTAGGCTAGGGCACCCCTAGGCTTAGGCTAGGGCAATCCTAGGCTAGACTAAGGCTAGGGTTCCCCTATCCTCAAGCTAGGGCACCCGTAGGCTCAGGCTAGGACACTCTAGGCTTATGCTAAGGCTAGGGGACTCCGAGGCTTAGGATAAGGCACCCCTAGGCTTAGGCTAGGGCACCCCTTGGCTTAGGCTAGGGCACCCCTAGGCTTAGGCTAGGGCACCCCTAGTCTGAGTCTAGGGCACCCCTACGCTGAGGCTAGGGCACCCCTAGGCTTAGGCAAGGGCACCCCTAGTCTTAGGCTAAGGCTAGGGCTCCCCTAGCCTAAGGCTAGGGCACCCCTAGGCTTAGGCTAGGGCAACCCTAGGCTTAGGCTAGGGAACCCCTAGGCTTAGACTAAGGCTAGGGCACCCCTAGGCTTAGACTAACGCTAGGGCACCCCTAGGCTTAGGCTAAGGCTAGGGCTTCCCTAGCCTAAGGCTAGGGCACCCCAAGGGTTAGGCTAGGGCACTCCTAAGCTTTGGCTAGGTCACCCCTAGGCTTAGGCTAGGGCACCCACAGGCTTAAGCTAGGGCGCCCCTAGGCTTAGGCTAAGGCTACGGCTCCCCTAGCCTCAGGCTAGGGCACCCCTAGGCTTAGGCTTCGGCACCCCTAGGAATAGGCTAGGGCACCCCTAGACTTAGGCTAAGGCTTGGGCTCCACTAACCTAAGGCTAGGGCACCCCTAGGCTTAGGCTAGGGCACCCCTAGGCTTAGGCTAAGGCTAGGTCTCACCTAGCCTAAGGATAGGGCACCCCTAAGCTTAGGCTAAGGCTAGGGCACCAATAGGCTTAGGCTTGGGCACCCCTAGGTTAAGGCTAAGGCTGGTGGCCTCCTAGGCTGAGGCTAGGGCACCCCTAAGCTGAGGCTATGGCACCCCTAGGCTTAGGCTAAGGCTAGGGCTACCCTAGCCTAAGGCTTGGGCACCCCTAGGCTTAGGCTAGGGCACCCCTAAGCTTAGGCTAAGGCTAGGGCTCCCCTAGCCTAAGGCTAGAGCTCCCCTAGGCTTAGTCTAGGGCACCCCTAGGCTTAGGCTAAGGCTAGGGCTCCCCTAGCCTAAGGCTAGGGCACCCTTAGGCTTAGGCTTGGGCACCCCTAGGCTTAGGCTAGGGCACCCCTAGGCTTAGGCTAAGGCTAGGGCACCCCTACGCTTAGGCTAGGGCACCCCTAGGCTTAGGCTAGGGCACCCCTAGGCTTAGGCTAGTGCACCCCTAGGCTTAGGCTAGTGCACCCCTAGCCTAAGGCTTGGGCACCCCTAGGCTTAGGCTAGGGCACCCCTAGGCTTAGGCTAAGGCTAGGGCACCCCTAGGCTTAGGCTAGGGCACCCCTAGGCTTAGGCTAGTGCACCCCTAGGCTTAAGCTAGGGAACCCCTAGACTCAGGCTATGGCACCCCTAGGCTTAGGCAATGGAAATCCTAGGCTAGACTAAGGCTAGGGCTCCCCTAGCCTCAGGCTAGGGCACCCGTAGGCACAGGCTAGGGCACCCCTAGGCTTACGCTAGTGCACCCCTAGGCTTAGGCTAGGGCACCCCTAGGCGTAGGCTAAGGCAGCCATAGGCTGAGGCTACGGCACCCCTAAGCTGAGGCTAGGGTACCCCTAGGCTTAGGCTAAGGCTAGGGCTACCCTAGGCTTAGGCTAGGGCACCCCTAGGCTTAGGCTAGGGCACCCCAAGGCTTAGGCTAAGGCTAAGGCTCCTGTAGCCTCAGGCAAGGGCACCCCTAGACTCAGGCTATGGCACCCCTAGGCTTAGGCTAGGGCAATCCTAGGCTAGACTAAGGCTAGGGTTCCCCTATCCTCAAGCTAGGGCACCCGTAGGCTCAGGCTAGGGCACCCCTAGGCTTAGGCTAGGGCACCCCTAGGCTTAGGCTAAGGCTAGGGCACCACTACGCTTAGGCTAGGGCACCCCTAGGCTTAGGCTAGGGCACCCCTAGGCTTAGGCTAGTGCACCCCTAGGCTTAGGCTAGTGCACCCCTAGCCTAAGGCTTGTGCACCCCTAGGCTTAGGCTAGGGCACCCCTAGGCTTAGGCTAAGGCTAGGGCACCCCTAGGCTTAGGCTAGGGCACCCCTAGGCTTAGGCTAGGACACCCCTAAGCTTAGGCTAGTGCACCCCTAGGCTTAGGCTAGGGAACCCATAGACTCAGGCTATGGCACCCCTAGGCTTAGGCAAGGGCAATCCTAGGCTAGACTAAGGCTAGGGCTCCCCTAGCCTGAGGCTAGGGCACCCGTAGGCTCAGGCTAGGGCACCCCTAGGCTTACGCTAGTGCACCTCTAGGCTTAGGCTAGGGCACCCCTAGGCGTAGGCTAAGGCACCCATAGGCTGAGGCTACGGCACCCCTAAGCTGAGGCTAGGGCACCCCTAGGCTTAGGCTAAGGCTAGGGCTACCCTAGGCTTAGGCTAGGGCACCCCTAGGCTTAGGATAGGGCACCCCTAGTCTTAGGCTAGGGCACCCGTAGGCTTAGGCTATGGCTACGGCTACCCTAGCCTCAGGCTACGGCACCCCTAGACTCAGGCTATCGCACGCCTAGGCTTAGGCTAGGGCAATCCTAGGCTAGACTAATGCTAGGGGTCCTCAAGCCTCAGGCTGGGGCACCCCTAGGCTCAGGGTAGGGCACCCCTAGGCTTAGGCTAGGGCACCCCTAGACTTAGGATAAGGCTAGGGCTCCCCTAGCCTAAGGCTACAGCACCCCTAGTCTTAGGCTAGGGCACCCCTAGGCTTAGGCTAGGGCACCCCTAGGCTTAGGCTAGGGCACCCCTAGGCTTAGGCTAAGGCTACGGCTCCCCTAGCCTCAGGCTAGGGCACCCCTAGACTCAGGCTATGGCACCCCTAGACTTAGGCTGGGAAATCCTAGGCTAGACTAAGGCTAGGGCTCCCTTAGCCTCAGGCTAGGGCACCCGTAGGCTCAGGCTAGGGCACCCCTAGGCTTAGGCTAGGGCACCCCTAGGCTTAGGCAAGGGCACCCCTAAGCTTAGGCTCTGGCAACCCTAGGCTTAGGCTAAGGCTAGGGCTCCCCTAGCCTAAGGCTAGGGAACCCCTAGGCTTAGGCTAGGGCACACATAGGCTTAGGCTAGGGCACCGTAGGTTTAGGCTAAGGCTAGGGGACTCCTAGGCTTAGGCTAAGGCACCCCTAGGGTTAGGCTAGGGCACCCCTAGGCTTAAGCTAAGGCTAGGTCACTCCTAGGCTTAGCCTAAGGCACAACTAGGCTTAGGCTAGGGCACCCCTAGGCTTGGGCTACGGCACCCCTAGGCTTAGGCTAGGGCACGCCTAGGCTGAGGCTAGGGCACCCCTAAGCTGAGGCTAGGGCACCCCTAGGCTTAGGCTAAGGCTAGGGCACCCCTAGGCTTAAGCTAAGGCTAGGGCTCCCCTAACCTAAGGCTAGGGCACCCCTAGGCTCAGGCTAGGGCACCCCTAGGCTTAGGCTAAGGCACCCTTAGGCTTAGGCTAAGGGTACGGCTCCCCTAGCCTCAGGCTAGGGCACCCCTAGGCTTAGGCTAGGACAATCCTAGGCTAGACTAAGGCTAGGGCTCCCCTAGCCTCAGGCTAGAGCACCCCTAGGCTCAGGATAGGGCACACCTAGGCTTAGGCTAGGGCACCCCTAGGCTCAGGATAGGGCACACCTAGGCTTAGGCTAGGGCACCCCTATACTTAGGATAAGGCTAAGGCTCCCCTAGCCTAAGGCTAGAGCACCCCTAGGCTTAGGTTAAGGCTAGGGCTCCCCTAGCCTAAGGGTAGGGCACCCCTAGGCTTAGGCTAGGGCACCCCTAGACTCAGGCTATGGCACCCCTAATCTTAGGCTAGGACAATCCTAGGCTAGACTAAGGCTAGGGCTCCCCTAGCCTCAGGCTAGGGCACCCGTAGGCTCAGGCTAGGGAACCCCTAGGCTTAGGCTAGGGAACCCCTAGATGTAGGATAAGGCTAGGGCTCCCCTAGCCTAAGGCTACGGCACCCCTAGGCTTATGCAAGGGCACCCCTAGGCTTAGGCTCGGGAACCCCTAGGCTTAGGCTAAGGCTAGGGCTCCCCTAGCCTAAGGATAGGGCACACCTATGCTTAGGCTAGGGCACCCCTAGGCTGAGGATAGGGCACCCCTAAGCTGAGGCTAGGGCACCCTTAGGCTTAGGATAAGGCTAGGGCACCCCTAGCCTAAGGCTAGGGCACCCCTAGGCTTAGGCTAGGGCACGCCTAGGCTTAGACTAAGGCTAGGGCACACCTAGGCTCAGGCTAGGGCACCCCCAGGCTTCAGCTAGGGCAGCCCTAGGCTTAGGTTAAGGCTAGGGCTACCCTAGCCTAAGGCTAGGGCACCCCTAGGGCACCCCTAGGCTTAGGCTACGGCACCCCTAGGATTAGGCTAGGGCACCCCTAGGCTTAGGCTATGGCTATGGCTCCCCTAGCCTAAGGCTAGGGCACCCCTAGGCTTAGGCTATGGCACCCCCAGGCTTAGGCTAGGGCACCCCTAGGCTTAGACTAAGGCTAGGGCACCCCTAGGCTTAGACTAAGGCTAGGGAACCCCTAGGCTTAGGCTAAGGCTAGGGCTCCCCTAGCCTAAGGCTAGGGCACCCCTACGCTCAAGCTAGGGCACCCCTAGGCTTCGGCTAGGGCAGCCCTAGGCTTAGGTTAAGGCTAGGGCTCCCCTAGCCTAAGGCTAGGGCACCCCTAGGCTTAGGCTAGGTCACCCCTAGGCTTAGGCTAGGGCACCCCTAGGCTTAGGCTATTGCACCCCTAGGCTTAGGCTAGGGAACCCCTAGGCTTAGGCTAAGGCTACGGCTCCCCTAGCCTCAGGCTAGGGCACCCCTAGAAGCAGGCTATGGCACCCATAGGCTTAGGCAAGGGCAATCCTAGGCTAGACTAAGGCTAGGGCTCCCCTAGCCTCAGGCTAGGGCACCCGTAGGCTTAGGCTAGGTCACCCCCAGGCTTATGCTAGGGCACCCCTAGCCTTAGGCTAGGGCACCCCTAGGCGTAGGCTAAGGCACCCATAGGCTTAGGCTAGGGCACCCCTAGGCTTAGGCTAAGGCTAGGGGACTCCTAGGCTTAGGATAAGGCACCCCTAGGCTTAGGCTAGGGCACCCCTAGGCTTAGGCTAGGGCACCCCTAGGCTTAGGCTAGGGTACCCCTAGGCTTAGGCTAAGTATAGGTCACCCCTAGGCTTAGGCTAAGGTACAACTAGGCTTAGGCTAGGGCACCCCTGAGCTTAGGCTAGGGCACCCCTAGGCTGAGGCAAGGGCACCCCTAAGCTGAGGCTAGGGCACCCCTAGGCTTAGGCTAAGGCTAGGGCTACCCGAGGCTTAGGCTAGGGCACCCCTATGCTTAGGCTAGGGCACCCCTTGGCTTAGGCTAAGGCTAAGTCTCCCCTAGCCGAAGGCTAGGGCACCACTAGGCTTAGGCTAGGGCACCCCTAGGCTTAGGCTAAGTCTAGTGCTCCCCTAGCCTAAGGCTTGGGCACCTGTAGGCTTAGGCTAGGGCACCCCTATACTTAGGCTAGGGCACCCCTAGGCTTAGGCTAAGGCTAGGGCACCCCTAGGCTTAGGCTAAGGCTAGGGCTCCTCCAGCCTAAGGCTAGGGCACCCCTAGGCTCAGGCTAGGGCACCCCTAGGCTTAGGGTAGGGCACCCTTAGGCTTAGGCTAATGCTACGGCTCCCCTAGCCTCAGGCTAGGGCACCCTTAGACTCAGGCTATGGCACGCCTAGGCTTAGGATAAGACTAGGGCTCCCCTAGGCTAAGGCTAGGGCACCCCTAGGCTTATGCTAAGGATTGGGCTCCCCTAGCCTAAGGATAGGGCACCCGTAGGCTTAGGCTAGGGCACGCCTAGGCTTAGGCTAAGGCTAGGGCTCCCCTAGCCTAAGGCTAGGGCACCCCTAGGCTCAGGCTAGGGCACCCATAGGCTTAGGCTAGGGCACCCCTAGGCTTAGGCTAAGGCTAGGGCACCCCTAGGCTTAGGCTAAGGCTAGTGCACCCCTAGGCTTAGGCTAAGGCTAGGGCTCCCCTAACCTAAGGCTAGGGCACCCCTAGGCTCAGGCTAGGGCACCCCTAGGCTTAGGCTAAGGCACCCCTAGGCTTAGGCTAAGGGTACGGCTCCCCTAGCCTCAGGCTAGGGCACCCCTAGACTCAGCCTATGGCACCCCTAGGCTTAGGCTAGGGCAATCCTAGGCTAGACTAAGGCTAGGGCACCCCTAGGCTCAGGCTAGGGCACCCATAGGCTTAGGCTAGGGCACCCCTAGATTTAGGATAAGGCTAGGGCTCCCCTAGCCTAAGGCTAGAGCACCCATAGGCTTAGGCTAGGGCACCCCTAGGCTTCGGCTAGGGCACCCCTAGGCTTAGGTTAAGGCTAGGGCTCCCCTAGCCTAAGGCTAGGGCACCCCTAGGCTTAGGCTAGGGCACCCCTAGGTTTAGGCTAAGGCTAGGGCTCCCCTAGCCTAAGGCTAGGGCACCCCTAGGCTTAGGCTATGGCACCCCCAGGCTTAGGCTAGGGCACCCCTAGGCTTAGACTAAGGCTAGGGCACCCCTAGGCTTAGACTAAGTCTAGGGCACCCCTAGGCTTAGGCTAAGGCTAGGGCTCCCCTAGCCTAAGGCTAGGGCACCCCTACGCTCAGGCTAGGGCACCCGTAGGCTTCGGCTAGGGCAGCCCTAGGCTTAGGTTAAGGCTAGAGCTCCCCTAGCCTAAGGCTATGGCACCCCTAGGCTTAGGCTAGGTCACCCCTAGGCTTAGGCTAGGGCACCCCTAGGCTTAGGCTATTGCACCCCTAGGCTTAGGCTAGGGCATCCCTAGGCTTAGGCTAAGGCACAACTTGGCTTAGGCTAAGGCACCCCTAGGCTTAGGCTAGGGCACCCCTAGGCTGAGGCTAGGGCACCCCTAAGCTGAGGCTAGGGCACCCCTAGGCTTAGGCTAAGGCTAGGGCTACCCTAGGCTTAGGCTAGGGCACCCCTGTGCTTAGGCTAGGGCATCCCTAGGCTTAGGCTAAGGCTAGGGCTCCCCTAGCCTAAGGCTAGGGCACCCCTAGGCTTAGGCTAGGGCACCCCTAGGCTTAGGCTAGGGCACCCCTAGGCTTAGGCTAAGGCTAGTGCTCCCCTAGCCAAAGGCTTGGGCACCCGTAAGCTTAGGCTAGGGCACCCCTATACTTAGGCTAGGGCACCCCTAGGCTTAGGCTAAGGCTAGGGCACCCCTAGGCGAAGGCTAAGGCTAGGGC
This sequence comes from Tenrec ecaudatus, assembly GCF_050624435.1. Taxonomy (NCBI): domain Eukaryota; kingdom Metazoa; phylum Chordata; class Mammalia; order Afrosoricida; family Tenrecidae; genus Tenrec; species Tenrec ecaudatus. Next base: position 306,145 of record NW_027457690.1, read on the forward strand.
TCCCCTAGCCTAAGGCTAGGGCACCCCTAGGCTCAGGCTAGGGCACCCCTAGGCTTAGGGTAGGGCACCCTTAGGCTTAGGCTAATGCTACGGCTCCCCTAGCCTCAGGCTAGGACACCCCTAGACTCAGGTTATGGCACGCCTAGGCTTAGGCTAGGGCAATCCTAGGCTAGACTAAGGCTAGGGGTCCTCAGGCCTCAGGCTAGGGCACCCATAGGCTCAGGCTAGGGCACCCCTAGGCTCAGGCTAGGGCACCGCTAGGCTTAGGCTACGGCACCCCTAGACTTAGGATAAGACTAGGGCTCCCCTAGCCTAAGGCTAGGGCACCCCTAGGCTTAGGCTAGGGAACCCCTAGGGTTTGGCTAGGACACCCCTAGGTTTAGGCTAGGGCACCCCTAGGCTTAGGCTAGGGCACCCCTAGGCTTAGGCTAAGGCTACGGCTCCCCTAGCCTCAGGCTAGGGCACCCCTAAACTCAGGCTATGGCACCCCTAGGCTTAGGCTGGGGCAATCCTAGGCTACACTAAGGCTAGGGCTCCCCTAGCCTCAGGCTAGGGTACCCGTAGGCTCAGGCTAGGGCACCCCTAGGATTAGGCTAGGACACCCCTAGGCTTAGGCTCAGGCACCCTTAGGCTTAGGCTAAGGCTAGGGCTCACCTAGCCTAAGGATAGGGAACCCCTAGGCTTAGGTTAGGGCACACATAGGCTTAGGCTAGGGCACCCCTAGGCTTAGGCAAAGGCTAGGGGACTCCTAGGCTTAGGCTAAGGCACCCCTAGGCTTAGGCTACGGCACCCCTAGGCTTATGCTAGGGCACCTCTAGGCTAAGGCTAGGGCACCCCTAGACTTAGGCTAAGGCTAGGGCTACCCAAGGCTAAGGCTAGGGCACCCCTAGGCTTAGGCTAGGGCACCCCTAGGCTTATGCTAAGGATTGGGCTCCCCTAGCCTAGGCTAGGGCACTCCTAGGCTTAGGCTAGGGCACCCCTAGGCTTAGGCTAAGGCTAGGGCTCCCCTAGCCTAAGGCTAGGGGACCCCTAGGCTTAGGCTAGGGCACCCATAGGCTTAGGCTAGGGCACCCCTAGGCTTAGGCTAAGGCTAGGGCACCCCTAGGCTTAGGCTAAGGCTAGGGCACCCCTAGGCTCAGGCTAGGGCCCCCCTAGGCTTATGCTAAGGCACCCCTAGGCTTAGGCTAAGGGTACAGCTCCCCTAGCCTCAAGCTAGGGCACCCCTAGACTCAACCTATGGGACCCCTATGCTTAGGGTAGGGCAATCCTAGGCTAGACTAAGGCTAAGGCTCCCCTAGCCTCAGGCTAGGGCACCCATAGGCTCAGGCTAGGGCACCCCTAGGCTCAGGCTAGGGCACCCCTAGGCTTAGGCTAGGGCACCCCTAGACTTAGGATAAGGCTAGGGCTCCCCTAGCCTAAGGCTAGAGCACCCCTAGGCTTAGGCTAGGGCACCCCCAGGCTCCGGCTAGGGCACCCCTAGGCTTAGGTTAAGGCTAGGGCTCCCCTAGCCTAACGCTTGGGCACCCCTAGGCTTAGGCTAGGGCACCTCTAGGCTTAGGCTAGGGCACCCCTAGGCTTAGGCTAAGGCTACGGCTCCCCTAGCCTCAGGCTAGGGCACCCTAGACTCAGGCTATGGCACCCCTAGGCTTAGGCAAGGGCAATCCTAGGCTAGACTAAGGCTAGGGCTCCCCTAGCCTCAGGCTAGGGCACCCATAGGCTTAGGCTAGGTCACCCCCAGGTTTACGCTAAGGCACCCCTCGCCTTAGGCTAGGGCACCCCTAGGCGTAGGCTAAGGCTAGGGGACTCCTAGGCTTAGGATAAAGCACCACTAGGCTTAGGCTAGGGCACCCCTAGGCTTAGGCTAGGGCACCCCTAGGCTTAGGCTAGGGCACCCCTAGGCTTAGGCTAGGGCACCCCTAGGCTTAGGCTAAGGCTAGGTCACCGCTAGGCTTAGGCTAAGGCACAACTAGGCTTAGGCTAGGGCACGCCTAGGCTTAGGCTAAGGCAATCCTAGGCTAGACTAAGTCTAGGGGTCCTCAAGCCTCAGGCTAGGGCACCCATAGGCTCAGGCTAGGGCACCCCTAGGCTCAGGCTAGGGCACCCCTAGGCTTAGGCTAGGGCACCCCTAGACTTAGGATAAGGCTAGGGCTCCCCTAGCCTAAGGCTAGGGCACCACTAGGCTTAGGCTAGGGAACCGCTAGGCTTTGGCTAGGTCACCCCTAGGTTTAGGCTACGCCACCCCTAGGCTTAGGCTAGGGCACCCCTAGGCTTAGGCTAAGGCTACGGCTCCCATAGCCTCAGGCTAGGGCACCCCTAAATTCAGGCTATGGCACCCCTAGGCTTAGGCTGGGGCAATCCTAGGCTAGACTAAGGCTAGGGCACCACTAGCCTCAGGCTAGGGCACCCGTAGGCTCAGGCTAGGGCACCCCTAGGCTTAGGCTAGGACACCCCTAGGCTTAGGCTCAGGCACCCCTAGGCTTAGGCTAAGGCTAGGGCACACATAGGCTTAGGATAGGGCACACCTAGGCTTAGGCTCAGGCACCCCTAGGCTTAGGCTAAGGCTAGGGCTCACCTAGCCTAAGGCTAGGGAACCCCTAGGCTTAGGCTAGGGCACACATAGGCTTAGGCTCAGGCACCCCTAGGCTTAGGCTAGGGCACCCCTAGACTTAGGATAATGCTAGGGCTCCCCTAGCCTAAGGCTAGAGCACCCCTAGGCTTAGGTTAGGGCACCCCTAGGCTTCGGCTAGGGCACCCCTAGGCTTAGGTTAAGGCTAGGGGACCCCTAGCCTAAGGCTAGGGCAACCCTAGGCTTAGGCTAGGGCACCCCTAGGCTTAGGCTAGGGCACCCCTAGGCTTAGGCTAAGGCTAAGGCTCCTGTAGCCTCAGGCAAGGGCACCCCTAGACTCAGGCTATGGCACCCCTAGGCTTAGGCTAGGGCAATCCTAGGCTAGACTAAGGCTAGGGTTCCCCTATCCTCAAGCTAGGGCACCCGTAGGCTCAGGCTAGGGCAATCTAGGCTTAGGCTAAGGCTAGGGGACTCCTAGGCTTAGGATGAGGCACCCCTAGGCTTAGGCTAGGGCACCCCTAGGCTTAGGCTAGGGCACCCCTAGGCTTAGGCTAGGGCACCCCTTGGCTTAGGCTAAGGCTAGGTCACCCCTAGGCTTAGGCTTAGGCACAACTAGGCTTAGGATAGGGCACCCCTAGGCTTAGGCTAGGGCACCCCTAGGCTTAGGCTAGGGCACCCCTAGGCTTAGGCTAGGGCACCCCTAGGCTGAGGCTAAGGCACCCCTAGTCTGAGTCTAGGGCACCCCTACGCTGAGGCTAGGGCACCCCTAGGCTTAGGCTAGGGCACCCCTAGTCTTAGGCTAAGGCTAGGGCTCCCCTAGCCTAAGGCTAGGGCACCCCTAGGCTTAGGCTAGGGCACCCCTAGGCTTAGGCTAGGGAACCCCTAGGCTTAGACTAAAGCTAGGGCACCCCTAGGCTTAGACTAACGCTAGGGCACCCCTAGGTTTAGGCTAAGGCTAGGGCTTCCCTAGCCTAAGGCTAGGGCACCCCAAGGGTTAGGCTAGGGCACTCCTAAGCTTTGGCTAGGTCACCCCTAGTCTTAGGCTAGGGCACCCCTAGGCTTAGGCTAGGGCGCCCCTAGGCTTAGGCTAAGGCTACGGCTCCCCTAGCCTCAGGCTAGGGCACCCCTAGACTCAGGCAATGGCACCCCTAGGCTTAGGCTGGGCTAATCCTAGGCTAGACTAAGGCTAGGGCTCCCCTAGCCTCAGGCTAGGGCACCTGTAGGCTCAGGCTAGGGCACCCCTAAATTTAGGCTAAGGCTAGGGGACTCCTAGGCTTAGGCTAAGGCACTCCTAGGGTTAGGCTAGGGCACCCCTAGGCTTAGGCTTAGGCTAAGGCTAGGTCACCCCTAGGCTTAGCCGAAGGCACAACTAAGCTTAGGCTAGGGCACCCCTAGGCTTTGGCTAGGTCACCCCTAGGTTTAGGCTAGGGCACCCCTAGGCTTAGGCTAGGGCACCCCTAGGCTTAGGCTAGGGCACCCCTAGGCTTAGGCTAAGGCTACGGCTCCCCTAGCCTCAGGGTAGGGCACCCCTAAACTCAGGCTATGGCACCCCTAGGATTAGGCTGGGGCAATCCTAGGCTAGACTAAGGCTAGGGCTCCCCTAGCCTCAGGCTAGGGCACCCGTAGGCTCAGGCTAGGGCACCCCTAGGATTAGGCTAGGACACCCCTAGGCTTAGGCTCAGGCACCCCTAGGCTTAGGCTAAGGCTAGGGCTCACCTAGCCTAAGGCTAGGGAACCCCTAGGCTTAGGTTAGGGCACACATAGGCTAAGGCTAGGGCACCCCTAGGCTTAAGCGAAGGCTAGGGGACTCCTAGGCTTAGGCTAAGGCACCCCTAGGCTTAGGCTACGGCACCCCTAGGCTTATGCTAGGGCACCCCTAGGCTGAGGCTAGGGCACCCCTAACCTGAGTCTAGGGCACCCCTAGACTTAGGCTAAGGCTAGGGCTACCCAAGCCTAAGGCTAGGGCACCCCTAGGCTTAGGCTAGGGCACCCCTAGGCTTAGGCTAAGGCTAGGGCTCCCCTAGCCTAAGGCTAGGGCACCCCTAGGCTTAGGCTAGGGCACCCATAGGCTTAGGCTAGGGCACCCCTAGGCTTAGGCTAAGGCTAGGGCACCCCTAGGCTTAGGCTAAGGCTAGGGCACCCCTAGGCTTAGGCTAAGGCTAGGGCTCCCCTAACCTAAGGCTAGGGCACCCCTAGGCTCAGGCTAGGGCACCCCTAGGCTTAGGCTAAGGCACCCCTAGGCTTAGGCTAAGGGTACGGCTCCCCTAGCCTCAAGCTAGGGCACCCCTAGACTCAACCTATGGCACCCCTATGCTTAGGCTAGGGCACCCCTAGACTTAGGATAAGGCTAGGGCTCCCCTAGCCTAAGGCTAGAGCACCCCTAGGCTTAGGCTAGGGCACCCCTAGGCTTAGGCTAAGGCTAGGGCTCCCCTAGCCTAAGGCTAGGGCACCCCTAGGCTTAGGCTAGGGCACCCATAGGCTTAGGCTAGGGCACCCCTAGGCTTAGGCTAAGGCTAGGGCACCCCTAGGCTTAGGCTAAGGCTAGGGCACCCCTAGGCTTAGGCTAAGGCTAGGGCTCCCCTAACCTAAGGCTAGGGCACCCCTAGGCTCAGGCTAGGGCACCCCTAGGCTTAGGCTAAGGCACCCCTAGGCTTAGGCTAAGGGTACGGCTCCCCTAGCCTCAAGCTAGGGCACCCCTAGACTTAACCTATGGCACCCCTATGCTTAGGCTAGGGCACCCCTAGACTTAGGATAAGGCTAGGGCTCCCCTAGCCTAAGGCTAGAGCACCCCTAGGCTTAGGCTAGGGCACCCCCAGGCTTCGGCTGGGGCACCCCTAGGCTTAGGTTAAGGCTAGGGCTCCCCTAGCCTAACGCTAGGGCACCCCTAGCCTTAGGCTAGGGCACCCCTAGGCTTAGGCTAGGGCACCCCTAGGCTTAGGCTAAGGCTACGGCTCCCCTAGCCTCAGGCTAGGGCACCCCTAGACTCAGGCTATGGCACCCCTAGGCTTAGGCAAGGGCAATCCTAGGCTAGACTAAGGCTAGGGCTCCCCTAGCCTCAGGCTAGGGCACCCGTAGGCTTAGGCTAGGTCACCCCCAGGTTTACGCTAGGGCACCCCTAGGCTTAGGCTAGGGCACCCCTAGGCGTAGGCTAAGGCACCCATAGGCTTAGGCTAAGGCACCCCTAGGCTTAGGCTAAGGCTAGGGGACTCCTAGGCTTAGGATAAAGCACCCCTAGGCTTAGGCTAGGGCACCCCTAGGCTTAGGCTAGGGCACCCCTAGGCTTAGGCTAGGGCACCCCTAGGCTTAGGCTAGGGCACCCCTAGGCTTAGGCTAGGGCACCCCTAGGCTTAGGCTAAAGCTAGGTCACCCCTAGGCTTAGGCTAAGGCACAACTAGGCTTAGGCTAGGGCACACCTAGGCTGAGGCTAGGGCACCCCTAAGCTGAAGCTACGGCACCCCTAGGCTTAGGCTAAGGCTAGGGCTACCCTAGGCTTAGGCTAGGGCACCCCTAGGCTTAGGCTAGGGTTAGCCTAGGCTTAGGCTAAGGCTAGGGCTCCCCTAGCCGAAGGCTAGCTCACCCCTAGGCTTAGGGTAGGGCACCCCTAGGCTTAGGCTAGGGCACGCCTAGGCTTAGGCTAAGGCTAGGGCTCCCCTAGCCTAAGGCTTGGGCACCCCTAGGCTTAGGCTAAGGCTAGGGCTCCCCTAGCCTAAGGCTAGGGCACCCCTAGGCTTAGGCTAGTGCACCCCAAGACTTAGGATAAGGCTAGGGCTCCCCTAGCCTAAGGCTAGGGCACCCCTAGGCTTAGGCTAGGGAACCCCTAGGCTTTGACTAGGTCACCCCTAGGTTTAGGCTAGGGCACCCCTAGGCTTAGGCTAGGGCACCCCTAGGCTTAGGCTAAGGCTACGGCTCCCATAGCCTCAGGCTAGGGCACCCCTAAATTCAGGCTATGGCACCCCTAGGCTTAGGCTGGGGCAATCCCAGGCTAGACTAAGGCTAGGGCACCACTAGCCTCAGGCTAGGGCACCCGTAGGCTCAGGCTAGGGCACCCCTAGGCTTAGGCTAGGACACCCCTAGGCTTATGCTCAGGCACCCCTAGGCTTAGGCTAAGGCTAGGGCTCACCTAGCCTAAGGCTAGGGAACCCCTAGGCTTAGGCTAGGGCACACATAGGCTTAGGCTAAGGCACCCCTAGGCTTAGGCTAGGGCACCCCTAGACTTAGGATAAGGCTAGGGCTCCCCTAGCCTAAGGCTAGAGCACCCCTAGGCTTAGGCTAGGGCACCCCTAGGCTTCGGCTAGGGCACCCCTAGGCTTAGGTAAAGGCTAGGGCTCCCCTAGCCTAAGGCTAGGGCAACCCTAGGCTTAGGCTAGGGCACCCATAGGCTTAGGCTATGGCACTCCTAGGCTTATGCTAAGGATAGGGCTCCCCTAGCCTAAGGATAGGGCACCCGTAGGCTTAGGCTAGGGAACGCCTAGGCTTAGGCTAAGGCTAGGGCTCCCCTAGCCTAAGGCTAGGGCACCCCTAGGCTCCGGCTAGGGCACCCATAGGCTTAGGCTAGGGCACCCCTAGACTTAGGATAAGGCTAGGGCTCCCTTAGCCTAAGGCTAGAGCACCCCTAGGCTTAGGCTAGGGCACCCCTAGGCTTCGGCTAGGGAACCCCTAGGCTTAGGTTAAGGCTAGGGCTCCCCTAGCCTAAGGCTAGGGCAACCCTAGGCTTAGGCTAGGGCACCCCTAGGCTTAGGCTAGGGCACCCCTAGGCTTATGCTAAGGATTGGGCTCCCCTAGCCTAAGGATAGGGCACCCGTAGGCTTAGGCTAGGGCAACGCCTAGGCTTAGGCTAAGGCTAGGGCTCCCCTAGTCTAAGGCTAGGGCACCCATAGGCTAAGGCTAGGGCACCCCTAGGCTTAGGCTAAGGCTAGGGCACCCCTAGGCTTAGGCTAAGGCTAGGGCTCCCCTAACCTAAGGCTAGGGCACCCCTAGGCTCAGGCTAGGGCACCCCTAGGCTTAGGCTAAGGCACCCCTAGGCTTAGGCTAAGGGTACGGCTCCCCTAGCCTCAGGCTAGGGCACCCCTAGACTCAGCCTATGTCACCCCTAGGCTTAGGCTAGGGCAATCCTAGGCTAGACTAAGGCTAGGGCACCCCTAGGCTCAGGCAAGGGCACCCCTAGGCTTAGGCTAGGGCACCCCTAGACTTAGGATAAGGCTAGGGCTCCCCTAGCCTAAGGCTAGAGCACCCCTAGGCTTAGGCTACGGCACCCCTAGGCTTCGGCTAGGGCACCCCTAGGCTTAGGTTAAGGCTAGGGCTCCCCTAGCCTAAGGCTTGGGCACCCCTAGGCTTAGGCTAGGGCACCCCTAGGTTTAGGCTAAGGCTAGGGCTCCCCTAGCCTAAGGCTAGGGCACGCCTAGGCTTAGGCTATGGCACCCCCAGGCTTAGGCTAGGGCACCCCTAGGCTTAGACTAAGACTAGGGCACCCCTAGGCTTAGACTAAGGCTAGGGCATCCCTAGGCTTAGGCTAAGGCTAGCGCTCCCCTAGCCTAAGGCTAGGGCACCCCTATGCTCAGGCTAGGGCACACCTAGGCTTCGGCTAGGGCAGCCCTAGGCTTAGGTTAAGGCTAGGGCTCCCCTAGCCTAAGGCTATGGCACCCCTAGGCTTAGGCTAGGTCACCACTAGGCTTAGGCTAGGGCACCCCTAGGCTTAGGCTATTGCACCCCTAGTCTTAGGCTAGGGCATCCCTAGGCTTAGGCTAAGGCTACGGCTCCCCTAGCCTCAGGCTAGGGCACCCCTAGAAGCAGGCTATGGCACCCCTAGGCTTAGGCAAGGGCAATCCTAGGCTAGACTAAGTCAAGGGCTCCCCTAGCCTCAGGCTAGGGCACGCGTAGGCTTAGGCTAGGTAACCCCCAGGCTTATGCTAGGGCACCCCTAGGCTTAGGCTAGGGTACCCCTAGGCGTAGGTTAAGGCACCCATAGGCTTAGGCTAGGGCACCCCTAGGCTTAGGCTAAGGCTAGGGGACTCCTAGGCTTAGGATAAGGCACCCCTAGGCTTAGGCTAGAGCACCCCTAGGCTTAGGCTAAGGCACCCCTAGGCTTAGGCTAGGGCACCCCTAGGCTTAAGCTAAGGCTAGGTCACCCCTAGGCTTAGGCTAAGGCACAACTAGGCTTAGGCTAGGGCACCCCTAGGCTTAGGCTAGGGCACCCCTAGGCTGAGGCTAGGGCACCCCTAAGCTGAGGCTAGGGCACCCCTAGGCTTAGGCTAAGGCTAGGGCTACCCTAGGCTTAGGCTAGGGCACCCCTATGCTTAGGCTAGGGCACCCCTAGGCTTAGGCTAATGCTAGGGCTCCCCTAGCCTAAGGCTAGGGCACCCCTAGGCTTTGGCTAGGGCACCCCTAGGCTTGGGCTAGGGCACCCCTAGGCTTAAGCTAAGGCTAGTGATCCCCTAGCCTAAGGCTTGGGCACCCGTAGGCTTAGGCTAGGGCACCTCTAGACTTAGGCTAGGGCACCCCTAGGCTTAGGCTAAGGCTAGGGCATCCCTAGGCAAAGGCTAAGGCTAGGGCTCCCCTAGCCTAAGGCTAGGGCACCCCTAGGCTCAGGCTAGGGCACACCTAGGCTTAGGGTAGGGCACCCTTAGGCTTAGGCTAATGCTACGGCTCCCCTAGCCTCAGGCTAGGACACCCCTAGACTCAGGTTATGGCACGCCTAGGCTTAGGCTAGGGCAATCCTAGGCTAGACTAAGGCTAGGGGTCCTCAAGCTCAGGCTAGGGCACCCATAGGCTCAGGCTAGGGCACCCCTAGGCTCAGGCTAGGGCACCCCTAGGCATAGGCTAGGGCAACCCTAGACTTAGGATAAGACTAGGGCTCCCCTAGCCTAAGGCTAGGGCACCCCTAGGCTTAGGCTAGGGAACCCCTAGGGTTTGGCTAGGTCACCCCTAGGGTTTGGCTAGGTCACCCCTAGGTTTAGGCTAGGGCACCCCTAGGCTTAGGCTAGGGCACCCCTAGGCTTAGGCTAGGGCACCCCTAGGCTTAGGCTAAGGCTACGGCTCCCCTAGCCACAGGCTAGGGCACCCCTAAACTCAGGCAATGGCACCCCTAGGCTTAGGCTGGGGCAATCCTAGGCTAGACTAAGGCTAGGGCTCCCCTAGCCTCAGGCTAGGGCATCCGTAGGCTCAGGCTAGGGCACCCCTAGGATTAGGCTAGGACACCCCTAGGCTTAGGCTCAGGCACCCTTAGGCTTAGGCTAAGGCTAGGGCTCACCTAGCCTAAGGCTAGGGAACCCCTAGGCTTAGGTTAGGGCACACATAGGCTTAGGCTAGGGCACCCCTAGGCTTAGGCAAAGGCTAGGGGACTCCTAGGCTTAGGCTAAGGCACCCCTAGGCTTAGGCTACGGCACCCCTAGGCTTATGCTAGGGCACCCCTAGGCTGAGGCTAGGGCACCCCTAAGCTGAGGCTAGGGCACCCCTAGACTTAGGCTAAGGCTAGGGCTACCCAAGCCTAAGGCTAGGACACCCCTAGGCTTAGGCTAGGGCACCCCTAGGCTTATGCTAAGGATTGAGCTCCCCTAGCCTAAGTCTAGGGCACTCCTAGGCTTAGGCTAGGGCACCCCTAGGCTTAGGCTAAGGCTAGGGCACCCCTAGGCTTAGGCTAAGGCTAAGGCACCCCTAGGCTCAGGCTAGGGCCCCCCTAGGCTTATGCTAAGGCACCCCTAGGCTTAGGCTAGGGCTCCCTAGTCTTAGGCTAGGGCTCCCCTAGCCTTAGGCTAGGGCACCCCTAGCCTTAATCTAGCGCTCCCCTAGCCTTAGGCTAGGGCACTCCAAAGCTTAGGCTAGCGCTCCCCTAGTGTTAGGTAAGGGCACCCCTAGGCTTAGGCTAGGGCTCCCCGAGCCTTAGGCTAGTGCTCCCCGAACCTTAGGCTATGGCTCCCCTAGCCTTAGGCTAGTGTTCCCCTAACCTTAGGCTAGGGCACCCCTAGGCTTAGGCTATGGCTAGGCCTCCCCTAGCCTAAGGCTAGGGCTCCCCTAGCCTTGGGCTAGGGCTCCCCTAGCCTTAGGCTAGGTCACCCCTGGGCTTAGGCTAAGGCTAGGTCTCCCCTAGCCTTAGGCTAGGGCACCCCTAGGCTTAGGCTAAGGCTAGGGCTCCTCTAGCCTTAGGCTAGGGCACCCCTAGGCTTATGCTAAGGCTAGGGCTCCCCTAGCCTTAAGCTAGGGCTCCCCCAGCCTTAGGCTATGGCTTTTCTAGCCTTAGGTTAGGGCACCCCTAGGCTTAGGCTAATGCTAGGGCTCCCCTAGCCTTAGGCTAAGGCTCCCCTAGCCTTAGGCTAGGGCTCCCCTAGCCTTAGGCTAGGGCACCCCTAGGCTTAGGCTAAGGCTAGGGCTCCCCTAGCCTTTGGCTAGGGCTCCCCTAGCCTTAGGCTAGGGCTTTTCTAGCCTTAGGTTAGGGCACCCCTAGGCTTAGGCTAAGGCTAGGGCTCCCCTAGCCTTAGACTAAGGCTCCCCTAGCCTTAGGCTAGGGCTCCCCTAGCTTTAGGTTAGGGCACCTCTAGGCTTAGGCTTAGGCTAGGGCTGCCCTAGCCTTAGGTTAGGGCACCCCTAGGTTCAGGCTAAGGCTAGCGCTCCCCTAGCTTAGGCTAGGGCACTTTTAGGCTTAGGCTAAGGCTAGGGCTCCCCTAGCATTAGGCTAGGGCACCCCTAGGCTTAGGCTAAGGCTTGGGCTCACCTAGCCTTAGGTTAGGGCTCCCCTAGCCTTAGGCTAGGGCACCCGTAGGCTTAGGCTAAGTCTAGGACTCCCCTAGCCTTACGATAGGGCACCCCTAGCCTTATGCTAGGGCTCCCCTAACCTTAGGCAAGGGCACACCTAGCCTTAGGCTAGGGCTCCCCTAGCCTTAGGCTAGGGCACACCTAGCCTTAGGCTAGGGCTCCCCTAGCCTTAGGCTAGGTCTCCCCTAGCCTTAGGCTAGGGCTGCTCTAGCCTTAGGCTAGCGCACCCCTAGGCTTAGGATAAGGCTAGGGCTCCCCTAGCCTTAGGCTAGGGCTCCGCTAGCCTTAGGCTAGGGCACCCCTAGGCTTAGGCTAAGGCTAGGGCTCCCCTAGCCTTAGGCTAGTGCTACCCTAGCCTTAGGTTAGGGTACCCCTAGGCTTAGGCTAGGGCACCCCTAGGCTTAGGCTAAGGCTAGGGTTCCCCTAGCCTTAGGCTATGGCTCCCCTAGCCTTAGCTAGAGCTACCCTAGCCTTGGGCTAGGGCTCCCCTAGCTTTAGGCTAGCGCACCCCTAGGCTTAGGCTAAGGCTAGGGCTCCCCTAGCCTTAGGCTAGGGCTCCCCAAGCCTTAGGCTAAGGCTCTCCTAGCCTTATGCTAGGGCACCCCTAGGCTAAGGTTAAGGCACGGGCTCCCCTAGTCTTAGGCTAATGCTCCCCCAACCTTAGGCTAGGGCTCCCCTAGCCTTAGGTTAGGGCACCCCTAGGCTTAGGCTAAGGCTAGGGCTCCCCTAGCCTTAGGCTAGGGCTCCATAGCCTTACGTCGGGCACCCCTAGGCTTAGGTTAAGGCTAGGGCTCCCCTAGCCTTAGGCTAGGGCTACCCTAGCCTTAGGTTAGGGCACCCCTAGGCTTAGGCTAAGGCTAGCGATCCCCTAGCCTTAGTCTAGGGCAATTTTAGGCTTAGGCTAAGGCTAGGGCTCCCCTAACCTTAGGCTAGGGCACCCCTAGGCTTAGGCTAAGGCTAGGGCTCCCCAAGCCTTAGTCTAGGGCTACCCTAGCCTTAGGCTAGGGCTCCCCTAGCTGTAGGCTCGGGCACCCCTAGCCTTAGGCTCGTGCTCCCCTAGCCGTACGCTAAGGCTCCCCTAGCCTTATGCTAGTGCACCCCTAGGCTTAGGCTAGGGCACCCTTAGGCTTATGCTACGGAACCCCTAGGCTTAGGCTAAGGCTATGGCTCCCCTATCCTTAGGCTACGTCACCACTAGGCTTAGGCTAGGGCTCCCCCATGCCTTAGACTCGGGTTCCCCAAGCCTTAGGCTGGTGCTCCCCTAGCCTTAGGCTCGGGCACCACTAGCCTTTGGCTAGGGCAACCCTAGGCTTAGGCTAGGGTTCCCCTAGCCAAGGACTCGGGCTCCACTAGCCTTAGGCTCGTGCTCACCTAGCCATGGGCTCGGGCACACCTAGCCTTAGGCTAGGGCTCCACTAGCCTTAGGCTAGGGCTCCTGCGTTACGCTAGGGCTCCCCTAGCCTTAGGCCAGGGCACCCCTAGGCTTAGGCCAAGTCTCCCCTAGCCTTAGGCTAGTGCTCCCCTAGCCGTGGGCTGGGGCACACCTAGCCTTAGGCTAGGGCTCCCCTAGACTTAGGCAAGGGCTCCCCTAGCGTTACGCTAGGGCTCCCCTAGCCTTGGACCAGGGCACCACTAGGCTTAGGCCAGGGCTGCTCTAGCCTTAGGCTAGGGCTCTCCTAGCCTTAGGCTAGGGCACCCCTAGGCTTATGCTAAGGTTAGGGCTCCCCTAGCCTTAGGCTAGGTCTCCCCTAGCCTTAGGCTAGGGCTCCTCTAGCCTTAGGCTAGCGCACCCCTAGGCTTAGGATAAGGCTAGGGCTCCCCTAGCCTTAGGCTAGGGCACCCCAAGGCTTTGGCTAAGGCTAGGGCTCCCCTAGCCTTCGGCTAGGGCACACCTAGGTTTAGGCTAAGGCTAGGGCTCACCTAGCCTTAGGCTAGGGCTCCCCGAACCTTAGGCTATGGCTCCCCTAGCCTTAGGCTAGTGTTCCCCTAACCTTAGGCTAGGGTACCCCTAGGCTTAGGCTATGGCTAGGCCTCCCCTAGCCTTAGGTTAGTGCTCCCCTAGCCTTAGGCTAGGCACCCCTAGGCTTAGGCTAAGGCTAGGGCTCGCCTAGCCTTAGGCTAGGGCTCCCCTAGCCTTGGGTTAGGGCTCCCCTAGCCTTAGGCTAGGTCACCCCTGGGCTTAGGCTAAGGCTAGGTCTCCCCTAGCCTTAGGCTAGGGCTCCCCTAGCCTTAGGCTAGTGCTCCCCTAGCCTTAGGCTAGGGCACCCCTAGGCTTAGGCTAAGGCTAGGGCTCCTCTAGCCTTAGGCTAGGGCACCCCTAGGCTTAGGCTAAGGCTAGGGCTCCCCTAGCCTTTGGCTAGGGCTCCCCTAGCCTTAGGCTAGGGCTTTTCTAGCCTTAGGTTAGGGCACCCCTAGGCTTAGGCTAAGGCTAGGGCTCCCCTAGCCTTAGACTAAGGCTCCCCTAGCCTTAGGCTAGGGCTCCCCTAGCCTTAGGCTAGGGCTCCCCTAGCCTTAGGCTAGGGCACCCCTAGGCTTAGGCTAAGGCTAGGGTAGCCCTAGCCTTAGGTTAGGGTTCCCCTAGCCTTCGGCTATGGCACCCCTAGGCTTAGGATAAGGCTAGGACTCCCCTAGCCTTAGGCTAGGGCTCCCCTAGGTTAGGCTAAGTTTAGGGCTCCCTGAGACTTAGGCTAGGGCTCCGCTAGCCTTAGGCTAGGGCACCCCTAGGCTTAGGCTAAGGCTAGGGCTCCCCTAGCCTTAGGCTAGTGCTCCCCTAGCCTTAGGCTAGGGTACCGCTAGGCTTAGGCTAGGGCACCCCTAGGCTTAGGCTAAGGCTAGGGTTCCCCTAGCCTTAGGCTATGGCTCCCCTAGCCTTAGCTAGAGCGACCCTAGCCTTGGGCTATGGCTCCCCTAGCTTTAGGCTAGCGCACCCCTATGTTTAGGCTAAGGCTAGGGCTCCCCTAGCCTTAGGCTAGGGCTCCCCTAGCCTTAGCCTAGGGCTCCCCAAGCCTTAGGCTAAGGCTCTCCTAGCCTTATGCTAGGGCTCCCCTAGCCTTAGGTTTCGGCACCCCAGGCTTAGGCTTAGGCTATGTCTCCCCTAACCTTTGGCTAGGGCTCCCCTAGCCTTATGTTAGGGCACCCCTAGGCTTAGGCCAAAGCTAGGGATCCCCTAGGCTTAGGCTAGGGCACCTTTAGGCTTAGGCTAAGGCTAGGGCTCCCCTAGCCTTAGGCTAGGGCTCCCCTAGCCTTAGACTAGGGCTCCCCTAGCCTTAGGCTAGGGCACTCCATGGCTTAGGCTAGCGCTCCCCTCGCGTTAGGTAAGGGCACCCCTAGGCTTAGGCTAGGGATCCTGGAGCCTTAGGCTAGGGCTCCCCGAACCTAAGGCTATGGCTCCCCTAGCCTTAGGCTAGTGTTCCCCTAACCTTAGGGTAGGGCACCCCTAGGCTTAGGCTAAGGCTAGGGCTTCCCTAGGCATAGGCTAGTGCTCCCCTAGCCTTAGGCTAGGGCACCCCTAGGCTTAGGCTAAGGCAATTGCTCCCCTAGCCTTAGGCTAGGGAAACCCTAGACTTAGGCTAGGGCTCCCCTAGTCTTGGGCTAGGGCTCCCCTAGCCTTAGGCTAGGGCACCTCTAGGGTTAGGCTAAGGCTAGGGCTCCCCTAGCCTTAGGCTAGGGCACCCCAAGGCTTAGGTTAAGGCAATGGCTCCCCTAGCCTTAGGCTATGGAAACCCTAGACTTAGGCTAGGGCTCCCCTAGCCTTAGGTTCGGGCACCCCTAGTCTTAGGCTAAGGCTAGGGCTCCCCTAGCCTTAGGCTAGGGCTCCATAGCCTTATGTTAGGGCACCCCTAGGCTTAGGCTAAGGCTAGTGCTCCCTAGCCTTAGGTTAGGGCTCCCCTAGCCTTAGGCTAGGGCACCCCTAGGCTTAGGCTAAGGCTAGGGCTCCCCTAGCCATAGGTTAGGGGTCCCCTAGCCTTAGGCTAGGGAACCCCTAGGCTTAGGCTAAGTCTAGGAATATCCTAGCCTTAGGCTAGGGCTCCCCTAGCCTTATGATAGGGCTCCCCTAGCCTTGGGCTAGGGCTCCCCTAGCCTTAGGCGATGGCACCCCTAGGCTTAGGCTAAGGCTAGGGCTCCCCTAGCCTTAGGTTAGGGCACCCCTAGGCTTAGGCTAAGGCTAGGGCTCCCCTAGCCTTAGGCTAGGGCTCCATAGCCTTACGTCGGGCACCCCTAGGCTTAGGTTAAGGCTAGGGCTCCCCTAGCCTTAGGCTAGGGCTCCCCTAGCCTTAGGCTAGGGCTACCCTAGCCTTAGGTTAGGGCACCCCTAGGCTTAGGCTAAGGCTAGCGCTCCCCTAGCCTTAGTCTAGGGCAATTTTAGGCTTAGGCTAAGGCTAGGGCTCCCCTAACCTTAGGCTAGGGCACCCCTAAGCTTAGGCTAAGGCTAGGGCTCCCCAAGCCTTAGGCTAGGGCTCCCCTAGCTGTAGGCTCGGGCACCCCTAGCCTTAGGCTCGTGCTCCCCTGGCCGTACGCTAAGGCTCCCCTAGCCTTATGCTAGGGCACCCCTAGGCTTAGGCTAGGGCACCCCTAGGCTTATGCTAGGGAACCCCTAGGCTTAGGCTAAGGCTATGGATCCCCTATCCTTAGGCTAGGTCACCCCTAGGCTTAGGCTAGGGCTCCCCCAAGCCTTAGACTCGGGTTCCCCTAGCCTTAGGCTGGTGCTCCCCTAGCCTTAGGCTCGGGCACCCCTAGCCTTTGGCTAGGGCAACCCTAGGCTTAGGCTAGGGTTCCCCTAGCCAAGGACTCGGGCTCCACTAGCCTTGGGCACAACTAGCCTTAGGCTAGGGCTCCACTAGCCTTAGGCTAGGGCTCTTGCGTTACGCTAGGGCTCCCCTAGCCTTAGGCCAGGGCACCCCTAGGCTTAGGCCAAGGCTCCCCTAGCCTTAGGCTCGTGCTCCCCTAGTCGTGGGATGGGGCACACCTAGCCTTAGGCTAGGGCTCCCCTAGACTTAGGCAAGGGCTCCCCTAGCGTTACGCTAGGGCTCCCCTAGCCTTGGACCAGGGCACCACTAGGCTTAGGCCAGGGCTCCTCTAGCCTTAGGCTAGGGCTCTCCTAGCCTTAGGCTAGGGCACCCCTAGGCTTATGCTAAGGCTAGGGCTCCCCTAGCCTTAGGCTAAGGCTCTCCTAACCTTAGGCTAGGGCAACCCATGGCTTAGGCTAGGGCTACCCTAACCTTAGGCTAGGGCTCCCCTAGCCTTAGGCAAGGGCACCCATAGGCTTATGTTAGGGCTTCTCTAGACTTAAGCTAGGGCTCCCCTAGCGTTACGCTAGAGCTCCCCTAGCCTTAGGCCAGGGCAGCCCTAGGCTTAGTCTAGGGCTCCCCTAGCCTTAGGCTAGGGCAACCCTAGGCTTAGGCTAAGGCTAGGGCTCCCCTAGCCTTAGGCTATGGCTCCCCTAGAATTAGGCTAGGGCTCCCCTAGCCTTAGGCTAGGACACCCCTAAGCTTAGGCTAAGGCTAGGGCTCCCCTAGCCTTAGGGTTGGGCTCCACTAGCCTTACGTTAGGGCACCCCTAGGCTTAGGCCAATGCTAGGGATCCCCTAGCCTTAGGCTAGGGCACCTTTAGGCTTAGGCTAAGGCTAGGGCTCCCCTAGGCTTATGCTAAGGCTAGGGCTCCCTAGCCTTAGGTCATGGCTCCCCTACCCTTAGTCTAGGCCCCACCTAGGCTTAGGCTAAGGGTAGGGCTCCCCTAGCCTTAGGCTAGGGCTCCCCTAGCCTTAGGCAAGGGCACCCCTAGGCTTAGGCTAAGGCTAGGGCTCCCCTAGCCTTAGGCTAGGGCTCCATAGCCTTACGTTCGGGCACCCCTAGGCTTAGTCTAAGGCTAGGGCTCCCATAGCCTTAGGCTAGGGCTCCCCTAGCCTTAGGTTAGGGCATTTTTAGGCTTAGGCTAAGGCTAGGGCTCCCGTAGCGTGAGTTTCGGGCACCCCTAGGCTTAGGCTAAGGCTAGGGCTCCCCTAGCCTTAGGTTAGGGCTCCCCTAGCCTTCGCCTAGGGCTCCCCTAATCTTAGGCTAGGGCTCCCCTAGGCTTAGGCTAAGGCTAAGGCTCCCCTAGCCTTAGGCTAGCGCTCCCCTAGCGTTAGGTAAGGGCACCCCTAGGTTTAGGCTAGGGCTCCCCGAGCCTTAGGCTTAGGCTCCCCTAGCCTTAGGCTAGGGCACCCCTAGGCTTAGGCTAAGGCTAGGGCTCCCCTAGCCTTGGGCTAGGGCTCCCCTAGCCTTAGGCTAGTGCTCCCCTAGCCTTAGGCGAGGGCACCCCTATGCTTAGGCTAAGGCTAGGGCTCCCTGAGACTTAGGCTAGGGCTACCCTAGCTTTAGGCTAGGGCACCCCTATGCTAAGGCTAAGTCTAGGGCTCCCCTAGCCTTAGGCTAGGGCACCCCTAGGCTTAGGATAAGGCTAGGGCTCCCCGAGCCTTACTAGGGCTCCCCGAACCTTAGGCTATGGCTGCCCTAGCCTTAGGCTAGTGTACCCCTAACCTTAGGCTAGGGCACCCCTAGGCTTAGGCTAAGGCTAGGGCTCCCCTAGCCTTAGGCTAGTGCTCCCCTAGCCTTAGGCGAGGGCACCCCTATGCTTAGGCTATGGCTAGGGCTCCCTGAGACTTAGGCTAGGGCTCCCCTAGCCTTAGGCTAGGGCACCCCTATGCTAAGGCTAAGGCTAAGGCTCCCCGCGCCTTAGGTTAGGGCTCCCCTAGCCTTAGGCTAGGGCACCCCTAGGCTTAGGCTAAGGCTAGGGCTCCCCTAGCCTTAGGCTAGGGCTCCCCAAGCCTTAGGCTAGGGCTTTTCTAGACTTAGGTTAGGGCACCCTTAGGTTTAGGCTAAAGCTAGCCATCCCCAAGCCTTAGGCTAGGGCACCCCTTGGCTTAGGCTAAGGCTAGGGCACCCCTAGGCTTATGCTAAGGCTAGGGCACCCCTAGCCTTAGGTTAGGGCTCCCCTAGCCTTAGGCTATGGAACCCCAAGGCTTAGGCTAAGGCTAGGGCTCCCCTACCCTTAGGCTAGGGCTCCCCTAGGCTTAGGCTAATGCTAGGGCTCCCTGAGACTTAGGCTAGGGCTCCCCTAGCCTTAGGCTAGGGCACCCCTAGGATTAGGCTAAGGCTAGGGCTCCCCTAGCCTTAGGCTAGTGCTCCCCTAGCCTTAGGCTAGGGCACTCCTAGGCTTAGGCTAAGGCTAAGGCTCCTCTAGCCTTAGGTTAGGGCTCCCCTAGCCTTAGGCTAGGGCTACCCTAGCCTTGGGCTAGCGCTCCCCTAGCCTTAGGCTAGGGCACCCCTAGGCTTAGGCTAAGGCTAGGGCTCCCCTAGCCTTGGGCTAGGGCTCCCCTAGCCTTAGGCTAGTGCTCCCCTAGCCTTAGGCGAGGGCACACCTATGCTTAGGCTAAGGTTAGGGCTCCCTGAGACTTAGGCTAGGGCTCCCCTAGCCTTAGGCTAGGGCACCCCTATGCTAAGGCTAAGGCTAGGGCTCCCCGAGCCTTAGGTTAGGGCTCCCCTAGCCTTAGGCTAGGGCACCCCTAGGCTTAGGCTAAGGCTAGGGCTCCCCGAGCCTTACTAGGGCTCCCCGAACCTTAGGCTATGGCTGCCCTAGCCTTAGGCTAGTGTACCCCTAACCTTAGGCTAGGGCACCCGTAGGCTTAGGCTAAGGCAACGGCTCCCCTAGCCTTAGGCTAGTGCTCCCCTAGCCTTAGGCTAGGGCACCCCTATGCTAAGGCTAAGGCTAAGGCTCCCCGAGCCTTAGGTTAGGGCTCTCCTAGCATTAGGCTAGGGCACCCCTAGGCTTAGGCTAAGGCTAGGGCTCCCCTAGCCTTAGGCTTATGCTCCCCAAGCCTTAGGCTAGGGCTTTTCTAGAGTTAGGTTAGGGCACCCTTAGGTTTAGGCTAAAGCTAGCCATCCCCAAGCCTTAGGCTAGGGCACCCCTAGGCTTAGGCTAAGGTTAGGGCACCCCTAGGCTTATGCTAAGGCTAGGGCACCCCTAGCCTTAGGATAGGGCTCCCCTAGCCTTAGGCTATGGAACCCCAAGGCTTAGGCTAAGGCTAGGGCTCCCCTACCCTTAGGCTAGGGCTCCCCTAAGCTTAGGCTAATGCTAGGGCTCCCTGAGACTTAGGCTAGGGCTCCCCTAGCCTTAGGCTAGGGCACCCCTAGGATTAGGCTAAGGCTAGGGCTCCCCTAGCCTTAGGCTAGTGCTCCCCTAGCCTTAGGCTAGTGCTCCCCTAGCCTTAGGCTAGGGCACCCCTAGGCTTAGGCTAAGGCTAAGGCTCCCCTAGCCTTAGGTTAGGGCTCCCCTAGCCTTAGGCTAGGGCTACCCTAGCCTTGGGCTAGCGCTCCCCTAGCCTTAGGCTAGGGCACCCCTAGGCTTAGGCTAAGGCTAGGGCTCCCCTAGCCTTAGGCTAGGGCTCCCCTAGGCTTAGGCTAAGGCTAGGGCCTCTGAGCCTTAGGCTCTGGCTCCCCTAGCCTTACGTTAGGGCACCCGTAGGCTTAGGCCAAGGCTAGGGATCCTCTAGCCTTATGCTAGGGCACCTTTAAGCTTAGGCTAAGTCCAGGGCTCCCGTAGCCTTAGGCAAGGGCACCCCTAGGCTTAGGCTAAGGCTAGGGCTCCCCTAGCCTTAGCCTAGGGCTCCCTTAGCCTTAGGCTAGGGCTCCCCTATGCTTAGGCTAAGGCTAGGGCTCCCTAGCCTTAGGTTAGGGCTCCCCTAGCCTTAGGTTAGGGCACCACTAGGCTTAGGCTAAGTCTAGGACTCCCCTAGCCTTAGTCTAGGGCACCCCTAGCCTTATGCTAGGGCTCCCCTAACCTTAGGCTAGGGCACACCTAGCCTTAGGCTAGGGCTCCCCTAGCCTTAGGCTAGGCTCCCCTAGCCTTAGGCTAGGGCTCCCCTAGCCTTAGGCTAGGGCTCCCCTAGCCTTAGGCTAGGCTCCCCTAGCCTTAGGCTAGGGCTCCCCTAGCTTTAGGCTAGGGCACCCCTAGGCTTAGGATAAGGTTAGGGCTCCCCTAGCCTTAGGTTAGGGCACACCAAGGCTTTGGCTAAGACTAGGGCTCCCCTAGCCTTCGGCTAGGGCACAACTAGGTTTAGGCTAAGGCTACTGCTCCCCTAGCCTTAGGCTAGGGCTCCCCTAGTCTTAGGCTAGGGCTCCCCTAGGCTTAGGCTAAGGCTAGGGCTCCCCTAGCCTTAGGCTAGTGCTCCCCTAGCCTTAGGCTAGGGCACCCCTAGCTTTAATCTAGGGCTCCCCTAGCCTTAGGCTAGGGCACTCCAAGGCTTAGGCTAGCGCTCCCCTAGTGTTAGGTAAGGGCACCCCTAGGCTTAGGCTAGGGGTCCCCGAGCCTTAGAATAGGGCTCCCCGAACCTTAGGCTATGGCTCCCCTAGCCTTAGGCTAGTGTTCCCCTACCTTAGGCTAGGGCACCCCTAGGCTTAGGCTATGGCTAGGCCTCCCCTAGCCTTAGGCCAGTGCTCCCCTAGCCTTAGGCTAGGCACCCCTAGGCTTAGGCTAAGGCTAGGGCTCCCCTAGCCTTATGCTAGGGCTCCCCTAGCCTTAGGTTAGGGCTCCCCTAGCCTTGGGTTAGGGCTCCCCTAGCCTTAGGCTAGGGCACACCTGGGCTTAGGCTAAGGCTAGGTCTCCCCTAGCCTTAGTCTAGGGCTCCCCTAGCCTTAGGCTAGTGCTCCCCTAGCCTTAGGCTAGGGCACCCCTAGGCTTAGGCTAAGGCTAGGGCTCCTCTAGCCTTAAGCTTGGGCACCCCTAGGCTTAGGCTAAGGCTAGGGCTCCCCTAGCCTTAGGCTAGGGCTCCCCTAGCCTTAGGATAGGGCTTTTCTAGCCTTAGGTTAGGGCACCCCTAGGCTTAGGCTAAGGCTAGGGCTCCCCTAGCCTTAGGCTAAGACTCCCCTAGCCTTAGGCTAGGGCTCCCCTAGCCTTAGGCTAGGGCACCCCTAGGCTTAGGATAAGGCTAGGGCTCCCCTAGCGTTAGGCAGGGCACCCCTAGTTTAGGCTAAGGCTAGGGCTCCCTGAGACATAGGCTAGGGTTCCCCTAGCCTTAGGCGAGGGCACCCCTATGCTTAGGCAATGGCTAGGGCTCCCTGAGACTTAGGCTAGGGCTCCCCTAGCCTTAGGCTAGGGCACCCCTAGACTAAGGCTAAGGCTAGGGCTCCCCTACCTTAGGCTAGTGCTCCCCTAGCCTTAGGCTAGGGTACCCCTAGGCTTAGGCTAGGGCACCCCTAGGCTTAGGCTAAGGCTAGGGTTCCCCTAGCCTTAGGCTAAGGATCCCCTAGCCTTAGCTAGAGCTACCCTAGCCTTGGGCTAGGGCTCCCCTAGCCTTAGGCTAGCGCACCCCTAGGCTTAAGCTAAGGCTAGGGTTCCCCTAGCCTTAGGCTAGGGCTCCCCTAGCCTTAGGCTAGGGCTCACCAAGCCTTAGGCTAGGGCTCACCTAGCCTTATGCTAGGGCACCCCTAGGCTTAGGTTAAGGCACGGGCTCCCCTAGTCTTAGGCTAATGCTCCCCCAACCTTAGGCTAGGGCTCCCCTAGCCTTAGATTAGGGCACCCCAAGGCTTAGGCTAAGGCTAGGTCTCCCCTAGGCTTAGGCTAGGGCACCTTTAGGCTTAGGCTAAGGCTAGGGCTCACCTAGCCTTAGGCTAGGGTTCCCTAGCGTTAGACAAGGGCTCCCCTAGGCTTAGGCTAAGGCTAGGGCTCCCCTAGCCTTAGGCTAAGGTTCCCCTAGCCTTAGGCTAGGGCACCCCTAGGCTTAGGCTAAGGCTAGGGCTCCCCTTGCCTTAGGTTAGGGCTCCCCTGGCCCTAGGCTAGGGCACCCGTAGGCTTAGGCTAGGGCACCCCTAGGCTTAGGCTAAGGCTAGGGCTCCACTACCCTTAGGCTAGGGCACCCCAAGGCTTTGGCTAAGACTAGGGCTCCCTTAGCCTTCGGCAAGGGCACACCTAGGTTTAGGCTAAGGCTAGGGCTCCCCTAGCCTTAGGCTTGATCTCCCCTAGTCTTAGGCTAGGGCTCCCCTAGGCTTAGGCTAAGGCTAGGGCTCCCCTAGCCTTAGGCTAGTGCTCCCCTAGCCTTAGGCTAGGGCACCCCTAGCCTTAATCTAGGGCTCCCCTAGCCTTAGGCTAGGGCACTCCAAGGCTTAGGCTAGCGCTCCCCTAGCGTTAGGTAAGGGCACCCCTAGGCTTAGGCTAAGGCTAGGGCTCCCTGAGACTTAGGCTAGGGCTCCTCTAGCCTTAGGCCAGGGCACCCCTAGGCTTAGGCTAAGGCTAGGGCTCCCCTAGCCTTGGGCTAGGGCTCCCCTAGCCTTGGGCCAAGGCTCCCCTAGCCGTAGGCTAGGGCACCCCTAGGCTTAGGCTAAGGCTAGGGCTCCCTGAGACTTAGGCTAGGGCACCCCTAGCCTTAGGCTAGGGCACTCCTATGCTAAGGCTAAGGCTAGGGCTCCCCGAGCCTTAGGTTAGGGCTCCCCTAGCCTTAGGCTAGGGCACCCCTAGGCTTAGGCTAAGGCTAAGGCTCCCCGAGCCTTACTAGGGCTCCCCGAACCTTAGGCTATGGCTGCCCTAGCCTTAGGCTAGTGTACCCCTAACCTTAGGCTAGGGCACCCCTAGGCTTAGGCTAAGGCTACGGCTCCCCTAGCCTTAGGCTAGTGCTCCCCTAGCCTTAGGCGAGGGCACCCCTATGCTTAGGCTATGGCTAGGGCTCCCTGAGACTTAGGCTAGGGCTCCCCTAGCCTTAGGCTAGGGCACCCCTATGCTAAGGCTAAGGCTAAGGCTCCCCGAGCCTTAAGTTAGGGCTCTCCTAGCCTTAGGCTAGGGCACCCCTAGGCTTAGGCTAAGGCTAGGGCTCCCCTAGCCTTAGGCTAGGGCTCCCCAAGCCTTAGGCTAGGGCTTTTCTAGACTTAGGTTAGGGCACCCTTAGGTTTAGGCTAAAGCTAGCCATCCCCAAGCCTTAGGCTAGGGCACCCCTAGGCTTAGGCTAAGGCTAGGGCACCCCTAGGCTTATGCTAAGGCTAGGGCACCCCTAGCCTTAGGTTAGGGCTCCCCTAGCCTTAGGCTATGGAACCCCAAGGCTTAGGCTTAGGCTAGGGCACCTTTAGGCTTAGGCTAAGGATAGGGCTCACCTAGCCTTAGGCTAGGGTTCCCTAGCCTTAGACTAGGGCTCCCCTAGGCTTAGGCTAAGGCTAGGGCTCCCCTAGCCTTAGGCTAAGGTTCCCCTAGCCTTAGGCTAGGGCACCCCTAGGCTTAGGCTAAGGCTAGGGCTCCCCTTGCCTTAGGTTAGGGCTCCCCTGGCCCTAGGCTAGGGCACCCGTAGGCTTAGGCTAGGGCACCCCTAGGCTTAGGCTAAGGCTAGGGCTCCACTACCCTTAGGCTAGGGCACCCCAAGGCTTTGGCTAAGACTAGGGCTCCCTTAGCCTTCGGCAAGGGCACACCTAGGTTTAGGCTAAGGCTAGGGCTCCCCTAGCCTTAGGCTTGATCTCCCCTAGTCTTAGGCTAGGGCTCCCCTAGGCTTAGGCTAAGGCTAGGGCTCCCCTAGCCTTAGGCTAGTGCTCCCCTAGCCTTAGGCTAGGGCACCCCTAGCCTTAATCTAGGGCTCCTCTAGCCTTAGGCTAGGGCACTCCAAGGCTTAGGCTAGCGCTCCCCTAGCGTTAGGTAAGGGCACCCCTAGGCTTAGGCTAAGGCTAGGGCTCCCTGAGACTTAGGCTAGGGCTCCTCTAGCCTTAGGCCAGGGCACCCCTAGGCTTAGGCTAAGGCTAGGGCTCCCCTAGCCTTGGGCTAGGGCTCCCCTAGCCTTGGGCCAAGGCTCCCCTAGCCGTAGGCTAGGGCACCCCTAGGCTTAGGCTAAGGCTAGGGCTCCCTGAGACTTAGGCTAGGGCTCCCCTAGCCTTAGGCTAAGGCACCCCTATGCTAAGGCTAAGGCTAGGACTCCCCGAGCCTTAGGTTAGGGCTCCCCTAGCCTTAGGCTAGGGCACCCCTAGCCTTAGGCTAAGGATAGGGCTCCCCGAGCCTTACTAGGGATCCCCGAACCTTAGGCTATGGCTGCCCTAGCCTTAGGCTAGTGTACCCCTAACCTTAGGCTAGGGCACCCCTAGGCTTAGGCTAAGGCTACGGCTCCCCTAGCCTTAGGCTAGTGCTCCCCTAGCCTTAGGCGAGGGCACCCCTATGCTTAGGCTATGGCTAGGGCTCCCTGAGACTTAGGCTAGGGCTCCCCTAGCCTTAGGCTAGGGCACCCCTATGCTAAGGCTAAGGCTAAGGCTCCCCGAGCCTTAAGTTAGGGCTCTCCTAGCCTTAGGCTAGGGCACCCCTAGGCTTAGGCTAAGGCTAGGGCTCCCCTAGCCTTAGGCTAGGGCTCCCCAAGCCTTAGGCTAGGGCTTTTCTAGACTTAGGTTAGGGCACCCTTAAGTTTAGGCTAAAGCTAGCCATCCCCAAGCCTTAGGCTAGGGCACCCCTAGGCTTAGGCTAAGGCTAGGGCACCCCTAGGCTTATGCTAAGGCTAGGGCACCCCTAGCCTTAGGTTAGGGCTCCCCTAGCCTTAGGCTATGGAACCCCAAGGCTTAGGCTAAGGCTAGGGCTCCCCTACCCTTAAGCTAGGGCTCCCCTAGGCTTAGGCTAATGCTAGGGCACCCTGAGACTTAGACTAGGGCTCCCCTAGCCTTAGGCTAGGGCACCCCTAGGATTAGGCTAAGGCTAGGGCTCCCCTAGCCTTAGGCTAGTGCTCCCCTAGCCTTAGGCTAGGGCACCCCTAGGCTTAGGCTAAGGCTAAGGCTCCCCTAGCCTTAGGTTAGGGCTCCCCTAGCCTTAGACTAGGGCTACCCTAGCCTTGGGCTAGCGCTCCCCTAGCCTTAGGCTAGGGCACCCCTAGGCTTAGGCTAAGGCTAGGGCTCCCCTAGCCTTAGGCTAGGGCTCCCCTAGGCTTAGGCTAAGGCTAGGGCCTCTGAGCCTTAGGCTCTGGCTCCCCTAGCCTTACGTTAGGGCACCCGTAGGCTTAGGCCAAGGCTAGGGATCCTCTAGCCTTATGCTAGGGCACCTTTAAACTTAGGCTAAGTCCAGGGCTCCCGTAGCCTTAGGCAAGGGCACCCCTAGGCTTAGGCTAAGGCTAGGGCTCCCCTAGCCTTAGCCTAGGGCTCCCTTAGCCTTAGGCTAGGGCTCCCCTATGCTTAGGCTAAGGCTAGGGCTCCCTAGCCTTAGGTTAGGGCTCCCCTAGCCTTAGGTTAGGGCACCACTAGGCTTAGGCTAAGTCTAGGACTCCCCTAGCCTTAGTCTAGGGCACCCCTAGCCTTATGCTAGGGCTCCCCTAACCTTAGGCTAGGGCACAACTAGCCTTAGGCTAGGGCTCCCCTAGCCTTAGGCTAGGCTCCCCTAGCCTTAGGCTAGGGCTCCCCTAGCCTTAGGCTAGGGCTCCCCTAGCCTTAGGCTAGGCTCCCCTAGCCTTAGGCTAGGGCTCCCCTAGCTTTAGGCTAGGGCACCCCTAGGCTTAGGATAAGGTTAGGGCTCCCCTAGCTTTAGGTTAGGGCACCCCAAGGCTTTGGCTAAGACTAGGGCTCCCCTAGCCTTCGGCTAGGGCACAACTAGGTTTAGGCTAAGGCTACTGCTCCCCTAGCCTTAGGCTAGGGCTCCCCTAGTCTTAGGCTAGGGCTCCCCTAGGCTTAGGCTAAGGCTAGGGCTCCCCTAGCCTTAGGCTAGTGCTCCCCTAGCCTTAGGCTAGGGCACCCCTAGCTTTAATCTAGGGCTCCCCTAGCCTTAGGCTAGGGCACTCCAAGGCTTAGGCTAGCGCTCCCCTAGTGTTAGGTAAGGGCACCACTAGGCTTAGGCTAGGGGTCCCCGAGCCTTAGAATAGGGCTCCCCGAACCTTAGGCTATGGCTCCCCTAGCCTTAGGCTAGTGTTCCCCTAACCTTAGGCTAGGGCACCCCTAGGCTTAGGCTATGGCTAGGCCTCCCCTAGCCTTAGGCCAGTGCTCCCGTAGCCTTAGGCTAGGCACCCCTAGGCTTAGGCTAAGGCTAGGGCTCCCCTAGCCTTAGGCTAGGGCTCCCCTAGCCTTAGGTTAGGGCTCCCCTAGCCTTGGGTTAGGGCTCCCCTAGCCTTAGGCTAGGGCACCCCTGGGCTTAGGCTAAGGCTAGGTCTCCCCTAGCCTTAGGCTAGGGCTCCCCTAGCCTTAGGCTAGTGCTCCCCTAGCCTTAGGCTAGGGCACCCCTAGGCTTAGGCTAAGGCTAGGGCTCCTCTAGCCTTAAGCTTGGGCACCCCTAGGCTTAGGCTAAGGCTAGGGCTCCCCTAGCCTTAGGCTAGGGCTTTTCTAGCCTTAGTTTAGGGCACCCCTAGGCTTAGGCTAAGGCTAGGGCTCCCCTAGCCTTAGGCTAAGACTCCCCTAGCCTTAGGCTAGGGCTCCCCTAGCCTTAGGCTAGGGCACCCCTAGGCTTAGGATAAGGCTAGGGCTCCCCTAGCGTTAGGCAAGGCACCCCTAGGTTAGGCTAAGGCTAGGGCTCCCTGAGACGTAGGCTAGGGTTCCCCTAGCCTTAGGCGAGGGCACCCCTATGCTTAGGCTATGGCTAGGGCTCCCTGAGACTTAGGCTAGGGCTCCCCTAGCCTTAGGCTAGGGCACCCCTAGACTAAGGCTAAGGCTAGGGCTCCCCTAGCCTTAGGCTAGTGCTCCCCTAGCCTTAGGCTAGGGTACCCCTAGGCTTAGGCTAGGGCACCCCTAGGCTTAGGCTAAGGCTAGGGTTCCCCTAGCCTTAGGCTATGGATCCCCTAGCCTTAGCTAGAGCTACCCTAGCCTTGGGCTAGGGCTCCCCTAGCCTTAGGCTAGCGCAACCCTAGGCTTAAGCTAAGGCTAGGGTTCCCCTAGCCTTAGGCTAGGGCTCCCCTAGCCTTAGGCTAGGGCTCACCAAGCCTTAGGCTAGGGCTCACCTAGCCTTATGCTAGGGCACCCCAAGGCTTAGGTTAAGGCACGGGCTCCCCTAGTCTTAGGCTAATGCTCCCCCAACCTTAGGCTAGGGCTCCCCTAGCCTTAGATTAGGGCACCCCAAGGCTTAGGCTAAGGCTAGGTCTCCCCTAGGCTTAGGCTAGGGCACCTTTAGGCTTAGGCTAAGGCTAGGGCTCACCTAGCCTTAGGCTAGGGTTCCCTAGCCTTAGACTAGGGCTCCCCTAGGCTTAGGCTAAGGCTAGGGCTCCCCTAGCCTTAGGCTAAGGTTCCCCTAGCCTAAGGCTAGGGCACCCCTTGGCTTAGGCTAAGGCTAGGGCTCCCCTTGCCTTAGGTTAGGGCTCCCCTGGCCCTAGGCTAGGGCACCCGTAGGCTTAGGCTAGGGCACCCCTAGGCTTAGGCTAAGGCTAGGGCTCCACTACCCTTAGGCTAGGGCACCCCAAGGCTTTGGCTAAGACTAGGGCTCCCTTAGCCTTCGGCAAGGGCACACCTAGGTTTAGGCTAAGGCTAGGGCTCTCCTAGCCTTAGGCTTGATCTCCCCTAGTCTTAGGCTAGGGCTCCCCTAGGCTTAGGCTAAGGCTAGGGCTCCCCTAGCCTTAGGCTAGTGCTCCCCTAGCCTTAGGCTAGGGCACCCCTAGCCTTAATCTAGGGCTCCCCTAGCCTTAGGCTAGGGCACTCCAAGGCTTAGGCTAGCGCTCCCCTAGCGTTAGGTAAGAGCACCCCTAGGCTTAGGCTAAGGCTAGGGCTCCCTGAGACTTAGGCTAGGGCTCCTCTAGCCTTAGGCCAGGGCACCCCTAGGCTTAGGCTAAGGCTAGGGCTCCCCTAGCCTTGGGTTAGGGCTCCCCTAGCCTTGGGCCAAGGCTCCCCTAGCCGTAGGCTAGGGCACCCCTAGGCTTAGGCTAAGGCTAGGGCTCCCCTAGCCTTAGGCAAGTCTCCCCTAGCCTTAGACTAGAGCTCCCCTAGCCTTGGGCTAGGGCTCCCCTAGTCAGAGGTTAGGGCACCCCTAGTCTTAGGCTAAGGCTAGGGCTACCCTAGCCTTAGGCTAGGGCACCCCTATGCTAAGGCTAAGGCTAAGGCTCCCCGAGCCTTAGGTTAGGGCTCCCCAAGCCTTAGGCTAGGGCACCCCTAGGCTTAGGCTAAGGCTAGGGCACCCCTAGGCTTATGCTAAGGCTAGGGCTCCCTAGCCTTAGGTCATGGCTCCCCTACCCTTAGGCTAGGGCCCACCTAGGCTTAGGCTAAGGGTAGGGCTCCCCTAGCCTTAGGCTAGGGCTCCCCTAGCCTTAGGCAAGGGCACCCCTAGGCTTAGGCTAAGGCTAGGGCTCCCATAGCCTTAGGCTAGGGCTCCCCTAGCTTAGGTTAGGGCATTTTTAGGCTTAGGCTAAGGCTAGGGCTCCCGTAGCGTGAGTTTCGGGCCCCCCTAGGCTTAGGCTAAGGCTAGTGGTCCCCTAGCCTTAGGTTGGAGCTCCCGTAGCCTTAGGCTAGGGCTTTTCTAGCCTTAGGTTAGGGAACACCTTTACTTTGCCTAAGGCTAGCGCTCCCCTAGCCATAGGCTAGGGCACTTTTAGGCTTAGGCTAAGGCTAGGGCTCCCCTAGCCTTAGACCAGGGCACCCCTAGGCTTAGGCCAGGGCTCCCCTAGCCTTAGGCTAGGGCACCCCTACTCTTAGGCTAGGGCACCCCTAGGCTTAGGTTAGGGCTCCCCTAGCCTTAGCCTAGGGCACCCCTAGGCTTAGGCGAAGGCTAGGGATCCCCTAGCCTTAGAGTAGGGCTCCCCTAGCCTTAGGCTAGGGCACGACTAGGCTTAGGCTAAGGCTAGGGCTCCCCTAGCCTTAGGCTGGGGCTCCCCTAGGCTTAGGCTAAGGCTAGGGCCCCTGAGCCTTAGGCTCTGGCTCCCCTAGCCTTACTTTAGGACACCCGTAGGCTTAGGCCAAGGCTAGGGATCCCCTAGCCTGATGCTTGGGCACCTTTAGGCTTAGGCTAAGGCTAGGGGTCCCCTAGCCTTAGGCTAGGGCACCCCTAGGCTTAGGCTAAGTCTAGGGCTCCCCTAGCCTTAGGCTAGGGCACCCCTAAGCTTAGGCTAAGGCTAGGGCTCCCCTAGCCTTAGGCTAGGGCTCCCCTAGCCTTAGGTTAAGGCTCCCCTCGCCTTAGGCTAGGGCTCCCCTAGCCTTAGGCTAGGGCTCCCCTAGGCTTAGGCTAGGGCTCCCCTAGCCTTAGGCTAAGGCTAGGGCTCCCTAGCCTTAGGTTAGGGATCCCCTAGCCTTAGGCTAGGGCACCCCTAGATTTACGCTAAGGCTAGAGCTCCCCTAGCTTTAGGCTAGGGCACTTTTAGGCTTAGGCTAAGGCTAGGGCTCCCCTAGCCTTAGGCTAGGGCACCCCTAGGCTTAGGCTAAGGCTAGGGCTCCCCTAGCCTTAGGTTAGGGCTCCCCTAGCCTTAGGCTAGGGCTCCCCTAGCCTTAGGCCAGGGCACCAGTAGGCTTAGGCTAAGTCTAGGGCTCCCCTAGCCTTCGCCTAGGGCTCCCCTAATCTTAGGCTAGGGCTCCGCTAGGCTTAGGCTAAGGCTAAGGCTCCCCTAGCCTTAGGCTAGCGCTCCCCTTGCGTTAGGTAAGGGCACCCCTAGGTTTAGGCTAGGGCTCCCCGAGCCTTAGGCTTAGGCTCCCCTAGCCTTAGGCTAGGGCACCCCTAGGCTTAGGCTAAGGCTAGGGCTCCCCTAGCCTTGGGCTAGGGCTCCCCTAGCCTTAGGCTAGTGCTCCCTTAGCCTTAGGCGAGGGCACCCCTATGCTTAGGCTAAGGCTAGTGCTCCCTGAGACTTAGGCTAGGGCTCCCCTACCCTTAGGCTAGGGCACCCCTATGCTAAGGCTAAGGCTAGGGCTCCCCGAGCCTTAGGTTAGGGCTCCCCTAGCCTTAGGCTAGGGCACCCCTAGGCTTAGGCTAAGGCTAGGGCTCCCCGAGCCTTACTAGGGCTCCCCGAACCTTAGGCTATGGCTGCCCTAGCCTTTGGCTAGTGTACCCCTAACCTTAGGCTAGGGCACCCCTAGGCTTAGGCTAAGGCTAGGGCTCCCCTAGCCTTAGGCTAGTGCTCCCCTAGCCTTAGGCGAGGGCACCCCTATGCTTAGGCTATGGCTAGGGCTCCCTGAGACTTAGGCTAGGGCTCCCCTAGCCTTAGGCTAGGGCACCCCTATGCTAAGGCTAAGGCTAAGGCTCCCCGAGCCTTAGGTTAGGGCTCCCCTAGCCTTAGGCTAGGGCACCCCTAGGCTTAGGCTAAGGCTAGGGCTCCCCTAGCCTTAGGCTAGGGCTCCCCAAGCCTTAGGCTAGGGCTTTTCTAGACTTAGGTTAGGGCACCCTTAGGTTTAGGCTAAAGCTAGCCATCCCCAAGCCTTAGGCTAGGGCACCCCTAGGCTTAGGCTAAGGCTAGGGCACCCCTAGGCTTATGCTAAGGCTAGGGCACCCCTAGCCTTAGGTTAGGGCTCCCCTAGCCTTAGGCTATGGAACCCCAAGGCTTAGGCTAAGGCTAGGGCTCCCCTACCCTTAGGCTAGGGCTGCCCTAGGCTTAGGCTAATGCTAGGGCTCCCTGAGACTTAGGCTAGGGCTCCCCTAGCCTTAGGCTAGGGCACCCCTAGGATTAGGCTAAGGCTAGGGCTCCCCTAGCCTTAGGCTAGTGCTCCCCTAGCCTTAGGCTAGGGCACCCCTAGGCTTAGGCTAAGGCTAAGGCTCCACTAGCCTTAGGTTAGGGCTCCCCTTGCCTTAGGCTAGGGCTACCCTAGCCTTGGGCTAGCGCTCCCCTAGCCTTAGGCTAGGGCACCCCTAGGCTTAGGCTAAGGCTAGGGCTCCCCTAGCCTTAGGCTAGGGCTCCCCTAGGCTTAGGCTAAGGCTAGGGCCTCTGAGCCTTAGGCTCTGGTTCCCCTAGCCTTACGTTAGGGCACCCGTAGGCTTAGGCCAAGGCTAGGGATCCTCTAGCCTTATGCTAGGGCACCTTTAAGCTTAGACTAAGTCCAGGGCTCCCGTAGCCTTAGGCAAGGGCACCCCTAGGCTTAGGCTAAGGCTAGGGCTCCCCTAGCCTTAGGCTAGGGCTCCCTTAGCCTTAGGCTAGGGCTCCCCTAGGCTTAGGCTAAGGCTAGGGCTCCCTAGCCTTAGGTTAGGGCTCCCCTAGCCTTAGGTTAGGGCACCACTAGGCTTAGGCTAAGTCTAGGGCACCCCTAGGCTTAGGCTAGGGGTCCCCGAGCTTTAGAATAGGGCTCCCCGAACCTTAGGCTATGGCTCCCCTAGCCTTAGGCTAGTGTTCCCCTAACCTTAGGCTAGGGCACCCCTAGGCTTAGGCTATGGCTAGGCCTCCCCTAGCCTTAGGCCAGTGCTCCCCTAGCCTTAGGCTAGGCACCCCTAGGCTTAGGCTAAGGCTAGGGCTCCCCTAGCCTTAGGCTAGGGCTCCCCTAGCCTTGGGTTAGGGCTCCCCAAGCCTTAGTCTAGGGCACCCCTGGGCTTAGGCTAAGGCTAGGTCTCCCCTAGCCTTAGGCTAGGTCTCCCCTAGCCTTAGGCTAGTGCTCCCCTAGCCTTAGGCTAGGGCACCCCTAGGCTTAGGCTAAGGCTAGGGCTCCTCTAGCCTTAAGCTAGGGCACCCCTAGGCTTAGGCTAAGGCTAGGGCTCCCCTAGCCTTAGGCTAGGGCTCCCCTAGCCTTAGGCTAGGGCTCCCCTAGCCTTAGGCTAGGGCTTTTCTAGCCTTAGGTTAGGGCACCCCTAGGCTTAGGCTAAGGCTAGGGCTCCCCTAGCCTTAGGCTAGGGCTTCCCTAGCCTAAGGCTAGGGCACCCCTAGGCTTAGGATAAGGCTAGGGCTCCCCTAGCGTTAGGCAGGGCTCCCCTAGGTTAGGCTAAGGCTAGGGCTCCCTGAGACTTAGGCTAGGGTTCCCCTAGCCTTAGGCTAGGGCACCCCTAGGATTAGGCTAAGGCTAGGGCTCCCCTAGCCTTAGTCTAGTGCTCCCCTAGCCTTAGGCTAGGGTACCCCTAGGCTTAGGCTAGGGCGCCCCTAAGCTTAGGCTAAGGCTAGGGTTCCCCTAGCCTTAGGCTATGGCTCCCCTAGCCTTAGCTAGAGCTACCCTAGCCTTGGGCTAGGGCTCCCCTAGCCTTAGGCTAGCGCACCCCTAGGCTTAGGCTAAGGCTAGGGTTCCCCTAGCCTTAGGCTAGGGCTCCCCTAGCCTTAGGCTAGGGCTCACCAAGCCTTAGGCTAGGGCTCACCTAGCCTTATGCTAGGGCACCCCTAGGCTTAGGTTAGGGCACGGGCTCCCCTAGTCTTAGGCTAATGCTCCCCCAACCTTAGGCTAGGTCTCCCCTAGCCTTAGATTAGGGCACCCCAAGGCTTAGGCTAAGGCTAGGTCTCCCCTAGGCTTAGGCTAGGGCACCTTTAGGCTTAGGCTAAGGCTAGGGCTCACCTAGCCTTAGGCTAGGGCTCACCTAGCCTTAGGCTAGGGCTCCCCTAGCCTTAGATTAAGGCTCCCCTAGGCTTAGGCTAAGGCTAGGGCTCCCCTAGCCTTAGGCTAAGGTTCCCCTAGCCTTAGGCTAGGGCACCCCTAGGCTTAGGTTAGGGCTCCCCTAGCCTTAGGCGAGGGCACCCCTAGGCTTAGGCTAAGGTTAGGGCTCCCTGAGCCTTACAAGGGCTCCGCGAAGCTTAGGCTATGGCTGCCCTAGCCTTAGGCTAGTGTACCCCTAACCTTAGGGTAGGGCACCCCTAGGCTTAGACTAAGGCTAGGGCTCCCCTAGCCTTAGGCTAGTGCTCCCCTAGGCTTAGGCTAAGGCTAGGGCTCCCCTATCCTTAGGCTGGGCTCCCCTATCCTTAGGCTAGGGCTTTTCTAGACTTAGGTTAGGGGACCCCT
Organism: Tenrec ecaudatus; assembly: GCF_050624435.1. NCBI lineage: Eukaryota > Metazoa > Chordata > Mammalia > Afrosoricida > Tenrecidae > Tenrec > Tenrec ecaudatus. The sequence goes on from NW_027457690.1 coordinate 339,217, forward strand.
TGGTTTAGGCTAAAGCTAGCGATCCCCAAGCCTTAGGCTAGGGCACCCCTAGGCTTAGGCTAAGGCTAGGGCACCCCTAGCCTTAGGTTAGGGCTCCCCTAGCCTTAGGCTATGGAACCCCAAGGCTTAGGCTAAGGCTAGTGCTCCCCTACCCTTAGGCTAGGGCTCCCCTAGGCTTAGGCTAAGGCTAGGGCTTCCCTAGCCTTAGGCTATGGCACCCGTAGGCTTAGGCTAAGGCTATGGGTCCACTAGCCTTAGGTTAGGGCTCCCCTAGCCTTAGGCTAGGGCTACCCTAGCCTTGGGCTAGCGCTCCCCTAGCCTTAGGCTAGGGCACCCCTAGGCTTAGGCTAAGGCTAGGGCCCCCCTAGCCTTAGGCTAGGGCTCCCCTAGGTTTAGGCTAAGGCTAGGGCCTCTGAGCCTTAGGCTCTGGCTCCCCTAGCCTTACGTTAGGGCACCCGTAGGCTTAAGCCAAGGCTAGGGATCCTCTAGCCTTATGCTAGGGCACCTTTAAGCTTAGGCTAAGTCTAGGGCTCCCCTAGCCTTAGGCTAGGGCACCCCTATGCTAAGGCTAAGGCTAAGGCTCCCCGAGCCTTAGGTTAGGGCTCCCCAAGCCTTAGGCTAGGGCACCCCTAGGCTTAGGCTAAGGCTAGGGCACCCCTAGGCTTATGCTAAGGCTAGGGCTCCCTAGCCTTAGGTCATGGCTCCCGTACCCTTAGGCTAGGGCCCACCTAGGCTTAGGCTAAGGGTAGGGCTCCCCTAGCCTTAGGCTAGGGCTCCCCTAGTCTTAGGCAAGGGCACCCCTAGGCTTAGGCTAAGGCTAGGGCTCCCATAGCCTTAGGCTAGGGCTCCCCTAGCCTTAGGTTAGGGCATTTTTAGGCTTAGGCTAAGGCTAGGGCTCCCGTAGCCTGAGTTTCGGGCCCCCCTAGGCTTAGGCTAAGGCTAGTGGTCCCCTAGCCTTAGGTTGGAGCTCCCGTAGCCTTAGGCTAGGGCTTTTCTAGCCTTAGGTTAGGGAACACCTTTACTTTGCCTAAGGCTAGCGCTCCCCTAGCCATAGGCTAGGGCACTTTTAGGCTTAGGCTAAGGCTAGGGCTCCCCTAGCCTTAGACCAGGGCACCCCTAGGCTTAGGCCAGGGCTCCCCTAGCCTTAGGCTAGGGCACCCCTACTCTTAGGCTAGGGCACCCCTAGGCTTAGGTTAGGGCTCCCCTAGCCTTAGCCTAGGGCACCCCTAGGCGTAGGCTAAGGCTAGGGATCCCCTAGCCTTAGAGTAGGGCTCCCCTAGCCTTAGGCTAGGGCACGACTAGGCTTAGGCTAAGGCTAGGGCTCCCCTAGCCTTAGGCTGGGGCTCTCCTAGGCTTAGGCTAAGGCTAGGGCCCCTGAGCCTTAGGCTCTGGCTCCCCTAGCCTTACTTTAGGACACCCGTAGGCTTAGGCCAAGGCTAGGGATCCCCTAGCCTGATGCTTGGGCACCTTTAGGCTTAGGCTAAGGCTAGGGGTCCCCTAGCCTTAGGCTAGGGCACCCCTAGGCTTAGGCTAAGTCTAGGGCTCCCCTAGCCTTAGGCTAGGGCACCCCTAAGCTTAGGCTAAGGCTAGGGCTCCCCTAGCCTTAGGCTAGGGCTCCCCTAGCCTTAGGTTAAGGCTCCCCTCGCCTTAGGCTAGGGCTCCCCTAGCCTTAGGCTAGGGCTCCCCTAGGCTTAGGCTAGGGCTCCCCTAGCCTTAGGCTAAGGCTAGAGCTCCCCTAGCCTTAGGCTAGGGCTCCCCTAGCCTTAGGCTAGGGCACCCCTAGATTTACGCTAAGGCTAGAGCTCCCCTAGCCTTAGGCTAGGGCACTTTTAGGCTTAGGCTAAGGCTAGGGCTCCCCTAGCCTTAGGCTAGGGCACCCCTAGGCTTAGGCTAAGGCTAGGGCTCCCCTAGCCTTAGGTTAGGGCTCCCCTAGCCTTAGGCTAGGGCTCCCCTAGCCTTAGGCCAGGGCACCAGTAGGCTTAGGCTAAGTCTAGGGCTCCCCTAGCCTTCGCCTAGGGCTCCCCTAATCTTAGGCTAGGGCTTCGCTAGGCTTAGGCTAAGGCTAAGGCTCCCCTAGCCTTAGGCTAGCGCTCCCCTTGCGTTAGGTAAGGGCACCCCTAGGTTTAGGCTAGGGCTCCCCGAGCCTTAGGCTTAGGCTCCCCTAGCCTTAGGCTAGGGCACCCCTAGGCTTAGGCTAAGGCTAGGGCTCCCCTAGCCTTGGGCTAGGGCTCCCCTAGCCTTAGGCTAGTGCTCCCTTAGCCTTAGGCGAGGGCACCCCTATGCTTAGGCTAAGGCTAGTGCTCCCTGAGACTTAGGCTAGGGCTCCCCTACCCTTAGGCTAGGGCACCCCTATGCTAAGGCTAAGGCTAGGGCTCCCAGAGCCTTAGGTTAGGGCTCCCCTAGCCTTAGGCTAGGGCACCCCTAGGCTTAGGCTAAGGCTAGGGCTCCCCGAGCCTTACTAGGGCTCCCCGAACCTTAGGCTATGGCTGCCCTAGCCTTTGGCTAGTGTACCCCTAACCTTAGGCTAGGGCACCCCTAGGCTTAGGCTAAGGCTAGGGCTCCCCTAGCCTTAGGCTAGTGCTCCCCTAGCCTTAGGCGAGGGCACCCCTATGCTTAGGCTATGGCTAGGGCTCCCTGAGACTTAGGCTAGGGCTCCCCTAGGGTTAGGCTAGGGCACCCCTATGCTAAGGCTAAGGCTAAGGCTCCCCGAGCCTTAGGTTAGGGCTCCCCTAGCCTTAGGCTAGGGCACCCCTAGGCTTAGGCTAAGGCTAGGGCTCCCCTAGCCTTAGGCTAGGGCTCCCCAAGCCTTAGGCTAGGGCTTTTCTAGACTTAGGTTAGGGCACCCTTAGGTTTAGGCTAAAGCTAGCCATCCCCAAGCCTTAGGCTAGGGCACCCCTAGGCTTAGGCTAAGGCTAGGGCACCCCTAGGCTTATGCTAAGGCAAGGGCACCCCTAGCCTTAGGTTAGGGCTCCCCTAGCCTTAGGCTATGGAACCCCAAGGCTTAGGCTAAGGCTAGGGCTCCCCTACCCTTAGGCTAGGGCTGCCCTAGGCTTAGGCTAATGCTAGGGCTCCCTGAGACTTAGGCTAGGGCTCCCCTAGCCTTAGGCTAGGGCACCCCTAGGATTAGGCTAAGGCTAGGGCTCCCCTAGCCTTAGGCTAGTGCTCCCCTATCCTTAGGCTAGGGCACCCCTAGGCTTAGGCTAAGGCTAAGGCTCCCCTAGCCTTAGGTTAGGGCTCCCCTTGCCTTAGGCTAGGGCTACCCTAGCCTTGGGCTAGCGCTCCCCTAGCCTTAGGCTAGGGCACCCCTAGGCTTAGGCTAAGGCTAGGGCTCCCCTAGCCTTAGGCTAGGGCTCCCCTAGGCTTAGGCTAGGGCTCCCCTAGGCTTAGGCTAAGGCTAGGGCCTCTGAGCCTTAGGCTCTGGTTCCCCTAGCCTTACGTTAGGGCACCCGTAGGCTTAGGCCAAGGCTAGGGATCCTCTAGCCTTATGCTAGGGCACCTTTAAGCTTAGACTAAGTCCAGGGCTCCCGTAGCCTTAGGCAAGGGCACCCCTAGGCTTAGGCTAAGGCTAGGGCTCCCCTAGCCTTAGGCTAGGGCTCCCTTAGCCTTAGGCTAGGGCTCCCCTAGGCTTAGGCTAAGGCTAGGGCTCCCTAGCCTTAGGTTAGGGCTCCCCTAGCCTTAGTTTAGGGCACCACTAGGCTTAGGCTAAGTCTAGGGCACCCCTAGGCTTAGGCTAGGGGTCCCTGAGCTTTAGAATAGGGCTCCCCGAACCTTAGGCTATGGCTCCCCTAGCCTTAGGCTAGTGTTCCCCTAACCTTAGGCTAGGGCACCCCTAGGCTTAGGCTATGGCTAGGCCTCCCCTAGCCTTAGGCCAGTGCTCCCCTAGCCTTAGGCTAGGCACCCCTAGGCTTAGGCTAAGGCTAGGGCTCCCCTAGCCTTAGGCTAGGGCTCCCCTAGCCTTGGGTTAGGGCTCCCCAAGCCTTAGGCTAGGGCACCCCTGGGCTTAGGCTAAGGCTAGGTCTCCCCTAGCCTTAGGCTAGGTCTCCCCTAGCCTTAGGCTAGTGCTCCCCTAGCCTTAGGCTAGGGCACCCCTAGGCTTAGGCTAAGGCTAGGGCTCCTCTAGCCTTAAGCTAGGGCACCCCTAGGCTTAGGCTAAGGCTAGGGCTCCCCTAGCCTTAGGCTAGGGCTCCCCTAGCCTTAGGCTAGGGCTCCCCTAGCCTTAGGCTAGGGCTTTTCTAGCCTTAGGTTAGGGCACCCCTAGGCTTAGGCTAAGGCTAGGGCTCCCCTAGCCTTAGGCTAGGGCTTCCCTAGCCTTAGGCTAGGGCACCCCTAGGCTTAGGATAAGGCTAGGGCTCCCCTAGCGTTAGGCAGGGCTCCCCTAGGTTAGGCTAAGGCTAGGGCTCCCTGAGACTTAGGCTAGGGTTCCCCTAGCCTTAGGCTAGGGCACCCCTAGGCTTAGGCTAAGGCTAGGGCTCCCCTAGCCTTAGTCTAGTGCTCCCCTAGCCTTAGGCGAGGGCACCCCTAGGCTTAGGCTAAGGTTAGGGCTCCCTGAGCCTTACAAGGGCGCCGCGAAGCTTAGGCTATGGCTTCCCTAGCCTTAGGGTAGTGTACCCCTAACCTTAGGGTAGGGCACCCCTAGGCTTAGACTAAGGCTAGGGCTCCCCTAGCCTTAGGCTAGTGCTCCCCTAGGCTTAGGCTAAGGCTAGGGCTCCCCTAGCCTTAGGCTAGGGCTCCCCTAGCCTTAGGCTAGGGCTTTTCTAGACTTAGGTTAGGGGACCCCTTGGTTTAGGCTAAAGCTAGCGATCCCCAAGCCTTAGGCTAGGGCACCCCTAGGCTTAGGCTAAGGCTAGGGCACCCCTAGCCTTAGGTTAGGGCTCCCCTAGCCTTAGGCTATGGAACCCCAAGGCTTAGGCTAAGGCTAATGCTCCCCTACCCTTAGGCTAGGGCTCCCCTAGGCTTAGGCTAAGGCTTGGGCTCCCCTAGCCTTAGGCTATGGCACCCGTAGGCTTAGGCTAAGGCTATGGGTCCACTAGCCTTAGGTTAGGGCTCCCCTAGCCTTAGGCTAGGGCTACCCTAGCCTTGGGCTAGCGCTCCCCTAGCCTTAGGCTAGGGCACCCCTAGGCTTAGGCTAAGGCTAGGGCCCCCCTAGCCTTAGGCTAGGGCTCCCCTAGGTTTAGGCTAAGGCTAGGGCCTCTGAGCCTTAGGCTCTGGCTCCCCTAGCCTTACGTTAGGGCACCCGTAGGCTTAAGCCAAGGCTAGGGATCCTCTAGCCTTATGCTAGGGCACCTTTAAGCTTAGGCTAAGTCTAGGGCTCCCCTAGCCTTAGGCAAGGGCACCCTAGGCTTAGGCTAAGGCTAGGGCTCCCCTAACCTTAGGCTAGAGCTCCCCTAGCCTTAGGCTAGGGCTCCCCTAGGCTTAGGGTAAGGCTAGGGCTCCCTAGCCTTAGGTTAGGGCTCCCCTAGCCTTAGGTTAGGGCACCCCTAGGCTTAGGCTATGGCTAGGCCTCTCCTAGCCTTGGGCTAGGGCTCCCCTAGCCTTAGGCTAGGGCACCCCTAGGCTTAGGCTAAGGCTAGGGCTCCCCTAGCCTTAGGCTAGGGCTCCCCTAGCCTTAGGCTAGGGCTTTTCTAGACTTAGGTTAGGGCACCCCTAGGTTTAGGCTAAAGCTAGCGATCCCCAAGCCTTAGGAGAGGGCACCCCTAGGCTTAGGCTAAGGCTAGGGCACCCCTAGCCTTAGGTTAGGGCTCCCCTAGCCTTAGGCTATTGAACCCCAGGGCTTAGGCTAACGCTAGGGCTCCCCTACACTTTGGCTAGGGCTCCCCTAGGCTTAGGCTAAGGCTAGGGTTCCCTGAGACTTAGGCTAGGGCTCCCCTAGCCTTAGGCTAGGGCACCCCTAGGCTTAGGCTAAGGCACCCCTAGGCTTAGGCTAAGGCTAGGGCGCCCCTAGCCTTAGGCTAGGGCACCCCTAGGCTTAGGCTAAGGCTAAGGCTCCCCTAGCCTTAGATTAGGGCTCCCCTAGCCTTATGCTAGGGCACACCTAGCCTTAGGCTAGGGCTCCCCTAGCCTTAGGCTAGGGCTCCCCTAGCCTTAGGCTAGCGCACCCCTAGGCTTAGGCTAAGGCTAGGGCTCCCCTAGCCTTAGGCTAGGGCACTCCAAAGCTTAGGCTAGCGCTCCCCTAGTGTTAGGTAAGGGCACCCCTAGGCTTAGGCTAGGGCTCCCCGAGCCTTAGGCTAGGGCTCCCCGAACCTTAGGCTATGGCTCCCCTAGCCTTAGGCTAGTGTTCCCCTAACCTTAGGCTAGGGCACCCCTAGGCTTAGGCTATGGCTAGGCCTCCCCTAGCCTTAGGCTATTTCTCCCCTAGCCTTAGGCTAGGCACCCCTAGGCTTAGGCTAAGGCTAGGGCTCACCTAGCCTTAGGCTAGGGCTCCCCTAGCCTTGGGCTAGGGCACCCCTAGCTTTAGGCTAGGGCACCCCTAGGCTTAGGCTAAGGCTAGGGCTCCCCTAGCCTTAGGCTAGGGCTTTTCTAGAATTAGGTTAGGGCATCCCTAGGTTTAGGCTACAGATAGCGATCCCCAAGCCTTAGGCTAGGGCACCCCTAGGCTTAGGCTAAGGCTAGGACACCCCTAGCCTTAGGTTAGGGCTCCCCTAGCCTTAGGCTACGGAACCCCAAGGCTTAGGCTAAGGCTAGGGCTCCCCTACCCTTAGGCTAGGGCTCCACTAGGCTTAGGCTAAGGCTAGGGCTCCCCTAACCTTAGGCTAGGGCACCCCTAGCCTTAGGCTAAGGCTAAGGCTCCCCTAGCCTTAGGTTAGGGCTCCCCTAGCCTTAGCTAGGGCTACCCTAGCCTTGGGCTAGCGCTCCCCTAGCCTTACGCTAGGGCACCCCTAGGCTTAGCCTAAGGCTAGGGCCTCAGAGCCTTAGGCTCTGGCTCCCCTAGCCTTACGTTAGGGCACCCTAGGCTTAGGCCAAGGCTAGGGATCCTCTAGCCTTATGCTAGGGCACCTTTAAGCTTAGGCTAAGTCTAGGGCTCCCCTAGCCTTAGGCAAGGGCATCCCTAGGCTTAGGCTAAGGCTAGGGCTCCCCTAGCCTTAGGCTAGGGCTCTGCTAGCCTAAGGTTAGGGCTCCCCTAGGCTTAGGGTAAGGCTAGGGATCCCTAGCCTTAGGTTAGGGCTCCCCTAGCCTTAGGTTAGGGCACCCCTAGGCTTAGGCTAAGGCTAGGGCTCCCCTAGCCTTAGGGTAGGGCTCCCCTAGCCTTAGGTTAGGGCACCCCTAGGCTTAGGCTAAGGCTAGCGCTCCCCTAGCCTTAGGCTAGGGCACTTTAAGGCTTAGGCTAAGGCTAGGGCTCCCCTAGCCTTAGGCTAGGGCACCCCTAGCCTTAGGCTAGGGCACCCATAGGCTTAGGCTAAGTCTAGGACTCCCCTAGACTTAGGCTAGGGCACCCCTAGCCTTATGCTAGGGCTCCCCTAACCTTAGGCTAGGGCACACCTAGCCTTAGGCTAGGGCTCCCCTAGCCTTAGGCTAGGGCTCCCCTAGCCTTAGGCTAGGGCTGCCCTAGCCTTAGGCTAGCGCACCCCTAGGCTTAGGATAAGGCTAGGGCTCCCCTAGCCTTAGGCTAGTGCTCCCCTAGCCTTAGGCTAGGGCACCCCTAGCCTTAATCTAGGGCTCCCCTAGCCTTAGGCTAGGGCACTCCAAGGCTCAGGCTAGCGCTCCCCTAGTGTTAGGTAAGGGCACATCTAGGCTTAGGCTAGGGCTCCCCGAGCCTTAGGCTAGGGCTCCCCGAACCTTAGGTTATGACTCCCCTAGCCTTAGGCTAGTGTTCCCCTAACCTTAGGCTAGGGCACCCCTAGGCTTAGGCTATGGCTAGGCCTCCCCTAGCCTTAGGCTAGTGCTCCCCTAGCCTTAGGCTAGGCACCGCTAGGCTTAGGCTATGGCTAGGGCTCCCCTAGCCTTAGGCTAGGGCTCCCCTAGCCTTGGGCTAGGGCTCCCCTAGCCTTAGGCTAGGGCACCCCTGGGTTTAGGCTAAGGCTAGGTCTCCCCTAGCCTTAGGATAGGGCTACCCTACCCTTAGGCAAGTGCTCCCCTAGCCTTAGGCTAGGGCACCCCTAGGCTTAGGCTAAGGCTAGGGCTCCTCTAGCCTTAGGCTAGGGCACCCCAAGGCTTAGGCAAAGGCTAGGTCTCCCCTAGCCTTAGGCTAAGGCTCACCTAGCCTTAGGCTAGGGCTCCCCTAGCCTTAGGCTAGGGCACCCCTAGGCTTAGGCTAAGGCTAGGGCTCCCCTAGCTTTAGGCTAGGGCTCCCCTAGCCTTAGGCTAGGGATTTTCTAGCCTTAGGTTAGGGCACCCCTAGGCTTAGGCTAAGGCTAGGGCTCCCCTAGCCTTAGGCTAAGGCTCCTCTAGCCTTAGGCTAGGGCTCCAGAGCCTTAGCCTAGGGCACCCCTAGGCTTAGGCTAAGGCTAGGGCACCCCTAACCTTCGGTTAGGGCTCCCCTATCCTTAGGCTATGGCACCCCTAGGCTTAGGTTAAGGCTAGGGCTCCCCTAGCCTTAGGCTAGGGATCCCCTAGGATAGGCTAAGGCTAGGGCTCCCTGAGACTTAGGCTAGGGCTCCCCTAGCCTTAGGGTAGGGCACCCCTATGCTTAGGCTAAGGCTAGGGCTCCCCTAGCCTTAGGCTAGTGCTCCCCTAGCCTTAGGCTAGGGCACCCCTAGGCTTAGGCTAAGGTTAGGGTTCCCCTAGCCTTAGGCTATGGATCCCCTAGCCTTAGGCTAGAGCTACCCTAGCCTTGGGCTAGGGCTCCCCTAGCCTTAGGCTAGGGCACCCCTAGGCTTAGGCTAAGGCTAGGGCTGCCCTAGCCTTAGGCTAGGGCTCCCCTAGCCTTAGGCTAGGGCTCCCCTAGCCTTATGCTAGGGCACCCCTAGGCTTAGGTTAAGGCAAGGGCTTCCCTAGTCTTAGGCTAATGTTCCCCTAACCATAGGCTAGGGCTCCCTTAGCCTTAGGTTAGGGCACCCCAAGTCTTAGGCTAAGGCTAGTGCTCCCCTAGCCTTAGGCTAGGGCACCCCTAGGATTAGGCTAGGGCACCAGTAGGCTTAGGCAAAGTCACCCCTAGGCTTAGGCTAGGGAACCCCTAGGCTTAGGCTAGGGAACCCCTAGGCTTAGGCTAGGGCACCCCTAGGCTCAAGCTAGGGCACCCTTGGCTTAGACTAGGGCACCCCTAGACTCAGGCTAGGACAACCAAAGCTTAGGCTAGGGCAATCCTAGGCTTAGGCTAAGTCTAGGGCTCCCCCATCCTAAGGCTAGGGCACCCCTAGGCTCAGGCTACGGCACCCCTACGTTTAGGCTACGGCACCCCTAGGCTTAGGCTAAGGCAAGGGCTCCCCTAGCCTATGGCTAGGGCACCCCTAGGCTTAGGTTATGGCACCCCTAGTCTTAGGCAAAGGCACCCCTAGGCTTAGGCTAGGGCACACCTAGGCTTAGGCTAGCGCACCTGTGGCTTAGGGTAGGGCACCCCTAGGCTTAGGCTAGGGCACCCCTAGGCTTAAGCTAGGGCACCCGTAGGCTTAGGCTAAGGCTAGGGCTCCCCTAGCCTAAGGCTAGGGCACCCCTAGGCTTAGGCTAGGGCACCCCTAGGCTTTGGCTAGGCCACCCCTTGGCTTAGGATAGGGAACTTCTAAGCTTAGGCCAAGGCACCCCTAGGCTTAGGCTAGGGCACCCCTAGGCTTAGGCTAGGGCACCCCAAGGCTGAGGCTAAGGCACCCCTAAGCTTTTGCTAGGGCACACCTAGGCTTAGGATAGGGAACTTCTAAGCTTAGGCTAGGTCACCCCTAGGATTTGGCTAGGGCACCCTAGGCTTAGGCTAGAGTACCCCTAGGCTTAAACTAGGGCACCCCTAGGCTTAGGCTAAGGCTAGGGATCCCCTAGCCTAAGGCTAGGGCACTCCTAGGCTTAGGCTAGCGCACCCGTAGGCTTAGGCTAGGGCACCCCTAGATTTAGGCTAGGGCACCCCTAGGCTTAGGCTAAGGCTAGGGCTCCCCTAGCCTAAGGCTAGGGCACCCCTAGGCTTAGGCTAGGGCACCCCAAGTCTTAGGATAAGGCACCCCTAGGCTTACACTAAGGTTAGGGCTCCCCTAACCTAAGCCTAGGGCACCTCTAGGCTTAGGTTAGGGCACCCCTAGGCTTAGGCTAGGGCACCCCTAGGCTTAGGCTAAGGCTAGGTCACCCCTAGGCTTAGGCTAATGCACCACTAGGCTTAGGCTAGGGCACCCCTAGACTTAGGTTAGGGCACCCCTAGGCTTAGGCTAGGGCACCCTTAAGCTGAGGCTAGGGCCCCCTAGGCTTAGGCTAAGGCTTGGGCTCCCTTAGCCTAAGACTAGGGCACCTCTAGGCTTAGGCTAGGGTACCCTTAGGCTTAGGCTAAGGCTAGGGCTACCCTAGCCTAAGACTAGGGCACCCCTAGGCTTAGGCTACGGCACCCCTTGGCTTAAGCTAGGGCACCTGTAGGCTTAGGCTAAGGCTAGGGCTCCCATAGCTTAAGGCTAGGGCACCCCTAGGCTTAGCCTAGGGCACCCCTAGGCTTAGGCTAGGGCACCCCTAGGCTTAGGCTAAGGCTAGGGATCTCCTAGCTTAAGGCTAGGGCACTCCTAGGCTTAGGCTAGGGCACCCGTAGGCTTAGGCTAGGGCACCCCTAGACTTAGGCTAGGGCACCCCTAGGCTTAGGTTTAGGCTAGGGCACCCCTAGGCTTAGGCTAGGGCACCCCAAGGCTTAGGCTAGGGCACCCCTAGGCTTTGGCTAGGGCACCCCTAGGCTTAGGCTAAGGCTAGGGCTCTCCTAGCCTAAGGCTAGGGCACCCGTAGGCTTAGGCTAGGGGACCCCTAGGCTTAGGTTAGGGAACCCCTAGGCTTAAGCTAGGGCTCCCCTATGCTTAGGCTAAGGCTACGGCTCCCCTAGCCTCAGGCTAGTGCACCCCTAGACTCAGGCTATTGTACCCCTAAGCTTAGGCTAGGGCACCCTTAGGCTTAGGCTAGGGCACCCCTAGGCTTAGGCTAAGGCTGGGCTAACCCTGGCTTACGCTAGGGCACCCCTAGGCTTAGACTAGGGAACTCCTAGACTAAGGCTAGGGCACCCCTAGGCTTAAGCTTGGGCACCCCTAGGCTTAGGCTAGGGCACCCCTACACTTAGGCTAAGGCAACGGCTCCCCTAGCCTCAGGCAAGGGCACCCCTAGTTCAGGCTAGGGCACCCGTTATCTTAGGCTAGGGCAATCCTAGGCTTAGGCTAAGTCTAGGGCTCCCCTATCCTCAGGCTAGGGCACCCCTAGGCTCAGGCTATGGGACCTCTAGGTTTAGGCTAGGGCAATCCTAGGCTAGACTAACATTAGGGCTCCCCTAGCCTCAGGCTAGGGCACCCGCAGGCTCAGGCTATGGCACCCCTAGGCCCAGGCTAGGGAACCCCTAGGCTTAGGCAAGGGCACCCCTAGGCTTAGGCTAAGGCTTGGGCTCCCCTAGCCTCAGGCTAGGGCACCCCAAGGCTTAGGCTAGGGCACCCCTAGGCTAAGGCTAAGGCTAGGCTCCCCATGCCTAAGGCTAGAGCACCCCTAGGCTTAGGCTAGAGCACCCCTAGGCTTAGGCAAGGGCACACCTAGGCTTAGGCTAAGGCTAGGGCTCCCCTAGCCTAAGGCTAGGGCACCCCTAGGTTTAGGCTAGAGCACCCCTAGGCTTAGGCTAAGGCTAGGGCTCGTCTAGCCAAAGGCTAGGGCACCCCTAGGCTTAGGCTATTGCACCCCTAAGCTTAGGCTAGGGCACCCCTAGGCTTAGGCTAGGGCACCCCTAGGCTTAGGCAAAGGCACCCCTAGACTTAGGCTAGGGAACCTCTAGGTTTGGGCAAGGGCACACCTAGGCTTAGGCTAGGGCACCCCTAGGCTTAGGCTAGGGCACCCCTAGGCTTAAGCTAAGGCTAGGGATCCCCTAGCCTAAGGCTAGGTCACCCCTAGGCTCAAGTTAGGGCACCCTTAGGCTCAGGCTAGGGCACCCCTAGGCTTAGACTAAGGCTAGGGCTCTCCTAGCATTAGGATAGGGCACCCCTAGGCTTAGGCTAGGGCATGCCTAGGCTTAGGCTAGGGCTACCCTATGTTTAGGCTAGGGCACCACTAGGCTTAGGATAAGGCTACGGCTCCGAGAGCCTCAGGTTAGGGCACCCCTAGACTCAGGCTATGGCACCCCTAGGCTTAGGCTAGGGCAATCCTAGGCTAGACTAAGGCTAGGGCTCCCCTAACCTTTTGCTAGGGCAACTGTAGGCTCAGGCTAGGGCACCCATAGGCTTAGGCTAGGGCACACCTAGGCTTAGGCTAGGGCACCCCTAGGCTTAGGCTATGGGACCCATAGGCTTAGGCTAGGCCCCCCCTAGGCTTAGGCTAAGGCTAGGGCTCCCCTAGCCTAAGGCTAGGGCACCTGTAGGCTCAGGCTAGGGCACCCCTAGGCTTAGGCTAAGGCTGGGCTAAACCTGGCTTACGCTAGGGCACCCCTAGGCTTAGACTAGGGAACTCCTAGACTAAGGCTAGGGCACCCCTAGGCTTAAGCTTGGGCACCCATAGGCTTAGGCTAGGGCACCCCTACACTTAGTCTAAGGCAACGGCTCCCCTAGCCTCAGGCAAGGGCACCCCTAGTTCAGGCTAGGGCACCCGTTATCTTAGGCTAGGGCAATCCTAGGATTAGGCTAAGTCTAGGGCTCCCCTATCCTCAGGCTAGGGCACCCCTAGGCTCAGGCTAGGGTTACCCTAGCCTAAGGCTAGGGCACCCCTAGGCTTAGGCTAGGGCACCCCTAAGCTTAGGCTAGGGATCCCCTAGGCTTAGGCTAAGTCTAGGGTTCCCCTATCCTCAGGCTAGGGCACCCCTAGGCTCAGGCTAGGGCTACCGTAGCCTCAGGCTAGTTCACCCCTAGACTCAGGCTATGGCACCCCTAGGTTTAGGCTAGGGCAATCCTAGGCTAGACTAACATTAGGGCTCCCCTAGCCTCAGGCTAGGGCACCCGTAGGCTCAGGCTATGGCACCCCTAGGCCCAGGCTAGGGAACCCCTAGGCTTAGGCAAGGGCACCCCTAGGCTTAGGCTAAGGCTTGGGCTCCCCTAGCCTCAGGCTAGGGCACCCCAAGCCTTAGGCTAGGGCACCCCTAGGCTAAGGCTAAGGCTAGGCTCCCCATGCCTAAGGCTAGAGCACCCCTAGGCTTAGGCTAGGGCACCCCTAGGCTTAGGCAAGGGCACACCTAGGCTTAGGCTGAGGCTAGGGCTCCCCTATCCTAAGGCTAGGGCACCCCTAGGCTTAGGCTAGAGCACCCCTAGGCTTAGGCTAAGGCTAGGGCTCTTCTAGCCAAAGGCTAGGGCACCCCTAGGCTTAGGCTATTGCACCCCTAAGCTTAGGCTAGGGCACCCCTAGGCTTAGGCTAGGGCACCCCTAGGCTTAGGCTAAGGCAAGGGCACCCCTAGCCTATGGCTAGGACACCCCTAGGATTAGGCTAGGGCACCCCTAGGCTTAGGCAAAGGCACCCCTAGACTTAGGCTAGGGAACCTCTAGGTTTAGGCAAGGGCACCCCTAGGCTTAGGCTAGGGCACCCCTAGGCTTAGGTTAGGGCACCCCTAGGCTTAAGCTAAGGCTAGGGATGCCCTAGCCTAAGGCTAGGGCACCCCTAGGCTCAAGTTAGGGCACCCCTAGGCTCAGGCTAGGGCACCCCTAGGCTTAGGCTAAGGCTAGGGCTCTCCTAGCATTAGGATAGGGCACCCCTAGGCTTAGGCTAGGGCATGCCTAGGCTTAGGCTAGGGCTACCCTAGGTTTAGGCTAGGGCACCACTAGGCTTAGGATAAGGCTACGGCTCCGAGAGCCTCAGGTTAGGGCACCCCTAGACTCAGGCTATGGCACCCCTAGGCTTAGGCTAGGGCAATCCTAGGCTAGACTAAGGCTAGGGCTCCCCTAACCTTATGCTAGGGCGACCGTAGGCTCAGGCTAGGGCACCCATAGGCTTAGGCTAGGGCACACCTAGGCTTAGGCTAGGGCACCCCTAGGCTTAGGCTATGGGACCCATAGGCTTAGGCTAGGCCCCTCCTAGGCTTAGGCTAAGGCTAGGGCTCCCCTAGCCTAAGGCTAGGGCACCTGTAGGCTCAGGCTAGGGCACCCCTAGGCTCAGGCTTGGGCACCCCTAGGTTTAGGCTAGGGCACCCCTATGCTTAGGCTAAGGCTAGGGCTCCCCTAGCCTGAGGCTAGGGCTCACCTAGGCTTAGGCTCAGGCACCCCTAGGCTTAGGCTAGGGCACCCGTAGTCTTAGGCTAAGGCTAGGACTCCCCTAGGCTTAGGCTAGGGAACGCCTAGGCTTAGGCTAGGGCACCCCTAGGCTTAGGCTAAGGCTAGGGCTCCCCTAGCCTAAGGCTAGGGCACCCCTAACCTTTGGTAGGGCACCCCTAAGCTTAGGCTAGGACACCCCTAGGCTTAAGCTAAGGCAAGGGCTCCCCTAGCCTAAGGCTAGAGCACCCCTAGGCTTAGGCTAGGGCATCCCTAGGCTAAGGCTAGGCCACCCCTAGGCTTAGGTTAGGGCACCCATAGGCTTAGGCTAGGGCACCTCTAGGCTTAGGCTAGGGCACCTCTAGGCTTAGGCTAGGGCACCCCTAGGCTTAGGCTAGGGTAACCCTAGGCTTAGGCTAAGGCTAGGGCTCCCCTTGCCAAAGGCCACGGAACCCCTAGGCTTAGGCTAGGGCACACCTAGGCTTAGCCTATGGCAACCCTAGGCCTAGGCGATGGCACCCGTAGGCTTGTTCTAGGGCACCCCTAGGCTTAGGCTAGGGCACCCATAGACTTATGCTAGGGCACCCATAGACTTAGGCTAGGGCACCCCTAGCCTTAGTCTAAGGCTAGGGCACCCCTAGGCTTAGGCTAGGGCACCCATAGACTTAGGCTAGGGCACCCCTAGGCTTAGGCAAGGGCATCCTTAGACTTACGCTAGGGCACCCCTAGGCTTAGGCTAAGGCTAGGGCTCCCCAAGCCTAAGGTTAGGTCACCCCTAGGCTTAGGCTAGGGCACCCCTAGGCTTAGGGTAGGGCAGCCATAGGCTTAGGCTAAGTCTAGGGCTCCCCGAGGCTTAGGCTAGGGCACCCCTAGGCTTAGGCTAGGGCAGACATAGGCTTAGGCTAAGGCTAGGGCACCCCTAGGCTTAGGATAAGGCTAGGGCTCCCCTAGCGTAAGGTTAGGGCACCCCTAGGCTTAGGCTAGGGCACCCCTAGGCTTAGGCTAGGGCACCCCTAGGCTTAGGCTAGGGCAGCCATAGGCTTAGGCTAAGTCTAGGGCTCCCCTAGTCTTAGGCTAGGGCATGCCTAGGCTTAGGCTAGGGCACCCCTAGGCTTAGGTTAGGGCACCCCTAGGCTTAGGCTCAGGCACCCCTAGGCTTAGGCTAGGGCACCACTAGGCTTAGGCTAAGGCTTGGGCTTACCTAGCCTAAGGCTAGGGCACCTCTACTCTTAGGCTAGGGCACCCCTAGGCTTAGGTTAGGGCACCCCTAGACTTAGGCTAGGGCACCCCTAAGCTTAGGCTAAGGCTAGGGCTTCCCTAGCCTAAGACTAGGGCATCCCTAAGCGTAGGCTAGGGGACGCCTAGGCTTAGGCTAGGGCACACCTAGGCTTAGCCTAGGGCACCCCTAGGTTTAGGCTAAGGCAAGGGCTCCCCTAGGCTATGGCTAGGACACCCCTAGGATTAGGCTAGGGCACCCCTAGGCTTAGGCAAAGGCACCCCTAGACTTAGGCTAGGGAACCCCTAGGCTTAGGCAAGGGCACCCCTAGGCTTAGGCTAGGGCACCCCTAGGCTTAGGCTAGGGCACCCCTAGGCTTAGGCTAGGGCACACCTAGGCTTAAGCTAAGGCTATGGATCCCCTAGCCTAAGGCTAGGTCACCCCTATGCTCAAGCTAGGGCACCCCTAGGCTCAGGCTAGGGCACCCCTAGGCTTAGGCTTAGGCTAGGGCATGCCTAGGCTTAGGCTAGGGCACGCCTAGGCTTAGGCTAGGGCACCACTAGGCTTAGTATAAGGCTACGGCTCCGAGAGCCTCAGGTTAGGGCACCCCTAGACTCAGGCTATGGCAACCCTAGTCTTTGGCTAGGGCAATCCTAGGCTAGACTAAGGCTAGGGCTCCCCTAACCTTATGCTAAGGCACCCGTAGGATCAGGCTAGGGCACCCATAGGCTTAGGCTAGGGCACCCCTAGGCTTAGGCTAAGGCTAGGACTCCCCTAGGCTTAGGCTAGGGAAAGCCTAGGCTTAGGCTAGGGCACCCCTTGGCTTAGGCTAGGGCACCCCTAGGCTTAGGCTAGGGCACACCTAGGCTTAGGATAGGGCACCCCTAGGCTTAGGCTATGGGACCCATAGGCTTAGGCTAGGCCACCCCAAGGCTTAGGGTAAGGTTAGGGCTCCCCTAGCCTAAGGCTAGGGCACCCGTAGGCTTAGGCTAGGGCACCCCTAGTCTCAGGCTAGGGCACCCCTAGGTTTAGGCTAGGGCACCCCTAGGCTTAGGCTAAGGCTAGGGCTCCCCTAGCCTGTGGCTAGGGCTCACCTAGGCTTAGGCTAGGGCACCCCTAGTCTTAGGCTAGGGCACCCGTAGGCTTAGGCTAAGGCTAGGACTCCCCAAGGCTTAGGCTAGGGCATGCCTAGGCTTAGGCTAGGGCACCCCTAGGCTTAGGCTAGGGCACCCCAAGTCTTAGGCTCAGGCACCCCTAGGCTTAGGCTAGGGCACCCCTAGGCTTAGGCTAATGCTTGGGCTCACCTAGCCTAAGGCTAGGGCACCTCTAGGCTTAGGGTAGGGCACCACTAGGCTTAGGCTATGGCAGCCATAGGCTTAAGCTAAGGCAAGGGCTCCCCTAGCCTAAGGCCTGGGCACCCCTAGGCTTAGGCTAGGGCACCCCTAAGCTTAGGCTTCGGCTAGGGCACCCCTAGGCTTAGGCTAGGGCATCCCTAGGCTAAGGCTAGGGCACCCCTAGGCTTAGGTTAGGGCACCCATAGGCTTAGGGTAGGGAACCCCTAGGCTTAGGCTAGGGTAAACCTAGGCTTAGGCTAAGGCTAAGGCTCCCCTTGCCTAAAGCTAGGAAACCCCTAGGCTTAGCCTGTGGCACCCCTAGGCTTAGGCGATGGCACCCCTAGGCTTGTTCTAGGGCACCCCTAGGCTTAGGCTAGGGCACCCCTAGGCTTAGGTTTAGGCTAGGGCACCCCTAGGCTTAGGCTAGGGCACCCCTAGGCTTAGGCTAGGGCACCCCTAGACTTTGGCTAGGGCACCCCTAGGCTTATGCTAAGGCTAGGGCTCTCCTAGCTTAAGGCTAGGGCACCCCTAGGCTTAGGCTAGGGTACCCCTAGGCTTAGGCTAGGGAACCCCTAGGCTTAGGCTAGGGCACCCCTAGGATTAGGCTAGGGCACCCCTAGGCTTAGGCTAGGGCACCTCTAGGCTTAGGCTAGGGCACCCCTAGGCTTAGGCTAAGGCACCCCTAGACTTAGGCTAAGGCAACGGCTCCCCTAGCCTCAGGCTAGGGCATGCCTAGACTCAGGCTAGGGCACCCCTAAGCTTAGGCTAGGGCAATCCTATGCTTAGGCTAAGGTAGGGCTCCCCTAGGCTCAGAATAGGGCACCCTAGTCTTTGACTTGGGCACCCTAGGCTTAGGCTAAGGCTAGGGCTCCCCTAACCTAAGGCTACGGCACCCGTCGGCTCAGGCTAGGGAACCCCGAGGCTTAGGCTAGGGCACCCCTAGGATTAGGAAAAGGCTAGGGCTCTCCTAGCCTAAGGCTAGGGCACCGCAAGGCTTAGCCTAGGGCACCGCTAGGCTTAGGCTAGGACACCCCTAGGCTTAAGCTAGGGCTCCCCTATGCTTAGGCTAAGGCTAAGGCTCCCCTAGCCTCAGGCTAGTGCACCCCTAGACTCAGGCTATTGCACCCCTAAGCTTAGGCTAGGGCACCCCTAGGCTTAGGCTAGGGCACCCCTAGGCTTAGGCTACGGCTGGGCTCCCCTAGCCTAAGGCTAGAGCACCCCTAGGCTTAGGCTAGGGCACCCCTAGGCTTAGGCTAGGACACCCCTAGGCTTAGGCTAGGGCACCCCTAGGCTTAGGCTAGGGCACCCCTAGGCTTAGGCTACGGCTGGGCTCCCCTAGCCTAAGGCTAGAGCACCCCTAGGCTTAGGCTAGGGCTCCCCTAGGTTTAGGCTAAGACTGTGGCTCCTCTTGCCTCAGACTAGTTCACCCCTAGACTAAGGCTATGGCACCCCTAGGCTTAGGCTAGGGCAATCCTAGGCTAGACTAACATTAGGGCTCCCCTAGCCTCAGGCTAGGGCACCCGTAGGCTCAGGCTATGGCACCCCTAGGCCCAGGCTAGGGCACCCCTAGGCTTAGGCTAGGGCACCCCTAGGGTTAGACTAAGGCTTGGGCTTCCCTAGCCTCAGGCTAGGGCACCCCAAGGCTTAGGCTAGGGCACCCCTAGGCTTAGGCTAGGGCACCCCTAGGCTTAGGCTAGGGCACCCCTAGGCTAAGGCTAAGGCTAGGCTCCCCATGCCTAAGGCTAGAACACCCCTAGGCTTAGGCTAGGGCACCCCTAGGCTTAGGCTAGGGCACACCTAGGCTTAGGCTAAGGCTAGGGCTCCCCTAGCCTAAGGCTAGGGCACCCCTAGGCTTAGGCTAGGGCACACCTAGGCTTAGCCTAGGGCACCCCTAGGCTTAGGCTAGGGCACCCCTAGGCTTAGGCTAGGGCACCCCTAGGCTTAGGCTAAGGCTGGGCTAACTTAAGCTTAGGCTAGTGCACCCCTAGGCTTAGGCTAGGGAACTCCTAGACTAAGGCTAGGGTACCCCTAGGCTTCAGCTTGGGCACCCCTAGGCTTAGGCTAGGGCACCCCTACACTTAGGCTAAGGCAACGGCTCCCCTAGCCTCAGGCAAGGCCACCCCTAGACTCAGGCTAGGGGACCCGTTATCTTAGGCTAGGGCAATCCTAGGCTTAGGCTAAGTCTAGGGCTCCCCTATCCTCAGGCAAGGGCACCCCTAGGCTCAGGCTAGGGCCCCCCTAGGCTTAGGCTAGGGCACCCCTATGCTTAGGCTGGGGCTCCCCTAGGTTTAGGCTAAGACTGTGGCTCCTCTTGCCTCAGGCTAGTTCACCCCTAGACTCAGGCTATGGCACCCCTAGGCTTAGGCTAGGGCAATCCTAGGCTAGACTAACATTAGGGCTCCCCTAGCCTCAGGCTAGGGCACCCGTAGGCTCAGGCTATGGCACCCCTAGGCCCAGGCTAGGGCACCCCTAGGCTTAGGCTAGGGCACCCCTAGGCTTAGGCTAAGGCTTGGGGTTCCCTAGCCTCAGGCTAGGGCACCCCAAGGCTTAGGCTAGGGCACCCCTAGGCTTTGGCTAGGGCACCCCTAGGCTAAGGCTAAGGCTAGGCTCCCCATGCCTAAGGCTAGAACACCCCTAGGCTTAGGCAAGGGCACCCCTAGGCTTAGGCTAGGGCACACCTAGGCTTAGGCTAAGGCTAGGGCTCCCCTAGCCTAAGGCTAGGGCACCCCTAGGCTTAGGCTAGGGCACACCTAGGCTTAGCCTAGGGCACCCCTAGGCTTAGGCTAAGGCAAGGGCTCCCTTGGCCTTTGGCTAGGACACCCCTAGGATTAGGCTAGGGCACCCCTAGGCTTAGGCAAAGGTACCCCTAGACTTAGGCTAGGGAACCCCTAGACTTAGGCAAGGGCACGCCTAGGCTTAGGCTAGGGCACCCCTAGGCTTAGGCTAGGGCACCCCTAGGCTTAAGCTAAGGCTAGGGATCCCATAGCCTAAGGCTAGGGCACCCCTAGGCTCAAGCTAGGGCACCCCTAGGCTGAGGCTAGGGCACCCCTAGGCTTAAGCTAAGGCTAGGGCTCTCCTAGCCTTAGGATAGGGCACCCCTAGGCTTAGGCTAGAGCATGCCTAGGCTTAGTCTAGGGCACCCCAAGACTCAGGCTATGGCACCCCTAGGCTTAGGCTAGGGCAATCCTAGGCTAGACTAAGGCTAGGGCTCCCCTAACCTTATGCTAGGGCAACCGTAGGCTCAGGCTAGGGCACCCATAGGCTTAGGCTAGGGCACCCCTAGGCTTAGGCTAAGGGTAGGACTCCCCTAGTTTTAGGCTAGGGCACGCCTAGGCTTAGGCTAGATCACCCCTAGGCTTAGGCTAGGGCACCCCTAGGCTTACGTTATGGCACACATAGGTTTAGGCTAGGGCACCCCTAGGCTTAGGCTATGGGACGCATAGGCTTAGTCTAGGCCACCCCTAGGCTTAGGCTAAGGCTAGGGCTCCCCTAGCCTAAGGCTAGGGCACCCGTAGGCTCAGGCTAGGGCACCCCTAAGCTCAGGCTAGGGCACCCCTAGGTTTAGGCTAGGGCACCCCTAGGCTTAGGCTAAGGCTAGGGCTCCCCTAGACTGAGGCTAGGGCTCACCTAGGCTTAGGCTCAGCAACCCTAGGCTTAGGGTCGGGCACCCGTAGGCTTAGGCTAAGACTAGGACTCCCCTAGGCTTAGGCTAGGGCACGCCTAGGCTTAGGATAGGGCACCCCTAGGCTTAGGTTAGGGCACCCCTAGGCTTAGGCTCAGGCACCCCTAGGCTTAGGCTAGGGCACCCCTAGGCTTAGGCTAATGCTTGGGCTCACCTAGCCTAAGGCTAGGGCACCTCTAGGCTTAGGCTAGGGTACCACTAGGCTTAGGCTAGGGCACCACTAGGCTTAGGCTAAGGCTAGAGCTCCCCTAGCCTAATGCTAGGGCACCCCTAAGCTTAGGGTAGGGCACCCTTAAGCTTAGGCTAGGGCAGCCATAGGCTTAAGCTAAGGCAAGGGCTCCCCTAGCCTAAGGCCTGGGCACCCCTAGGCTTAGGCTAGGGCACCCCTAAGCTTAGGCTTAGGCTAGGGCACCCCTAGGCTTAGGCTAGGGCACCCCTAGGTTAAGCTAGGGCACACCTAAGCTTAGGCTAGGGCACCCCTAGGCTTAAGCTAGGGCACCCCTAGGCTTAGGCTAAGGCCAGAGCTCCCCTAGCCTAAGGCTAGAGCACCCCTAGGCTTAGGTTAGGGCACCCATAGGCTTAGGCTAGGGCCCCTCTAGGCTTAGGCTAGGGCACCCATAGGCTTAGGCTAGGTCACCCCTAGGCTTAGGCTAAGGCCAGGGCTCCCCTAGCCTAAGGCTAGAGCACCCCTAGGCTTAGGTTGGGCACCCATAGGCTTAGGCTAGAGCACCTCTAGGCTTAGGCTAGGTTACCCCTAGGCTTAGGCTAGGGCACCCCTAGTTTTAGGCTAGGGGAACCCTAGGCTTAGGCTAAGGCTAGGGCTCCCCTTGCCTAAGGCTACGGGACCCCTAGGCTTAGGCTAGGGCACCCCTAGGCTTAGCCTATGGCAACCCTAGGCTTAGGCGATGGCACCCCTAGGCTTGATCTAGGGCACCACTAGGCTTAGGCTAGGGCACCCATAGGCTTAGGCTAGGGCACCCCTAGGCTTAGGCTAAGGCTAGGGCACCCCTAGGCTTAGGCTAAGGCTAGGGCTCGCCTAGCCTAAGGCTAGGGCACCCCTAGGCTTAGGCTAGGGCAGCTCTAGGCTTAGGTTAGGGCACATCTAGGCTTAGGCTTGGGCATCCCTAGGCTTAGGCAGGGGCACCCCTGGTCTTAGGCTAAGGCTAGGGCTCCCCTAGCCTAAGGCTAGGGCACCCCTAGGCTTAGGCTAGGGCACCCCTAGGATTAGACTAGGGCACCCATAGGCTTAGGCTAAGGCTAGGGCTCCCCTAGCCTAAGGTTAGGGCACCCCTAGGCTTAGGCTAGGGCACCCCTAAGCTTAGCCTATGGCACCCCTAGGCTTAGGCGATGGCACCCCTAGGCTTGTTCTAGGGCACCCCTAGGCTTAGGCTAGGGCACCCCTAGGCTTAGGCTAAGGCTAGGGCACCCCTAGGCTTAGGCTAAGGCTAGGGCTCCCCTAGCCTAAGGTTACGGCACCCCTAGGCTTAGGCTAGGGCACCCCTAAGCTTAGCCTATGGCACCTCTAGGCTTAGGGGATGGCACCCCTAGGCTTGTTCTAGGGCACCCCTAGGCTCAGGCTAGGGCACCCATAGGCTTAGGCTAGGGCACCCCTAGGCTTAGGCTAAGGCTAGGGCACCCCTAGGCTTAGGCTAAGGCTAGGGCTCGCCTAGCATAAGGCTAGGGCACCCCTAGGTTTAGGCTAGGGCACCCCTAAGCTTAGGCTAGGGAACCCCTGGGCTTAGGCTAGGGAACCGCTAGTCTTAGGCTAGGGCACCCCTATGCTTAGGCTAGGTCACTCTAGCCTTAGGCTAAGTCTAGGACTCCCCTAGCCTAAGGCTAGGGCACCCATAGGCTTTGGTTAGGGCACCCCTAACCTTAGGCTAGGGCACCCACAGGCTTAGTCTAAGGCTAGGGCTCCCCTAGCCTAAGGGTAGAGCACCCCTATGCTTAGGCTAGGGCACCACTAGGCTTAGGCTAGGCCACCCCTAGGCTTACGCTAGGGCACCCCTAGGCTTAGGCTAAGGCTGGGCTAACCTAGGCTTAGGCTAGGGCACACCTAGGCTTAGGCTAGGGAACCCCTAGACTAAGGCTAGTGCACCCATAGGCTTAGGCTAGGGCTCCCCTAGGCTTAGGCTAAGGCTGCGGCTCCCCTTGCCTCAGGCTAGTGCACCCCTAGACTCAGGCTATGGCACCCCTAGGCTTAGGCTAGGGTAATCCAAGGCTAGACTAACGTTAGGGCTCCACTAACCTCAGGCTAGGGCACCCGTAGGCTCAGAATAGGGCACCCCTAGGCTCAGGCTAGGACAACCCTAGGCTTAGGCTAGGGCACCCCTAGGCTTAGGCTAAGGCTAGGCTCCCCTAGCCTAAGGCTAGAGCACCGCAAGGCTTAGGCTAGGGCACCCCTAGGCTTTGGCTAGGGCACCCCTAGGCTTAGGCTAAGGCTAGGGCTCCCCTAGCCTAAGGCTAGGGCACCCCTAGGCTTAGGCTAGGGCACACCTAGGCTTAAGCTAGGGCACCCCTAGGTTTAGGCTAAGGCGAGGGCTCCCCTAGCCTAAGGCTAGGGCACCCCTAGCCTTAGGCTAGGGCACCCCTAGGCTTATGCAAAGGCACCCCTAGGCTTAGGCTAGGGAACCCCTAGGCTTAGGCTAGGGAACCCATAGGCTTAAGCTAAGGCTAGGGATCCCCTAGCCTAAGGCTAGGGCACCCCTAGGCTCAAGCTAGGGCACCCCGTGGCTTAGGCTAGGGCACCCCTAGGCTTAGGCTAAGGCTAGGGCAACCCTAGGCTTAGGCTAAGGCTAGGGCTCCCCTAGCCTAAGGTTACGGCACCCCTAGGCTTAGGCTAGGGCACCCCTAAGCTTAGCCTATGGCACCTCTAGGCTTAGGGGATGGCACCCCTAGGCTTGTTCTAGGGCACCCCTAGGCTCAGGCTAGGGCACCCATAGGCTTAGGCTAGGGCACCCCTAGGCTTAGGCTAAGGCTAGGGCACCCCTAGGCTTAGGCTAAGGCTAGGGCTCGCCTAGCATAAGGCTAGGGCACCCCTAGGTTTAGGCTAGGGCACCCCTAAGCTTAGGCTAGGGAACCCCTGGGCTTAGGCTAGGGAACCGCTAGTCTTAGGCTAGGGCACCCCTATGCTTAGGCTAGGTCACTCTAGCCTTAGGCTAAGTCTAGGACTCCCCTAGCCTAAGGCTAGGGCACCCATAGGCTTTGGTTAGGGCACCCCTAACCTTAGGCTAGGGCACCCACAGGCTTAGTCTAAGGCTAGGGCTCCCCTAGCCTAAGGGTAGAGCACCCCTAGGCTTAGGCTAGGGCACCACTAGGCTTAGGCTAGGCCACCCCTAGGCTTACGCTAGGGCACCCCTAGGCTTAGGCTAAGGCTGGGCTAACCTAGGCTTAGGCTAGGGCACACCTAGGCTTAGGCTAGGGAACCCCTAGACTAAGGCTAGTGCACCCATAGGCTTAGGCTAGGGCTCCCCTAGGCTTAGGCTAAGGCTGCGGCTCCCCTTGCCTCAGGCTAGTGCACCCCTAGACTCAGGCTATGGCACCCCTAGGCTTAGGCTAGGGTAATCCAAGGCTAGACTAACGTTAGGGCTCCACTAACCTCAGGCTAGGGCACCCGTAGGCTCAGAATAGGGCACCCCTAGGCTCAGGCTAGGACAACCCTAGGCTTAGGCTAGGGCACCCCTAGGCTTAGGCTAAGGCTAGGCTCCCCTAGCCTAAGGCTAGAGCACCGCAAGGCTTAGGCTAGGGCACCCCTAGGCTTTGGCTAGGGCACCCCTAGGCTTAGGCTAAGGCTAGGGCTCCCCTAGCCTAAGGCTAGGGCACCCCTAGGCTTAGGCTAGGGCACACCTAGGCTTAAGCTAGGGCACCCCTAGGTTTAGGCTAAGGCGAGGGCTCCCCTAGCCTAAGGCTAGGGCACCCCTAGCCTTAGGCTAGGGCACCCCTAGGCTTATGCAAAGGCACCCCTAGGCTTAGGCTAGGGAACCCCTAGGCTTAGGCTAGGGAACCCATAGGCTTAAGCTAAGGCTAGGGATCCCCTAGCCTAAGGCTAGGGCACCCCTAGGCTCAAGCTAGGGCACCCCTTGGCTTAGGCTAGGGCAACCCTAGACTCAGGCTAGGGCACCCGAAGATTAAGCTGGGGCAATCCTAGGCTTAGGCTAAGTCTAGGGCTCCCCTATCCTAAGGCTAGGGCACCCCTAGGCTCAGGCTAGGGCTCCCCTAGCCTAAGGCTAGGGCACAACTAGGCTTAGGCTACGGCTAGGGATCCCCTAGCCTAAGGCTAGGGCACTCCTAGGCTTAGGCTAGCGCACCCATAGTCTTAGGCTAGCGCACCCCTAGATTTAGGCTAGGGCACCCCTAGGCTTAGCCTAAGGCTAGGGCTCCCCTAGCCTAAGGCTAGGGCACCCCTAGGCTTAGGCTAGGGCACCCCAAGTCTTAGGATAAGGCACCCCTAGGCTTAGGCTAAGGCTAGGTCACCCCTAGGCTTAGGCTAAAGCACCACTAGGCTTAGGCTAGGGCACCCCTAGGCTTAGGTTAGGGCACCCCTAGGCTTAGGCTAGGGCACCCCAAGGCTGTGGCTAGGGCACCCCTAGGCTTAGGCTAGGGCACCCCAAGGCTGTGGCTAGGGCACCCTTAAGCTGAGGCTAGGGCCCCCTAGGCTAAGGCTAAGGCTTGTGCTCCCCTAGCCTAAGGCTAGGGCACTCCTAGGCTTAGGCTAGGGCACCCGTAGGCTTAGGCTAGGGCACCCCTAGACTTAGGCTAGGGCACCCCTAGGCTTAGGTTTAGGCTAGGGCACCCCTAGGCTTAGGCTAGGGCACCCCTAGGCTTAGGCTAGGGCACCCCTAGGCTTAGGCTAGGGCACCCCTAGGCTTTGGCTAGGGCACCCCTAGCTTAGGCTAAGGCTAGGGCTCCCCTAGCCTAAGGATAGAGCACCCCTAGGCTTAGGGTAGGGCACCACTAGGCTTAGGCTAGGCCACCCCTAGGCTTACGCTAGGGCACCCCTAGGCTTAGGCTAAGGCTGGGCTAAACGAGGCTTAGGCTAGGGCACACCTAGGCTTAGGGTAGGGAACCCCTAGACTAAGGCTAGGGCACCCATAGGCTTAGGCTAGGGCACCCCTAAGCTTAGGCTAGGGCTCCCCTAGGCTTAGGCTAAGGCTGGGGCTCCCCTTGCCTCAGGCTAGTGCAACCCTAGACTCAGGCTATGGCACCCCAAGGCTTAGGCTAGGGTAATCCAAGGCTAGACTAACGTTAGGGCTCCCCTAGCCTCAGGCTAGGGCACCCTAGGCTCAGGCTAGGGCAACCCTAGGCTTAGGCTAGGGCACCCCTAGGCTTAGGCTAAGGCTAGGCTCCCCTAGCCTAAGGCTAGAGCAACGCTAGGCTTAGGCTAGGGCACACCTAGGCTTAGGCTACGGCACCCCTAGGCTTAGGCTAAGGCAAGGGTTCCCCTAGCCTATGGCTAGGGCACCCCTAGTATTAGGCTAGGACACCCCTAGGCTTAGGCAAAGGCACCCCTCGGCTTAGGCTAGGGAACCCCTAGGCTTAGGCTAGGGCACCCATAGGCTTAAGCTAAGTCTAGGGTTCCCCTAGCCTAAGGCTAGGGCACCCCTAGGCTCAAGCTAGGGCACCCCTTGGCTTAGGCTAGGGCAACCCTAGACTCAGGCTAGGGCACCCGAAGCTTAAGCTGGGGCAATCCTAGGCTTAGGCTAAGTCTAGGGCTCCCCTATCCTAAGGCTAGGGCACCCCTAGGCTCAGGCTAGGGCTCCCCTAGGCTTGGGCTAAGGCTAGGGATCCCCTAGCCTAAGGCTAGGGCACAACTAGGCTTAGGCTAGCGCACCCATAGTCTTAGGCTAGGGCACCCCTAGATTTAGGCTAGGGCACCCCTAGGCTTAGCCTAAGGCTAGGGCTCCCCTAGCCTAAGGCTAGGGCACCCCTAGGCTTAGGCTAGGGCACCCCAAGTCTTAGGATAAGGCACCCCTAGGCTTAGGCTAAGGCTAGGTCACCCCTAGGCTTAGGCTAAAGCACCACTAGGCTTAGGCTAGGGCACCCCTAGGCTTAGGTTAGGGCACCCCTAGGCTTAGGCTAGGGCACCCCAAGGCTGTGGCTAGGGCACCCCTAGGCTTAGGCTAGGGCACCCCAAGGCTGTGGCTAGGGCACCCTTAAGCTGAGGCTAGGGCCCCCTAGGCTAAGGCTAAGGCTTGTGCTCCCCTAGCCTAAGGCTAAGGCACCCCTAGGCTTAAGCTAGGGCACCTGTAGGCTTAGGCTAAGGCTAGGGTTCCCATAGCCTAAGGCTAGGGCACCCCTAGGCTTAGGCTAAGTCTAGGGATCTCCTAGCCTAAGGCTAGGGCACTCCTAGGCTTAGGCTAGGGCACCCGTAGGCTTAGGCTAGGGCACCCCTAGACTTAGGCTAGGGCACCCCTATGCTTAGGTTTAGGCTAGGGCACCCCTAGGCTTAGGCTAGGGCACCCCTAGGCTTAGGCTAGGGCACACCTAGGCTTAGGCTAGGGCACCCCTAGGCTTTGGCTAGGGCACCCC
This sequence comes from Tenrec ecaudatus, assembly GCF_050624435.1. Classification (NCBI taxonomy): domain Eukaryota; kingdom Metazoa; phylum Chordata; class Mammalia; order Afrosoricida; family Tenrecidae; genus Tenrec; species Tenrec ecaudatus. The sequence continues at coordinate 366,221 of NW_027457690.1, forward strand.
TAGCTTAGGCTAAGGCTAGGGCTCCCCTAGCCTAAGGGTAGAGCACCCCTAGGCTTAGGGTAGGGCACCACTAGGCTTAGGCTAGGCCACCCCTAGGCTTACGCTAGGGCACCCCTAGGCTTAGGCTAAGGATGGGCTAAACGAGGCTTAGGCTAGGGCACACCTAGGCTTAGGGTAGGGAACCCCTAGACTAAGGCTAGGGCACCCATAGGCTTAGGCTAGGGCACCCCTAAGCTTAGGCTAGGGCTCCCCTAGGCTTAGGCTAAGGCTGGGGCTCCCCTTGCCTCAGGCTAGTGCAACCCTAGACTCAGGCTATGGCACCCCAAGGCTTAGGCTAGGGTAATCCAAGGCTAGACTAACGTTAGGGCTCCCCTAGCCTCAGGCTAGGGCACCCGTAGGCTCAGGATAGGGCACCCTAGGCTCAGGCTAGGGCAACCCTAGGCTTAGGCTAGGGCACCCCTAGGCTTAGGCTAAGGCTAGGCTCCCCTAGCCTAAGGCTAGAGCAACGATAGGCTTAGGCTAGGGCACACCTAGGCTTAGGCTACGGCACCCCTAGGCTTAGGCTAAGGCAAGGGTTCCCCTAGCCTATGGCTAGGGCACCCCTAGTATTAGGCTAGGACACCCCTAGGCTTAGGCAAAGGCACCCCTCGGCTTAGGCTAGGGAACCCCTAGGCTTAGGCTAGGGCACCCATAGGCTTAAGCTAAGTCTAGGGTTCCCCTAGCCTAAGGCTAGGGCACCCCTAGGCTCAAGCTAGGGCACCCATAGGCTTAGGCTAGGGCACCCCTAGACTCAGGCTAGGGCACCCGAAGCTTAGGCTGGGGCAATCCTAGGCTTAGGCTAAGTCTAGGGCTCCCCTATACTAAGGTTAGGGCACCCCTAGGCTCAGGCTTGGGCTCCCCTAGGCTTAGGCTAGGGCACCCCCAGGCTTAGGCTAAGGCTAGGGCTCCCCTAGCCTAAGGCTAGGGCACCCCTAGCCTAAGGCTAGGGCACCCCTAGGCTTAGGCTAGGGCACCCCTAGGTTTAGGCTAGGGCACCCCTAGGCTTAGGCTAAGGCAAGGGCTCCCCTAGACTATGGCTAGGGCACCCCTAGGCTTAGGCTAGGGCACCCCTAGGCTTAGGCAAAGGCACCCCTAGGCTTAGGCTAGGGCACCCCTAGGCTTAGGCTAGGGTACCTGTGGCTTAGGCTAGGGCACCCCTAGGCTTAAGCTAGGGCACCCCAAGGCTGAGGCTAGGGCACCCCTATGCTTACGCTAGGGCACCCCTAAGCTTTGGCTAGGTCACCCCTAGGCTTAGGATAGGGAACTTCTAAGCTTAGGCTAGGTCACCCCTTGGTTTTGGCTAGTGCACCCCTAGGCTTATGCTAGAGCACCCCTAGGCTTAAACTAGGGCACCCCTAGGCTTAGGCTAAAGCTAGGGATCCCCTAGCCTAAGGCTAGGGCACTCCTAGGCTTAGGCTAGCGCACCCGTAGGCTTAGGCTAGGGCACCCCTAGATTTAGGCTAGGGCACCCCTAGGCTTAGGCTAAGGCTAGGGCTCCCCTAGCCTAAGGCTAGGGCACCCCTAGCCTTAGGCTAGGGCACCCCTAGGCTTATGCAAAGGCACCCCTAGGCTTAGGCTAGGGAACCCCTAGGCTTAGGCTAGGGCACCAATAGGCTTAAGCTAAGGCTAGGGATCCCCTAGCCTAAGGCTAGGGCACCCCTAGGCTCAAGCTAGGGCACCCCTTGGCTTAGGCTAGGGCAACCCTAGACTCAGGCTAGGGCACCCGAAGCTTAAGCTGGGGCAATCCTAGGCTTAGGCTAAGTCTAGGGCTCCCCTATCCTAAGGCTAGGGCACCCCTAGGCTCAGGCTAGGGCTCCCCTAGGCTTAGGCTAAGGCTAGGGATCCCCTAGCCTAAGGCTAGGGCACAACTAGGCTTAGGCTACGGCTAGGGATCCCCTAGCCTAAGGCTAGGGCACTCCTAGGCTTAGGCTAGCGCACCCATAGTCTTAGGCTAGGACACCCCTAGATTTAGGCTAGGGCACCCCTAGGCTTAGCCTAAGGCTAGGGCTCCCCTAGCCTAAGGCTAGGGCACCCCTAGGCTTAGGCTAGGGCACCCCAAGTCTTAGGATAAGGCACCCCTAGGCTTAGGCTAAGGCTAGGTCACCCCTAGGCTTAGGCTAAGGCACCACTAGGCTTAGGCTAGGGCACCCCTAGGCTTAGGTTAGGGCACCCCTAGGCTTAGGCTAGGGCACCCCAAGGCTGTGGCTAGGGCACCCTTAAGCTGAGGCTAGGGCCCCCTAGGCTAAGGCTAAGGCTTGTGCTCCCCTAGCCTAAGGCTAGGGCACCTCTAGGCTTAGGCTAAGGCACCCTTAGGCTTAGGCTAAGGCTAGGGCTCCCCTAGCCTAAGACTAGGGCACCCCTAAGCTTAGGCTACGGCACCCCTAGACTTAAGCTAGGGCACCTGTAGGCTTAGGCTAAGGCTAGGGTTCCCATAGCCTAAGGCTAGGGCACCCCTAGGCTTAGGCTAAGGCTAGGGATCTCCTAGCCTAAGGCTAGGGCACTCCTAGGCTTAGGCTAGGGCACCCGTAGGCTTAGGCTAGGGCACCCCTAGACTTAGGCTAGGGCACCCCTATGCTTAGGTTTAGGCTAGGGCACCCCTAGGCTTAGGCTAGGGCACCCCTAGGCTTAGGCTAGGGCACACCTAGGCTTAGGCTAGGGCACCCCTAGGCTTTGGCTAAGGCACCCCTAGCTTAGGCTAAGGCTAGGGCTCCCCTAGCCTAAAGGTAGAGCACCCCTAGGCTTAGGGTAGGGCACCACTAGGCTTAGGCTAGGCCACCCCTAGGCTTACGCTAGGGCACCCCTAGGCTTAGGCTAAGGCTGGGCTAAACGAGGCTTAGGCTAGGGCACACCTAGGCTTAGGGTAGGGAACCCCTAGACTAAGGCTAGGGCACCCATAGGCTTAGGCTAGGGCACCCCTAAGCTTAGGCTAGGGCTCCCCTAGGCTTAGGCTAAGGCTGGGGCTCCCCTTGCCTCAGGCTAGTGCAACCCTATACTCAGGCTATGGCACCCCTAGGCTTAGGCTAGGGTAATCCAAGGCTAGACAAACGTTAGGGCTCCCCTAGCCTCAGGCTAGGGCACCCGTAGGCTCAGGATAGGGCACCCTAGGCTCAGGCTAGGGCAACCCTAGGCTTAGGCTAGGGCACCCCTAGGCTTAGGCTAAGGCTAGGCTCCCCTAGCCTAAGGCAAGAGCAACGCTAGGCTTAGGCTAGGGCACACCTAGGCTTAGGCTACGGCACCCCTAGGCTTAGGCTAAGGCAAGGGTTCCCCTAGCCTATGGCTAGGGCACCCCTAGTATTAGGCTAGGACACCCCTAGGCTTAGGCAAAGGCACCCCTCGGCTTAGGCTAGGGAACCCCTAGGCTTAGGCTAGGCCACCCATAGGCTTAAGCTAAGTCTAGGGTTCCCCTAGCCTAAGGCTAGGGCACCCCTAGGCTCAAGCTAGGGCACCCATAGGCTTAGGCTAGGGCACCCCTAGACTCAGGCTAGGGCACCCGAAGCTTAGGCTGGGGCAATCCTAGGCTTAGGCTAAGTCTAGGGCTCCCTTATCCTAAGGTTAGGGCACGCCTAAGCTCCGGCTTGGGCTCCCCTAGGCTTAGGCTAGGGCACCCCTAGGCTTAGGCTAAGGCTAGGGCTCCCCTAGCCTAAGGCTAGGGCACCCCTAGCCTAAGGCTAGGGCACCCCTAGGCTTAGGCTAGGGCACCCCTAGGTTTAGGCTAGGGCACCCCTAGGCTTAGGCTAAGGCAAGGGCTCCCCTAGACTATGGCTAGGGCACCCCTAGGCTTAGGCTAGGGCACCCCTAGGCTTAGGCAAAGGCACCCCTAAGCTTAGGCTAGGGCACCCCTAGGCTTAGGCTAGGGTACCTGTGGCTTAGGCTAGGGCACCCCTAGGCTTAAGCTAGGGCACCCCAAGGCTGAGGCTAGGGCACCCCTATGCTTACGCTAGGGCACCCCTAAGCTTTGGCTAGGTCACCCCTAGGCTTAGGATAGGGAACTTCTAAGCTTAGGCTAGGTCACCCCTAGGTTTTGGCTAGTGCACCCCTAGGCTTATGCTAGAGCACCCCTAGGCTTAAACTAGGGCACCCCTAGGCTTAGGCTAAAACTAGGGATCCCCTAGCCTAAGGCTAGGGCACTCCTAGGCTTAGGCTAGCGCACCCGTAGGCTTAGGCTAGGGCACCCCTAGATTTAGGCTAGGGCACCCCTAGGCTTAGGCTAAGGCTAGGGCTCCCCTAGCCTAAGGCTAGGGCACCCCTAAGCTTAGGTTAGGGCACCCCAAGTCTTAGGATAAGGCACCCCTAGGCTTAGGCTAAGGCTATGTCACCCCTAGGCTTTGGCTAAGGCACCACTAGGCTAAGGCTAAGGCACCCCTAGGCTTAGGTTAGGGCACCCCTAGGCTTAGGCTAGGGCACCCCAAGGCTGAGGCTAGGGCACCCTTAACCTGAGGCTAGGGCCCCTAGGCTTAGGCTAAGGCTTGGGCTCCCCTAGCCTAAGGCTAGGGCACCTCTAGGCTTAGGCTAAGGCACCCTTAAGCTTAGGCTAAGGCTAGGGCTCCCCTAGCCTAAGACTGGGGCACCCATAAGCTTAGGCTACGGCACCCCTAGGCTTAAGCTAGGGCACCTGTAGGCTTAGGCTAAGGCTAGGGCTCTCCTAGCCTAAGGCTAGGGCACCCCTAGGCTTAGGCTAGGGCACCCCTAGGCTTAGGCTAGGGCACCCCTAGGCTTAAGCTAGGGCACCCCTAGGCTTAGGCTAAGGCTAGGGATCTCCTAGCCTAAGGCTAGGGCACTCCTAGGCTTAGGCTAGGGCACCCGTAGGCTTAGGCTAGGGCACCCCTAGACTTAGGCTAGGGCACCCCTAGGCTTAGGTTTAGGCTAGGGCACCCCTAGGCTTAGGCTAGGGCACCCCTAGGCTTAGGCTAGGGCACCCCTAGGCTTTGGCTAGGGCACCCCTTGGCTTAGGCTAAGGCTAGGGCACTCCTAGGCTTAGGCTAGCGCATCCGTAGGCTTAGGCTAGGGCACCCCTAGGCTTAGGCTAGGGAACCCCTAGGCTTAGGCTAGGGCACCCCTAGGCTTAGGCTAGGTCAGCCCTAGCCTTAGGCTAAGTCTAGGGCTCCCCTAGCCTAAGGCTAGGGCACCCATAGGCTTGGGCTAGGGCACCCCTATGCTTAGGCTAGGGCACCTCTAGGATTAGGCTAGGGCACCCATAGGCTTAGGCTAGGGCACCCCTAGACTTAGGCTAAGGCAACGGCTCCCCTAGCCTCAGGCTAGGGCACCCCTAGACTCAGGCTAGGGCACCCCTAAGCTTAGGCTAGGGCAATCCTATGCTTAGGCTAAGTTAGGGCTCCCCTAGGCTCAGGATAGGGCACCCTAAGCTTAGACTAGCGCACCCCTAGGCTAAGGCTAAGGCTAGGGCTCCCCTAGCCTAAAGCTACCGCACCCCTCGGCTCAGGCTAGGGCACCCCGAGGCTTAGGCTAGGGCACCCCTAGGCTTAGGAAAAGGCTAGGGCTCTCCTAGCCTAAGGTTAGGGCACCGCTAGACTCAGGCTATTGCACCCCTAAGCTTAGGCTAGGGCACCCCTAGGCTTAGCCTAGGGCACCCCTAGGCTTAGGCTAAGGCTGGGCTCCCCTAGCCTAAGGCTAGAACACCCCTAGGCTTAGGCTAGGGCACCCCTAGGCTTAAGCTAGGAGACCCCTAGGCTTAGGCTAGGGCACCCCTAGGCTTAGGCTAAGGCTGGGCTAACTTAGGCTTAAGCTAGGGCACCCCTAGGCTTAGGCTAGGGAACTCCTAGATTAAGGCTAGGGCACCCCTAGGCTTAATCTTGGGCAACCCTAGGCTTAGGCTAGGGCAACCCTACACTTAGGCTAAGGCCATGGCTCCCTAGCCTCAGGCAAGGGCACCCCTAGACTCAGGCTAGGGCACCCGTTATCTTACGCTGGGGCAATCCTAGGCTTAGGCTAAGTCTAGGGCTCCCCTATCCTCAGGCTAGGGCACCCATAGGCTCAGGCTAGGGCTACCCTAGCCTAAGGCTAGGGCACCCCTAGGCTTAGGCTAGGGCACCCCTAAGCTTAGGCTAGGGCTCGCCTAGGCTTAGGCTAAGACTGTGGCTACTCTTGCCTCAGGCTAGTTCACCCCTAGACACAGGCTATGGCACCCCTAGGTTTAGGCTAGGGCAATCCTAGGCTAGAGTAACATTAGGGCTCCCCTAGTTCAGGCTAGGGCACTCGTAGGCTCAGGCTATGGCACCCCTAGGCCCAGGCTAGGGCACCCCTAGGCTTAGGCTACGGCACCCCTAGGCTAAGGCTAAAGCTAAGCTCTCCATGCCTAAGGCTAGAGCACCCCTAGGCTTAGCCTAGGGCACCCCAAAGCTTAGGCTAAGGCAAGGGCTCCCCTAGCCTATGGCTAGGACACCCCTAGGATTAGGCTAGGGCACCCCTAGGCTTAGGCAAAGGCACCCCTAGACTTAGGCTAGGGAACCCCTAGGCTTAGGCAAGGGCACCCCTAGGCTTAGGCTAGGGCACCCCTAGGCTTAGGCTAGGGCACCCCTAGGCTTAAGCTAAGGCTAGGGATCCCCTAGCCTAAGGCTAGGGCACCCCTAGGCTCAAGCTAGGGCACCCCTAGGCTCAGGCTAGGGCACCCCTTGGCTTAGGCTAAGGCTAGGGCACTCCTAGGCTTAGGCTAGCGCATCCGTAGGCTTAGGCTAGGGCACCCCTAGATTTAGGCTAGGGCACCCCTAGGCTTAGGCTAAGGCTAGGGCTCCCCTAGCCTAAGGCTAGGGCACCCCTAGGCTTAGGCTAGGGCACCCCTAGGTTAAGGCTAGGGCACCCCTAGGCTTAAGCTAGGGCAGCCCTAGGCTTAGGCTAAGGCTAGGGATCTCCTAGCCTAAGGCTAGGGCACTCCTAGGCTTAGGCTAGGGCACCCCTAGGCTTAGGTTTAGGAAGGGCACCCCTAGGCTTAGGCTAGGGCACCCCTAGGCTTAGGCTAGGGCACCCCTAGGCTTAGGCTAGGGCACCCCTAGGCTTAGGCTAAGGCTAGGGCTCCCCTAGCCTAAGGCTACGGCACCACTAGGCTTAGGCTAGGGCACACCTAGGCTTAGCCTAGGGCACCCCTAGGCTTAGGCTAAGGCAAAGGCTCCCCTAACCTATGGCTAGGACACCCCTAGGATTGGGCTAGGGCACCCCTAGGCTTAGGCAAAGCCACCCCTAGACTTAGGCTAGGGAACCCCTTGGCTTAGGCAAGGGCACCCCTAGGCTTAGGCTAGGGCACCCCTAGGCTTAAGCTAGGGCACCCCTAGGCTTAAGCTAAGGCTAGGGATCCCCTAGCCTAAGGCTAGGGCACCCGTAGGCTCAGGCTAGGGCACCCCTAGTCTCAGGCTAGGGCACCCTTAGGTTTAGGCTAGGGCACCCCTAGGCTTAGGCTAAGGCTAGGGCTCCCCTAGCCTGAGGCTAGGGCTCACCTAGGCTTAGGCTCAGTACCACTAGGCTTAGGCTACGGCACCCGTAGGCTTAGGCTAAGGCTAGGACTCCCCTAGGCTTAGGCTAGGGCACCCCTAGGCTTAGCCTATGGCACCCCTAGGCTTAGACGATGGCACCCCTAGGCTTGTTCTAGGGCACCCATAGGCTTAGGCTAGGGCACCCATAGGCTTAGGCTAGGGCACCCCTAGGCTTAGGCTAAGGCTAGGGCACCCCTAGGCTTAGGCTAAGGCTAGGGCTCGCCTAGCCTAAGGCTAGGGCACCCCTAGGCTTAGGCTAGGGCACCCCTAAGCTTAGGCTAGGGAACCCCTGGGCTTAGGCTAGGGAACCGCTAGGCTTACGCTAGGGCACCCCTATGCTTAGGCTATGTCACCTCTAGGCTTAGGCTAGGGCACCCACAGGCTTAGGCTGAGGCTAGGGCTCCCCTAGCCTAAGGGTAGAGCACCCATAGGCTTAGGCTAGGGCACCACTAGGCTTAGGCTAGGCCACCCTTAGGCTTACGCTAGGGCACCCCTAGGCTAAGGCTAAGGCTGGGCTAACCTAGGCTTAGGCTAGGGCACACCTAGGCTTAGGCTAGGGAACCCCTAGACTAAGGCTAGTGCACCCATAGGCTTAGGCTAGGGCACCCCTAAGCTTAGGCTAGGGCTCCCCTAGGCTTAGGCTAAGGCCAGGGCTCCCCTAGCGTAAGGCTAGAGCACCCCTAGGCTTAGGCTAGGGCACCCCTAAGCTAAGGCTAGGGCACCCCTAGGCTTAGGTTAGGGCACCCATAGGCTTAGGCTAGGGCACCTCTAGGCTTACGCTAGGGCACCCCTAGGCTTAGGCTAGGGCAACCCTAGACTAAGGCTAAGGCTAGGGCTCCCCTAGCCTAAGGCTAGGGCACCCCTAGTCTAAGGCTAGGGCACACCTAGGCTTAGGCTAGGGCACCCCTAGGCTTAGGCTAGGGCACCCCTAGGCTTAGGCTAAGGCCAACGCTCCCCTAGCCTAAGGCTAGAGCACCCCTAGGCTTAGGCTAGGGATCCCCTAGGCTAAGGCTAGGGCACCCCTTGGCTTAGGTTAGGGCACCCATAGGCTTAGGCTAGGGCACCTCTAGGCTTACGCTAGGGCAACCCTAGGCTTAGTCTAAGGCTAGGGCTCCCCTAGCCTAAGGCTAGGGCACCCCTAGGCTTAGGCTAGGGCACCCCTAGGCTTAGCCTATGGCTCCCCTAGGCTAAGGCAAGGGCACCCCTAGGTTTAGGTTAGGGCACCCATAGGCTTAAGCTAGGGCACCTCTAGGCGTAGGCTAGGGAACCCTTAGGCTTAGGCTAGGGCACCCCTAGGCTTAGGCTAAGGCTAGTGCACCCCTAGGCTCAGGCTAAAGCACCCCTAGGCTTAGGCTAGGGTAATCCTAGGCTAGACTAACGCTAGGGCTCGCCTAACCTCAGGCTAGTGCACCCCTAGGCTCAGGCTAGGGCACCCCTAGGCTTAGGCTAGGGAACACCTAGGCTTAGGCTAAGGCTAGGGCTCCCCTAGCCTCAGGCTAGGGCACCCCTAGACTCAGGCTAGGGCACCCCTAGGCTTAGGCTAGGGCACCCCTAGGCTTAGACTAAGGCTAGGGCTCCCCTAGCCTAAGGCTAGTGTACCCTTAGGCTTAGGCTAGGGCACACCGAGGCTTAGGCTAGGGCACCCCTAGGCTTAGGATAGCGCGCCCCTAGTCTTAGGCTAGGGCACCCCTAGCCTTAGGCGAAGGCAAGGGATCCCCTAGCCTAAGGCTAGGGCACCCCTAGGCTCAGGCTAGGGCACCCCTAGGCTTAGGTTAGGGCACCCCTAGGCTTAGGCTAGGGCACCCCTAGGCTTAGGCTAAGGCTAGGACTCGCATAGCCTAAGGCTAGGGTACCCCTAGGTTAAGGCTACGGCTCCCCTACTCTAAGGCTAGGGCACCCCTAGGCTCAGGCTATGGCACCCCGAGGCTTAGGCTAGGGCAATCCTAGTCTTAGGCTAAGGCTAGGACTAGCCTAGCGTAAGGCTAGGGCACAATTAGCCTAAGGCTAGGGAACCCCTAGGCTTAGGCTAAGGCTAGGTCACCCCTAGGCTTAGGCTAAGGCACAACTAGGCTTAGGCTAGGGCACCCCTAGGCTGAGGCTAGGGCACACCTAAGCTGAGGCTAGGGCACCCCTAGTCTTAGGCTAAGGCTAGGGCTACCCTAGCCTAAGGCTAGGGCACCCCTAGGCTTAGGATAGGGCACCCCTAGGCTTAGGCTAAGGCTAGGGCTTCCATAGCCTAAGGCTTGAGCACCCCTTGGCTTAGGCTAGGGTAGCCCTAGGCTTAGGCTAGGGCACCCCTAGTCTGAGGCTACGGCACCCCTAGGCTTAAGCTAGGGCACCCCGAGGCTTAGGCTAAGGCTAGGGCTCCTCTAGACTAAGGCTAGGGCACCTCTAGGCTTAGGCTAGGGCACCCCTAGGCTTAGGCGAAGGCCAGGGCTCCCCTAGCCTTAGGCTAGAGCACCCTTAGGCTTAGGCTAGGGCACCCCTAGGCTAAGGCTAGGGAACCCCTAGGCTTAGGTTAGGGCACCCAGGGGCTTAGGCTAGGGCACCTCTAGGCTTAGGGTAGGGCACCCCTAGGCTTAGGCTAGGGCACCCCTAGGCTTAGGCTAGGGCACCCCTAGTCTTAGGCTAGGGCACCCCTAGGCTTAAGCTAGTACACGCCTAGACTCCGGCTATGACACCCCTAGGATTAGGCTAGGGCACCCCTAAGCATAGGCTAAGGCTAGGGCACCCATAGGCTTAGGCTTGGGCACCCCTAGCCTAAGGCTTGGTCACCCCTTGGCTTAGGCTAGGGTAGCCCTAGGCTTAGGCTAGGGCACCCCTAGGCTTAGGCTAGGGTACCCCTAGACTTAAGCTAGGGCACCCCTAGGCTTAGGCTAAGGCCAGGGCTCCCCTATCCTAAGGCTAGAGCACCCCTAGGCTTAGGCTAGGGCACCCCTAAGCTAAGGCTAGGGCACCCCTAGGCTTAGGTTAGGGCACCCATAGGCTTAGGCTAGGGCACCTCTAGGCTTACGCTAGGGCACCCCTAGGCTTAGGCTAGGGCAACCCTAGACTAAGGCTAAGGCTAGGGCTCCCCTAGCCTAAGGCTAGGGCACCCCTAGTCTAAGGCTAGGGCACACCTAGGCTTAGGCTAGGGCACCCCTAGGCTTAGGCTAGGGCACCCCTAGGCTTAGGCTAAGGCCAACGCTCCCCTAGCCTAAGGCTAGAGCACCCCTAGGCTTAGGCTAGGGCACCCCTAGGCTTAGCCTATGGCTCCCCTAGGCTAAGGCTAGGGCTCCCCTAGGCTAAGGCTAGGGCACCCCTAGGCTTAAGTTAGGGCACCCATAGGCTTAAGCTAGGGCACCTCTAGGCTTAGGCTAGGGCACCCCTAGGCTTAGGCTAGGTCACCCCTAGGCTTAGGGTAGGGCACCCGTAGGCTTAGGCTAGAGCACCCCTAGGCTTAGGCTAAGGCTAGGGATCCCGTAGCCTAAGGCTAGTGCTCCCCTTGCCTAAGGCTAGGGCACCCCTAGGCTTATGCTAGGGCACCACTAGGCTTAGCCTATGGCACCCCTATGCTAAGGCTAGGGCACACCTAGGCTTAGGTTAGGGCACCCATAGGCTTAGGCTAGGGCACCCCTAGGCTTAGGCTAAGGCTAGGGCACTCCTAGCCTTAGGCTGGGGCAGTCCTAGGCTTAGGCTAAGGCTAGAGCTCGCCTAGCCTAAGGCTAGGGCACCCCTAGGCTTAGGCTAGGGCAGCCCTAGGCTTAGGTTAGGGCAGTCCTAGGCTTAGGATTGGGCACCCCTAGGCTTAGGCTGGGGCACCCCTAGGCTAAGGCTAAAGCTAGGGCTCCCCTAGCCTAAGGCTAAGGCACCCCTAGGCTTTGGCTAAAGCACCCCTAGGCTTAGGCTAGGGCAGCCATAGGCTTAGGCTAAGGCTAGGGCTCGCCTAGCCTAAAGCTAGGGCACCCCTAGGCTTAGGCTAGTGCACCCCTAGGCTTAGTCTAAGGCTAGGGCACCCCTAGGCTTAGGCTAGAGCACCCCTAGACTTAGGCTAGGGCACCCCTAGGCTTAGGCGAGGGCATCCCTAGGCTTAGTCTAGGGCACACCTAGGCTTAGGCTAAGGCTAGGGCTGCCCTAGCCTAAGGCTAAGGCACCCCTAGGATTAGGCTAGGGCACCACTAGGCTTAGGCTAGGGCAGCCATAGGCTTAGGCTAAGGCCAGGGATCGCCTAGCCCAAAGCTAGGGCACCCCTAGGCTTAGGCTAGGGCCCCTAGCCTAAAGCTATGGCACCTCTAGGCTTAGGCTTGGGCACCCCTAGGAATAGGCTAGGGCACCCCTAGGCTTAGGCCAAGGCTAGGGCTCCCCTAGCCTAAGGCTAGGGCACCACTAGGCTTAGGCTAGGGAACCCCTAGCCTAAGGCTAGAGCACCCCTAGGCTTAGGCTAGGGCACCCCAAGGCTTAGGCTAGGGCACCCCTAAGCTTAGGCTAGGGAACCCCTAGACTTAGGCTAAGGCTTGGGCTCCACTAACCTAAGGCTAGGGCACCCCTAGGCTTAGGCTAGGGCACCCCCAGGCTTAGGCTAAGGCGAGGTCTCACCTAGCCTAAGGATAGGGCACCCCTAAGCTTAGGCTAAGGCTAGGGCACCAATAGGCTTAGGCTTGGGCACCCCTAGGTTAAGGCTAAGGCTGGTGGCCTCCTAGGCTGAGGCTAGGGCACCCCTAAGCTGAGGCTAGGGCACCCCTAGGCTTAGGCTAAGGCTAGGGCTACCCTAGCCTAAGGCTTGGGCACCCCTAGGCTTAGGCTAGGGCACCCCTAAGCTTAGGCTAAGGCTAGGGCTCCCATAGCCTAAAGCTAGAGCCCCCCTAGGCTTAGTCTAGGGCACCCCTAGGCTTAGGCTAAGGCTAGGGCTGCCCTAGCCTAAGGCTAGGGCACCCCTAGGCTTAGGCTTGGGCACCCCGAGGCTTAGGCTAGGGCACCCCTAGGCTTAGGCTAAGGCTAGGGCACCCCTACGCTTAGGCTAGGGCACCCCTAGGCTTAGGCTAGGGCACCCCTAGGATTAGGCTAGTGCACCCCTAGGCTTGGGCTAGTGCACCCCTAGCCTAAGGTTTGGGCACCCCTAGGCTTAGGCTAGGGCACCCCTAGGCTTTGGCTAAGGCTAGGGCACCCCTAGGCTTAGGCTAGGGCACCCCTAGGCTTAGGCTAGTGCACCCCAAGGCTTAGGCTAGGGAACCCCTAGACTCAGGCTATGGCACCCCTAGGCTTAGGCAAGGGCAATCCTAGGCTAGACTAAGGCTAGGGCTCCCCTAGCCTCAGGCTAGGGCACCCGTAGGCTCTGGCTAGGGCACACCTAGGCTTATGCTAGTGCACCCCTAGGCTTAGGCTAGGGCACCCCTAGGCGTTGGCTAAGGCACCCATAGGCTGAGGCTACGGCACCCCTAAGCTGAGGCTAGGGCACCCCTAGGCTTAGGCTAAGGCTAGGGCTACCCTAGGCTTAGGCTAGGGCACCCCTAGGCTTAAGCTAGGGCACCCCTAGGCTTAGGCTAAGGCTAGGGCTCCCCTAGCTTAAGGCTAGGGCACCCCTAGGCTTAGGCTAGGGCACCCCTAGGCTTAGGCTAGGGCACCCCTAGGCTTAGGCTAAGGCTAGGGCTCCCCTAGCCTAAGGCTTGGGCACCCCTAAGCTTAGGCTAGGGCACCCCTAGACTTAGGCTAGGGCACCCGTAGGCTTAGGCTATGGCTACGGCTACCCTAGCCTCAGGCTACGGCACCCCTAGACTCAGGCTATGGCACGCCTAGGCTTAGGCTAGGGCAATCCTAGGCTAGACTAAGGCTAGGGGTCCTCAAGCCTCAGGCTGGGGCACCCCTAGGCTCAGGCTATGGCACCCCTAGGCTTAGGCTAGGGCACCCCTAGACTTAGGATAAGGCTAGGGCTCCCCTAGCCTAAGGCTACAGCACCCCTAGTCTTAGGCTAGGGCACCCCTAGGCTTAGGCTAGGGCACCCCTAGGCTTAGGCTAAGGCTACGGCTCCCCTAGCCTCAGGCTAGGGCACCCCTAGACTCAGGCTATGGCACCCCTAGACTTAGGCTGGGGCAATCCTAGGCTAGACTAAGGCTAGGGCTCCCTTAGCCTTAGCCTAGGGCACCCGTAGGCTCAGGCTAGGGCACCCCTAGGCTTAGGCTAAGGCACCCCTAGGTTTAGGCTAGGGCTCCCCTAGGCGTAGGCTAAGGCTAGGGCTCCCCTAGCCTAAGGCTAGGGCTCCCCTAGCCTAAGGCTAGGGCACTTAGGCAAGGGCACCCCTAGGCTTAGGCTCTGGCAACCCTAGGCTTAGGCTAAGGCTAGGGCTCCCCTAGCCTAAGGCTAGGGAAACCCTAGGCTTAGGCTAGGGCACACATAGGCTTAGGCTAGGGCACCCCTAGGTTTAGGCTAAGGCTAGGGGACTCCTAGGCTTAGGCTAAGGCACCCCTAGGCTTAGGCTAAGGCTAGGTCACTCCTAGGCTTAGCCTAAGGCACAACTAGTCTTAGGCTATGGCACCCCTAGGCTTGGGCTACGGCACCCCTAGGCTTAGGCTAGGGCACGCCTAGGCTGAGGCTAGGGCACCCCTAAGCTGAGGCTAGGGCACCCCTAGGCTTAGGCTAAGGCTAGGGCACCCCTAGGCTTAGGCTAAGGCTAGGGCTCCCCTAACCTAAGGCTAGGGCACCCCTAGGCTCAGGCTAGGGCACCCCTAGGCTTAGGCTAAGGGTACAGCTCCCCTAGCCTCAAACTAGGGCACCCCTAGACTCAACCTATGGCACCCCTAGGCTTAGGCTAGGGCAATTCTAGGCTAGACTAAGGCTAAGGCTCCCCTAGCCTCAGGCTAGGGCACCCATAGGCTCAGGCTAGGGCACCCCTAGGCTCACGCTAGGGCACCCCTAGGCTTAGGTTAGGGCACCCCTAGACTTAGGATAAGGCTAGGGCTCCCCTAGCCTAAGGCTAGAGCACCCCTAGGCTTAGGCTAGGGCACCCCCAGGCTTCGGCTAGGGCACCCCTAGGCTTAGGTTAAGGCTAGGGCTCCCCTAGCCTAACGCTAGGGCACCCCTAGGCTTAGGCTAGGGCACCCCTAGGCTTAGGCTAGGGCACCCCTAGGCTTAGGCTAAGGCTACGGCTCCCCTAGCCTCAGGCTAGGGCACCCCTAGACTCAGGCTATGGCACCCCTAGGCTTAGGCAAGGGCAATCCTAGGCTAGACTAAGGCTAGGGCTCCCCTAGCCTCAGGCTAGGGCACCCGTAGGCTTAGGCTAGGTCACCCCCAGGTTTACGCTAGGGCACCCCTAGCCTTAGGCTAGGGCACCCCTAGGCGTAGGCTAAGGCACCCATAGGCTTACCCTAAGGCACCCCTAGTCTTAGGCTAAGACTAGGGGACTCCTAGGCTTAGGATAAAGCACCCCTAGGCTTAGGCTAGGGCACCCCTAGGCTTAGGCTAGGACACCCCTAGGCTTTGGCTAGGGCACTCGTAGGCTTAGGCTAGGGCACCCCTAGGCTTAGGCTAAGGCTAGGTCACCCCCAGGCTTAGGCTAAGGCACAACTCGGCTTAGGCTAGGGCACCCCAAGGCTTAGGCTAGGGCACACCTAGGCTGAGGCTAGGGCACCCCTAAGCTGAGGCTAGGGCACCCCTAAGCTTAGGCTAAGGCTAGGGCTACCCTAGGCTTAGGCTAGGGCACCCCTAGGCTTAGGCTAGGGCACCCCTAGGCTTAGGCTAAGGCTAGGGCTCCCCTAGCCGAAGGCTAGCTCACCCCTAGTTTTAGGGTAGGGCACCCATAGGCTTAGGCTATGGCACCCCTAGGCTTAGGCTAAGGCTAGGGCTCCCCTAGCCTAAGGCTTGGGCACCCCTAAGCTTAGGCTAGGGCACCCCTAGACTTAGGCTAGGGCACCCCTAGGCTTAGGCTAAGGCTTGGGCACCCCTAGGCTTAGGCTAAGGCTAGGGCTCCCCTAGCCAAAGGCTAGGACACCCCTAGGCTCATGCTAGGGCACCCCTAGGATTAGGGTAGGGCACCCCTAGGCTTAGGCTAATGCTACGGCTCCCCTAGCCTCAGGCTAGGGCACCCCTAGACTCAGGCTATGGCACGCCTAGGCTTAGGCTAGGGCAATCCTAGGCTAGACTAAGTCTAGGGGTCCTCAAGCCTCAGGCTAGGGCACCCATAGGCTCAGGCTAGGGCACCCCTAGGCTCAGGCTAGGGCACCCCTAGTCTTAGGCTAGGGCACCCCTAGACTTAGGATAAGGCTCAGGCTCCCCTAGCCTAAGGCTAGGGCACCACTAGGCTTAGGCTAGGGAACCCCTAGGCTTTGGCTAGGTCACCCCTAGGTTTAGGATACGCCACCCCTAGGCTTAGGCTAGGGCACCCCTAGGCTTAGGCTAAGGCTACGGCTCCCATAGCCTCAGGCTAGGGCACCCCTAAATTCAGGCTATGGCACCCCTAGGCTTAGGCTGGGGCAATCCCAGGCTAGACTAAGGCTAGGGCACCACTAGCCTCAGGCTAGGGCACCCGTAGGCTCAGGCTAGGGCACCCCTAGGCTTAGGCTGGGACACCCCTAGGCTTAGGCTCAGGCACCCCTAGGCTTAGGCTAAGGCTAGGGCTCACCTAGCCTAAGGCTAGGGAACCCCTAGGCTTAGGCTAGGGCACACATAGGCTTAGGCTTGGGCACACCTAGGCTTAGGCTCAGGCACCCCTAGGCTTAGGCTAAGGCTAGGGCTCACCTAGCCTAAGGCTAGGGAACCCCTAGGCTTAGGCTAGGGCACACATAGGCTTAGGCTAAGGCACCCCTAGGCTTAGGCTAGGGAACCTCTAGACTTAGGATAAGGCTAGGGTTCCCCTAGCCTAAGGCTAGAGCACCCCTAGGCTTAGGCTAGGGCACCCCTAGGCTTCGGCTAGGGAACCCCTAGGCTTAGGTTAAGGCTAGGGACCCCTAGCCTAAGACTAGGGCAACCCTAGGCTTAGGCTAGGGCACCCCTAGGCTTAGGCTAGGGCACCCCTAGGCTTAGGCTAAGGCTAAGGCTCCTGTAGCCTCAGGCAAGGGCACCCCTAGACTCAGGCTATGGCACCCCTAGGCTTAGGCTAGGGCAATCCTAGGCTAGACTAAGGCTAGGGTTCCCCTATCCTCAAGCTAGGGCACCCGTAGGCTCAGGCTAGGGCACTCTAGGCTTATGCTAAGGCTAGGGGACTCCGAGGCTTAGGATAAGGCACCCCTAGGCTTAGGCTAGGGCACCCCTTGGCTTAGGCTAGGGCACCCCTAGGCTTAGGCTAGGGCACCCCTAGTCTGAGTCTAGGGCACCCCTACGCTGAGGCTAGGGCACCCCTAGGCTTAGGCAAGGGCACCCCTAGTCTTAGGCTAAGGCTAGGGCTCCCCTAGCCTAAGGCTAGGGCACCCCTAGGCTTAGGCTAGGGCAACCCTAGGCTTAGGCTAGGGAACCCCTAGGCTTAGACTAAGGCTAGGGCACCCCTAGGCTTAGACTAACGCTAGGGCACCCCTAGGCTTAGGCTAAGGCTAGGGCTTCCCTAGCCTAAGGCTAGGGCACCCCAAGGGTTAGGCTAGGGCACTCCTAAGCTTTGGCTAGGTCACCCCTAGGCTTAGGCTAGGGCACCCACAGGCTTAAGCTAGGGCGCCCCTAGGCTTAGGCTAAGGCTATGGCTCCCCTAGCCTCAGGCTAGGGCACCCCTAGGCTTAGGCTTCGGCACCCCTAGGAATAGGCTAGGGCACCCCTAGAATTAGGCTAAGGCTTGGGCTCCACTAACCTAAGGCTAGGGCACCCCTAGGCTTAGGCTCGGGCACCCCTAGGCTTAGGCTAAGGCTAGGTCTCACCTAGCCTAAGGATAGGGCACCCCTAAGCTTAGGCTAAGGCTAGGGCACCAATAGGCTTAGGCTTGGGCACCCCTAGGTTAAGGCTAAGGCTGGTGGCCTCCTAGGCTGAGGCTAGGGCACCCCTAAGCTGAGGCTAGGGCACCCCTAGGCTTAGAATAAGGCTAGGGCTACCCTAGCCTAAGGCTTGGGCACCCCTAGGCTTAGGCTAGGGCACCCCTAAGCTTAGGCAAAGGCTAGGGCTCCCCTAGCCTAAGGCTAGGGCACCCCTAGGCTTAGGCTTGGGCACCCCTAGGCTTAGGCTAGGGCACCCCTAGGCTTAGGCTAAGGCTAGGGCACCCCTACGCTTAGGCTAGGGCACCCCTAGGCTTAGGCTAGGGCACCCCTAGGCTTAGGCTAGTGCACCCCTAGGCTTAGGCTAGTGCACCCCTAGCCTAAGGCTTGGGCACCCCTAGGCTTAGGCTAGGGCACCCCTAGGCTTAGGCTAAGGCTAGGGCACCCCTAGGCTTAGGCTAGGGCACCCCTAGGCTTAGGCTAGGGCACCCCTAGGCTTAGGCTAGTGCACCCCTAGGCTTAGGCTAGGGAACCCCTAGACTCAGGCTATGGCACCCCTAGGCTTAGGCAATGGAAATCCTAGGCTAGACTAAGGCTAGGGCTCCCCTAGCCTCAGGCTAGGGCACCCGTAGGCTCAGGCTAGGGCACCCCTAGGCTTACGCTAGTGCACCCCTAGGCTTAGGCTAGGGCACCCCTAGGCGTAGGCTAAGGCACCCATAGGCTGAGGCTACGGCACCCCTAAGCTGAGGCTAGGGTACCCCTAGGCTTAGGCTAAGGCTAGGGCTACCCTAGGCTTAGGCTAGGGCACCCCTAGGCTTAGGCTAGGGCACCCCAAGGCTTAGGCTAAGGCTAAGGCTCCTGTAGCCTCAGGCAAGGGCACCCCTAGACTCAGGCTATGGCACCCCTAGGCTTAGGCTAGGGCAATCCAAGGCTAGACTAAGGCTAGGGTTCCCCTATCCTCAAGCTAGGGCACCCGTAGGCTCAGGCTAGGGCACCCCTAGGCTTAGGCTAGGGCACCCCTAGGCTTAGGCTAAGGCTAGGGCACCACTACGCTTAGGCTAGGGCACCCCTAGGCTTAGGCTAGGGCACCCTTAGGCTTAGGCTAGTGCACCCCTAGGCTTAGGCTAGTGCACCCCTAGCCTAAGGCTTGTGCACCCCTAGGCTTAGGCTAGGGCACCCCTAGGCTTAGGCTAAGGCTAGGGCACCCCTAGGCTTAGGCTAGGGCACCCCTAGGCTTAGGCTAGGGCACCCCTAGGCTTAGGCTAGTGCACCCCTAGGCTTAGGCTAGGGAACCCATAGACTCAGGCTATGGCACCCCTAGGCTTAGGCTAGGGCACCCCTAGGCTTAGGATAGGGCACCCCTAGTCTTAGGCTAAGGCTAGGGCTCCCCTAGCTTAAAGCTAGGGCACCCCTAGGCTTAGGCTAGGGCACCCCTAGGCTTAGGCTAGGGCACCCCTAGGCTTAGGCTAAGGCTAGGGCTCCCCTAGCCTAAGGCTTGGGCACCCCTAAACTTAGGCTAGGGCACCCCTAGACTTAGGCTAGGGCACCCGTAGGCTTAGGCTATGGCTACGGCTACCCTAGCCTCAGGCTACGGCACCCCTAGACTCAGGCTATCGCACGCCTAGGCTTAGGCTAGGGCAATCCTAGGCTAGACTAAGGCTAGGGGTCCTCAAGCCTCAGGCTGGGGCACCCCTAGGCTCAGGCTAGGGCACCCCTAGGCTTAGGCTAGGGCACCCCTAGACTTAGGATAAGGCTAGGGCTCCCCTAGCCTAAGGCTACAGCACCCCTAGTCTTAGGCTAGGGCACCCCTAGGCTTAGGCTAGGGCACCCCTAGGCTTAGGCTAAGGCTACGGCTCCCCTAGCCTCAGGCTAGGGCACCCCTAGACTCAGGCTATGGCACCCCTAGACTTAGGCTGGGGCAATCCTAGGCTAGACTAAGGCTAGGGCTCCCTTAGCCTCAGGCTAGGGCACCCGTAGGCTCAGGCTAGGGCACCCCTAGGCTTAGGCTAGGGCACCCCTAGGCTTAGGCAAGGGCACCCCTAGGCTTAGGCTCTGGCAACCCTAGGCTTAGGCTAAGGCTAGGGCTCCCCTAGCCTAAGGCTAGGGAACCCCTAGGCTTAGGCTAGGGCACACATAGGCTTAGGCTAGGGCACCGTAGGTTTAGGCTAAGGCTAGGGGACTCCTAGGCTTAGGTTAAGGCACCCCTAGGGTTAGGCTAGGGCA
Source organism: Tenrec ecaudatus (assembly GCF_050624435.1). Classification (NCBI taxonomy): domain Eukaryota; kingdom Metazoa; phylum Chordata; class Mammalia; order Afrosoricida; family Tenrecidae; genus Tenrec; species Tenrec ecaudatus. Next base: position 385,824 of record NW_027457690.1, read on the forward strand.
CCCCTAGGCTTAGGCTAAGGCTAGGTCACTCCTAGGCTTAGCATAAGGCACAACTAGGCTTAGGCTAGGGCACCCCTAGGCTTGGGCTACGGCACCCCTAGGCTTAGGCTAGGGCACGCCTAGGCTGAGGCTAGGGCACCCCTAAGCTGAGGCTAGGGCACCCCTAGGCTTAGGCTAAGGCTAGGGCACCCCTAGGCTTAGGCTAAGGCTAGGGCTCCCCTAACCTAAGGCTAGGGCACCCCTAGGCTCAGGCTAGGGCACCCCTAGGCTTAGGCTAAGGCACCCTTAGGCTTAGGCTAAGGGTACGGCTCCCCTAGCCTCAGGCTAGGGCACCCCTAGGCTTAGGCTAGGACAATCCTAGGCTAGACTAAGGCTAGGGCTCCCCTAGCCTCAGGCTAGGGCACCCCTAGGCTCAGGATAGGGCACACCTAGGCTTAGGCTAGGGCACCCCTAGGCTCAGGATAGGGCACACCTAGGCTTAGGCTAGGGCACCCCTATACTTAGGATAAGGCTAAGGCTCCCCTAGCCTAAGGCTAGAGCACCCCTAGGCTTAGGTTAAGGCTAGGGCTCCCCTAGCCTAAGGGTAGGGCACCCATAGGCTTAGGCTAGGGCACCCCTAGACTCAGGCTATGGCACCCCTAATCTTAGGCTAGGACAATCCTAGGCTAGACTAAGGCTAGGGCTCCCCTAGCCTCAGGCTAGGGCACCCGTAGGCTCAGGCTAGGGAACCCCTAGGCTTAGGCTAGGGAACCCCTAGATGTAGGCTAAGGCTAGGGCTCCCCTAGCCTAAGGCTAGGGCACCCCTAGGCTTATGCAAGGGCACCCCTAGGCTTAGGCTCGGGAACCCCTAGGCTTAGGCTAAGGCTAGGGCTAACCTAGCCTAAGGATAGGGCACACCTATGCTCAGGCTAGGGCACCCCTAGGCTGAGGATAGGGCACCCCTAAGCTGAGGCTAGGGCACCCTTAGGCTTAGGATAAGGCTAGGGCACCCCTAGCCTAAGGCTAGGGCACCCCTAGGCTTAGGCTAGGGCACGCCTAGGCTTAGACTAAGGCTAGGGCACACCTAGGCTCAGGCTAGGGCACCCCCAGGCTTCAGCTAGGGCAGCCCTAGGCTTAGGTTAAGGCTAGGGCTACCCTAGCCTAAGGCTAGGGCACCCCTAGGGCACCCCTAGGCTTAGGCTACGGCACCCCTAGGATTAGGCTAGGGCACCCCTAGGCTTAGGCTATGGCTAGGGCTCCCCTAGCCTAAGGCTAGGGCACCCCTAGGCTTAGGCTATGGCACCCCCAGGCTTAGGCTAGGGCACCCCTAGGCTTAGACTAAGGCTAGGGCACCCCTAGGCTTAGACTAAGGCTAGGGCACCCCTAGGCTTAGGCTAAGGCTAGGGCTCCCCTAGCCTAAGGCTAGGGCACCCCTACGCTCAAGCTAGGGCACCCCTAGGCTTCGGCTAGGGCAGCCCTAGACTCAGGTTAAGGCTAGGGCTCCCCTAGCCTAAGGCTAGGGCACCCCTAGGCTTAGGCTAGGTCACCCCTAGGCTTAGGCTAGGGCACCCCTAGGCTTAGGCTATTGCACCCCTAGGCTTAGGCTAGGGAACCCCTAGGCTTAGGCTAAGGCTACGGCTCCCCTAGCCTCAGGCTAGGGCACCCCTAGAAGCAGGCTATGGCACCCATAGGCTTAGGCAAGGGCAATCCTAGGCTAGACTAAGGCTAGGGCTCCCCTAGCCTCAGGCTAGGGCACCCGTAGGCTTAGGCTAGGTCACCCCCAGGCTTATGCTAGGGCACCCCTAGCCTTAGGCTAGGGCACCCCTAGGCGTAGGCTAAGGCACCCATAGGCTTAGGCTAGGGCATCCCTAGGCTTAGACTAAGGCTAGGGGACTCCTAGGCTTAGGATAAGGCACCCCTAGGCTTAGGCTAGGGCACCCCTAGGCTTAGGCTAGGGCACCCCTAGGCTTAGGCTAGGGTACCCCTAGGCTTAGGCTAAGGATAGGTCACCCCTAGGCTTAGGCTAAGGCACAACTAGGCTTAGGCTAGGGCACCCCTGAGCTTAGGCTAGGGCACCCCTAGGCTGAGGCAAGGGCACCCCTAAGCTGAGGCTAGGGCACCCCTAGGCTTAGGCTAAGGTTAGGGCTACCCGAGGCTTAGGCTAGGGCACCCCTATGCTTAGGCTAGGACACCCCTAGGCTTAGGCTCAGGCACCCCTAGGCTTAGGCTAAGGCTAGGGCACACATAGGCTTAGGATAGGGCACACCTAGGCTTAGGCTCTGGCACCCCTAGGCTTAGGCTAAGGCTAGGGCTCACCTAGCCTAAGGCTAGGGAACCCCTAGGCTTAGGCTAGGGCACACATAGGCTTAGGCTCAGGCACCCCTAGGCTTAGGCTAGGGCACCCCTAGACTTAGGATAATGCTACGGCTCCCCTAGCCTAAGGCTAGAGCACCCCTAGGCTTAGGTTAGGGCACCCCTAGGCTTCGGCTAGGGCACCCCTAGGCTTAGGTTAAGGCTAGGGGACCCCTAGCCTAAGGCTAGGGCAACCCTAGGCTTAGGCTAGGGCACCGCTAGGCTTAGGCTAGGGCACCCCTAGGCTTAGTCTAAGGCTAAGGCTCCTGTAGCCTCAGGCAAGGGCACCCCTAGACTCAGGCTATGGCACCCCTAGGCTTAGGCTAGGGCAATCCTAGGCTAGACTAAGGCTAGGGTTCCCCTATCCTCAAGCTAGGGCACCCGTAGGCTCAGGCTAGGGCACTCTAGGCTTAGGCTAAGGCTAGGGGACTCCTAGGCTTAGGATAAGGCACCCCTAGGCTTAGGCTAGGGCACCCCTAGGCTTAGGCTAGGGCACCCCTAGGCTTAGGCTAGGGCACCCTTTGGCTTAGGCTAAGGCTAGGTCACCCCTAGGCTTAGGCTTAGGCACAACTAGGCTTAGGATAGGGCACCCCTAGGCTTAGGCTAGGGCACCCCTAGGCTGAGGCTAAGGCACCCCTAGTCTGAGTCTAGGGCACCCCTACGCTGAGGCTAGGGCACCCCTAGGCTTAGGCTAGGTCACCCCTAGTCTTAGGCTAAGGCTAGGGCTCCCCTAGCCTAAGGCTAGGGCACCCCTAGGCTTAGGCTAGGGCACCCCTAGGCTTAGGCTAGGGAACCCCTAGGCTTAGGCTAGGGAACCCCTAGGCTTAGACTAAAGCTAGGGCACCCCTAGGCTTAGACTAACGCTAGGGCACCCCTAGGCTTACGCTAAGGCTAGGGCTTCCCTAGCCTAAGGCTAGGGCACCCCAAGGGTTAGGCTAGGGCACTCCTAAGCTTTGGCTAGGTCACACCTAGTCTTAGGCTAGGGCACCCCTAGGCTTAGGCTAGGGCGCCCCTAGGCTTAGGCTAAGGCTACGGCTCCCCTAGCCTCAGGCTAGGGCACCCCTAGACTCAGGCAATGGCACCCCTAGGCTTAGGCTGGGCTAATCCTAGGCTAGACTAAGGCTAGGGCTCCCCTAGCCTCAGGCTAGGGCACCTGTAGGCTCAGGCTAGGGCACCCCTAAATTTAGGCTAAGGCTAGGGGACTCCTAGGCTTAGGCTAAGGCACTCCTAGGGTTAGGCTAGGGCACCCCTAGGCTTAGGCTTAGGCTAAGGCTAGGTCACCCCTAGGCTTAGCCTAAGGCACAACTAAGCTTAGGCTAGGGCACCCCTAGGCTTTGGCTAGGTCACCCCTAGGTTTAGGCTAGGGCACCCCTAGGCTTAGGCTAGGGCACCCCTAGGCTTAGGCTAGGGCACCCCTAGGCTTAGGCTAAGGCTACGGCTCCCCTAGCCTCAGGGTAGGGCACCCCTAAACTCAGGCTATGGCACCCCTAGGATTAGGCTGGGGCAATCCTAGGCTAGACTAAGGCTAGGGCTCCCCTAGCCTCAGGCTAGGGCACCCGTAGGCTCAGGCTAGGGCACCCCTAGGATTAGGCTAGGACACCCCTAGGCTTAGGCTCAGGCACCCCTAGGCTTAGGCTAAGGCTAGGGCTCACCTAGCCTAAGGCTAGGGAACCCCTAGGCTTAGGTTAGGGCACACATAGGCTTAGGCTAGGGCACCCCTAGGCTTAAGCGAAGGCTAGGGGACTCCTAGGCTTAGGCTAAGGCACCCCTAGGCTTAGGCTACGGCACCCCTAGGCTTATGCTAGGGCACCCCTAGGCTGAGGCTAGGGCACCCCTAACCTGAGGCTAGGGCACCCCTAGACTTAGGCTAAGGCTAGGGCTACCCAAGCCTAAGGCTAGGGCACCCCTAGGCTTAGGCTAGAGCACCCCTAGGCTTATGCTAATGATTGGGCTCCCCTAGCCTAAGGCTAGGGCACCCCTAGGCTTAGGCTAGGGCACCCCTAGGCTTAGGCTAAGGCTAGGGCTCCCCTAGCCTAAGGCTAGGGCACCCCTAGGCTTAGGCTAGGGCACCCATAGGCTTAGGCTAGGGCACCCCTAGGCTTAGGCTAAGGCTAGGGCACCCCTAGGCTTAGGCTAAGGCTAGGGCACCCCTAGGCTTAGGCTAAGGCTAGGGCTCCCCTAACCTAAGGCTAGGGCACCCCTAGGCTCAGGCTAGGGCACCCCTAGGCTTAGGCTAAGGCACCCCTAGGCTTAGGCTAAGGGTACGGCTCCCCTAGCCTCAAGCTAGGGCACCCCTAGACTCAACCTATGGCACCCCTATGCTTAGGCTAGGGCACCCCTAGACTTAGGATAAGGCTAGGGCTCCCCTAGCCTAAGGCTAGAGCACCCCTAGGCTTAGGCTAGGGCACCCCCAGGCTTCGGCTAGGGCACCCCTAGGCTTAGGTTAAGGCTAGGGCTCCCCTAGCCTAACGCTAGGGCACCCCTAGCCTTAGGCTAGGGCACCCCTAGGCTTAGGCTAGGGCACCCCTAGGCTTAGGCTAAGGCTACGGCTCCCCTAGCCTCAGGCTAGGGCACCCCTAGACTCAGGCTATGGCACCCCTAGGCTTAGGCAAGGGCAATCCTAGGCTAGACTAAGGCTAGGGCTCCCCTAGCCTCAGGCTAGGGCACCCGTAGGCTTAGGCTAGGTCACCCCCAGGTTTACGCTAGGGCACCCCTAGGCTTAGGCTAGGGCACCCCTAGGCGTAGGCTAAGGCACCCATAGGCTTAGGCTAAGGCACCCCTAGGCTTAGGCTAAGGCTAGGGGACTCCTAGGCTTAGGATAAAGCACCCCTAGGCTTAGGCTTGGGCACCCCTAGGCTTAGGCTAGGGCACCCCTAGGCTTAGGCTAGGGCACCCCTAGGCTTAGGCTAGGGCACCCCTAGGCTTAGGCTAAAGCTAGGTCACCCCTAGGCTTAGGCTAAGGCACAACTAGGCTTAGGCTAGGGCACACCTAGGCTGAGGCTAGGGCACCCCTAAGCTGAGGCTAGGGCACCCCTAGGCTTAGGCTAAGGCTAGGGCTACCCTAGGCTTAGGCTAGGGCACCCCTAGGCTTAGGCTAGGGCACCCCTAGGCTTAGGCTAAGGCTAGGGCTCCCCTAGCAGAAGGCTAGCTCACCCCTAGGCTTAGGGTAGGGCACCCCTAGGCTTAGGCTAGGGCACGCCTAGGCTTAGGCTAAGGCTAGGGCTCCCCTAGCCTAAGGCTTGGGCACCCCTAGGCTTAGGCTAAGGCTAGGGCTCCCCTAGCCTAAGGCTAGGGCACCCCTAGGCTTAGGCTAGTGCACCCCAAGACTTAGGATAAGGCTAGGGCTCCCCTATCCTAAGGCTAGGGCACCCCTAGGCTTAGGCTAGGGAACCCCTAGGCTTTGACTAGGTCACCCCTAGGTTTAGGCTAGGGCACCCCTAGGCTTAGGCTAGGGCACCCCTAGGCTTAGGCTAAGGCTACGGCTCCCATAGCCTCAGGCTAGGGCACCCCTAAATTCAGGCTATGGCACCCCTAGGCTTAGGCTGGGGCAATCCCAGGCTAGACTAAGGCTAGGGCACCACTAGCCTCAGGCTAGGGCACCCGTAGGCTCAGGCTAGGGCACCCCTAGGCTTAGGCTAGGACACCCCTAGGCTTATGCTCAGGCACCCCTAGGCTTAGGCTAAGGCTAGGGCTCACCTAGCCTAAGGCTAGGGAACCCCTAGGCTTAGGCTAGGGCACACATAGGCTTAGGCTAAGGCACCCCTAGGCTTAGGCTAGGGCAACCCTAGACTTAGGATAAGGCTAGGGCTCCCCTAGCCTAAGGCTAGAGCACCCCTAGGCTTAGGCTAGGGCACCCCTAGGCTTCGGCTAGGGCACCCCTAGGCTTAGGTAAAGGCTAGGGCTCCCCTAGCCTAAGGCTAGGGCAACCCTAGGCTTAGGCTAGGGCACCCATAGGCTTAGGCTATGGCACTCCTAGGCTTATGCTAAGGATAGGGCTCCCCTAGCCTAAAGATAGGGCACCCGTAGGCTTAGGCTAGGGAACGCCTAGGCTTAGGCTAAGGCTAGGGCTCCCCTAGCCTAAGGCTAGGGCACCCCTAGGCTCCGGCTAGGGCACCCATAGGCTTAGGCTAGGGCACCCCTAGACTTAGGATAAGGCTAGGGCTCCCTTAGCCTAAGGCTAGAGCACCCCTAGGCTTAGGCTAGGGCACCCCTAGGCTTCGGCTAGGGCACCCCTAGGCTTATGCTAAGGATTGGGCTCCCCTAGCCTAAGGATAGGGCACCCGTAGGCTTAGGCTAGGGCACGCCTAGGCTTAGGCTAAGGCTAGGGCTCCCCTAGTCTAAGGCTAGGGCACCCCTAGGCTCAGGCTAGGGCACCCATAGGCTAAGGCTAGGGCACCCCTAGGCTTAGGCTAAGGCTAGGGCACCCCTAGGCTTAGGCTAAGGCTAGGGCTCCCCTAACCTAAGGCTAGGGCACCCCTAGGCTCAGGCTAGGGCACCCCTAGGCTTAGGCTAAGGCACCCCTAGGCTTAGGCTAAGGGTACGGCTCCCCTAGCCTCAGGCTAGGGCACCCCTAGACTCAGCCTATGGCACCCCTAGGCTTAGGCTAGGGCAATCCTAGGCTAGACTAAGGCTAGGGCACCCCTAGGCTCAGGCTAGGGCACCCCTAGGCTTAGGCTAGGGCACCCCTAGACTTAGGATAAGGCTAGGGCTCCCCTAGCCTAAGGCTAGAGCACCCCTAGGCTTAGGCTACGGCACCCCTAGGCTTCGGCTAGGGCACCCCTAGGCTTAGGTTAAGGCTAGGGCTCCCCTAGCCTAAGGCTAGGGCACCCCTAGGCTTAGGCTAGGGCACCCCTAGGTTTAGGCTAAGGCTAGGGCTCCCCTAGCCTAAGGCTAGGGCACGCCTAGGCTTAGGCTATGGCACCCCCAGGCTTAGGCTAGGGCACCCCTAGGCTTAGACTAAGACTAGGGCACCCCTAGGCTTAGACTAAGGCTAGGGCATCCCTAGGCTTAGGCTAAGGCTAGCGCTCCCCAAGCCTAAGGCTAGGGCACCCCTATGCTCAGGCTAGGGCACACCTAGGCTTCTGCTAGGGCAGCCCTAGGCTTAGGTTAAGGCTAGGGCTCCCCTAGCCTAAGGCTATGGCACCCCTAGGCTTAGGCTAGGTCACCACTAGGCTTAGGCTAGGGCACCCCTAGGCTTAGGCTATTGCACCCCTAGTCTTAGGCTAGGGCATCCCTAGGCTTAGGCTAAGGCTACGGCTCCCCTAGCCTCAGGCTAGGGCACCCCTAGAAGCAGGCTATGGCACCCCTAGGCTTAGGCAAGGGCAATCCTAGGCTAGACTAAGGCTAGGGCTCCCCTAGCCTCAGGCTAGGGCACGCGTAGGCTTAGGCTAGGTCACCCCCAGGCTTATGCTAGGGCACCCCTAGGCTTAGGCTAGGGTACCCCTAGGCGTAGGTTAAGGCACCCATAGGCTTAGGCTAGGGCACCCCTAGGCTTAGGCTAAGGCTAGGGGACTCCTAGGCTTAGGATAAGGCACCCCTAGGCTTAGGCTAGAGCACCCCTAGGCTTAGGCTAGGGCACCCCTAGGCTTAGGCTAGGGCACCCCTAGGCTTAAGCTAAGGCTAGGTCACCCCTAGGCTTAGGCTAAGGCACAACTAGGCTTAGGCTAGGGCACCCCTAGGCTTAGGCTAGGGCACCCCTAGGCTGAGGCTAGGGCACCCCTAAGCTGAGGCTAGGGCACCCCTAGGCTTAGGCTAAGGCTAGGGATCCCCTAGCCTAAGGCTTGGGCACCCCTAAGCTTAGGCTAGGTCACCCCTAGGCTTAGGCTAAGGCACAACTAGGCTTAGGCTAGGGCACCCCTAGGCTTAGGCTAGGGCACCCCTAGGCTGAGGCTAGGGCACCCCTAGGCTTAGGCTAGGGTACCCCTAGGCTTAGGCTAAGGCTAGGGATCCCCTAGCCTAAGGCTTGGGCACCCCTAAGCTTAGGCTAGGTCACCCCTAGGCTTAGGCTAAGGCACAACTAGGCTTAGGCTAGGGCACCCCTAGGCTTAGGCTAGTGCACACCTAGGCTGAGGCTAGGGCACCCCTAAGCTGAGGCTAGGGCACCCCTAGGCTTAGGCTAAGGCTAGGGCTACCCTAGGCTTAGGCTAGGGCACCCCTAGGCTTTGGCTAGGTCACCCCTAGGTTTAGGCTAGGGCACCCCTAGGCTTAGGCTAGGGCACCCCTAGGCTTAGGCTAGGGCACCCCTAGGCTTAGGCTAAGGCTACGGCTCCCCTAGCCTCAGGGTAGGGCACCCCTAAACTCAGGCTATGGCACCCCTAGGATTAGGCTGGGGCAATCCTAGGCTAGACTAAGGCTAGGGCTCCCCTAGCCTCAGGCTAGGGCACCCGTAGGCTCAGGCTAGGGCACCCCTAGGATTAGGCTAGGACACCCCTAGGCTTAGGCTCAGGCACCCCTAGGCTTAGGCTAAGGCTAGGGCTCACCTAGCCTAAGGCTAGGGAACCCCTAGGCTTAGGTTAGGGCACACATAGGCTTAGGCTAGGGCACCCCTAGGCTTAAGCGAAGGCTAGGGGACTCCTAGGCTTAGGCTAAGGCACCCCTAGGCTTAGGCTACGGCACCCCTAGGCTTATGCTAGGGCACCCCTAGGCTGAGGCTAGGGCACCCCTAACCTGAGGCTAGGGCACCCCTAGACTTAGGCTAAGGCTAGGGCTACCCAAGCCTAAGGCTAGGGCACCCCTAGGCTTAGGCTAGAGCACCCCTAGGCTTATGCTAATGATTGGGCTCCCCTAGCCTAAGGCTAGGGCACCCCTAGGCTTAGGCTAGGGCACCCCTAGGCTTAGGCTAAGGCTAGGGCTCCCCTAGCCTAAGGCTAGGGCACCCCTAGGCTTAGGCTAGGGCACCCATAGGCTTAGGCTAGGGCACCCCTAGGCTTAGGCTAAGGCTAGGGCACCCCTAGGCTTAGGCTAAGGCTAGGGCACCCCTAGGCTTAGGCTAAGGCTAGGGCTCCCCTAACCTAAGGCTAGGGCACCCCTAGGCTCAGGCTAGGGCACCCCTAGGCTTAGGCTAAGGCACCCCTAGGCTTAGGCTAAGGGTACGGCTCCCCTAGCCTCAAGCTAGGGCACCCCTAGACTCAACCTATGGCACCCCTATGCTTAGGCTAGGGCACCCCTAGACTTAGGATAAGGCTAGGGCTCCCCTAGCCTAAGGCTAGAGCACCCCTAGGCTTAGGCTAGGGCACCCCCAGGCTTCGGCTAGGGCACCCCTAGGCTTAGGTTAAGGCTAGGGCTCCCCTAGCCTAACGCTAGGGCACCCCTAGCCTTAGGCTAGGGCACCCCTAGGCTTAGGCTAGGGCACCCCTAGGCTTAGGCTAAGGCTACGGCTCCCCTAGCCTCAGGCTAGGGCACCCCTAGACTCAGGCTATGGCACCCCTAGGCTTAGGCAAGGGCAATCCTAGGCTAGACTAAGGCTAGGGCTCCCCTAGCCTCAGGCTAGGGCACCCGTAGGCTTAGGCTAGGTCACCCCCAGGTTTACGCTAGGGCACCCCTAGGCTTAGGCTAGGGCACCCCTAGGCGTAGGCTAAGGCACCCATAGGCTTAGGCTAAGGCACCCCTAGGCTTAGGCTAAGGCTAGGGGACCCCTAGGCTTAGGATAAAGCACCCCTAGGCTTAGGCTTGGGCACCCCTAGGCTTAGGCTAGGGCACCCCTAGGCTTAGGCTAGGGCACCCCTAGGCTTAGGCTAGGGCACCCCTAGGCTTAGGCTAAAGCTAGGTCACCCCTAGGCTTAGGCTAAGGCACAACTAGGCTTAGGCTAGGGCACACCTAGGCTGAGGCTAGGGCACCCCTAAGCTGAGGCTAGGGCACCCCTAGGCTTAGGCTAAGGCTAGGGCTACCCTAGGCTTAGGCTAGGGCACCCCTAGGCTTAGGCTAGGGCACCCCTAGGCTTAGGCTAAGGCTAGGGCTCCCCTAGCAGAAGGCTAGCTCACCCCTAGGCTTAGGGTAGGGCACCCCTAGGCTTAGGCTAGGGCACGCCTAGGCTTAGGCTAAGGCTAGGGCTCCCCTAGCCTAAGGCTTGGGCACCCCTAGGCTTAGGCTAAGGCTAGGGCTCCCCTAGCCTAAGGCTAGGGCACCCCTAGGCTTAGGCTAGTGCACCCCAAGACTTAGGATAAGGCTAGGGCTCCCCTATCCTAAGGCTAGGGCACCCCTAGGCTTAGGCTAGGGAACCCCTAGGCTTTGACTAGGTCACCCCTAGGTTTAGGCTAGGGCACCCCTAGGCTTAGGCTAGGGCACCCCTAGGCTTAGGCTAAGGCTACGGCTCCCATAGCCTCAGGCTAGGGCACCCCTAAATTCAGGCTATGGCACCCCTAGGCTTAGGCTGGGGCAATCCCAGGCTAGACTAAGGCTAGGGCACCACTAGCCTCAGGCTAGGGCACCCGTAGGCTCAGGCTAGGGCACCCCTAGGCTTAGGCTAGGACACCCCTAGGCTTATGCTCAGGCACCCCTAGGCTTAGGCTAAGGCTAGGGCTCACCTAGCCTAAGGCTAGGGAACCCCTAGGCTTAGGCTAGGGCACACATAGGCTTAGGCTAAGGCACCCCTAGGCTTAGGCTAGGGCAACCCTAGACTTAGGATAAGGCTAGGGCTCCCCTAGCCTAAGGCTAGAGCACCCCTAGGCTTAGGCTAGGGCACCCCTAGGCTTCGGCTAGGGCACCCCTAGGCTTAGGTAAAGGCTAGGGCTCCCCTAGCCTAAGGCTAGGGCAACCCTAGGCTTAGGCTAGGGCACCCATAGGCTTAGGCTATGGCACTCCTAGGCTTATGCTAAGGATAGGGCTCCCCTAGCCTAAAGATAGGGCACCCGTAGGCTTAGGCTAGGGAACGCCTAGGCTTAGGCTAAGGCTAGGGCTCCCCTAGCCTAAGGCTAGGGCACCCCTAGGCTCCGGCTAGGGCACCCATAGGCTTAGGCTAGGGCACCCCTAGACTTAGGATAAGGCTAGGGCTCCCTTAGCCTAAGGCTAGAGCACCCCTAGGCTTAGGCTAGGGCACCCCTAGGCTTCGGCTAGGGCACCCCTAGGCTTATGCTAAGGATTGGGCTCCCCTAGCCTAAGGATAGGGCACCCGTAGGCTTAGGCTAGGGCACGCCTAGGCTTAGGCTAAGGCTAGGGCTCCCCTAGTCTAAGGCTAGGGCACCCCTAGGCTCAGGCTAGGGCACCCATAGGCTAAGGCTAGGGCACCCCTAGGCTTAGGCTAAGGCTAGGGCACCCCTAGGCTTAGGCTAAGGCTAGGGCTCCCCTAACCTAAGGCTAGGGCACCCCTAGGCTCAGGCTAGGGCACCCCTAGGCTTAGGCTAAGGCACCCCTAGGCTTAGGCTAAGGGTACGGCTCCCCTAGCCTCAGGCTAGGGCACCCCTAGACTCAGCCTATGGCACCCCTAGGCTTAGGCTAGGGCAATCCTAGGCTAGACTAAGGCTAGGGCACCCCTAGGCTCAGGCTAGGGCACCCCAAGGCTTAGGCTAGGGCACCCCTAGACTTAGGATAAGGCTAGGGCTCCCCTAGCCTAAGGCTAGAGCACCCCTAGGCTTAGGCTACGGCACCCCTAGGCTTCGGCTAGGGCACCCCTAGGCTTAGGTTAAGGCTAGGGCTCCCCTAGCCTAAGGCTAGGGCACCCCTAGGCTTAGGCTAGGGCACCCCTAGGTTTAGGCTAAGGCTAGGGCTCCCCTAGCCTAAGGCTAGGGCACGCCTAGGCTTAGGCTATGGCACCCCCAGGCTTAGGCTAGGGCACCCCTAGGCTTAGACTAAGACTAGGGCACCCCTAGGCTTAGACTAAGGCTAGGGCATCCCTAGGCTTAGGCTAAGGCTAGCGCTCCCCAAGCCTAAGGCTAGGGCACCCCTATGCTCAGGCTAGGGCACACCTAGGCTTCTGCTAGGGCAGCCCTAGGCTTAGGTTAAGGCTAGGGCTCCCCTAGCCTAAGGCTATGGCACCCCTAGGCTTAGGCTAGGTCACCACTAGGCTTAGGCTAGGGCATCCCTAGGCTTAGGCTAAGGCTACGGCTCCCCTAGCCTCAGGCTAGGGCACCCCTAGAAGCAGGCTATGGCACCCCTAGGCTTAGGCAAGGGCAATCCTAGGCTAGACTAAGGCTAGGGCTCCCCTAGCCTCAGGCTAGGGCACGCGTAGGCTTAGGCTAGGTCACCCCCAGGCTTATGCTAGGGCACCCCTAGGCTTAGGCTAGGGTACCCCTAGGCGTAGGTTAAGGCACCCATAGGCTTAGGCTAGGGCACCCCTAGGCTTAGGCTAAGGCTAGGGGACTCCTAGGCTTAGGATAAGGCACCCCTAGGCTTAGGCTAGAGCACCCCTAGGCTTAGGCTAGGGCACCCCTAGGCTTAGGCTAGGGCACCCCTAGGCTTAAGCTAAGGCTAGGTCACCCCTAGGCTTAGGCTAAGGCACAACTAGGCTTAGGCTAGGGCACCCCTAGGCTTAGGCTAGGGCACCCCTAGGCTGAGGCTAGGGCACCCCTAAGCTGAGGCTAGGGCACCCCTAGGCTTAGGCTAAGGCTAGGGATGCCCTAGCCTAAGGCTTGGGCACCCCTAAGCTTAGGCTAGGTCACCCCTAGGCTTAGGCTAAGGCACAACTAGGCTTAGGCTAGGGCACCCCTAGGCTTAGGCTAGGGCACCCCTAGGCTGAGGCTAGGGCACCCCTAGGCTTAGGCTAGGGTACCCCTAGGCTTAGGCTAAGGCTAGGGATCCCCTAGCCTAAGGCTTGGGCACCCCTAAGCTTAGGCTAGGTCACCCCTAGGCTTAGGCTAAGGCACAACTAGGCTTAGGCTAGGGCACCCCTAGGCTTAGGCTAGTGCACACCTAGGCTGAGGCTAGGGCACCCCTAAGCTGAGGCTAGGGCACCCCTAGGCTTAGGCTAAGGCTAGGGCTACCCTAGGCTTAGGCTAGGGCACCCCTAGGCTTAGGCTAGGGCACCCCTAGGCTTAGGCTAAGGCTAGGGCTCCCCTAGCCGAAGGCTAGCTCACCCCTAGGCTTAGGGTAGGGCACCCCTAGGCTTAGGCTAGGGTACCCCTAGGCTTAGGCTAAGGCTTGGGCACCCCTAGGCTTAGGCTAAGGCTAGGGCTCCCCTAGCCAAAGGCTAGGACACCCCTAGGCTCATGCTAGGGCACCCCTAGGCTTAGGGTAGGGCACCCCTAGGCTTAGGCTAATGCTACGGCTCCTCTAGCCTCAGGCTAGGGCACCCCTAGACTCAGGCTATAGCACGCCTAGGCTTAGGCTAGGGCAATCCTAGGCTAGACTAAGGCTAGGGGTCCTCAACCTCAGGCTAGGGCACCCCTAGGCTCAGGCTAGGGCACCCCTAGGCTTAGGCTAGTGCACCCCTAGACTTAGGATAAGGCTAGGGCTCCCCTAGCCTAAGGCTAGGGCACCCCTAGGCTTAGGCTAGGGAACCCCTAGGCTTTGGCTAGGTCACCCCTAGGTTTAGGCTAGAGCACCCCTAGGCTTAGGCTAGGGCACCCCTAGGCTTAGGCTAAGGCTACGGCTCCCATAGCCTCAGGCTAGGGCACCCCTAAATTCAGGCTATGGCACCCCTAGTCTTAGGCTGGGGTAATCCTAGGCTAGACTAAGGCTAGGGCACCACTAGCCTCAGGCTAGGGCACCCGTAGTCTCAGGCTAGGGCACCACTAGGCATAGGCTAGGACACCCCTAGGCTTATGCTCAGGCACCCCTAGGCTTAGGCTAAGGCTAGGGCTCACCTAGCCTAAGGCTAGGGAACCCCTAGGCTTAGGCTAGGGCACACATAGACTTAGGCTAGGGCACATCTAGGCTTAGGCTCAGGCACCCCTAGGCTTAGGCTAAGGCTAGGGCTCACCTAGCCTAAGGTTAGGGAACCCCTAGGCTTAGGCTAGGGCACACATAGGCTTAGGCTAAGGCACCCCTAGGCTTAGGCTAGGGCACCCCTAGACTTAGGATAAGGATAGGGCTCCCCTAGCCTAAGGCTAGAGCACCCCTAGGCTCAGGCTAGGGCACCCCTAGGCTTAGGCTAGTGCACCCCTAGACTTAGGATAAGGCTAGGGCTCCCCTAGCCTAAGGCTAGGGCACCCCAAGGGTTAGGCTAGGGCACTCCTAAGCTTTGGCTAGGTCACCCCTAGGCTTAGGCTAGGGCACCCCTAGGCTTAGGCTAGGGCGCCCCTAGGCTTAGGCTAAGGCTACGGCTCCCCTAGCCTCAGGCTAGGGCACCCCTAGACTCAGGCAATGGCACCCCTAGGCTTAGGCTGGGCTAATCCTAGGCTAGACTAAGGCTAGGGCTCCCCTAGCCTCAGGCTAGGGCACCCGTAGGCTCAGGCTAGGGCACCCCTAGGTTTAGGCTAAGGCTAGGGGACTCCTAGGCTTAGGCTAAGGCACTCCTAGGGTTAGGCTAGGGCACCCCTAGGCTTAGGCTAAGGCTAGGTCACCCCTAGGCTTAGCCTAAGGCACAACTAAGCTTAGGCTATGGCACCCCTAGGCTTAGGATACGGCACCCCTAGGCTTAGGCTAGGGCACCCCTAGGCTGAGGCTAGGGCACCCCTAAGCTGAGGCTAGGGCACCCCTAGGCTTAGGCTAAGGCTAGGGCTTCCCTAGCCTAAGGCTAGGGCACCCCTAGGCTTAGGCTAGGGCACCCCTAAACTTAGGCTAAGGATTGGGCTCCCCTAGCCTAAGGCTAGGGCACCCCTAGGCTTAGGCTAGGGCACCCCTAGGCTTAGGCTAAGGCTAGGGCTCCCCTAGCCTAAGGCTAGGGCACCACTAGGCTTAGGCTAGGGCCCCCCTAGGCTTAGGCTAGGGCACCCCTAGGCTTAGACTAAGGCTAGGGCACCCCTAGGCTTAGGCTAGGGCACCCCTAGGCTTAGGCTAAGGCTAGGGCACCCCTAGGCTTAGGCTAAGGCTAGGGCTCCCCTAACCTAAGGCTAGGGCACCTCTAGGCTCAGGCTAGGGCACCCCTAGGCTTAGGCTAGGGCACCCCTAGACTCAGGCTATGGCACCCCTAGTCTTAAGCTAAGGCAATCCTAGGCTAGACTAAGGCTAGGGCTCCCCTAGCCTCAGGCTAGGGCACCCGTAGGCTCATGCTAGGGCACCCCTAGGCTTAGGCTAGGGAACCCCTAGACGTAGGCTAAGGCTAGGGCTCCCCTAGCCTAAGGCTAGGGCACACCTAGGCTTATGCAAGGGCACCCCTAGGCTTAGGCTCAGGAACCCCTAGGCTTAGGCTAAGGCTAGGGCTCCCCTAGCCTAAGGATAGGGCACCCCTAGGCTTAGGCTAGGCCACCCATAGGCTTAGGCTAGGGCACCCCTAGGCATAGGCTAAGGCTAGGTCACCCCTAGGCTTAGGCTAAGGCACAACTAGGCTTAGGCTAGGGCACCCCTAGGCTTAGGCTAGGGCACCCTTAGGCTTAGGCTAGGGCACCCCTAGGCTGAGGCTAGGGCACCCCTAGGCTGAGGCTAGGGCACCCCTACGCTGAGGCTAGGGCACCCCTAGGCTTAGTTTAGGGCACCCCTAGTCTTAGGCTAAGGCTAGGGCTCCCCTAGCCTAAGGCTAGGGCACCCCTAGGCTTAGGCTAGGGCACCCCTAGGCTTAGGCTAGGGCACCCCTAGGCTTAGACTAAGGCTAAGGCACCCCTAGGCTTAGACTAAGGCTAGGGCACTCCTAGGCTTAGGCTAAGGCTAGGGCTTCCCTAGCCTAAGGCTAGGGCACCCCAAGGCTCAGGCTAGGGCACCCCTAGGTTTAGGCTAAGGCTAGGTCACCCCTAGGCTTAGCTTAAGACACAACTAGGCTTAGGCTAGGGCACCCCTAGGCGTGGGCTACGGCACCCCTAGGCTTAGGCTAGGGCACCCCTAGGCTGAGGCTAGGGCACCACTAAGCTGAGGCTAGGGCACCCCTAGGCTTAGGCTAAGGCTAGGGCTTCCCTAGCCTAAGGCTAGGGCACCCCTAGGCTTAGGCTAGGGCACCCCTAAACTTAGGCTAAGGATTGGGCTCCCCTAGCCTAAGGCTAGGGCACCCCTAGGCTTAGGCTAGGGCAACCATAGGCTTAGGCTAAGGCTAGGGCACCCCTAGGCTTAGGCTAGGGCACTCCTAGGCTTAGGCTAGGACACCCCTAGGCTTAGGCTCAGGCACCCCTAGACTTAGTCTAAGGCTAGGGCTCACCTAGCCTAAGGCTAGGGCACCCCTAGGCTGAGGCTAGGGCACCACTAAGCTGAGGCTAGGGCACCCCTAGGCTTAGGCTAAGGCTAGGGCTTCCCTAGCCTAAGGCTAGGGCACCCCTAGGCTTACGCTAGGGCACCCCTAAACTTAGGCTAAGGATTGGGCTCCCCTAGCCTAAGGCTAGGGCACCCCTAGGCTTAGGCTAGGGCACCCCTAGGCTTAGGCTAAGGCTAGGGCACCCCTAGGCTTAGGCTAGGGAACCCCTAGGCTTAGGCTAGGACACCCCTAGGCTTAGGCTCAGGCAGCCCTAGACTTAGTCTAAGGCTAGGGCTCACCTAGCCTAAGGCTAGGGAACCCCTAGGCTTAGGCTAGGGCACACCTAGGCTTAGGCTCAGGCACCCCTAGGCTTAGGCTAAGGCTAGGGCTCACCTAGCCTAAGGCTACAGCACCCCTAGGCTTAGGCTAGGGCACCCCTAGGCTTCTGCTAGGGCACCCCTAGGCTTAGGTTAAGGCTAGGGCTCCCCTAGCCTAAGGCTAGGGCAATCCTAGGCTTAGGCTAGGGCACCCCCAGGCTTAGGCTAGGGCACCCCTAGGCTTACGCTAAGGCTAAGGCTCCTGTAGCCTCAGGCAAGGGCACCCCTAGACTCAGGCTATGGCACCCCTAGGCTTAGGCTAGGGCAATCCTAGGCTAGACTAAGGCTAGGGTTCCCCTATCCTCAAGCTAGGGCACCCGTAGGCTCAGGCTAGGGCACTCTAGGCTTAGGCTAAGGCTAGGGGACTCCTAGGCTTAGGATAAGGCACCCCTAGGCTTAGGCTAGGGCACCCCTAGGCTTAGGCTAGGGCACCCCTAGGCTTAGGCTAGGGCACCCCTAGGCTTAGGCTAGGGCACCCCTAGGCTGAGGCTAGGGCACCCCTAGGCTGAGGCTAGGGCACCCCTAGTCTGAGTCTAGGGCACCCCTACGCTGAGGCTAGGGCACCCCTAGGCTTAGGCTAGGGCACCCCTAGTCTTAGGCTAAGGCTAGGGCTCCCCTAACCTAAGGCTAGGGCACCCCTAGGCTTAGGCTAGGGCACCTCTTGGCTTAGGCTAGGGAACCCCTAGGCTTAGACTAAGGCTAGGGCACCCCTAGGCTTAGGCTAAGGCTAGGGCTTCCCTAGCCTAAGGCTAGGGCACCCCAAGGGTTAGGCTAGGGCACTCCTAAGCTTTGGCTAGGTCACCCCTAGGCTTAGGCTAGGGCACCCCTAGGCTTAGGCTAGGGCAATCCTAGGCTAGACTAAGGCTAGGGTTCCCCTATCCTCAAGCTAGGGCACCCGTAGGCTCAGGCTAGGGCACTCTAGGCTTAGGCTAAGGCTAGGGGACTCCTAGGCTTAGGATAAGGCACCCCTAGGCTTAGGCTAGGGCACCCCTAGGCTTAGGCTAGGGCACCCCTAGGCTTAGGCTAGGGCACCCCTAGGCTTAGGCTAGGGCACCCCTAGGCTGAGGCTAGGGCACCCCTAGGCTGAGGCTAGGGCACCCCTAGTCTGAGTCTAGGGCACCCCTACGCTGAGGCTAGGGCACCCCTAGGCTTAGGCTAGGGCACCCCTAGTCTTAGGCTAAGGCACAACTAGGCTTAGGCTAGGGCACCCCTAGGCTTAGGCTAGGGCACCCTTAGGCTTAGGCTAGGGCACCCCTAGGCTGAGGCTAGGGCACCCCTAGGCTGAGGCTAGGGCACCCCTACGCTGAGGCTAGGGCACCCCTAGGCTTAGGTTAGGGCACCCCTAGTCTTAGGCTAAGGCTAGGGCTCCCCTAGCCTAAGGCTAGGGCACCCCTAGGCTTAGGCTAGGGCACCCCTAGGCTTAGGCTAGGGCACCCCTAGGCTTAGACTAAGGCTAAGGCACCCCTAGGCTTAGACTAAGGCTAGGGCACTCCTAGGCTTAGGCTAAGGCTAGGGCTTCCCTAGCCTAAGGCTAGGGCACCCCAAGGCTCAGGCTAGGGCACCCCTAGGTTTAGGCTAAGGCTAGGTCACCCCTAGGCTTAGCTTAAGACACAACTAGGCTTAGGCTAGGGCACCCCTAGGCGTGGGCTACGGCACCCCTAGGCTTAGGCTAGGGCACCCCTAGGCTGAGGCTAGGGCACCACTAAGCTGAGGCTAGGGCACCCCTAGGCTTAGGCTAAGGCTAGGGCTTCCCTAGCCTAAGGCTAGGGCACCCCTAGGCTTAGGCTAGGGCACCCCTAAACTTAGGCTAAGGATTGGGCTCCCCTAGCCTAAGGCTAGGGCACCCCTAGGCTTAGGCTAGGGCAACCATAGGCTTAGGCTAAGGCTAGGGCACCCCTAGGCTTAGGCTAGGGCACTCCTAGGCTTAGGCTAGGACACCCCTAGGCTTAGGCTCAGGCACCCCTAGACTTAGTCTAAGGCTAGGGCTCACCTAGCCTAAGGCTAGGGCACCCCTAGGCTGAGGCTAGGGCACCACTAAGCTGAGGCTAGGGCACCCCTAGGCTTAGGCTAAGGCTAGGGCTTCCCTAGCCTAAGGCTAGGGCACCCCTAGGCTTACGCTAGGGCACCCCTAAACTTAGGCTAAGGATTGGGCTCCCCTAGCCTAAGGCTAGGGCACCCCTAGGCTTAGGCTAGGGCACCCCTAGGCTTAGGCTAAGGCTAGGGCACCCCTAGGCTTAGGCTAGGGAACCCCTAGGCTTAGGCTAGGACACCCCTAGGCTTAGGCTCAGGCAGCCCTAGACTTAGTCTAAGGCTAGGGCTCACCTAGCCTAAGGCTAGGGAACCCCTAGGCTTAGGCTAGGGCACACCTAGGCTTAGGCTCAGGCACCCCTAGGCTTAGGCTAAGGCTAGGGCTCACCTAGCCTAAGGCTACAGCACCCCTAGGCTTAGGCTAGGGCACCCCTAGGCTTCTGCTAGGGCACCCCTAGGCTTAGGTTAAGGCTAGGGCTCCCCTAGCCTAAGGCTAGGGCAATCCTAGGCTTAGGCTAGGGCACCCCCAGGCTTAGGCTAGGGCACCCCTAGGCTTACGCTAAGGCTAAGGCTCCTGTAGCCTCAGGCAAGGGCACCCCTAGA
Source organism: Tenrec ecaudatus (assembly GCF_050624435.1). Classification (NCBI taxonomy): domain Eukaryota; kingdom Metazoa; phylum Chordata; class Mammalia; order Afrosoricida; family Tenrecidae; genus Tenrec; species Tenrec ecaudatus. Next base: position 405,352 of record NW_027457690.1, read on the forward strand.
CTCAGGCTATGGCACCCCTAGGCTTAGGCTAGGGCAATCCTAGGCTAGACTAAGGCTAGGGTTCCCCTATCCTCAAGCTAGGGCACCCGTAGGCTCAGGCTAGGGCACTCTAGGCTTAGGCTAAGGCTAGGGGACTCCTAGGCTTAGGATAAGGCACCCCTAGGCTTAGGCTAGGGCACCCCTAGGCTTAGGCTAGGGCACCCCTAGGCTTAGGCTAGGGCACCCCTAGGCTTAGGCTAGGGCACCCCTAGGCTGAGGCTAGGGCACCCCTAGGCTGAGGCTAGGGCACCCCTAGTCTGAGTCTAGGGCACCCCTACGCTGAGGCTAGGGCACCCCTAGGCTTAGGCTAGGGCACCCCTAGTCTTAGGCTAAGGCTAGGGCTCCCCTAACCTAAGGCTAGGGCACCCCTAGGCTTAGGCTAGGGCACCTCTTGGCTTAGGCTAGGGAACCCCTAGGCTTAGACTAAGGCTAGGGCACCCCTAGGCTTAGGCTAAGGCTAGGGCTTCCCTAGCCTAAGGCTAGGGCACCCCAAGGGTTAGGCTAGGGCACTCCTAAGCTTTGGCTAGGTCACCCCTAGGCTTAGGCTAGGGCACCCCTAGGCTTAGGCTAGGGCGCCCCTAGGCTTAGGCTAAGGCTACGGCTCCCCTAGCCTCAGGCTAGGGCACCCCTAGACTCAGGCAATGGAACCCCTAGGCTTAGGCTGGGCTAATCCTAGGCTAGACTAAGGTTAGGGCTCCCCTAGCCTCAGGCTAGGGCACCCGTAGGCTCAGGCTAGGGCACCCCTAGGCTTAGACTAGGGCACCCCTAAACTTAGGCTAAGGATTGGGCTCCCCTAGCCTAAGGCTAGGGCACCCCTAGGCTTAGGCTAGGGCACCCCTAGGCTTAGGCTAGGGCACCCCTAGGCTTAGGCTAGGGCACCCCTAAGCTTAGACTAAGGCTAGGGCACCCCTAGGGTTAGACTAAGGCTAGGGCACCCCTAGGCTTAGGCTAAGGCTAGGGCTTCCCTAGCCTAAGGCTAGGGCACCCAAAGGCTCAGGCTAGGGCACCCCTAGGTTTAGGCTAAGGCTAGGGGACTCCTAGGCTTAGGCTAAGGCACTCCTAGGGTTAGGCTAGGGCACCCCTAGCCTTAGGCTAAGGCTAGGTCACCCCTAGGCTTAGCCTAAGGCACAACTAGGCTTAGGCTAGGGCACCCCTAGGCGTGGGCTACGGCACCCCTAGGCTTAGGCTAGGGCACCCCTAGGCTGAGGCTAGGGCACCTCTAAGCTGAGGCTAGGGCACCCCTAGGCTTAGGCTAAGGCTAGGGCTTCCCTAGCCTAAGGCTAGGGCACCCCTAGGCTTAGGCTAGGGCACCCCTAAACTTAGGCTAAGGATTGGGCTCCCCTAGCCTAAGGCTAGGACACCCCTAGGCTTAGGCTAGGGAACCCCTAGGCTTAGGCTAAGGCTAGGGCTCCCCTAGCCTAAGGCTAGGGCACCCCTAGGCTTAGGCTAGGTCACCCCTAGGCTTAGGCTAGGGCACCCCTAGGCTTAGGCTAAGGCTAGTGCACCCCTAGGCTTAGGATAAGGCTAGGGCTCCCCTAACCTTAGGCTAGGGCACCCCTAGGCTCAGGCTAGGGCACCCCTAGGCTTAGGCTAATGCACCCCTAGGCTTAGGCTAAGGGTACGTCGCCCCTAGCCTCAGGCTAGGGCTCCCCTTGGCTTAGGCTAGGGCAATCCTAGGCTAGACTAAGGCTAGGGCACCCCTAGCCTCAGGCTAGGGCACCCATAGGCTCAGGCTAGGGCACCCCTAGGCTCAGGCTAGGGCACACCTAGGCTTAGGCTAGGGCACCCCTAGACTTAGGATAAGGCTAGGGCTCCCGTAGCCTAAGGCTAGGGCACCCCTAGGCTTAGGTTAAGGCTAGGGCTCCCCTAGCCTAAGGCTAGGGCACCCCTAGGCTTAGGCTAGGGCACCCCTAGGCTTAGGCTAGGGCACCCCTAGGCTTAGGCTAAGGCTACGGCTACCCTAGCCTCAGGCTAGGGCACCCCTAGACTCAGGCTATGGCACCCCTAGTCTTAGGCTAGGGCAATCCTAGGCTAGACTAAGGCTAGGGCTCCCCTAGCCTCAGGCTAGGGCACCCGTAGGCTCAGGCTAGGGCACCCCTAGGCTTAGACTAGGGCACCCCTAGACGTAGGCTAAGGCTAGGGCTCCCCTAGCCTAAGGCTAGGGCACCCCTAGGCTTATGCAAGGGCACCCCTAGGCTTAGGCTCTGGAACCCCTAGGCTTAGGCTAAGGCTAGGGCTCCCCTTGCCTAAGGATAGGGCACCCCTAGGCTTAGGCTAGGGCACCCCTAGGCTTAGGCTAGGGCACCCCTAGGCTTAGGCTAGGGCACCCCTAGGCTGAGGATAGGGCACCCTTATGCTGAGGCTAGGGCACCCCTAGGCTTAGGATAAGGCTAGGGCTACCCTAGCCTAAGGCTAGGGCAACCCTAGCCTAAGGCTAGGGCACCCCTAAGCTTAGGCTAGGGCACCCATAGGCTTAAGTTATGGCACCCCTAGGCTTAGGCTATGGCTAGGGCTCCCCTAGCCTAAGGCTAGGGCACCCCTAGGCTTAGGCTAGGGCACCCCTAAGCTTAGGCTAGGGCACCCCTAGGCTTAGGCTAGGGCACCCCTAGGCTTAGGCTAAGGCTAGGGCTCCCCTAGCCTAAGGCTGGGGCACCCCTAGGCTTAGGCAAGGGCACCCCTAGGCTTAGGCTAGGGCACCCCTAGGCTTAGACTAAGGCTAGGGCACCCCTAGGCTTAGACTAAGACTAGGGCACCCCTAGGCTTAGGCTAAGGCTAGGGCTCCCCTAGCCTAAGGCTAGGGCACCCCTAGGCTCAGCTAGGGCACCCCTAGGCTTAGGCTAGGGCACCCCTAGGCTTAGGCTATGACTAGGGATCCCCTAGCCTAAGGCTAGGGCACCCCTAGGCTTAGGCTAGGGCATCCCTAGGCTTAGGCTAGGGCACCCCTAGGCTTAGGCTAAGGCTAGGGCACCCCTAGGCTTAGGCTAAGGCTAGGGCACCCCTAGCCTAAGGCTAGGGCACCCCTAGGCTTAGGCTAGGGCACCCCTAGGCGTAGACTAAGGCTAGGGCACCCCTAGGCTTAGACTAAGGCTAGGGCACCCCTAGGCTTAGGCTAAGGCTAGGGCTCCCCTAGCCTAAGGCTAGGGCACCCCTTCGCTCAGGCTAGGGCACCCCTCGGCTTAGGCTAGGTCACCCCTAGGCTTAGGCTAGGGCACCCCTAGGCTTAGGCTATTGCACACCTAGGTTTAGGCTAGGGAACCCCTAGGCTTAGGCATGGACAATCCTAGGCTAGACTAAGGCTAGGTCCCCCCTAGCCTCAGGCTAGGGCACCCGTAGGCTTAGGCTAGGTCACCCCCAGGCTATTCTAGGGCATCCCTAGGCTTAGGCTAAGGCTAGGGGACTCCTAGGCTTAGGATAAGGCACCCCTAGGCTTAGGCTAGGGCTCCCCTAGGCTTAGGCTAGGGCAGCCCTAGGCTTAGGGTAGAGCACCCCTAGGCTTAGGCTAAGGCTAGGTTACCCCTAGGGTTAGGCTAAGGCACAACTAAGCTTAGGCTAGGGCACCCCTAGGCTTAGGCTAGGGCACCCCTAGGCTGAGGCTAGGGCACCCCTAAGCTGAGGCTAGGGCACCCCTAGGCTTAGGCTAAGGCTAGGGCTACCCTAGGCTTAGGCTAGGGCACCCCTAGGCTTAGGCTAAGGCACCCCTAGGCTTAGGCTAGGGCACACCTAGGCTTATGCTAGGGCACCCCTAGACTTAGGCTAGGGCACCCCTAGGCTTAGGCTAAGGCTAGGGCACCCCTAGGCTTAGGCTAAGGCTAGGGCTCCCCTAGCCTAAGGCTAGGGCACCCCTAGGCTCAGGCTAGGGCACCCCTAGGCTTAGGGTAGGGCACCCCTAGGCTTAGGCTAATGCTACGGCTCCCCTAGCCTCAGGCTAGGGCACCCCTAGACTCAGGCTATGGCACGCCTAGGCTTAGGCTACGGCAATCCTAGGCTAGACTAACGCTAGGGGTCCTCAAGCCTCAGGTTAGGGCACCCCTAGGCTCAGGCTAGGGTACCCCTAGGCTTAGGCTAGGGCACCCCTAGATTTAGGATAAGGTTAGGGCTCCCCTAGCCTAAGGCTAGGGCACCCCTAGGCTTAGGCTAGGGAACCCCTAGGCTTTGGCTAGGTCACCCCTAGGTTTAGGCTAGGGTACCCCTAGCCTTAGGCAAGGGCACCCCTAGGCTTAGGCTAGGGCAGACCTAGGCTTAGGCTAAGGCTACGGCTCCACTAGCCTCAGGCTAGGACACCCCTAAACTCAGGCTATGGCACCCCTAGGCTTAGGCTGGGGCAATCCTAGGCTAGACTAAAGCTAGGGCTCCCTTAGCCTCAGGCTAGGGCACCCGTAGGCTCAGGCTTGGGCACCCCTAGCCTAAGGATAGGGCACCCCTAGACTTAGGCTAAGGCTAGGTCACCCCTAGGCTTAGGCTAAGGCACAACTAGGCTTAGGCTAAGGCACCCCTAGGCTTAGGCTAGGGCACCCCTAGGCTTAGGTTAGGGCACCCCTAGGCTGAGGATAGGGCACCCCTAAGCTGAGGCTAGGGCACACCTAGGCTTAGGATAAGGCTAGGGCTACCCTAGCCTAAGGCTAGGGCACCCCTAGCCTAAGACTAGGGCACCCCTAGGCTTAGGCTAGGGCACCCCTAGGCTTAGGCTAGGGCACCCTTAGGCTTAGGTTAGGGCACCCCTAGGCTTAGGCTAGGGCACCCCTAGGCTTAGGCTAGGGCATCCCTAGGCTTAGGCTAAGGCTAGGGCTCCCCTAGCCTAAGGCTAGGGCAACCCTAGGCTTAGGCTAGGGCACCCATAGGCTTAGGCTAGGGCACCCCTAGGCTTATGCTAAGGCTAGGGCACCCCTAGGCTTAGGCTAAGGCTAGGGCTCCCCTAACCTAAGGCTAGGGCACCCCTAGGCTTAGGCTAGGGCACCCCTAAGCTTAGGCTAAGGATTGGGCTCCCCTAGCCTAAGGCTAGGGCACCCCTAGGCTTAGGCTAGGGCACACCTAGGCTTAGGCTAGGGCACCCCTAGCCTAAGGATAGGGCACCCCTAGACTTAGGCTAAGGCTAGGTCACCCCTAGGCTTAGGCTAAGGCACAACTAGGCTTAGGCTAGGGCACCCCTAGGCTTAGGCTAGGGCACCCCTAGGCTTAGGTTAGGGCACCCCTAGGCTGAGGATAGGGCAGCCCTAAGCTGAGGCTAGGGCACCCCTAGGCTTAGGATAAGGCTAGGGCTACCCTAGCCTAAGGCTAGGGCACCCCTAGCCTAAGGCTAGGGCACCCCTAGGCTTAGGCTAGGGCACCCCTAGGCTTGGGCTAGGGCACCCCTAGACTTAGGCTAGGGCACCCCTAAGCTTAGGCTAAGGATTGGGCTCCCCTAGCCTAAGGCTAGGGCACCCCTAGGCTTAGGCTAGGGCACCCCTAGGCTTAGGCTAAGGCTAGGGCTCCCCTAGCCTAAGGCTAGGGCACCCCTAGGCTTAGGATAGGACACCCCTAGGCTTAGGCTAGGGCACCCCTAGGCTTAGGCTAAGGCTAGGGCACCCCTAGGCTTAGGCTTAGGCTAGGGCTCCCCTAACCTAAGGCTAGGGCACCCCTAGGCTCAGGCTCGGGCACCCCTAGCTTAGGCTAAGGCACCCCTAGGCTTAGGCTAAGGGTACGGCTCCTCTAGCCTCAGGCTAGGGCTCCCCTAGGCTTAGGCTAGGGCAATCCTAGGCTAGACTAAGGCTAGCGCTCCCCTAGCCTCAGGCTAGGGCACCCATAGGCTCAGGCTAGGGCACCCCTAGGCTCAGGCTAGGGCACACCTAGGCTTAGGCTAGGGCACCCCTAGACTTAGGATAAGGCTAGGGCTCCCCTAGCCTAAGGCTAGGGCACCCCTAGGCTTAGGTTAGGGCACTCCTAGGCTTAGGCTAGGGCACCCCTAGCCTAAGGATAGGGCACCCCTAGGCTTAGGCTAAGGCTAGGTCACCACTAGGCTTAGGCTAAGGCACAACTAGGCTTAGGCTAGGGCACCCCTAGGCTTAGGCTAGGGCACCCCTAGGCTTAGGTTAGGGCACCCCTAGGCTGAGGATAGGGCACCCCTAAGCTGAGGCTAGGGCACCCCTAGGCTTAGGATAAGGCTAGGGCACCCCTAGCCTAAGGCTAGGGCACCCCAAGCCTAAGGCTAGGGCACCCCTAGGCTTAGGCTAGGGCACCCCTAGGCTTAGGTTAGGGCACCCCTAGGCTGAGGATAGGGCACCCCTAAGCTGAGGCTAGGGCACCCCTAGGCTTAGGATAAGGCTAGGGCTACCCTAGCCTAAGGCTAGGGCACCCATAGGCTCAGGCTAGGGCACCCCTAGGCTCAGGCTAGGGCAACCCTATGCTTAGGCTAGGGTACCCCTAAACTTAGGATAAGGCTAGGGCTCCCCTAGCCTAAGGCTTGGGCATCCCTAGGCTTAGGCTAGGGAACCCCTAGGCTTTGGCTAGGTCACCCCTAGGTTTAGGCTAGGGTACCCCTAGGCTTAGGCTAGGGCACCCTTAGGCTTAGGCTAGGGCACCCCTAGGCTTAGGCTAAGGCTACGGCTCCACTAGCCTCAGGCTAGGGCACCCCTAAACTCAGGCTATGGCACCGCTAGGCTTAGGCTGGGGCAATCCAAGGCTTAGGCTAGGGCTCCCCTAGCCTAAGGCTAGGGCTCCCCTACTCTCAGGCTAGGGCACCCGTAGGCTCAGGCTAGGGCACCACTAGGCTGAGGCTAGGGCACCCCTAAGCTGAGGCTAGGGCACCCCTAGACTTAGGCTAAGGCTAGGGCTACCCTATCCTAAGGCTAGGGCACCCCTAGGCTTAGGCTAGGGCACCCATAGGCTTATGCTAAGGATTGGGCTCCCCTAGCCTAAGGCTAGGGCACCCATAAGCTTAGGCTAGGGCACCCCTAGGCTTAGGATAGGTCACCCCTAGGCTTAGGCTAAGGCTAGGGCTCCCCTAGCCTAAGGCTAGGGCACACCTAGGCTTAGTCTAGGGCACCCATAGGCTTAGGCTAGGGCACCCCTAGGCTTAGGCTAAGGCTAGGGCTCCCCTAACTTAAGGCTAGGGCACCCCTAGGCTTAGGCTAGGGCCACCCTAAGCTTAGGCTAAGGATTGGGCTCCCCTAGCCTAAGGCTAGGGCACCCCTAGGCTTAGGCTAGGGCACCCCTAGGCTTAGGCTAAGGCTAGGGCACCCCTAGGCTTAGGCTAAAGCTAGGACTCCCCTAACCTAAGGCTAGGGCGCCCCTAGGCTTAGGCTAGGGCACCCCTAGGCTCAGGCTAGGGCACCCCTAGGCTTAGGCTAAGGCACCCCTAGGCTTAGGCTAAGGGTACGGCTCCCCTAGCCTCAGGCTAGGGCTCCCCTAGGCTTAGGCTAGTGCAATCCTAGGCTAGACTAAGGCTAGGGCTCCCCTGGGCTCAGGCTAGGGCACCCCTAGCCTCAAGCTAGGGCACACCTAGGCTTAGGCTAGGGCACCCCTAAACTTAGGATAAGGCTAGGGCTCCCCTAGCCTAAGGCTAGGGCACTCCTAGACTTAGGTTAAGGCTAGGGCTCCCCTAGCCTAAGGCTAGGGCACCCCTAGGTTTAGGCTAGGGCACCCCTAGGCTTAGGCTAGGGCACCCCTAGGCTTAGGCTAAGGCTAGGGCACCCCTAGGCTTAGGCTAAGACTAGGGCTCCCCTAGCCTAAGGCTAGGGCACCCCTGGGCTCAGGCTAGGGCACCCCTAGGCTTAGGGTAGGGCACCCCTAGGCTTAGGCTAATGCTATGGCTCCCCTAGCCTCAGTCTAGGGCACCCCTAGACTCAGGCTATGGCACGCCTAGGCTTAGGCTAGGGCAATCCTAGGCTAGACTAACGCTAGGGGTCCTCATGCCTCAGGCTAGGGCACCCGTAGGCTCAGGCTAGGGCACCCCTAGGCTCAGGCTAGGGCACCCCTAGGCTTAGGCTAGGGCACCCCTAGATTTAGAATAAGGCTAGGGTACCTCTAGCCTTAGGCTAGGGCACCCCTAGGCTTAGGCTTGGGAACCCCTAGGCTTAGGCTAAGGCTACAGCTCCACTAGCCTCAGGCTAGGGCACCCCTAAACTCAGGCTATCCTTCCCTAGGCTTAGGCTGGGGCAATCCTAGGCTAGACTAAGGCTAGGGCTCCCCTAGCCTCAGGCTAGGGCACCCGTAGGCTCAGGCTAGGGCAACCCTAGGCTCAGGCTAGGGCACCCCTAGGCTTAGGCTAGGGCACCCCTAGGCTTAGGCTAGGGCACCCCTAGCCTAAGGATAGGGCACCCCTAGACTTAGGCTAAGGCTAGGTCACCCCTAGGCTTAGGCTAAGGCACAACTAGGCTTAGGCTAAGGCACCCCTAGGCTTAGGCTAGGGCACCCCTAGGCTTAGGTTAGGGCACCCCTAGGCTGAGGATAGGGCACCCCTAAGCTGAGGCTAGGGCACCCCTAGGCTTAGGATAAGGCTAGGGCTACCCTAGCCTAATGTTAGGGCACCCCTAGCCTAAGGCTAGGGCACCCCTAGGCTTAGGCTAGGGCACCCCTAGGCTTAGGCTAGGGCACCCTTAGGCTTAGGCTAGGGCACCCCTAGGCTTAGGCTAGGGCACCCCTAGGCTTAGGCTAAGGCTAGGGCTCCCCTAGCCTAAGGCTAGGGCACCCCTAGGCTTAGGCTAGGGCACCCATAGGCTTAGGCTAGGGCACCCCTAGGCTTAGGCTAAGGCTAGGGCACCCCTAGGCTTAGGCTAAGGCTAGGGCTCCCCTAACCTAAGGCTAGGGCACCCCTAGGCTTAGGCTAGGGCACCCCTAAGCTTAGGCTAAGGATTGGGCTCCCCTAGCCTAAGGCTAGGGCACCGCTAGGCTTAGGCTAGGGCACCCCTAGGCTTAGGCTAAGGCTAGGGCACCCCTAGGCTTAGGCTAAGGCTAGGGTTCCCCTAACCTAAGGCTAGGGCACCCCTAGGCTCAGGCTAGGGCACACCTAGGCTTAGGCTAAGGCACCCATAGGCTTAGGCTAAGGGTACGGCTCCCTTAGCCTCAGGCTAGGGCACCCCGAGGCTTAGGCTAGGGCACCCCTAGCCTAAGGATAGGGCACCCCTAGACTTAGGCTAAGGCTAGGTCACCCCTAGGCTTAGGCTAAGGCACAACTAGGCTTAGGCTAAGGCACCCCTAGGCTTAGGCTAGGGCACCCCTAGGCTTAGGTTAGGGCACCCCTAGGCTGAGGATAGGGCACCCCTAAGCTGAGGCTAGGGCACCCCTAGGCTTAGGATAAGGCTAGGGCTACCCTAGCCTAATGTTAGGGCACCCCTAGCCTAAGTCTAGGGCACCCCTAGGCTTAGGCTAGGGCACCCCTAGGCTTAGGCTAGGGCACCCTTAGGCTTAGGCTAGGGCACCCCTAGGCTTAGGCTAGGGCACCCCTAGGCTTAGGCTAGGGCACCCCTAGGCTTAGGCTAAGGCTAGGGCTCCCCTAGCCTAAGGCTAGGGCACCCCTAGGCTTAGGCTAGGGCACCCATAGGCTTAGGCTAGGGCACCCCTAGGCTTAGGCTAAGGCTAGGGCACCCCTAGGCTTAGGCTAAGGCTAGGGCTCCCCTAACCTAAGGCTAGGGCACCCCTAGGCTTAGGCTAGGGCACCCCTAAGCTTAGGCTAAGGATTGGGCTCCCCTAGCCTAAGGCTAGGGCACCGCTAGGCTTAGGCTAGGGCACACCTAGGCTTAGGCTAAGGCTAGGGCTCCCTAGCCCAAGGCTAGGGCACCCCTAGTCTTAGGCTAGGGCACCCCTAGGCTTAGGCTAGGGCACCCCTAGGCTTAGGCTAAGGCTAGGGCACCCCTAGGCTTAGGCTAAGGCTAGGGTTCCCCTAACCTAAGGCTAGGGCACCCCTAGGCTCAGGCTAGGGCACCCCTAGGCTTAGGCTAAGGCACCCATAGGCTTAGGCTAAGGGTACGGCTCCCCTAGCCTCAGGCTAGGGCTCCCCTAGCCCAAGGCTAGGGCACCCCTAGTCTTAGGCTAGGGCACCCCTAGGCTTAGGCTAAGGCACCCCTAGGCTTAGGCTAAGGCTAGGGCACCCCTAGGCTAGACTAAGGCTGGGGCTCCCCAAGCCTCAGGCTATGGCACCCATAGGCTCAGGCTAGGGCACCCCTAGGCTCAGGCTTGGGCACACCTAGGCTTAGGCTCGGGCACCCCTAGAATTAGGATAAGGCTAGGGCTCTCCTAGCCTAAGGCTAGGGCACCCCAAGGCTTAGGCTAGGGCACCACTAGGCTTAGGCTAAGGCTAGGGCTCCCCTAGCCTAAGGCTAGGGCACCCCTAGGCTTAGGCTAGGGCACCACTAGGCTTAGGCTACGGCACCCCTAGCCTAAGGATAGGGCACCCCTAGGCTTAGGCTAGGGCACCCCTAGGCTTAGGTTAGGGCACCCCTAGGCTGAGGATAGGGCACCCATAAGCTGAGGCTAGGGCACCCCTAGGCTTAGGATAAGGCTAGGGCTACCCTAGCCTAAGGCTAGGGCACCCCTAGCCTAAGGCTAGAGCACCCCTAGGCTTAGGCTAGGGCACCCCTAGGCTTAGGCTAGGGCACCCCTAGGCTTAGGCTAGGGCACCCCTAGGCTTAGGCTAGGGCACCCCTAGGCTTATGCTAGGGCACTCCTAGACTTAGGCTAGGGCACCCCTAGGCTTAGGCTAAGGCTAGGGCACCCCTAGGCTTAGGCTAAGTCTAGGGCTCCCCTAGCCTAAGGCTAGGGCACCCCTAGGCTCAGGCTAGGGCACCCCTAGGCTTAGGGTAGGGCACCCCTAGGCTTAGGCTAATGCTACGGCTCCCCTAGCCTCAGGCTAGGGCACCCCTAGACTCAGGCTATGTCACGCCTAGGCTTAGGCTAGGGCAATCCTAGGCTAGACTAACGCTAGTGGTCCTCAAGCCTCAGGACAGGGCACCCATAGGCTCAGGCTAGGGCACCCCTAGGCTTAGGCTAGGGCACCCCTAGACTTAGGATAAGGCTAGGGCTCCCCTAGCCTAAGGCTTGGGCACCCCTAGGCTTAGGCTAGGGAACCCCTAGGCTTTGCCTATGTCACCCCTTGGTTTAGGCTAGGGTACCTCTAGCCTTAGGCTAGGGCACCCCTAGGCTTAGGCTTGGGAACCCCTAGGCTTAGGCTAAGGCTACGGCTCCACTAGCCTCAGGCTAGGGCACCCCTAAACTCAGGCTATCCACCCCTAGGCTTAGGCTGGGACAATCCTAGGCTAGACTAAGGCTAGGGCTCCCCTAGCCTCAGGCTAGGGCACCCGTAGGCTCATGCTAGGGCAACCCTATTCTCAGGCTAGGGCACCCCTAGGCTTAGGCGAAGGGTAGGGGACTCCTAGGCTTAGTCTAAGGCTAGGGGACTCCTAGGCTTAGGCTAAGAAACCCCTAGGCTTAGGCTACGGCACCCCTAGGCTTAGGATAGGGCACCCCTAGGATGAGGCTAGGGCACCCCTAAGCTGAGGCTAGGGCACCCCTAGACTTAGGCTAAGGCTAGGGCTCCCCTAGCCTAAGGCTAGGGCACCCCTAGGCTTAGGCTAAGGCACCCCTAAGCTTAGGCTAAGGATTGGGCTCCCCTAGCCTAAGGCAAGGGCACCCCTATGCTTAGGCTAGGGCACCTCTAGGCTTAGGCTAAGGTTAGGCCACCCCTAGGCTTAGGCTAAGGCTAGGGCTCCCCTAACCTAAGGCTAGGGCACCCCTAGGCTTAGGCTAGGGCACCCCTAGGCTCAGGCTAGGGCACCCCTAGGCTTAGGCTAAGGCACCCCTAGGCTTAGGCTAAGTGTACGGCTCCCCTAGCCTCAGGCTAGGGCTCCCCTAGGCTTAGGCTAGGGCAATCCTAGGCTAGACTAAGGCTAGGGCTCCCCTAGCCTCAGGCTAGGGCACCCATAGGCACAGGCTTGGGCACACCTAGGCTCAGGCTAGGGCACACCTAGGCTTAGGCTAGGGCACCCCTAGACTTAGGATAAGGCTAGGGCTCCCCTAGCCTAAGGCTTGGGCACCCCTAGGCTTAGGCTAGGGAACCCCTAGGCTTTGGCTAGGTCACCCCTAGGTTTAGGCTAGGGTACCCCTAGGCTCAGGCTAGGGCACCCCTAGGCTTAGGCTGGGACACCCCTAGGCTTAGGCGAAGGCTAGGGGACTCCTAGGCTTAGGCTAAGGCTAGGGGACTCCTAGGCTTAGGCTAAGAAACCCCTAGGCTTAGGCTACGGCACCCCTAGGCTTAGGATAAGGCACCCCTAGGCTGAGGCTACGGCACCCCTAGGCTTATGATAAGGATTGGGCTCCCCTAGCCTAAGGCTAGGGCACCCATAGGCTTAGGCTAGGGCACCCCTAGGCTTAGGCTAAGGCTAGGGCTCCCCTAGCCTAAGGCAAGGGCACTCCTAGGCTTAGGCTAGGGCACCCATAGGCTTAGGCTACGGCACCCCTAGGCTTAGGCTAAGGCTAGGGCACCCATAGGCTTAGGCTAAGGCTAGGGCTCCCCTAACATAAGGCTAGGGCACCCCTAGGCTTAGGCTAGGGCACCCCTAAGCTTAGGATAAGGATTGGGCTCCCCTAGCCTAAGGCTAGGGCACCCCTAAGCTTAGGCTAAGGATTGGGCTCCCCTAGCCTAAGGCTAGGGCACCTCTAGGCTTAGGCTAAGGCTAGGGCTCCCCTAACCTAAGGCTAGGGCACCCCTAGCCTTAGGCTAGGGCACCCCTAGGCTCAGGCTAGGGCACCCCTAGGCTTAGGCTAAGGCACCCCTAGGCTTAGGCTAAGGGTACGGCACCCCTAGCCTCAGGCTAGTGATCCCCTAGGCTTAGGCTAGGGCAATCCTAGGCTAGACTAAGGCTAGGGCTCCCCTAGCTTCAGGCTAGGGCACCCATAAGCACAGGCTAGGGCACCCCTAGGCTCAGGCTAGGGCACACCTAGGCTTAGGCTAGGGCACCCCTAAACTTAGGATAAGGCTAGGGCTCCACTAGCCTAAGGCTAGGGCACACCTAGACTTAGGTTAAGGCTAGGGCTCCCCTAGACTAAGGCTAGGGGACCCCTAGGCTTAGGCTAGGGCACCCCTAGGCTTAGGCTAGGGCACCCCTAGGCTTAGGCTAGGGCACCCCTAGGCTTAGGCTAAGGCTAGGGCTCCCCTAGCCTAAGGCTAGGGCACCCCTAGGCTTAGGATAGGGCACCCCTAGGCTTAGGCTAGGGCACCCCTAGGCTTAGGCTAGGGCACCCCTAGGCTTAGGCTAGGGCACCCCTAGGCTTAGGCTAAGGCTAGGGCTCCACTAGCTTAAGGCTAGGGCACCCCTAGGCTTTGGCTAGGGCACCCCTACGCTTAGGCTAGGGCACCCCTAGGCTTAGGCTAGGGCACCCCTAGGCTTCGGCTAGGGCACCTCTAGGCTTAGGCTAGGGCACCCCTAGGCTTCGGCTAGGGCACTTCTAGGCTTAGGCTAGGGCACCCCTAGGCTTAGGCTAGGGCACCCCTAGGTTTAGGCTAAGGCAACGGCTCCACTTGCCTCAGGTTATGGCACCCCTAGACTCAGGCTAGGGCACCCCTAAGCTTAGATTAGGGCAATCCAAGGCTTAGGCTAAGGCTAGGGCTCCCCTAGCCTCAGACTCAGGCACCCCTAGGCTCAGGATAGGGCACCCCTAGGTTTAGATTAGGGCACCCCTAGGCTTAGGCTAAGGCTAGGGCTCCCCTAGGCTAAGGCTACGGCACCCCTAGGCTCAGGCTAGGGCACCCCTAGGCTTAGACTAGGGTACCCCTAGGCTTAGGAAAAGGCTAGGGCTCCCCTAGCCTAAGGCTAGGGCACCCCTAGGTTTAGGCTAGGGCACCCCTAGGCTTGGGCTAGGGCACCCCTAGGCTTAGGCTAAGGCTAGGGCTCCCCTAGCCTCAGGCTAGGTCACCCCTAGGCTTATTCTAGGGCACGCCTAGGCTTGGGCTAGGGCACCCCTAGGCTTAGACTAAGGCTAGGGCACCCCTAGGCTTAGACTAAGGCTAGGGCACCCCTAGGCTTAGGCTAAGGCTAGGGCACCCCTAGGCTTAGGCTAACGCTAGGGCTCCCCTAGCCTAAGGCTAGGGCACTGCTAGGCTCAGGCTAGGGCAGCCCTAGCCTTAGGATAAGGATAGGGCTAACCTAGCCTAAGGCTAGGGCACCCCTAGGGCACCCCTAGGCTTAGGCTAGGGCACCCCTAGGCTTATGCAAGGGCACGCCTAGGCTTAGGCTGGGGAACCCCTAGGCTTAGGCTAAGGCTAGGGCTTCCCTAGCCTCAGGCTAGATCACCCCTAGGCTTAGGCTAGGGCACCCCTAGGCTTAGGTTAAGGCTAGGGCTCCCCTAGCCTAAGTTTAGGGCACCCCTAGGCTTAGGCTAGGGCACCCCTAGGCTTAGGCTAGGGCACCCCTAGGCTTTGGCCAGGGCATCCCTAGGCTTGGGCTAGGGCACCCCTAGGCTTAGGCTAGGGCACACCTAGGCTTAGGCTAGGGCACCCCTAGGCTCAGGCTATGGCACCCCTAGGCTTAGGCTAGGGCAATCCTAGGCTAGACTAAGGCTAGGGCTCCCCTAGCCTAAGGCTACGGCACCCCTAGGCTCAGGCTAGGGCACCCCTAGGCTTAGGATAGGGCACCCCTAGGCTTAGGAAAATGCTAGGGCTCCCCTAGCCTCAGGCTATGGCACCCGTAGGCTCATGATAGGGCACCCCTAGGCTCAGGCTAGGGAACCCCTAGGCTTTGTCTAGGGCACCCCTAGGCTTAGGCTAAGGCTAGGGCTCCCCTAGCCTCAGGCTAGAGCACCCCTAGGCTTAGGCTAGGGAACCCCTAGGCTTAGGCTAAGGCTAGGGCTCCACTAGCCTAAGGCTAGAGCACCCCTAGGCTTAGGCTAGGGTAATCCTAGGCTAGACTAACGCTAGGGCTCCCTTATCCTCAGGCTAGGGCTCCCCTAGCCTCAGGCTAGGTCACCCCTAGGCTTAGGCTAGGGCACCCCTAGGCTTAGGCTAAGGCTAGGGCTCCCCTAGCCTAAGGCTAGAGCACCCTAGGCTTAGGCTAGGGCACGCCTAGGCTTAGGTTAAGGCTAGGGCTCCCCTAGCCTAAGGCTAGGGCACCCATAGGCTTAGGCTAGGGCACCCCTAGGCTTAGGCCAGGGCACGCCTAGGCTTCGGCGAGGGCACCCCTAGGCTTAGGCTAGGGCACCCCTAGGCTTAGGCTAAGGATAAAGCTCCCCTAGCCTAAGGCTAGGGCACCCCTAGGCTTTGGCTAGGGCAACCCTAGGCTTAGGCTAGAGCACCCCTAGGCTTAAGCTAGGGCACCCCTCGGCTTAGGCTAAGTCTAGGGATCCCCTAGCCTAAGGCTAGGTCACCCCTAGGCTTCGACCAGGGCACCTCTAGGCTTAGCCCAGGGCACCCCTAGGCTTTGGCTAGGGCACGCCTAGGCTTAGGTTAAGGCTAGGGCTCCCCTAGCCTAAGGCTAGGGCACCCATAGGCTTAGGCTAGGGCACCCCTAGGCTTAGGCCAGGGCACCCCTAGGCTTCGGCTAGGGCACCCCTAGGCTTAGGTTAAGGCTAGGGCTCCCCTAGCCTAAGGCTAGGGCACCCCTAGGCTTAGGCTAGGGCACCCCTAGGCTTAGGCTAGAGCATCCCTAGTCTTAGGATAGGGCACACCTAGGCCTAGGCTAGGGCACCCCTAGGCTTAGGTTAAGGCTACGGCTCCCCTAGCCTCAGGCTAGGGCACTCCTAGACTCAGGCTATGGCACCCCTAGGCTTTCGCTAGGCCAATCCTAGGCTAGACTAAGGCTAGGGCTCCCCTAGCCTCAGGCTAAGGCACACGTAGGCTAAGGCTAGGGCACCCCTAGGCTTAGGCTAGGGCACCCAGAGGCTTAGGCTAGGGCACCCCTAGGCTTAGGCTAGGGCACCCCTAGGCGTAGGCTACGGCTCGCCTCCCCTAGCCTAAGGCTACGGCACCCCTAGGCTTAGGCTAGGGCACCCCTAGGCTTTGGCCAGGGCATCCCTAGGCTTGGGCTAGGGCACCCCTAGGCTTAGGCTAGGGCACACCTAGGCTTAGGCTAGGGCACCCCTAGGCTCAGGCTATGGCACCCCTAGGCTTAGGCTAGGGCAATCCTAGGCTAGACTAAGGCTAGGGCTCCCCTAGCCTAAGGCTACGGCACCCCTAGGCTCAGGCTAGGGCACCCCTAGGCTTAGGATAGGGCACCCCTAGGCTTAGGAAAATGCTAGGGCTCCCCTAGCCTCAGGCTATGGCACCCGTAGGCTCATGATAGGGCACCCCTAGGCTCAGGCTAGGGAACCCCTAGGCTTTGTCTAGGGCACCCCTAGGCTTAGGCTAAGGCTAGGGCTCCCCTAGCCTCAGGCTAGAGCACCCCTAGGCTTAGGCTAGGGAACCCCTAGGCTTAGGCTAAGGCTAGGGCTCCACTAGCCTAAGGCTAGAGCACCCCTAGGCTTAGGCTAGGGTAATCCTAGGCTAGACTAACGCTAGGGCTCCCTTATCCTCAGGCTAGGGCTCCCCTAGCCTCAGGCTAGGTCACCCCTAGGCTTAGGCTAGGGCACCCCTAGGCTTAGGCTAAGGCTAGGGCTCCCCTAGCCTAAGGCTAGAGCACCCTAGGCTTAGGCTAGGGCACGCCTAGGCTTAGGTTAAGGCTAGGGCTCCCCTAGCCTAAGGCTAGGGCACCCATAGGCTTAGGCTAGGGCACCCCTAGGCTTAGGCCAGGGCACGCCTAGGCTTCGGCGAGGGCACCCCTAGGCTTAGGCTAGGGCACCCCTAGGCTTAGGCTAAGGATAAAGCTCCCCTAGCCTAAGGCTAGGGCACCCCTAGGCTTTGGCTAGGGCAACCCTAGGCTTAGGCTAGAGCACCCCTAGGCTTAAGCTAGGGCACCCCTCGGCTTAGGCTAAGTCTAGGGATCCCCTAGCCTAAGGCTAGGTCACCCCTAGGCTTCGACCAGGGCACCTCTAGGCTTAGCCCAGGGCACCCCTAGGCTTTGGCTAGGGCACGCCTAGGCTTAGGTTAAGGCTAGGGCTCCCCTAGCCTAAGGCTAGGGCACCCATAGGCTTAGGCTAGGGCACCCCTAGGCTTAGGCCAGGGCACCCCTAGGCTTCGGCTAGGGCACCCCTAGGCTTAGGTTAAGGCTAGGGCTCCCCTAGCCTAAGGCTAGGGCACCCCTAGGCTTAGGCTAGGGCACCCCTAGGCTTAGGCTAGAGCATCCCTAGTCTTAGGATAGGGCACACCTAGGCCTAGGCTAGGGCACCCCTAGGCTTAGGTTAAGGCTACGGCTCCCCTAGCCTCAGCGTAGGCACTCCTAGACTCAGGCTATGGCACCCCTAGGCTTTCGCTAGGCCAATCCTAGGCTAGACTAAGGCTAGGGCTCCCCTAGCCTCAGGCTAAGGCACACGTAGGCTAAGGCTAGGGCACCCCTAGGCTTAGGCTAGGGCACCCAGAGGCTTAGGCTAGGGCACCCCTAGGCTTAGGCTAGGGCACCCCTAGGCGTAGGCTACGGCTCGGCTCCCCTAGCCTAAGGCTACGGCACCCCTAGGCTTAGGCTAGGGCACCCCTAGGCTTAGGCTCGGCAACCCTAGGCTTAGGCTAAGGTTAGGGCTCCCCTAGTCTGAGGCTAGGGCACCCCTAGGCTTAGGGTTAGGCACCCATAGGCTTAGGCTAGGGCACCCCTAGGCTTAGGCTAAGGCTAAGGGACTCCTAGGCTTCGGCGACGGCGCCCCTAGTCTTAGGCTAGGGCACCCCTAGCCTTAGGCTAGGGCACCCCTAGGCTTAGCCTAGGGCACCCCTAGGCTTAGGCTAAGGCTAGGTCACCCCTAGGCTTAGGATAAGGCACCACAAGGCTTAGGCTAGGGCACCCCTAGGCTTAGGCTAGTGCACCACTAGGCTGAGGCTAGGGCACCCCTAAGCAGAGGCTAGGGCACCCCTGGGCTTAGGCTAAGGCTAGGGCTACCCTAGCCTAAGGCTAGGGCACCCCTAGGCTTAGGCAGGGCACCCCTAGGCTTAGGCTAATGCTAGGGCTCCCCTAGCCTAAGGCTAGGGCACCCATAGGCTTAGGCTGGTGCACCCCTAGGCTAAAGCTAGGGCACCCGTAGGCTTAGGCTAAGGTTAGGGCTCCCCTAGCCTAAGGCTAGGGCACCCCTAGGCTTAGGCTAGTGCACCCCTAGGCTTTGGCTAGGGCACCCCTAGGCTTAGGATAGGGAACTTCTAAGCTTAGGTAGGGCACCCCTAGGCTTAGGCTAGGGCACCCTTAGGCTTAGGCTAAGGCTAAAGCTCCCCTAGCCTAAGGCTAGGACACCCCTAGGCTTTGGCTAGGGCACCCCTAGGCTTGGGCTAGAGCACCTCTAGGCTTAAGCTAGGGCACCCCTAGGCTTCGGCTAAGTAGAGGGATCCCCTAGCCTAAGGCTAGGGCAATCCTAGGCTTAGGCTAGGGCACCCGTAGGCTTAGGCTAGGTCACCCATAGGCTTAGGCTAGGGCACCCCTAGGCTTAGGCTAAGGCTAGGGCTTCCCTTGCCTCAGGCTTGGGCACCAATAGGCTCAGGCTAGGGCACCCCTAGGTTTAGACTAGGGCACCCCTAGGCTTATGCTAAGGCTACGGCACCCCAAAGCTCAGGCTAGGGCACCCCTAGGCTTAGGCTAGGGCACCCATAGGCTTAGGCTAAGGCTAGGGCTCCCCTAGCCTAAGGCTAGAGCACCCCTATGCTTAGGCTAGGGTAATCCTAGGCTAGACTAACGCTAGGGCTCCCTTATCCTCAGGCTAGGGCTCCCCTAGCCTCAGGCTAGGTCACCCCTAGGCTTAGGCTAGGGCACCCCTAGGCTTAGGCCAGGGCACCCCAAGTATTCGGCTAGGCCACCCATAGGCTTAGGTTAAGGCTAGGGCTCCCCAAGCCTAAGGCTAGGGCACCCCTAGGCTTAGGCGAGGGCACCCCTACGCTTAGGCTAAGTCTAGGGCTCCCCTAGCCTAAGGCTAGGGCACCCCTAGGCTTCGGCTAGGGCACCTCTAGGCTTAGGCTAGGGCACCCCTAGGCTTAGGCTAGGGCAATCCTAGGCTAGACTAAGGCTAGGGCTCCCCTAGCCTAAGGTTAGGGCACCCGTAGGCTCAGGCTAGGGCACCCCTAGTCTTAGGCTAGGGCATCCATAGGCTTAGGCTAGGGCACCCCTAGGCTTAGGCTAGGGCACCCCTGGGAGTAGGCTAAGGCTAGGGCTCCCCTAGCCTAAGGCTACGGCACCCCTAGGCTTAGGCTAGGGCACCCCAAGGCTTTGGCTCGGGCACCCCTAGGCTTAGGCTAAGGCACCCCTGGGCTTAGGCTAAGGCTGGGGCTAACCTAGCCTAAGGCTAGGGCAACCCTAGGCTTAGGCTAGGGCACCCCTAGGCTTAGGCTCGGGCACACCTAGGCTTAGGCTAAGGTTAGGGCTCCCCTAATCTAAGGCTAGGGCACCCCTAGGCTTAGTTTTGGGCACCCATAGGCTTAGGCTAGGGCACACCTAGGGTTAGGTTAAGGCTAGGGGACTCCTAGGCTTAGGCTACGGCACCCCTAGGCTTAGGCTAAGGCACCCCTAGGCTTAGGCTAGGGCACCCCTAGGCTTAGGCTAGGGCACCCCTAGGCTTAGGCTTAGGCTAGGTAACCACTAGGCTTAGGATAAGGCACCACTAGGCTTAGGCTAGGGCAGCCCTAGGTTTAGGCTAGGGCAAACCTAGGCTGAGGCTAGGGCACCCCTAAGCAGAGGCTAGGGCACCCCTGGGCTTAGGCTAAGGCTAGGGCTCCCCTAGCCTAAGGCTAGGACAACCCTAGGCTTATGCTGGGGCACCCCTAGGCTTAAGGTAGGGCACCCGTATGCTTAGGCTAAGGCTAGGGCTCCCCTAGCCTAAGGCTCGGGCACCCCTAGGCTTTGTCCAGGGCACCCCTAGGCTTAGGATAGGGAACTTCTAAGCTTAGGCTAGGGCGCCCCTAGGCTTAGGCTAGGGCACCCCTAGGCTTAACCTAGGGCACCCCTAGACTCAGGCTATGGCACCCCTTGGCTTAGACTAGGGCAATCCTAGGCTAGACTTAGGCTAGGGCTCCCCTAGCCTAAGACAACGGCACCCCTCGGCTCAGGCTAGGGCACCCCTAGGCTTAGGAAAATGTTGGGGCTCCCCTAGCATCAGGCTATGGCACCCGTAGGCTCAGGCTAGGGCACCCCTAGGTTCAGGCTAGGGAACCCCTAGGCTTAGGCTAGGGCACCCCTAGGCTTAGGCTAGGTCACCCCTAGGCTTAGGCTAGGGCACGCCTAAGCTTGTGCTAGGGCACCCCTAGGCTTTAGCTAAGGCACCCTAGGCTTAGGCTAAGGCTAGGGCATCCCTAGGCTTAGGCTAGGGCACCCCTAGGCTTAGGCTAGGGAACCCCTAGCCTAAGGCTAGGGCACCCCTAGGCTTAGGCTAGGGCACCCCTAGGCTTAGGCTAGGGCACCTCTAGGTTTAGGCTAAGGCAACGGCTCCACGTGCCTCAGGTTAGGGCACCCCTAGACTCAGGCTAGGGCACCCCTAAGCTTAGATTAGGCCACTCCTAGGCTTAGGCTAAGGCTAGGGCTCCCCTAGCCTCAGAATCAGGCACCCATAGGCTCAGGATAGGGCACCCCTAGGCTTAGGCTAGGGCACCCCTAGGCTTAGGCTAGGGCACCCCTAGGCTTAGGCTAAGGATAAAGCTCCCCTAGCCTAAGGCTAGGGCACCCCTAGGCTTTGGCTAGGGCACCCCTAAGCTTAGGCTAGAGCACCCCTAGTCTTAAGCTAGGGCACCCCTCGGCTTAGGCTAAGTCTAGGGATCCCCTAGCCTAAGGCTAGGTCACCCCTAGGCTTAGGCCAGGGCACCTCTAGGCTTAGCCCAGGGCACCCCTAGGCTTTGGCCAGGGCATCCCTAGGCTTAGGCTAGGGCACCCCTAGGCTTAGGCTAGGGCACACCTAGGCTTAGGCTAGGGCACCCCTAGGCTCAGGCTATGGCACCCCTAGGCTTAGGCTAGGGCAATCCTAGGCTAGACTAAGGCTAGGGCTCCCCTAGCTTAAGGCTACGGCACCCCTAGGCTCAGGCTAGGGCACCCCTAGGCTTAGGATAGGGCACCCCTAGGCTTAGGAAAATGCTAGGGCTCCCCTAGCCTCAGGCTATGGCACCCGTAGGCTCATGATAGGGCACCCCTAGGCTCAGGCTAGGGAACCCCTAGGCTTAGGCTAGGGCACCCCTAGGCTTTGGCTAAGGCTAGGGCTCCCCTAGCCTCAGGCTAGAGCACCCCTAGGCTTAGGCTAGGGAACCCCTAGGCTTAGGCTAAGGCTAGGGCTCCACTAGCCTAAGGCTAGAGCACCCCTAGGCTTAGGCTAGGGTAATCCTAGGCTAGACTAACGCTAGGGCTCCCTTATCCTCAGGCTAGGGCTCCCCTAGCCTCAGGCTAGGTCAACCCTAGGCTTAGGCTAGGGCACCCCTAGGCTTAGGCTAAGGCTAGGGCTCCCCTAGCCTAAGGCTAGAGCACCCTAGGCTTAGGCTAGGGCACGCCTAGGCTTAGGTTAAGGCTAGGGCTCCCCTAGCCTAAGGCTAGGGCACCCATAGGCTTAGGCTAGGGCACCCCTAGGCTTAGGCCAGGGCACCCCTAGGCTTCGGCTAGGGCACCCCTAGGCTTAGGTTAAGGCTACGGCTCCCCTAGCCTCAGGCTAGGGCACTCCTAGACTCAGGCTATGGCACCACTAGGCTTAGGCTAGGCCAATCCTAGGCTAGACTAAGGCTAGGGCTCCCCTAGCCTCAGGCTAAGGCACCCGTAGGCTAAGGCTAGGGCACCCCTAGGCTTAGGCTAGGGCACCCAGAGGCTTAGGCTAGGGCACCCCTAGGCTTAGGCTAGGGCACCCCTAGGCGTAGGCTACGGCTCGGCTCCCCTAGCCTAAGGCTACGGCACCCCTAGGCTTAGGCTAAGGCACCCCTAGGCTTAGGCTCGGCAACCCTAGGCTTAGGCTAAGGTTAGGGCTCCCCTAGTCTGAGGCTAGGGCACCCCTAGGCTTAGGGTTAGGCACTCATAGGCTTAGGCTAGGGCACCCCTAGGCTTAGGCTAAGGCTAAGGGACTCCTAGGCTTCGGCGACGGCGCCCCTAGTCTTAGGCTAGGGCACCACTAGCCTTAGGCTAGGGCACCCCTAGGCTTAGCCTAGGGCACCCCTAGGCTTAGGCTAAGGCTAGGTCACCCCTAGGCTTAGGATAAGGCACCACAAGGCTTAGGCTAGGGCACCCCTAGGCTTAGGCTAGTGCACCACTAGGCTGAGGCTAGGGCACCCCTAAGCAGAGGCTAGGGCACCCCTGGGCTTAGGCTAAGGCTAGGGCTACCCTAGCCTAAGGCTAGGGCACCCCTAGGCTTAGGCAGGGCACCCCTAGGCTTAGGCTAATGCTAGGGCTCCCCTAGCCTAAGGCTAGGGCACCCATAGGCTTAGGCTGGTGCACCCCTAGGCTAAAGCTAGGGCACCCGTAGGCTTAGACTAAGGTTAGGGCTCCCCTAGCCTAAGGCTAGGGCACCCCTAGGCTTAGGCTAGGGCACCCCTAGGCTTTGGCTAGGGCACCCCTAGGCTTGGGCTAGAGCACCTCTAGGCTTAAGCTAGGGCACCCCTAGGCTTCGGCTAAGTAGAGGGATCCCCTAGCCTAAGGCTAGGGCAATCCTAGGTTTAGGCTAGGGCACCCTTAGGCTTAGGCTAGGTCACCCATAGGCTTAGGCTAGGGAACCCCTAGGCTTAGGCTAAGGCTAGGGCTTCCCTTGCCTCAGGCTTGGGCACCAATAGGCTCAGGCTAGGGCACCCCTAGGTTTAGACTAGGGCACCCCTAGGCTTAGGCTAGGGCACCCCTAGGCTTAGGCTAGGGCACCCCTAGGAGTAGGCTAAGGCTAGGGCTCCCCTAGCCTAAGGCTACGGCACCCCTAGGCTTAGGCTAGGGCACCCCTAGGCTTTGGCTCGGGCACCCCTAGGCTTAGGCTAAGGCACCCCTGGGCTTAGGCTAAGGCTGGGGCTAACCTAGCCTAAGGCTAGGGCAACCCTAGGCTTAGGCTAGGGCACCCCTAGGCTTAGGCTCGGGCACACCTAGGCTTAGGCTAAGGTTAGGGCTCCCCTAATCTAAGGCTAGGGCACCCCTAGGCTTAGGTTTTGGCACCCATAGGCTTAGGCTAGGGCACACCTAGGGTTAGGTTAAGGCTAGGGGACTCCTAGGCTTAGGCTACGGCACCCCTAGGCTTAGGCTAAGGCACCCCTAGGCTTAGGCTAGGGCACCCCTAGGCTTAGGCTAGGGCACCCCTAGGCTTAGGCTTAGGCTAGGTAACCACTAGGCTTAGGATAAGGCACCACTAGGCTTAGGCTAGGGCAGCCCTAGGTTTAGGCTAAGGCAAACCTAGGCTGAGGCTAGGGCACCCCTAAGCAGAGGCTAGGGCACCCCTGGGCTTAGGCTAAGGCTAGGGCTCCCCTAGCCTAAGGCTAGGACAACCCTAGGCTTATGCTGGGGCACCCCTAGGCTTAAGGTAGGGCACCCGTATGCTTAGGCTAAGGCTAGGGCTCCCCTAGCCTAAGGCTCGGGCACCCCTAGGCTTTGTCCAGGGCACCCCTAGGCTTAGGATAGGGAACTTCTAAGCTTAGGCTAGGGCGCCCCTAGGCTTAGGCTAGGGCACACCAAGGCATAGGTTAAGGCTAGGGTTCCCCTAGCCTAAGTCTAATGCACCCCTAGGCTTTGGCTAGGGCACCCCCAGGCTTAGGCTAGAGCACCCCTAGGATTAAGCTAGGGCACCCCTAGGCTTAGGCTAAGGCTAGGGATCTCCTAGCCTAAGGCTATGGAAATCCTAGGCTTAGGGTAGGGCACCCGTAGGCTTAGGCTAGGGCACCCCTATATTTAGACTAGGGAACCCCTAGGCTTAGGCTAAGGCTAGGGCTCCCCTAGCCTAAGGCTAGGGCACCCCTAGGCTTAGGCTAGGGCACCACAATGCTTAGGCTAAGGCACCCCTAGTCTAAGGCTAGAGCACCCCTAAGCTAAGGCTAGGGCACCCCTGGGCTTAAGCTAAGGTTAGGGCTACCCTAGCCTAAGGCTAGGGCACCCCTAGGCTTAGGCTAGGGCACCCCTAGGCTTAGGTTAAGGCTAGGGCTCCCCTAGCCTAAGGCTAGGGCACCCCTAGGCTTAGGCTGGGGCACCCCTAGGCTAAAGCTACGGCACCCGTAGGCTTAGGCTAAGGCTAGGGCTACCCTAGCCTAAGGCTAGGGCACCCCTAGACTTAGGCTAGGGCACCCCTAGGCTTTGGCTAGGGCACCCCTAGGCTTAGGATAAGGAACTTCTAAGCTTAGGTAGGGCACCCCTAGGCTTAGGCTAGGGCACCCCTAGGCTTTGGCTAGGGCACCCCTAGGCTTAGGATAAGGAACTTCTAAGCTTAGGTAGGGCACCCCTAGGCTTAGGCTAGGGCACCGCTAGGCTTAGGCTAAGGATAAAGCTCCCCTAGCCTAAGGCTAGGGCACCCCTAGGCTTTGGCTAGGGCACCCCTAGGCTTAGTCTAGGGCACCCCTAAGCTTAGGCTAGGGCACACCTAGGCTTAGGCTAAGGCACCCCTAGGCTCAGGCTATGGCACCCCTAGGCTTAGGCTAGGGCAATCCTAGGCTAGACTAAGGCTAGGGCTCCCCGCGCCTAAGGCTACGGCACCCCTATGCTTAGGCTAGGGAACCCCTAGGCTTAGGCTAAGACTAGGCCTCCCCTAGCCTTAGGCTAGAGCACCCCTAGGCTTAGGCTAGGGTAATCCTAGGCTACACTAACGCTAGGGCTCCCTTATCCTCAGGCTAGGGCTCCCCTGGCCTCAGGCTAGGTCACCCCTAGGCTTAGGCTAGGGCACGCCTAGACTTAGGTTAAGGCTAGGGCTCCCCTAGCCTAAGGCTAGGGCACCCATAGGCTTAGGCTAGGGCACCCGTAGGCTTAGGCCATGGCACCCCTAGGCTTCGGTTAGGGCACCGCTAGGCTTAGGTCAAGGCTAGGGCTCCCCTAGCCTAAGGCTAGGGCACCCCTAGGCTTAGGCTAGGGCACCCCTAGACTTAGGCTAGAGCACCCCTAGTCTTAGGATAGGGCACACCTAGGCTTAGGCTAGGGCACCCCTAGGCTTAGGCTAAGGCTACGGCTCCCCTAGCCTCAGGCTAGGGCACTCCTAGACTCAGGCTATGGCACCCCTAGGCTTAGGCTAGTCCAATCCTAGGCTAGACTAAGGCTAGGGCTCCCCTAGCCTCAGGCTACGGCACTCATAGGCTCAGGCTAGGGCACCCCTAGGCTTAGGCTAGGGCACCCAGAGGCTTAGGCTAGGGCACCCCTAGGCTTAGGCTAGGGCACCCCTAGGCGTAGGCTATGGCTCGGGCTCCCCTAGCCTAAGGCTACGGCACCCCTAGGCTTAGGCTAGGGCACCCCTAGGCTTAGGCTAAGGTTAGGGCTCCCCTAGTCTAAGGCGACGGCACCCCTAGTCTTAGGCTAGGGCACCCCTAGCCTTAGGCTAGGGCACCCCTAGGCTTAGGCTAGGGCACCCCTAGGCTTAGCCTAAGGCTAGGTCACCCCTAGGCTTAGGATAAGGCACCACAAGGCTTAGGCTAGGGCACCCCTAGGCTTAGGCTAGTGCACCAAGAGGCTGAGGCTAGGGCACCCCTAAGCAGAGACTAGGGCACCCCTGGGCTTAGGCTAAGGCTAGGGCTACCCTAGCCTAAGGCTAGGGCACCCCTAGGCTAAAGCTAGGGCACCCGTAGGCTTAGGCTAAGGTTAGGGCTCCTATAGCCTAAGGCTAGGGCACCCCTAGGCTTAGGCTAGGGCACCCCTAGATTTAGGCTAGGGCACCCCTAGGCTTAGGCTAGTGCTAGGCTCGCCTAGCCTAAGGCTAGTGCACCCCTAGGCTTATTCTAGGACACCCCAAGGCTTACGCAAAGGCAACCCTAGGCTTACGCGAAGGTTACGGCTCCCCTAGCCTAAGACTAGGGCACCTCTAGGCTTAGGCTAGGGAACCCCTAGGCTTAGGCTAAGGCTAGGGCTCTCCTAGCCTAAGGCTAGGGCACCCCTAGGCTTAGTTTGGGCACCCCTAGTCTTAGGCTAGGGCACCCCTAGGCTTAGGCTTAGGCTAGGTCACCCCTATACTTAGGCTAGGGCACCCCTAGGCTTAGGCTAGGGCACACCAAGGCTGAGGCTAGGGTACCCCTAAGCTGAGGCTAGGGCACCTCTAGGCTTAGGCTAAGGCTAGGGCTACCCTAGTCTAAGGCTAGGGCAACTCTAGGCTTAGGCTAGGCCACCCCTAGGCTTAGGCTAAGGCTAGGGCTCCCCTAGCCTAAGGTTAGGGCACCCCTAGGCTTAGGCTAGGGCACCCCTAGACTTAAGCTAGGGCACCCGTAGGCTTAGGCTAAGGCTAGGGCACCCCTAGCCTAAGGCAAGGGAACTCCTAGGCTTTGGCTAGGGCACCCCTAGACTTAGGATAGGGAACTTCTAAGTTTAGGCTAGGGCACCCCTAGGCTTAGTCTAGGGCACCCCTCGGCTTAGGCTAAGGCTAGGGCTCCCCTAGCCTAAGGCTAGGCCACCCCTAGGCTTAGGCTAGGGCACCCCTAGGCTTAGGTTAGGGCACCCCTAGGCTTAAGCTAGGGCACCCCTAGGTTTAGCCTAAGGCTAGGGATCCCATAGCCTAAGGCTAGGGCACTCCTAGGCTTAGGCTACTGCACCCGTAGACTTAGGCTAGGGCACCCCTAGACTTAGGCTAGGGCACCCCTAAGTTTAGGTTTAGGCTAGGGCACCCCTAGGCTTAGGCTAAGACACCCCTAGGCTTACGCTAAGGTTAGGGCTCCCCTAGCCTAAAGCTAGGGCACCTCTACGCTTAGGCTAGGGCACCCCTAGGCTTTGGCTAGGGCACCCCTAGGCTTAGGCTAGGGCACCCATAGTCTTAGGCTAGGGCACCCCTAGGCTTAGGCTAGGGTACTCCTAGGCTTAGGCTAAGGCTAGGGCTCCCGTAGCCTAAGGGTAGGGCACTCCTAGGCTTAGGCTAGGGCAGCCCTAGGCTTAGGCTAGGGCACCCCTAGGCTTAGGCTAGGGCAGCCCTAGGCTTAGGCTAAGTCTAGGGCTCCCCTAGCCTACAGCTAGGGCACCCATAGGCTTTGGCTAGGACACCCGTAGGCTTAGGCTACGGCACCCCTAGGATTAGGCTAAGGCTTGGGCTCCCCGAGCCTAAGGCTAGGGCACCCCTAGGCTTAGGCTAGGACACTCCTAAGCTTAGGCTAGGGCACCCGTAGGCTTAGGCTAGGGCACCCCTAGGCTTAGACTTGGGCACTCCTAGGCTTAGGCAGAGCCTTGGGCTCCCCTAGTCTAAGGCTAAGGCACCCTTAGGTTTAGGCTATGGCACCACTAGGCTTAGGCTAGGGCACCCCTAGGCTTAGGTTAAGGCTAGGGCTCCCCAAGCCTAAGGCTAGGGCTCCCCTTGGCTTAGGCTAGGGCACCCCTAGGCTTACGTTAGGGCACCCCTAGGCTTAAGCTACGGCACCCCTAGACTTAGGCTAAGGCTAGGGATCCCATAGCCTAAGGCTAGGACACTCCTAGGCTTAGGCAAGGGCACCCGTAGGCTTAAGTTAGGGCACCCCTAGACTTAGGCTAGGGCACCCCTAGTCTTAGGTTTAGGCTAGAGCACCCCTAGGCTTAGGCTAGGGCACCCCTAGGCTTAGGCTAGGGCAACCCAAGGCTTAGGCTAGGGCACCCCTAGGCTTGGGCTAGGGCATCCCTAGGATTAGGCTAAGGCTAGGGCTCCCCTAACCTAAGGCTAGGGCACCCCTAGGCTTAGGCTAGGACACTCCTAGACTTAGGCTAGGGCCCCCATAGGCTTAGGCTAGGGCACTCCTAGGCTTAGGCTGAGGCTTGGGCACCCCTAGTCTAAGGCTAGGGCACCCTTAGGTTTAGACTAGGGCACCCCTAGGCTTAGGCTAGGGCACCCCTAGGCTTAATCTAGGGCACCCCTAGGCTTAGGCTAGGACAACACTAGGCTTAGGCTAGGGCACCCCTAGGCTTAGGTTAAGGCTAGGGCTCCCCTAGCCTAAGGCTAGGGCTCCCCTAGGCTTAGGCTAGGGCACCCCTAGCCTTAGGTTAGGGCACCCCTAAGCTTAAGCTAGGGCACCCCTAGGCTTAGGCTAAGGCTAGGGCACCTCTAGGCTTAGGCTAGGGCACCCCTAGGCTTAGGCTAGGGCAACCCAAGGCTTAGGCTAAGGCACCCCTAGGCTTACGCTAAGGTTAGGGCTCCCCTACCCTAAGGCTAGGGCACCTCTACGCTTAGGCTAGGGCACCCCTATGCTTTGGCTAGCGCACCCCTAGGCTTAGGCTAGGGCACCCCTAGGCTTAGGCTAGTGCAGCCCTAGGCTTAGGCTAGGGCACCCGTAGACTTAGGATAGGGCAGCCCTAGGCTTAGGCTAGGGAACCCCTAGGCTTAGGCTAGGGCACCCCTAGGCTTAGGCTAAGGCTTGGGCTCCCCTAGTCTAAGGCTAGGGCACCCTTAGGTTTAGAATGGGGCACCCCTAGGCTTAGGCTAGGGCACCCCTAGGCTTAATCTAGGGCACCCCTAGGCTTAAGGTAGGACACCACTAGGCTTAGGCTAGGGCACCCATAGGCTTGGGCTAGGGCACCCCTAAGCTTAGGCTAGTGCACCCCTAGGCTTAGGCTAAGGCTAGGGCTTCCCTAGCCTAAGGCTAGGGCACCCATAGGCTTGAGCTAGGGCACCCCTAGGCTTAGGCGACAGCACCCCTAGGATTAGGCTAAGGCTAGGGCTCCCAGAGCCTAAGGCTAGTGTACCCCTAGGCTTAGGCTAAGGCTAGGGCTTCCCTAGCCTAAGTCTAGGGCATCCCTAGGATTAGGCTAGGGCACCCCTAGGCTTAGGTATGGAACCCCTAGGCTTAGGTTAGGGCACCACTATGCTTAGGCTAGGGCACCCCTAGACGTAGGCTAGGGCACCCCTAGGCTTAGGATGGGGCACACCTAGGCTTAGGCTAAGTCTAGGGCTCCCCTAGCCTAAGGCTAGGGCACCGCTAGGCTTAGGCTAGGCGCCCCTAGACTTAGACTAGGGCACCCCTAGGCTTAGGCTAGGGCACCCCTAGGCTTAGGCTAAGACTAGGGCTCCTCTAGCCTAACGCTAGGGCATCCCTAGGCTTGGGCTAGGGCACCCCTAGGCTTAGGCTAGGGCAACCCTATGTTTAGGCTAGGGCACCCCTAGGCTTCGGCTAAGGCGAGGACTCCCCTAGCCTAAGCATAAGGCACCCCTAGGCTTAGACTAAGGCAAGGGCTCCCCTAGCCTAAGGCTTGGGAACCCCTAGATTTAGGCTAGGGTGCCCCTAGGCTTAGGCTAAGGCTAGGGCTCCCCTGGCCGAAGGCTAGGGCACCCCTAGGCTTAGGCTAGGGCACCCCTAGGCTTAGGCTAGGACAACCTTAGGCTTAGGCTAGGGCAATCCTAGTCTAGACTAAGGCTAGGGCTCACCTAGTCTCAGGCTAGGGCACCCGTAGGCTCAGGCTAGGGCACCCCTAGGCTCAGGATAGGGCACGCTTAGGCTTAGGCTAAGGCTAGGGCTCTCCTAGACTTAGGCTAGGGCACCCCTAGGTTTAGGCTAGGGCACCCCTAGGTTTAGGCTAGGGCACCCCTAGGTTTAGGCTAGGGAACCCCTAGGCTCAGGCTAGGGCACCCCTAGGCTCAGGATAGGGCACGCTTAGGCTTAGGCTAAGGCTAGGGCTCTCCTAGACTTAGGCTAGGGCACCCCTAGGTTTAGGCTAGGGCACCCCTAGGTTTAGGCTAGGGCACCCCTAGGTTTAGGCTAGGGCACCCGTGGCTTAGGCTAGGGAACCCCTAGCCTAAGGCTAGGGCACCCCTAGGCTTGGGCTAGGGCACCCCAAAACTTAGGCTAAGGCAACGGCTCCCCTAGCCTCAGGCTAGTGCACCCCTAGACTCAGGATAGGGCACCCCTAAGCTTAGGCTAGGGCACCCCTAGGCTTAGGCTAAGGCAACGGCTCCCCTAGCCTCAGGCTAGGGCACCCCTAGACTCAGGCTAGGGCACCCCGAGGCTTAGGCTAGGGCACCCCTAGGCTTAGGAAAAGGCTAGGGCTCCCCTAGCCTAAGGCTAGGGCACCTCTAGGCTTAGGCTAGGGCACGCCGAGGCTTAGGCTAGGGCACCCCTAGGCTTAGGAAAAGGCTAGGGCTCCCCTAGCCTAAGGCTAGGGCACCTCTAGGCTTAGGCCAGGGCACCCCTAGGCTTAGGTTAGGGCACCCCTAGGCTTAGGCTAGGGCACCCCTAAGCTTAGGCTAGGGCTAACCTAGGCTTAGGCTAGGGTACCCCTAGGCTTAGGCTAGGGAACCCCTAGACTAAAGCTAGGGCACCCCTAGGCTTAGGCTAGGGAACCCCTAGACTAAAGCTAGGGCACCCCTAGGCTTATGCTAGGGCACCCCTAGGCTTAGGCTAATGCTAGGCTCCTCTAACCTAAGGCTGGAGCACCCCTAGCCTCAGGCAGGGGACCCCTAGACTCAGGCTAGGGCACCCGTAGGCTCAGGCTAGGGCTCTCCTAGCCTAAGGCTAGGGCACCCCTAGGTTTAGGCTAGGGCTCCCCTAGGCTTTGGCTAGGGCTGCCCTAGGCTAAGGTACGGCTGCGGTTCCCCTTGCCTCAGGCTAGTGCACCCCTAGACTCAGGCTATGGCACCCCTAGGCTTAGGCTAGGGCAATCCTAGGCTAGACTAACGTTAAGTCTCCCCTAGCCTCAGGCTAGGGCACCCGTAGGCTCAGGCTAGGGCACCCCTAGGCTTATGCTAGGGCACCCCTAGGCTTAGGCTAATGCTAGGCTCCTCTAACCTAAGGCTGGAGCACCCCTAAGCTTAGGCTAGGGCACCCCTAGGCTTAGGCTAGGGCACCCCTAGGCTTGGGCTAAGGCTAGGGTTCCCCTAGCCTAAGGCTAGGGCACCCCTAGGCTTAGGCTAGGGCACCCCTAGGCTTAGGCTAGGGCACCGCTAGTCTTAGGCTAGGGCACCCCTAGGCTTAGGATTGGGCACCCCTAGGCTTAGGCAAGGGCACCCCTAGACTTAGGCTAAGGTAAGGGCTCCCCTAGCCTATGCCTAGGGCACCCCTAGGCTTAGGCTAGGGCAATCCTAGGCTTAGGCAAAGGCAACCCTAGGCTTAGGCTAGGGCACCCCTTGGCTTAGGCTAGGGCACCCCTAGGCTTAGGCTAGGGCACCCCTAGGCTTAAGCTAGGGCACCCGTAGGCTTAGGCTAAGGCTAGGGCTCCCCTAGCCTAAGGCTACGGCACCGCTTGGCTTAGGGTAGGGCACCCCTAGGCTTTGGCTAGGCCACCCCTAGGCTTAGGATAGGGAACTTCTAAGCTTAGGCTAGGGCACCCCTAGGCTTAGGCTAGGGCACCCCTAGGCTTAGGCTAGGGCACGCCTAGGCTTAAGCTAGGGCACCCCTAGTCTTAGGCTAGGACACCACGAGGCTTAGGCTAGGGCACCGCTAGACTTAGGCTAAGGCTAGGGCTTCCCTAGCCTAAGGCTAGGGCACCCCTAGGCTTAGGCTAGGGCTCCCCTAGGCTTAGGTATGGAACCCCTATGCTTAGGTTATGGCACCCCTATGCTTAGGCTAGGGCACCCCTAGATGTAGGCTAGGGCACCCCTAGGCTTAGGCTGGGGCACACCTAGGCTTAGGCTAAGCCTAGGGCTCCCCTAGCCTAAGACTAGGGCACCCCTAGGCTTAGGCTAGGCACCCCTAGGCTTAGGCTAGGACAACCTTAGGCTTAGGCTAGGGCAATCCTAATCTAGACTAAGGCTAGGGCTCACCTAGTCTCAGGCTAGGGCACCCGTAGGCTCAGGCTAGGGCACCCCTAGGCTCAGGATAGGGCACGCTTAGGCTTAGGCT
This sequence comes from Tenrec ecaudatus, assembly GCF_050624435.1. NCBI lineage: Eukaryota > Metazoa > Chordata > Mammalia > Afrosoricida > Tenrecidae > Tenrec > Tenrec ecaudatus. The sequence goes on from NW_027457690.1 coordinate 437,246, forward strand.
AAGGCTAGGGCTCCCCTAGACTAAGGCTAGGGCACCCCTAGGTTTAGGCTAGGGCACCCCTAGGTTTAGGCTAGGGCACCCCTAGGTTTAGGCTAGGGCACCCGTGGCTTAGGCTAGGGAACCCCTAGCCTAAGGCTAGGGCACCCCTAGGCTTGGGCTAGGGCACCCCAAGACTTAGGCTAAGGCAACGGCTCCCCTAGCCTCAGGCTAGTGCACCCCTAGACTCAGGATAGGGCACCCCTAAGCTTAGGCTAGGGCACCCCTAGGCTTAGGCAAAGGCAACGGCTCCCCTAGCCTCAGGCTAGGGCACCCCTAGACTCAGGCTAGGGCACCCCGAGGCTTAGGCTAGGGCACCCCTAGGCTTAGGAAAAGGCTAGGGCTCCCCTAGCCTAAGGCTAGGGCACCTCTAGGCTTAGGCTAGGGCACCCCGAGGCTTAGGCTAGGGCACCCCTAGGCTTAGGAAAAGGCTAGGGCTCCCCTAGCCTAAGGCTAGGGCACCTCTAGGCTTAGGCTAGGGCACCCCTAGGTTTAGGTTAGGGCACCCCTAGGCTTAGGCTAGGGCACCCCTAAGCTTAGGCTAGGGCTAACCTAGGCTTAGGCTAGGGCACCCCTAGGCTTAGGCTAGGGAACCCCTAGACTAAAGCTAGGGCACCCCTAGGCTTAGGCTAGGGAACCCCTAGACTAAAGCTAGGGCACCCCTAGGCTTATGCTAGGGCACCCCTAGGCTTAGGCTAATGCTAGGCTCCTCTAACCTAAGGCTGGAGCACCCCTAGCCTCAGGCAGGGGACCCCTAGACTCAGGCTAGGGCACCCGTAGGCTCAGGCTAGGGCTCTCCTAGCCTAAGGCTAGGGCACCCCTAGGTTTAGGCTAGGGGTCCCCTAGGCTTTGGCTAGGGCTGCCCTAGGCTAAGGTACGGCTGCGGTTCCCCTTGCCTCAGGCTAGTGCAACCCTAGACTCAGGCTATGGCACCCCTAGGCTTAGGCTAGGGCAATCCTAGGCTAGACTAACGTTAAGTCTCCCCTAGCCTCAGGCTAGGGCACCCGTAGGCTCAGGCTAGGGCACCCCTAGGCTTATGCTAGGGCACCCCTAGGCTTAGGCTAATGCTAGGCTCCTCTAACCTAAGGCTGGAGCACCCCTAAGCTTAGGCTAGGGCACCCCTAGGCTTAGGCTAGGGCACCCCTAGGCTTAGGCTAAGGCTAGGGTTCCCCTAGCCTAAGGCTAGGGCACCCCTAGGCTTAGGCTAGGGCACCCCTAGGCTTAGGCTGGGGCACCGCTAGTCTTAGGCTAGGGCACCCCTAGGCTTAGGATTGGGCACCCCTAGGCTTAGGCAAGGGCACCCCTAGACTTAGGCTAAGGTAAGGGCTCCCCTAGCCTATGCCTAGGGCACCCCTAGGCTTAGGCTAGGGCAATCCTAGGCTTAGGCAAAGGCACCCCTAGGCTTAGGCTAGGGCACCCCTTGGCTTAGGCTAGGGCACCCCTAGGCTTAGGCTAGGGCACCCCTAGGCTTAAGCTAGGGCACCCGTAGGCTTAGGCTAAGGCTAGGGCTCCCCTAGCCTAAGGCTACGGCACCGCTAGGCTTAGGGTAGGGCACCCCTAGGCTTTGGCTAGGCCACCCCTAGGCTTAGGATAGGGAACTTCTAAGCTTAGGCTAGGGCACCCCTAGGCTTAGGCTAGGGCACCCCTAGGCTTAGGCTAGGGCACGCCTAGGCTTAAGCTAGGGCACCCCTAGGCTTAGGCTAGGACACCACTAGGCTTAGGCTAGGGCACCGCTAGACTTAGGCTAAGGCTAGGGCTTCCCTAGCCTAAGGCTAGGGCACCCCTAGGCTTAGGCTAGGGCTCCCCTAGGCTTAGGTATGGAACCCCTATGCTTAGGTTATGGCACCCCTATGCTTAGGCTAGGGCACCCCTAGATGTAGGCTAGGGCACCCCTAGGCTTAGGCTGGGGCACACCTAGGCTTAGGCTAAGCCTAGGGCTCCCCTAGCCTAAGACTAGGGCACCCCTAGGCTTAGGCTAGGCACCCCTAGACTTAGGCTAGGGTAACCCTAGGCTTAGGTTAGGGCACCCCTAGGCTTAGGCTAGGGCACCCCTAGGCTTAGGCTAAGGCTAGGGCTCCTCTAGCCTAACACTAGGGCATCCCTAGGCTTGGCTAGGGCACCCTAGGCTTAGGCTAGGGCACCCCTAGGTTTAGGCTAGGGCACCCCCAACTTCGGCTAAGGCGAGGACTCCCCTAGCCTAAGGATAGGGCACCCCTAGGCTTAGGCTAAGGCAACCCTAGGCTTAGGCTAGGGCACCCCTAGGCTTAGGCTAGGGCACCCCTAGGCTTAGGCTAGGGCACCCCTAGGCCTAGGCTAGGGATCCCCTAGCCTAAGGCTGGGGCACCCCTAGACGCAGGCTATGGCACGGTAGGCTTAGGCTAGGGCACTCCTATGCTAGACAAAGACTAGGGCTCCCCTAGCCTCAGGCTAGGGCACCCGTAGGCTCAGGCTAGGGCACCCCTAGGCTCAGGATAGGGCACGACTAGGCTTACGCTAAGGCTAGGACTCCCCTAGACTAAGGCTAGGGCACCCCTAGGTTTAGGCTAGGGCACCCCTAGGCTTAGGCTAGGGCAACCGTAGGTTTAGGCTAGGGCACCCTTAGACTTAGGCTAAGGCAACGGTTCCCCTAGCCTCAGGTTAGGGCACCCCTAGACTCAGGCTAGGGCACCCCTAAGCTTAGGCTAGGGCAATCCTAGGCTTAGGCTAGGGCACCCCTAGGTTTAGGCTAGGGCACCCCCAACTTCGGCTAAGGCGAGGACTCCCCTAGCCTAAGGCTAGGGCACCCCTAAGCTTAGGGTAAGGCAACCCTAGGCTTAGGCTAGGGCACCCCTAGGCTTAGGCTAGGGCACCCCTAGGCTTAGGCTAGGGCATCCCTAGGCCTAAGCTAAGGATCCCCTAGCCTAAGGCTGGGGCACCCCTAGACGCAGGCTATGGCACGGTAGGCTTAGGCTAGGGCACTCCTATGCTAGACAAAGGCTAGGGCTCCCCTAGCCTCAGGCTAGGGCACCCGTAGGCTCAGGCTAGGGCACCGCTAGGCTCAGGATAGGGCACGACTAGGCTTACGCTAAGGCTAGGACTCCCCTAGACTAAGGCTAGGGCACCCCTAGGTTTAGGCTAGGGCACCCCTAGGCTTAGGCTAGGGCAACCGTAGGTTTAGGCTAGGGCACCCTTAGACTTATGCTAAGGCAACGGTTCCCCTAGCCTCAGGTTAGGGCACCCCTAGACTCAGGCTAGGGCACCCCTAAGCTTAGGCTAGGGCAATCCTAGGCTTAGGCTAAGTCTAGGGCTCCCATAGGATCAGTCTAGGGCACCTCTAGGCTTAAACTAGGGCACCCCTAGGCTTAGGCCAAGGCTAGGGCTCCCCTAGCCTATGGTTACGGCACCCCTAGGCTCAGGCTAGTGCACCCCGAGGATTAGGCTAGGGCACCCCTAGGCTTAGGAAAAGGCTAGGGCTCCCCTACCCTACGACTAGGGCACCTCTAGCCTTAGGCTAAGGCACCCCTAGGCGTAGGCTAGGGCACCCCTAGGCTTAAGATAGGGCTCCCCTAGGCTTAGGCTACGGCTACGGCTTCCCTAGCCTCAGGCTAGTGCACCCCTAGACTCAGGCTATGGCGCCCCTAAGCTTAGGCTAGGGCACCCCTAGGCTTAGGCTAGGGCACCCCTAGGCTTAGGCTAGGCCACCCCTAGGCTTAGGCTAGGGCACCCCTAGGCTTAGGCTAAGGCTAGGGCTAACCTCCGCTTAGGCTAGGGCACCCCTAGGCTTAGGTTAGGGAACCCCTATACTAAGGCTAGGGCACCCCTAGGCTTAGGCTAGGGCACCCTTAGGCTTAGGCTATGGCACCCCTAGGCTTAGGCTAGGGCACCCCTACACTTAGGCTAAGGCAACGGCTCCCCTAGCCTCAGGCAAGGGCACCCCTAGACTCAGGCTAGGGCACCCGTTAGCTTAGGCTAGGGCAATCCTAGGCTTAGGATAAGTCTAGGGCTCCCCTATCCTCAGGCTAGGGCACCCCTAGGCTCAGGCTATGGCACCCCTAGGCTTAGGCTAGGGCACCCCTAGGCTTAGGCTAAGGCTAGGGCCCCCCTAGGCTCAGCCTAGGGCACCCCTAGGCTTAAAATAGGGCACCCCTAGGCTTAGGCTAAGGCTAGGGCTCCCCTAGCCTAAGGCTACGGCACCCCTAGGCGCAGGCTATGGCACCCCGAGGCTTAGGCTAGGACACACCTAGGCTTAGGAAAAGGCTTGGGCTCCCCTAGCCTAAGGCTAGGGCACCTCTAGGCTTAGGCTAGGGCACCCCTAGGCTTAAGCTAGGGCTCCCCTAGGGTTAGGCTAAGACTACGGCTCCCCTAGCCTCATAGTGCACTCCTAGACTCCGGCTATGGCACCCCTAAGCTTAGACTAGGGCACCCCTAGGCTTAGGCTAGGGCACCCCTAGGCTTAGGCTAGGGCACCCCTAAGCTTAGGCTAAGGCTAGGGCTCCCCTAGCCTAAGGCTAGTGCACCCCTAGGCTTAGGCTAGGGCACCCCTAGGCTTAGCGTGGGACATCCCTAGGCTTAGGCTAGGACACCCCTAGGCTTAGGCTAAGGCTAGGTCACCCCTAGGCTTAGGATAAGGCACCACAAGGCTTAGGCTAGGGCACCCCTAGGCTTAGGCTAGTGCACCACTAGGCTGAGGCTAGGGCACCCCTAAGCAGAGACTAGGGCACCCCTGGGCTTAGGCTAAGGCTAGGGCTACCCTAGCCTAAGGCTAGGGCACCCCTAGGCTAAAGCTAGGGCATCCGTAGGCTTAGGCTAAGGTTAGGGCTCCTATAGCCTAAGACTAGGGCACCCCTAGGCTTAGGCTAGGGCACCCCTAGGCTTTGGCTAGGGCACCCCTAGGCTTAGGATAGGGAACTTCTAAGCTTAGGTAGGGCAACCCTAGGCTTAGGCTAGGGCACCCCTAGATTTAGGCTAGGGCACCCCTAGGCTTAGGCTAGTGCTAGGCTCGCCTAGCCTAAGGCTGGTGCACCCCTAGGCTTATTCTAGGGCACCCCAAGGCTTACGCAAAGGCAACCCTAGCCTTACGCGAAGGTTACGGCTCCCCTAGCCTAAGACTAGGGCACCTCTAGGCTTAGGCTAGGGAACCCCTAGGCTTAGGCTAAGGCAAGGGCTCTCCTAGCCTAAGGCTAGGGCACCCCTAGGCTTAGGTTGGGCACCCCTAGTCTTAGGCTAGGGCACCCGTAGGCTTAAGCTTAAGCTAAGTCACCCCTATACTTAGGCTAGGGCACCCCTAGGCTTATGCTAGGGCACCTCTAGGCTTAGGCTAATGCTAGGCTCCTCTAACCTAAGGCTGGAGCACCCCTAAGCTTAGGCTAGGGCACCCCTAGGCTTAGGCTAGGGCACCCCTAGGCTTAGGCTAAGGCTAGGGTTCCCCTAGCCTAAGGCTAGGGCACCCCTAGGCTTAGGCTAGGGCACCCCTAGGCTTAGGCTAGGGCACCGCTAGTCTTAGGCTAGGGCACCCCTAGGCTTAGGATTGGGCACCCCTAGGCTTAGGCAAGGGCACCCCTAGACTTAGGCTAAGGTAAGGGCTCCCCTAGCCTATGCCTTGGGCACCCCTAGGCTTAGGCTAGGGCAATCCTAGGCTTAGGCAAAGGCACCCCTGGGCTTAGGCTAGGGCACCCCTAGGCTTAGGCTAGGGCACCCCTAGGCTTAAGCTAGGGCACCCGTAGGCTTAGGCTAAGGCTAGGGCTCCCCTAGCCTAAGGCTACGGCACCGCTAGGCTTAGGGTAGGGCACCCCTAGGCTTTGGCTAGGCCACCCCTAGGCTTAGGATAGGGAACTTCTAAGCTTAGGCTAGGGCACCCCTAGGCTTAGGCTAGGGCACCCCTAGGCTTAGGCTAGGGCACGCCTAGGCTTAAGCTAGGGCACCCCTAGGCTTAGGCTAGGACACCACTAGGCTTAGGCTAGGGCACCGCTAGACTTAGGCTAAGGCTAGGGCTTCCCTAGCCTAAGGCTAGGGCACCCCTAGGCTTAGGCTAGGGCTCCCCTAGGCTTAGGTATGGAACCCCTATGCTTAGGTTATGGCACCCCTATGCTTAGGCTAGGGCACCCCTAGATGTAGGCTAGGGCACCCCTAGGCTTAGGCTGGGGCACACCTAGGCTTAGGCTAAGCCTAGGGCTCCCCTAGCCTAAGACTAGGGCACCCCTAGGCTTAGGCTAGGCACCCCTAGACTTAGGCTAGGGTAACCCTAGGCTTAGGTTAGGGCACCCCTAGGCTTAGGCTAGGGCACCCCTAGGCTTAGGCTAGGGCACCCCTAGGCTTAGGCTAGGGCACCCCTAGGCCTAGGCTAGGGATCCCCTAGCCTAAGGCTGGGGCACCCCTAGACGCAGGCTATGGCACGGTAGGCTTAGGCTAGGGCACTCCTATGCTAGACAAAGGCTAGGGCTCCCCTAGCCTCAGGCTAGGGCACCCGTAGGCTCAGGCTAGGGCACCCCTAGGCTCAGGATAGGGCACGACTAGGCTTACGCTAAGGCTAGGACTCCCCTAGACTAAGGCTAGGGCACCCCTAGGTTTAGGCTAGGGCACCCCTAGGCTTAGGCTAGGGCAACAGTAGGTTTAGGCTAGGGCACCCTTAGACTTAGGCTAAGGCAACGGTTCCCCTAGCCTCAGGTTAGGGCACCCCTAGACTCAGGCTAGGGCACCCCTAAGCTTAGGCTAGGGCAATCCTAGGCTTAGGCTAGGGCACCCCTAGGTTTAGGCTAGGGCACCCCCAACTTCGGCTAAGGCGAGGACTCCCCTACCCTAAGGCTAGGGCACCCCTAAGCTTAGGCTAAGGCAACCCTAGGCTTAGGCTAGGGCACCCCTAGGCTTAGGCTAGGGCACCCCTAGGCTTAGGCTAGGGCACCCCTAGGCCTAGGCTAGGGATCCCCTAGCCTAAGGCTGGGGCACCCCTAGACGCAGGCTATGGCACGGTAGGCTTAGGCTAGGGCACTCCTATGCTAGACAAAGGCTAGGGCTCCCCTAGCCTCAGGCTAGGGCACCCGTAGGCTCAGGCTAGGGCACCCCTAGGCTCAGGATAGGGCACGACTAGGCTTACGCTAAGGCTAGGACTCCCCTAGACTAAGGCTAGGGCACCCCTAGGTTTAGGCTAGGGCACCCCTAGGCTTAGGCTAGGGCAACCGTAGGTTTAGGCTAGGGCACCCTTAGACTTAGGCTAAGGCAACGGTTCCCCTAGCCTCAGGTTAGGGCACCCTAGACTCAGGCTAGGGCACCCCTAAGCTTAGGCTAGGGCAATCCTAGGCTTAGGCTAAGTCTAGGGCTCCCATAGGATCAGTCTAGGGCACCTCTAGGCTTAAACTAGGGCACCCCTAGGCTTATGCCAAGGCTAGGTCTCCCCTAGCCTATGGTTACGGCACCCCTAGGCTCAGGCTAGTGCACCCCGAGGATTAGGCTAGGGCACCCCTAGGCTTAGGAAAAGGCTAGGGCTCCCCTACCCTACGACTAGGGCACCTCTAGCCTTAGGCTAAGGCACCCCTAGGCGTAGGCTAGGGCACCCCTAGGCTTAAGATAGGGCTCCCCTAGGCTTAGGCTACGGCTACGGCTTCCCTAGCCTCAGGCTAGTGCACCCCTAGACTCAGGCTATGGCGCCCCTAAGCTTAGGCTAGGGCACCCCTAGGCTTAGGCTAGGGCACCCCTAGGCTTAGGCTAGGCCACCCCTAGGCTTAGGCTAGGGCACCCCTAGGCTTAGGCTAAGGCTAGGGCTAACCTCCGCTTAGGCTAGGGCACCCCTAGGCTTAGGTTAGGGAACCCCTATACTAAGGCTAGGGCACCCCTAGGCTTAGGCTAGGGCACCCCTAGGCTTAGGCTATGGCACCCCTAGGCTTAGGCTAGGGCACCCCTACACTTAGGCTAAGGCAACGGCTCCCCTAGCCTCAGGCAAGGGCACCCCTAGACTCAGGCTAGGGCACCCGTTAGCTTAGGCTAGGGCAATCCTAGGCTTAGGATAAGTCTAGGGCTCCCCTATCCTCAGGCTAGGGCACCCCTAGGCTCAGGCTATGGCACCCCTAGGCTTAGGCTAGGGCACCCCTAGGCTTAGGCTAAGGCTAGGGCCCCCCTAGGCTCAGCCTAGGGCACCCCTAGGCTTAAAATAGGGCACCCCTAGGCTTAGGCTAAGGCTTGGGCTCCCCTAGCCTAAGGCTACGGCACCCCTAGGCGCAGGCTATGGCACCCCGAGGCTTAGGCTAGGACACACCTAGGCTTAGGAAAAGGCTTGGGCTCCCCTAGCCTAAGGCTAGGGCACCTCTAGGCTTAGGCTAGGGCACCCCTAGGCTTAAGCTAGGGCTCCCCTAGGGTTAGGCTAAGGCTATGGCTCCCCTAGCCTCATAGTGCACTCCTAGACTCCGGCTATGGCACCCCTAAGCTTAGACTAGGGCACCCCTAGGCTTAGGCTAGGGCACCCCTAGGCTTAGGCTAGGGCACCCCTAGGCTTAGGCTAAGGCTAGGGCTCCCCTAGCCTAAGGCTAGTGCACCCCTAGGCTTAGGCTAGGGCACCCCTAGGCTTAGCGTGGGACATCCCTAGGCTTAGGCTAGGACACCCCTAGGCTTAGGCTAAGGCTAGGTCACCCCTAGGCTTAGGATAAGGCACCACAAGGCTTAGGCTAGGGCACCCCTAGGCTTAGGCTAGTGCACCACTAGGCTGAGGCTAGGGCACCCCTAAGCAGAGACTAGGGCACCCCTGGGCTTAGGCTAAGGCTAGGGCTACCCTAGCCTAAGGCTAGGGCACCCCTAGGCTAAAGCTAGGGCATCCGTAGGCTTAGGCTAAGGTTAGGGCTCCTATAGCCTAAGGCTAGGGCACCCCTAGGCTTAGGCTAGGGCACCCCTAGGCTTTGGCTAGGGCACCCCTAGGCTTAGGATAGGGAACTTCTAAGCTTAGGTAGGGCAACCCTAGGCTTAGGCTAGGGCACCCCTAGATTTTGGCTAGGGCAACCCTAGGCTTAGGCTAGTGCTAGGCTCGCCTAGCCTAAGGCTGGTGCACCCCTAGGCTTATTCTAGGGCACCCCAAGGCTTACGCAAAGGCAACCCTAGCCTTACGCGAAGGTTACGGCTCCCCTAGCCTAAGACTAGGGCACCTCTAGGCTTAGGCTAGGGAACCCCTAGGCTTAGGCTAAGGCAAGGGCTCTCCTAGCCTAAGGCTAGGGCACCCCTAGGCTTAGGTTGGGCACCCCTAGTCTTAGGCTAGGGCACCCCTAGGCTTAAGCTTAAGCTAAGTCACCCCTATACTTAGGCTAGGGCACCCCTAGGCTTAGGCTAGGGCACACCAAGGCTGAGGCTAGGGTACCCCTAGACTTAAGCTAGGGCACCCGTAGGCTTAGGCTAAGGCTAGGGCACCCCTAGCCTAAGGCAAGGGAACTCCTAGGCTTTGGCTAGGGCACCCCTAGACTTAGTATAGGGAACTTCTAAGTTTAGGCTAGGGCACCCCTAGGCTTAGGCTAGGGCACCCCTAGGCTTAGGTTAGGGCACCACTAGGCTTAAGCTAGGGCACCCCTAGGCTTAGGCTAAGGCTAGGGATCCCATAGCCTAAGGCTAGGGCACTCCTAGGCTTAGGCTACTGCACCCGTAGACTTAGGCTAGGGCACCCCTAGACTTAGGCTAGGGCACCCCTAAGTTTAGGTTTAGGCTAGGGCACCCCTAGGCTTAGGCTAAGGCACCCCTAGGCTTACGCTAAGGTTAGGGCTCCCCTAGCCTAAAGCTAGGGCACCTCTACGCTTAGGCTAGGGCACCCCTAGGCTTTGGCTAGGGCACCCCTAGGCTTAGGCTAGGGCACCCATAGTCTTAGGCTAGGGCACCCCTAGGCTTAGGCTAGGGTACTCCTAGGCTTAGGCTAAGGCTAGGGCTCCCGTAGCCTAAGGGTAGGCACTCCTAGGCTTAGGCTAGGGCAGCCCTAGGCTTAGGCAAGGGCACCCCTAGGCTTAGGCTAGGGCAGCCCTAGGCTTAGGCTAAGTCTAGGGCTCCCCTAGCCTACAGCTAGGGCACCCATAGGCTTGGGCTAGGACACCCCTAGGCTTAGGCTACGGCACCCCTAGGATTAGGCTAAGGCTTGGGCTCCCCGAGCCTAAGGCTAGGGCACCCCTAGGCTTAGGCTAGGACACTCCTAAGCTTAGGCTAGGGCACCCGTAGGCTTAGGCTAGGGCACCCCTAGGCTTAGACTAGGGCACTCCTAGGCTTAGGCAGAGCCTTGGGCTCCCCTAGTCTAAGGCTAAGGCACCCTTAGGTTTAGGCTATGGCACCACTAGGCTTAGGCTAGGGCACCCCTAGGCTTAGGTTAAGGGTAGGGCTCCCCTAGCCTAAGGCTAGGGCTCCCCTAGGCTTAGGCTAGGGCACCCCTAGGCTTAGGTTAGGGCACCCCTAGGCTTAAGCTAAGGCACCCCTAGACTTAGGCTAAGGCTAGGGATCCCATAGCCTAAGGCTAGGGCACTCCTAGGCTTAGGCAAGGGCACCCGTAGGCTTAAGCTAGGGCACCCCTAGACTTAGGCTAGGGCACCCCTAGTCTTAGGTTTAGGCTAGAGCACCCCTAGGCTTAGGCTAGGGCACCCCTAGGCTTAGGCTAGGGCAACCCAAGGCTTAGGCTAGGACACCCCTAGGCTTAGGCTAGGGCAGCCCTAGGCTTATGCTAGGGCACCCCTAGGCTTAGGCTAGGGCAACCCTAGGCTTAGGCTAGGGCACCCCTAGGCTTAAGCTAGGGCACCCCAAGGCTTAGGCTAAGGCTAGGGCTCCCCTAGCCTAAGGCTAGGGCACCCCTAGGCTTAGGCTTGGGCACCCCTAGGCTTTGGCTAGGGCACCCCTAGGTTTAGGCTAAGGCTAGGTCTCCCCTAGCCTAAGGCTAGGGCACCCCTAGGCTTAGGCTAAGGCACTCCTAGGCTTAGGCTAGGGCAGCCCTAGGCTTAGGCTAGGGCACCCTAGGCTTAGGCTAGGGCAGCCATAGGCTTAGGCTAAGTCTAGGGCTCCCCTAACCTAAGGCTAGGGCACCCATAGGCTTGGGCTAGGACACCCCTAGACTTAGGCTACGGCATCCCTAGGATTAGGCTAAGGCTAGGGCTCCCCTAACCTAAGGCTAGGGCACCCCTAGGCTTAGGCTAGGACACTCCTAGACTTAGGCTAGGGCCCCCATAGGCTTAGGCTAGGGCACTCCTAGGCTTAGGCTGAGGCTTGGGCACCCCTAGTCTAAGGCTAGGGCACCCTTAGATTTAGACTAGGGCACCCCTAGGCTTAGGCTAGGGCACCCCTAGGCTTAATCTAGGGCACCCCTAGGCTTAGGCTAGGACAACACTAGGCTTACGCTAGGGCACCCCTAGGCTTAGGTTAAGGCTAGGGCTCCCCTAGCCTAAGGCTAGGGCTCCCCTAGGCTTAGGCTAGGGCACCCCTAGCCTTAGGTTACGGCACCGCTAGGCTTAAGCTAGGGCACCCCTAGGCTTAGGCTAAGGCTAGGGCACCCCTAGGCTTAGGCTAGGGCACCCCTAGGCTTAGGCTAGGGCAACCCAAGGCTTACGCTAAGGTTAGGGCTCCCCTAGCCTAAGGCTAGGGCACCTCTACGCTTAGGCTAGGGCACCCCTAGGCTTTGGCTAGCGCACCCCTAGGCTTAGGCTAGGGCACCCCTAGGCTTAGGCTAGTGCAGCCCTAGGCTTAGGCTAGGGCACCCGTAAGCTTAGGATAGGGCAGCCCTAGGCTTAGGCTAGGGAACCCCTAGGCTTAAGCTAGGGCACCCCTAGGCTTAGGCTAAGGCTAGGGCTCCCCTAGCCTAAGGCTAGGGCACCCCTAGACTTAGGCTAGGGCACTCCTAGGCTTAGGATAGGGCAGCCCTAGGCTTAGGCTAGGGCACCCTAGGTTTAGGCTAGGGCAGCCCTAGGCTTAGGCTAAGTCTAGGGCTCCCCTAGCCTAAGGCTAGGGCACCCATAGGCTTGGGCTAGGGCACCCCTAGGCTTAGGCTACAGCACCCCTAGGATTAGGCTAAGGCTAGGGCTCCCAGAGCCTAAGGCTAGGGCACCCCTAGGCTTAAGCTAGGACACTCCTAGGCTTAGGCTAGGGAACCCGTAGGCTTAGGCTATGGCACCCCTACGCTTAGGCTAGGGCACCCCTAGGCTTAGGCCAAGGCTTGGGCTCCCCTAGTCTAAGGCTAGGGCACCCTTAGGTTTAGACTGGGGCACCCCTAGGCTTAGGCTAGGGCACCCCTAGGCTTAATCTAGGGCACCCCTGGGCTTAAGGTAGGACACCACTAGGCTTAGGCTAGGGCACCCATAGGCTTGGGCTAGGGCACCCCTAAGCTTAGGCTAGTGCACCCCTAGGCTTAGACTAAGGCTAGGGCTTCCCTAGCCTAAGGCTAGGGCACCCATAGGCCTGAGCTAGGGCACCCCTAGGCTTAGGCGACAGCACCCCTAGGATTAGGCTAAGGCTAGGGCTCCCAGAGCCTAAGGCTAGTGTACCCCTAGGCTTAGGCTAAGGCTAGGGCTTCCCTAGCCTAAGGCTAGGGCACCCCTAGGATTAGGCTAGGGCACCCCTAGGCTTAGGTATGGAACCCCTAGGCTTAGGTTAGGGCACCACTATGCTTAGGCTGGGGCACCCCTAGACGTAGGCTAGGGCACCCCTAGGCTTAGGATGGGGCACACCTAGGCTTAGGCTAAGTCTAGGGCTCCCCTAGCCTAAGGCTAGGGCACCGCTAGGCTTAGGCTAGGCGCCCCTAGACTTAGACTAGGGCACCCCTAGGCTTAGGCTAGGGCACCCCTAGGCTTAGGCTAAGACTAGGGCTCCTCTAGCCTAACGCTAGGGCATCCCTAGGCTTGGGCTAGGGCACCCCTAGGCTTAGGCTAGGGCAACCCTAGGTTTAGGCTAGGGCACCCCTAGGCTTCGGCTAAGGCGAGGACTCCCCTAGCCTAAGCATAAGGCACCCCTAGGCTTAGACTAAGGCTTGGGCTCCCCTAGCCTAAGGCTATGGCACCCCTAGATTTAGGCTAGGGTGCCCCTAGGCTTAGGCTAAGGCTAGGGCTCCCCTGGCCGAAGGCTAGGGCACCCCTAGGCTTAGGCTAGGGCACCCCTAGGCTTAGGCTAGGACAACCTTAGGCTTAGGCTAGGGCAATCCTAGTCTAGACTAAGGCTAGGGCTCACCTAGTCTCAGGCTAGGGCACCCGTAGGCTCAGGCTAGGGCACCTCTACGCTCAGGATAGGGCACGCTTAGGCTTAGGCTAAGGCTAGGGCTCCCCTAGACTAAGGCTAGGGCACCCCTAGGTTTAGGCTAGGGCACCCCTAGGTTTAGGCTAGGGCACCCGTGGCTTAGGCTAGGGAACCCCTAGCCTAAGGCTAGGGCACCCCTAGGCTTGTGCTAGGGCACCCCAAGACTTAGGCTAAGGCAACGGCTCCCCTAGCCTCAGGCTAGTGCACCCCTAGACTCAGGCTAGGGCACCCCTAGACTCAGGCTAGGGCACCCCGAGGCTTAGGCTAGGGCACCCCTAGGCTTAGGAAAAGGCTAGGGCTCCCCTAGCCTAAGGCTAGGGCACCTCTAGGCTTAGGCTAGGGCACCACGAGGCTTAGGCTAGGGCACCCCTAGGCTTAGGAAAAGGCTAGGGCTCCCCTAGCCTAAGGCTAGGGCACCTCTAGGCTTAGGCTAGGGCACCCCTAGGCTTAGGTTAGGGCACCCCTAGGCTTAGGCTAGGGCACCCCTAAGCTTAGTCTAGGGCTAACCTAGGCTTAGGCTAGGGCACCCCTAGGCTTAGGCTAGGGAACCCCTAGACTAAAGCTAGGGCACCCCTAGGCTTAGGCTAGGGAACCCCTAGACTAAAGCTAGGGCACCCCTAGGCTTATGCTAGGGCACCCCTAGGCTTAGGCTAATGCTAGGCTCCTCTAACCTAAGGCTGGAGCACCCCTAGCCTCAGGCAGGGGACCCCTAGACTCAGGCTAGGGCACCCGTTAGCTTAGGCTAGGGCAATCCTAGGCTTAGGCTAAGTCTAGGGCTCCCCTATCCTCAGGCTAGGGCACCCCTAGGCTCAGGCTAGGGCTCTCCTAGCCTAAGGCTAGGGCACCCCTAGGTTTAGGCTAGGGCTCCGCTAGGCTTTGGCTAGGGCTGCCCTAGGCTAAGGTACGGCTGCGGCTCCCCTTGCCTCAGGCTAGTGCACCCCTAGACTCAGGCTATGGCACCCCTAGGCTTAGGCTAGGGCAATCCTAGGCTAGACTAACGTTAAGTCTCCCCTAGCCTCAGGCTAGGGCACCCGTAGGCTCAGGCTAGGGCACCCCTAGGCTTATGCTAGGGCACCCCTAGGCTTAGGCTAATGCTAGGCTCCTCTAACCTAAGGCTGGAGCACCCCTAAGCTTAGGCTAGGGCACCCCTAGGCTTAGGCTAGGGCACCCCTAGGCTTAGGCTAAGGCTAGGGTTCCCCTAGCCTAAGGCTAGGGCACCCCTAGGCTTAGGCTAGGGCACCCCTAGGCTTAGGCTAGGGCACCGCTAGTCTTAGGCTAGGGCACCCCTAGGCTTAGGATAGGGCACCCCTAGGCTTAGGCAAGGGCACCCCTAGATTAGGCTAAGGTAAGGGCTCCCCTAGCCTATGCCTAGGGCACCCCTAGGCTTAGGCTAGGGTAATCCTAGGCTTAGGCAAAGGCACCCCTAGGCTTAGGCTAGGGCACCCCTTGGCTTAGGCTAGGGCACCCCTAGGCTTAGGCTAGGGCACCCCTAGGCTTAAGCTAGGGCACCCCTAGGCTTAGGCTAGGGCACCCCTAGGCTTAGGCTAGGGAACCCCTAGGCTTAGGCTAGGGCACCCCTAGGCTTAGGCTAAGGCTAGGTCACCCCTAGGCTTAGGCTAAGGCACCACTAGGCTTAGGCTAGGGCACCCCTAGGCTTAGGCTAGGGTACCCCAAAGCTGAGGCTAGGGCACCCCTAAACTGAGGTTAGGGCACCCTAGGCTTAGACTAAAACTAGGGCTACCCTAGCTTAAGGCTATGGCACCTATAGGCTTAGGCTAGGGCACCCCTAGGCTTAGGCTAAGGCTAGGGCTCCCCTAGGCTAAGGCTAGGGCACCCCTAGTCTTAGGCTGGGCAACCCTAGGCTTAAGCTAGGGCACCCGTAGGCTTAGGCTAAGGCTAGGGCACCCCTAGCCTAAGGCTAGGGCACCCCTAGGCTTTGGCTAGGGCACTCCTAGGCTTAGGCTAGGACACCCGTAGGCTTAGGCTAGGGCACCCCTAGACTTAGGTTTAGGCTAGGGCAACCCTAGGTTTAGGCTAGGGCACCCCTAGGCTTCGGCTAAGGCGAGGACTCCCCTAGCCTAAGCATAAGGCACCCCTAGGCTTAGACTAAGGCAAGGGCTCCCCTAGCCTAAGGCTATGGCACCCGTAGATTTAGGCTAGGGTGCCCCTAGGCTTAGGCTAAGGCTAGGGCTCGCCTGGCCGAAGGCTAGGGCACCCCTAGGCTTAGGCTAGGGCACCCCTAGGCTTAGGCTAGGACAACCTTAGGCTTAGGCTAGGGCAATCCTAGTCTAGACTAAGGCTAGGGCTCACCTAGTCTCAGGCTAGGGCACCCGTATGCTCAGGCTAGGGCACCTCTACGCTCAGGATAGGGCACGCTTAGGCTTAGGCTAAGGCTAGGGCTCCCCTAGACTAAGGCTAGGGCACCCCTAGGTTTAGGCTAGGGCACCCCTAGGTTTAGGCTAGGGCACCCGTGGCTTAGGCTAGGGAACCCCTAGCCTAAGGCTAGGGCACCCCTAGGCTTGTGCTAGGGCACCCCAAGACTTAGGCTAAGGCAACGGCTCCCCTAGCCTCAGGCTAGTGCACCCCTAGACTCAGGCTAGGGCACCCCTAGACTCAGGCTAGGGCACCCCGAGGCTTAGGCTAGGGCACCCCTAGGCTTAGGAAAAGGCTAGGGCTCCCCTAGCCTAAGGCTAGGGCACCTCTAGGCTTAGGCTAGGGCACCACGAGGCTTAGGCTAGGGCACCCCTAGGCTTAGGAAAAGGCTAGGGCTCCCCTAGCCTAAAGCTAGGGCACCTCTAGGCTTAGGCTAGGGCACCCCTAGGCTTAGGTTAGGGCACCCCTAGGCTTAGGCTAGGGCACCCCTAAGCTTAGTCTAGGGCTAACCTAGGCTTAGGCTAGGGCACCCCTAGGCTTAGGCTATGGAACCCCTAGACTAAAGCTAGGGCACCCCTAGGCTTAGGCTAGGGAACCCCTAGACTAAAGCTAGGGCACCCCTAGGCTTATGCTAGGGCACCCCTAGGCTTAGGCTAATGCTAGGCTCCTCTAACCTAAGGCTGGAGCACCCCTAGCCTCAGGCAGGGGACCCCTAGACTCAGGCTAGGGCACCCGTTAGCTTAGGCTAGGGCAATCCTAGGCTTAGGCTAAGTCTAGGGCTCCCCTATCCTCAGGCTAGGGCACCCCTAGGCTCAGGCTAGGGCTCTCCTAGCCTAAGGCTAGGGCACCCCTAGGTTTAGGCTAGGGCTCCCCTAGGCTTTGGCTAGGGCTGCCCTAGGCTAAGGTACGGCTGCGGCTCCCCTTGCCTCAGGCTAGTGCACCCCTAGACTCAGGCTATGGCACCCCTAGGCTTAGGCTAGGGCAATCCTAGGATAGACTAACGTTAAGTCTCCCCTAGCCTCAGGCTAGGGCACCCGTAGGCTCAGGCTAGGGCACCCCTAGGCTTATGCTAGGGCACCCCTAGGCTTAGGCTAATGCTAGGCTCCTCTAACCTAAGGCTGGAGCACCCCTAAGCTTAGGCTAGGGCACCCCTAGGCTTAGGCTAGGGCACCCCTAGGCTTAGGCTAAGGCTAGGGTTCCCCTAGCCTAAGGCTAGGGCACCCCTAGGCTTAGGCTAGGGCACCCCTAGGCTTAGGCTAGGGCACCGCTAGTCTTAGGCTAGGGCACCCCTAGGCTTAGGATAGGGCACCCCTAGGCTTAGGCAAGGGCACCCCTAGATTAGGCTAAGGTAAGGGCTCCCCTAGCCTATGCCTAGGGCACCCCTAGGCTTAGGCTAGGGTAATCCTAGGCTTAGGCAAAGGCACCCCTAGGCTTAGGCTAGGGCACCCCTTGGCTTAGGCTAGGGCACCCCTAGGCTTAGGCTAGGGCACCCCTAGGCTTAAGCTAGGGCACCCCTAGGCTTAGGCTAGGGCACCCCTAGGCTTAGGCTAGGGAACCCCTAGGCTTAGGCTAGGGCACCCCTAGGCTTAGGCTAAGGCTAGGTCACCCCTAGGCTTAGGCTAAGGCACCACTAGGCTTAGGCTAGGGCACCCCTAGGCTTAGGCTAGGGTACCCCAAACCTGAGGCTAGGGCACCCCTAAACTGAGGCTAGGTCACCCCAGGCTTAGACTAAAACTAGGGCTACCCTAGCTTAAGGCTATGGCACCTATAGGCTTAGGCTAGGGCACCCCTAGGCTTAGGCTAAGGCTAGGGCTCCCCTAGGCTAAGGCTAGGGCACCCCTAGTCTTAGGCTGGGCAACCCTAGGCTTAAGCTAGGGCACCCGTAGGCTTAGGCTAAGGCTAGGGCACCCCTAGCCTAAGGCTAGGGCACCCCTAGGCTTTGGCTAGGGCACTCCTAGGCTTAGGCTAGGACACCCGTAGGCTTAGGCTAGGGCACCCCTAGACTTAGGTTTAGGCTAGGGCACCCCTAGGCTTAGGCTAGGGCACCCCTAGACTTAGGCTAGGGCAACCCAAGGCTTAGGCTAAGGCACCCCTAGGATTACGCTAAGGTTAGGGCTCCCCTAGCCTAAGGCTAGGGCACCTCTACGCTTAGGCTAGGGCACCCTAGTCTTTGGTTAGGGCACCCTTAGGCTTAGGTTAGGGCACTTCTAGGCTTAGGCTTGGGCACCCCTAGGATTAGGTTAGGGCACCCCTAGGATTAGGCTTGGGAAGCCCTAGGTTTTGGCTAAGTCTAGGGTTCCCCTAGCCTACGGCTAGGGCACCCATAGGCTTGGGCTAGGGCACCCCTAGGCTTAGGCTAGGGCACCCCCACGATTAGGCTAAGGCTAGGGCTCCCCTAGGTTTAGGCTAGGACCCTCCTAGGCTTAGGCTAGGGCACCCGTAGGCTTAGGCTAGAGCACCCCAAGGCTTACGCTTGGGTACCCCTAGGCTTAGGCTAAGGCTTGGGCTCCCCTAGTCTAAGGCTAGGGCACCCTTAGGCTTAGACTAGGGCACCCCTAGGCTTAGGCTAGGGCACGCCTAGGCTTAAGCTAGGGCACCCCTAGGCTTAGGCTAGGACACCACTAGGCTTAGGCTAGGGCACCGCTAGGCTTAGGCTAAGGCTAGGGCTTCCCTAGCCTAACGCTAGGGCACCCCTAGGCTTAGGCTAGGGCACCCCTAGGCTTAGGTATGGAACCCCTAGGCTTAGGCTGGGGCACACCTAGGCTTAGGCTAAGCCTAGGGCTCCCCTAGCCTAAGACTAGGGCACCCCTAGACTTAGGCTAGGGTAACCCTAGGCTTAGGTTAGGGCACCCCTAGGCTTAGGCTAGGGCACCCCTAGGCTTAGGCTAAGGCTAGGGCTCCTCTAGCCTAACACTAGTGCATCCCTAGGCTTGGCTAGGGCACCCCTAGGCTTAGGCTAGGGCACCCCTAGGTTTAGGCTAGGGCACCCCCAAGCTTCGGCTAAGGCGAGGACTCCCCTAGCCTAAGGATAGGGCACCCCTAGGCTTAGACTAAGGCTAGGGCTCCCCTAGCCTAAGGCTAGGGCACCCCTAAGCTTAGGCTAAGGCAACCCTAGGCTTAGGCTAGGGCACCCCTAGGCTTAGGATAGGGCACCCCTAGGCTTAGGCTAGGGCACCCCTAGGCCTAGGCTAGGGCTCCCCTAGCCTAACGCTGGGGCACCCCTAGACGCAGCCTATGGCACCGTAGGCTTAGGCTAGGGCACTCCTATGCTAGACAAAGGCTAGGGCTCCCCTAGCCTCAGGCTAGGGCACCCGTAGGCTCAGGCTAGGGCACCCCTAGGCTCAGGATAGGGCACGACTAGGCTTACGCTAAGGCTAGGACTCCCCTAGACTAAGGCTAGGGCACCCCTAAGTTTAGGCTAGGGCACCCCTAGGCTTAGGCTAGGGCAACCGTAGGTTTAGGCTAGGGCACCCTTAGACTTAGGCTAAGGCAACGGTTCCCCTAGCCTCAGGTTAGGGCACCCCTAGACTCAGGCTAGGGCACCCCTAAGCTTAGGCTAGGGCAATCCTAGGCTTAGGCTAAGTCTAGGGCTCCCATAGGATCAGTCTAGGGCACCTCTAGGCTTAAACTAGGGCACCCCTAGGCTTAGGCTAAGGCTAGGGCTCCCCAAGCCTAAGGTTACGGCACCCCTAGGCTCAGGCTAGGGCACCCCGAGGCTAAGGCTAGGGCACCCCTAGGCTTAGGAAAAGGCTAGGGCTCCCCTACCCTACGACTAGGGCACCTCTAGCCTTAGGCTAAGACACCCCTAGGCGTAGGCTAGGGCACCCCTAGGCTTAAGATAGGGCTCCCCTAGGCTTAGGCTACGGCTACGGCTTCCCTAGCCTCAGGCTAGTGCACCCCTAGACTCAGGCTATGGCGCCCCTAAGCTTAGGCTAGGGCACCCCTAGGCTTAGGCTAGGGCAACCCTAGGCTTAGGCTAGGCCACCCCTAGGCTTAGGCTAGGGCACCCCTAGGCTTAGGCTAGGGAACCCCTATACTAAGGCTAGGGCACCCCTAGGCTTAGGCTAGGGCACCCCTAGGCTTAGGCTATGGCACCCCTAGGCTTAGGCTAGGGCACCCCTACACTAAGACTAAGGCAACGGCTCCCCTAGCCTCAGGCAAGGGCACCCCTAAACTCAGGCTAGGGCACACGTTAGCTTAGGCTAGGGCAATCCTAGGCTTAGGATAAGTCTAGGGCTCCCCTATCCTCAGGCTAGGGCACCCCTAGGCTCAGGCTATGGCACCCCTAGGCTTAGGCTAGGGCACCCCTAGGCTTAGGCTAAGGCTAGGGCTCCCATAGCCTAAGGCTAGGGCACCCCTAGGCTTAGGCTAGGGCACCCCTAGGCTTAGGCTAGGGCACCACTAGTCTTAGGCTAGGGCACCCCTAGGCTTAGGCTAAGGCAAGGGCTCCCCTAGCCTATGGCTAGGGCACCCCTAGGCTTAGGCTAGGGCACCACTAGGCTTAGGCAAAGGCACCCCTAGGCTTAGGCTAGGGCACCCCTAGGTTTAGGCTTAGGCTAGGGCTCCACTAGCCTAAGGCTAGGGCACCCCTAGGCTTAGGCTAGGGTACCCCTAGGCTTTGGCTAGGGCACCACTAGGCTTAGGATAGGGAACTTCTAAACTTAGGCTAGGGCACCCCTAGGCTTAGGCTAGGGCACCCCTAGGCTTAGGCTAAGGCTAGGGCCCCCCTAGGCTCAGCCTAGGGCACCCCTAGGCTTAAACTAGGGCACCCCTCGGCTTAGGCTAAGGCTTGGGCTCCCCTAGCCTAAGGCTACGGCACCCCTAGGCGCAGGCTATGGCACCCCGAGGCTTAGGCTAGGACACACCTAGGCTTAGGAAAAGGCTTGGGCTCCCCTAACCTAAGGCTAGGGCACCTCTAGGCTTAGGCTAGGGCACCCCTAGGCTTAAGCTAGGGCTCCCCTAGGGTTAGGCTAAGGCTACGGCTCCCCTAGCCTCATAGTGCACTACTAGACTCAGGCTATGGCACCCCTAAGCTTAGACTAGGGCACCCCTAGGCTTAGGCTAGGGCACCCCTAGGCTTAGGCTAGGGCACCCCTAGGCTTAGGCTAAGGCTAGGGCTCCCCTAGCCTAAGGCTAGAGCACCCCTAGGCTTATGCTAGGGCACCCCTAGGCTTAGGGTAATGCTAGGCTCCTCTAACCTAAGGCTGGAGCACCCCTAGCCTCAGGCAGGGGACCCCTAGACTCAGGCTAGGGCACCCGTTAGCTTAGGCTAGGGCAATCCTAGGCTTAGGCTAAGTCTAGGGCTCCCCTATCCTCAGGCTAGGGCACCCCTAGGCTCAGGCTAGGGCTCTCCTAGCCTAAGGCTAGGGCACCCCTAGGTTTAGGCTAGGGCTCCCCTAGGCTTTGGCTAGGGCTGCCCTAGGCTAAGGTACGGCTGCGGCTCCCCTTGCCTCAGGCTAGTGCACCCCTAGACTCAGGCTATGGCACCCCTAGGCTTAGGCTAGGGCAATCCTAGGCTAGACTAACGTTAAGTCTCCCCTAGCCTCAGGCTAGGGCACCCGTAGGCTCAGGCTAGGGCACCCCTAGGCTTATGCTAGGGCACCCCTAGGCTTAGGCTAATGCTAGGCTCCTCTAACCTAAGGCTGGAGCACCCCTAAGCTTAGGCTAGGGCACCCCTAGGCTTAGGCTAGGGCACCCCTAGGCTTAGGCTAAGGCTAGGGTTCCCCTAGCCTAAGGCTAGGGCACCCCTAGGCTTAGGCAAGGGCACCCCTAGGCTTAGGCTAGGGCACCGCTAGTCTTAGGCTAGGGCACCCCTAGGCTTAGGATAGGGCACCCCTAGGCTTAGGCAAGGGCACCCCTAGACTTAGGCTAAGGTAAAGGCTCCCCTAGCCTATGCCTAGGGCACCCCTAGGCTTAGGCTAGGGCAATCCTAGGCTTAGGCAAAGGCACCCCTAGGCTTAGGCTAGGGCACCCCTTGGCTTAGGCTAGGGCACCCCTAGGCTTAGGCTAGGGCACCCCTAGGCTTAAGCTAGGGCACCCGTAGGCTTAGGCTAAGGCTAGGGCTCCCCTAGCCTAAGGCTACGGCACCCCTAGCCTTAGGGTAGGGCACCCCTAGGCTTCGGCTAGGCCACCCCTAGGCTTAGGATAGGGAACTTCTAAGCTTAGGCTAGGGCACCCCTAGGCTTAGGCTAGGGCACCCCTAGGCTTAGGCTAAGGCTAGCGCTCCCCTAGCCTAAGGCTAGGGCACTCCTCAGCTTTGGCTAAGGCACCCCTAGGCTTAGGCTAGAGCACCACAAGGCTTAAGCTAGGGCACCCCTAGGCTTAGGCTAAGGCTAGGGATCCCCTAGCCTAAGGCTAGGGCACTCCTAGGCTTAGGCTAGGGCACCCGTAGGCTTAGGTAGGGCACCCCTAGATTTAGGCTAGGGCCCCCCTAGGCTTAATCTAAGGCTAGGGCTCCCCTAGCCTAAGGCTAGGGCACCCCTAGGCTTAGGTTAGTGCACCCCAAGGCTTAGGATAAGGCACCCCTAGGCTTACGCTAAGGTTAGGGCTCCCCTAGCCTAAGGCTAGGGCACCTCTAGGCTTAGGCTAGGGCACCCCTAGGCTTTGGCTAGTGCACCCCTAGGCTTAGGCTAAGGCTAGGGCTCTCCTAGCCTAAGGCTAGGGCACCCCTAGGCTTAGGCTAGGGAACCCCTAGGCTTAGGCTAGGGCACCCCTAGGCTTAGGCTAAGGCTAGGTCACCCCTAGGCTTAGGCTACGGCACCACTAGGCTTAGGCTAGGGCACCCCTAGGCTTAGGCTAGGGTACCCCAAAGCTGAGGCTAGGGCACCCCTAAACTGAGGCTAGGGCACCCTAGGCTTAGACTAAAACTAGGGCTACCCTAGCTTAAGGCTATGGCACCTATAGGCTTAGGCTAGGGCACCCCTAGGCTTAGGATAAGGCTAGGGCTCCCCTAGGCTAAGGCTAGGGCAACCCTAGTCTTAGGCTGGGCAACCCTAGGCTTAAGCTAGGGCACCCGTAGGCTTAGGCTAAGGCTAGGGCACCCCTAGCCTAAGGCTAGGGCACCCCTAGGCTTTGGCTAGGGCACTCCTAGGCTTAGGCTAGGACACCCGTAGGCTTAGGCTAGGGCACCCCTAGACTTAAGTTTAGGCTAGGGCACCCCTAGGCTTAGGCTAGGGCACCCCTAGACTTAGGCTAGGGCAACCCAAGGCTTAGGGTAAGGCACCCCTAGGCTTACGCTAAGGTTAGGGCTCCCCTAGCCTAAGGCTAGGGCACCTCTACGCTTAGGCTAGGGCACCCTAGTCTTTGGTTAGGGCACCCTTAGGCTTAGGCTAGGGCACTTCTAGGCTTAGGCTTGGG
Source organism: Tenrec ecaudatus (assembly GCF_050624435.1). Taxonomy (NCBI): domain Eukaryota; kingdom Metazoa; phylum Chordata; class Mammalia; order Afrosoricida; family Tenrecidae; genus Tenrec; species Tenrec ecaudatus. Next base: position 460,205 of record NW_027457690.1, read on the forward strand.
CACCCCTAGGATTAGGTTAGGGCACCCCTAGGATTAGGCTTGGGAAGCCCTAGGCTTAGGCTAAGTCTAGGGTTCCCCTAGCCTACGGCTAGGGCACCCATAGGCTTGGGCTAGGGCACCCCTAGGCTTAGGCTAGGGCACCCCTACGATTAGGCTAAGGCTAGGGCTCCCCTAGGTTTAGGCTAGGACCCTCCTAGGCTTAGGCTAGGGCACCCCTAGGTTTAGGCTAGGGCACCCCTAGGCTTAAGCTAGGGCACCCGTAGGCTTAGGCTAAGGCTAGGGCTCCACTAGCCTAAGGCTAGGGCACCCCTAGGCTTAGGCTAGGGTACCCCTAGGCTTTGGCTAGGGCACCACTAGGCTTAGGATAGGGAACTTCTAAACTTAGGCTAGGGCACCCTTAGGCTTAGGCTAGGGCACCCCTAGGCTTAGGCTAAGGCTAGGGCCCCCCTAGGCTCAGCCTAGGGCACCCCTAGGCTTAAACTAGGGCACCCCTCGGCTTAGGCTAAGGCTTGGGCTCCCCTAGCCTAAGGCTACGGCACGCCTAGGCGCAGGCTATGGCACCCCGAGGTTTAGGCTAGGACACACCTAGGCTTAGGAAAAGGCTTGGGCTCCCCTAGCCTAAGGCTAGGGCACCTCTAGGCTTAGACTAGGGCACCCCTAGGCTTAGGCTAGGGCACCCCTAGGCTTAGGCTAGGGCACCCCTAGGCTTAGGCTAAGGCTAGGGCTCCCCTAGCCTAAGGCTAGAGCACCCCTAGGCTTATGCTAGGGCACCCCTAGGCTTAGGCTAATGCTAGGCTCCTCTAACCTAAGGCTGGAGCACCCCTAGCCTCAGGCAGGGGACCCCTAGACTCAGGCTAGGGCACCCGTTAGCTTAGGCTAGGGCAATCCTAGGCTTAGGCTAAGTCTAGGGCTCCCCTATCCTCAGGCTAGGGCACCCCTAGGCTCAGGCTAGGGCTCTCCTAGCCTAAGGCTAGGGCACCCCTAGGTTTAGGCTAGGGCTCCCCTAGGCTTTGGCTAGGGCTGCCCTAGGCTAAGGTACGGCTGCGGCTCCCCTTGCCTCAGGCTAGTGCACCCCTAGACTCAGGCTATGGCACCCCTAGGCTTAGGCTAGGGCAATCCTAGGCTAGACTAACGTTAAGTCTCCCCTAGCCTCAGGCTAGGGCACCCGTAGGCTCAGGCTAGGGCACCCCTAGGCTTATGCTAGGGCACCCCTAGGCTTAGGCTAATGCTAGGCTCCTCTAACCTAAGGCTGGAGCACCCCTAAGCTTAGGCTAGGGCACCCTAGGCTTAGGCTAGGGCACCCCTAGGCTTAGGCTAAGGCTAGGGTTCCCCTAGCCTAAGGCTAGGGCACCCCTAGGCTTAGGCTAGGGCACCCCTAGGCTTAGGCTAGGGCACCGCTAGTCTTAGTCTAGGGCACCCCTAGGCTTAGGATAGGGCACCCCTAGGCTTAGGCAAGGGCACCCCTAGACTTAGGCTAAGGTAAGGGCTCCCCTAGCCTATGCCTAGGGCACCCCTAGGCTTAGGCTAGGGCAATCCTAGGCTTAGGCAAAGGCACCCCTAGGCTTAGGCTAGGGCACCCCTTGGCTTAGGCTAGGGCACCCCTAGGCTTAGGCTAGGGCACCCCTAGGCTTAAGCTAGGGCACCCGTAGGCTTAGGCTAAGGCTAGGGCTCCCCTAGCCTAAGGCTACGGCACCCCTAGTCTTAGGGTAGGGCACCCCTAGGCTTCGGCTAGGCCATCCCTAGGCTTAGGATAGGGAACTTCTAAGCTTAGGCTAGGGCACCCCTAGGCTTAGGCTAGGGCACCCCTAGGCTTAGGCTAAGGCTAGCGCTCCCCTAGCCTAAGGCTAGGGCACTCCTCGGCTTTGGCTAAGGCACCCCTAGGCTTAGGCTAGAGCACCACAAGGCTTAAGCTAGGGCACCCCTAGGCTTAGGCTAAGGCTAGGGATCCCCTAGCCTAAGGCTAGGGCACTCCTAGGCTTAGGCTAGGGCACCCGAAGGCTTAGGTAGGGCACCCCTAGATTTAGGCTAGGGCCCCCCTAGGCTTAATCTAAGGCTAGGGCTCCCCTAGCCTAAGGCTAGGGCACCCCTAGGCTTATGCTAGGGCACCCCAAGGCTTAGGCTAGGGCACCCCTAGGCTTTGGCTAGCGCACCCCTAGGCTTAGGCCAAGGCTAGGGCTCTCCTAGCCTAAGGCTAGGGCACCCCTAGGCTTAGGCTAGGGAACCCCTAGGCTTAGGCTAGGGCACCCCTAGGCTTAGGCTAAGGCTAGGTCACCCCTAGGCTTAGGCTAAGGCACCACTAGGCTTAGGCTAGGGCACCCCTAGGCTTAGGCTAGGGTACCCCAAAGCTGAGACTAGGGCACCCCTAAACTGAGGCTAGGACACCCTAGGCTTAGACTAAAACTAGGGCTACCCTAGCTTAAGGCTATGGCACCTATAGGCTTAGGCTAGGGCACCCCTAGGCTTAGGCTAAGGCTAGGGCTCCCCTAGGCTAAGGCTAGGGCACCCCTAGTCTTAGGCTGGGCAACCCTAGGCTTAAGCTAGGGCACCCGTAGGCTTAGGCTAAGGCTAGGGCACCCCTAGCCTAAGGCTAGGGCACCCCTAGGCTTTGGCTAGGGCACTCCTAGGCTTAGGCTAGGACACCCGTAGGCTTAGGCTAGGGCACCCCTAGACTTAGGTTTAGGCTAGGGCACCCCTAGGCTTAGGCTAGGGCACCCCTAGACTTAGGCTAGGGCAACCCAAGGCTTAGGCTAAGGCACCGCTAGGCTTACGCTAAGGTTAGGGCTCCCCTAGCCTAAGGCTAGGGCACCTCTACGCTTAGGCTAGGGCACCCTAGTCTTTGGTTAGGGCACCCTTAGGCTTAGGCTAGGGCACTTCTAGGCTTAGGCTTGGGCACCCCTAGGATTAGGTTAGGGCACCCCTAGGATTAGGCTTGGGAAGCCCTAGGCTTAGGCTAAGTCTAGGGTTCCCCTAGCCTACGGCTAGGGCACCCATAGGCTTGGGCTAGGGCACCCCTAGGCTTAGGCTAGGGCACCCCTACGATTAGGCTAAGGCTAGGGCTCCCCTAGGTTTAGGCTAGGACCCTCCTAGGCTTAGGCTAGGGCACCCGTAGGCTTAGGCTAGAGCACCCCAAGGCTTACGCTTGGGTACCCCTAGGCTTAGGCTAAGGCTTGGGCTCCCCTAGTCTAAGGCTAGGGCACCCTTAGGCTTAGACTAGGGCACCCCTAGGCTTAGGCTAGGGCACGCCTAGGCTTAAGCTAGGGCACCCCTAGGCTTAGGCTAGGACACCACTAGGCTTAGGCTAGGGCACCGCTAGGCTTAGGCTAAGGCTAGGGCTTCCCTAGCCTAAGGCTAGGGCACCCCTAGGCTTAGGCTAGGGCACCCCTAGGCTTAGGTATGGAACCCCTAGGCTTAGGTTATGGCACCCCTATGCTTAGGCTAGGGCACCCCTAGATGTAGGCTAGGGCACCCCTAGGCTTAGGCTGGGGCACACCTAGGCTTAGGCTAAGCCTAGGGCTCCCCTAGCCTAAGACTAGGGCACCCCTAGGCTTAGGCTAGGCACCCCTAGACTTAGGCTAGGGTAACCCTAGGCTTAGGTTAGGGCACCCCTAGGCTTAGGCTAGGGCACCCCTAGGCTTAGGCTAAGGCTAGGGCTCTTCTAGCCTAACACTAGTGCATCCCTAGGCTTGGCTAGGGCACCCCTAGGCTTAGGCTAGGGCACCCCTAGGTTTAGGCTAGGGCACCCCCAAGCTTCGGCTAAGGCGAGGACTCCCCTAGCCTAAGGATAGGGCACCCCTAGGCTTAGACTAAGGCTAGGGCTCCCCTAGCCTAAGGCTAGGGCACCCCTAAGCTTAGGCTAAGGCAACCCTAGGCTTAGGCTAGGGCACCCCTAGGCTTAGGCTAGGGCACCCCTAGGCCTAGGCTAGGGCTCCCCTAGCCTAACGCTGGGGCACCCCTAGACGCAGGCTATGGCACCGTAGGCTTAGGCTACGGCACTCCTATGCTAGACAAAGGCTAGGGCTCCCCTAGCCTCAGGCTAGGGCACCCGTAGGCTCAGGCTAGGGCACCCCTAGGCTCAGGATAGGGCACGACTAGGCTTACGCTAAGGCTAGGACTCCCCTAGACTAAGGCTAGGGCACCCCTAAGTTTAGGCTAGGGCACCCCTAGGCTTAGGCTAGGGCAACCGTAGGTTTAGGCTAGGGCACCCTTAGACTTAGGCTAAGGCAACGGTTCCCCTAGCCTCAGGTTAGGGCACCCCTAGACTCAGGCTAGGGCACCCCTAAGCTTAGGCTAGGGCAATCCTAGGCTTAGGCTAAGTCTAGGGCTCCCATAGGATCAGTCTAGGGCACCTCTAGGCTTAAACTAGGGCACCCCTAGGCTTAGGCTAAGGCTAGGGCTCCCCAAGCCTAAGGTTACGGCACCCCTAGGCTCAGGCTAGGGCACCCCGAGGCTAAGGCTAGGGCACCCCTAGGCTTTGGCTAGGGCACTCCTAGGCTTAGGCTAGGACACCCGTAGGCTTAGGCTAGGGCACCCCTAGACTTAGATTTAGGCTAGGGCACCCCTAGGCTTAGGCTAGGGCACCCCTAGACTTAGGCTAGGGCAACCCAAGGCTTAGGCTAAGGCACCCCTAGGCTTACGCTAAGGTTAGGGCTCCCCTAGCCTAAGGCTAGGGCACCTCTACGCTTAGGCTAGGGCACCCTAGTCTTTGGTTAGGGCACCCTTAGGCTTAGGCTAGGGCACTTCTAGGCTTAGGCTTGGGCACCCCTAGGATTAGGTTAGGGCACCCCTAGGATTAGGCTTGGGAAGCCCTAGGCTTAGGCTAAGTCTAGGGTTCCCCTAGCCTACGGCTAGGGCACCCATAGGCTTGGGCTAGGGCACCCCTAGGCTTAGGCTAGGGCACCCCTACGATTAGGCTAAGGCTAGGGCTCCCCTAGGTTTAGGCTAGGACCCTCCTAGGCTTAGGCTAGGGCACCCGTAGGCTTAGGCTAGAGCACCCCAAGGCTTACGCTTGGGTACCCCTAGGCTTAGGCTAAGGCTTGGGCTCCCCTAGTCTAAGGCTAGGGCACCCTTAGGCTTAGACTAGGGCACCCCTAGGCTTAGGCTAGGGCACGCCTAGGCTTAAGCTAGGGCACCCCTAGGCTTAGGCTAGGACACCACTAGGCTTAGGCTAGGGCACTGCTAGGCTTAGGCTAAGGCTAGGGCTTCCCTAGCCTAAGGCTAGGGCACCCCTAGGCTTAGGCTAGGGCACCCCTAGGCTTAGGTATTGAACCCCTAGGCTTAGGTTATGGCACCCCTATGCTTAGGCTAGGGCACCCCTAGATGTAGGCTAGGGCACCCCTAGGCTTAGGCTGGGGCACACCTAGGCTTAGGCTAAGCCTAGGGCTCCCCTAGCCTAAGACTAGGGCACCCCTAGGCTTAGGCTAGGCACCCCTAGACTTAGGCTAGGGTAACCCTAGGCTTAGTTTAGGGCACCCCTAGGCTTAGGCTAGGGCACCCCTAGGCTTAGGCTAAGGCTAGGGCTCCTCTAGCCTAACACTAGTGCATCCCTAGGCTTGGCTAGGGCACCCCTAGGCTTAGGCTAGCGCACCCCTAGCTTTAGGCTAGGGCACCCCCAAGCTTCGGCTAAGGCGAGGACTCCCCTAGCCTAAGGATAGGGCACCCCTAGGCTTAGACTAAGGCTAGGGCTCCCCTAGCCTAAGGCTAGGGCACCCCTAAGCTTAGGCTAAGGCAACCCTAGGCTTAGGCTAGGGCACCCCTAGGCTTAGGCTAGGGCACCCCTAGGCCTAGGCTAGGGCTCCCCTAGCCTAACGCTGGGGCACCCCTAGACGCAGGCTATGGCACCGTAGGCTTAGGCTACGGCACTCCTATGCTAGACAAAGGCTAGGGCTCCCCTAGCCTCAGGCTAGGGCACCCGTAGGCTCAGGCTAGGGCACCCCTAGGCTCAGGATAGGGCACGACTAGGCTTACGCTAAGGCTAGGACTCCCCTAGACTAAGGCTAGGGCACCCCTAAGTTTAGGCTAGGGCACCCCTAGGCTTAGGCTAGGGCAACCGTAGGTTTAGGCTAGGGCACCCTTAGACTTAGGCTAAGGCAACGGTTCCCCTAGCCTCAGGTTAGGGCACCCCTAGACTCAGGCTAGGGCACCCCTAAGCTTAGGCTAGGGCAATCCTAGGCTTAGGCTAAGTCTAGGGCTCCCATAGGATCAGTCTAGGGCACCTCTAGGCTTAAACTAGGGTACCCCTAGGCTTAGGCTAAGGCTAGGGCTCCCCAAGCCTAAGGTTACGGCACCCCTAGGCTCAGGCTAGGGCACCCCGAGGCTAAGGCTAGGGCACCCCTAGGCTTAGGAAAAGGCTAGGGCTCCCCTACCCTACGACTAGGGCACCTCTAGCCTTAGGCTAAGGCACCCCTAGGCGTAGGCTAGGGCACCCCTAGGCTTAAGATAGGGCTCCCCTAGGCTTAGGCTACGGCTACGGCTTCCCTAGCCTCAGGCTAGTGCACCCCTAGACTCAGGCTATGGCGCCCCTAAGCTTAGGCTAGGGCACCCCTAGGCTTAGGCTAGGGCACCCCTAGGCTTAGGCTAGGCCACCCCTAGGCTTAGGCTAGGGCACCCCTAGGCTTAGGCTAAGGCTAGGGCTAACCTCCGCTTAGGCTAGGGCACCCCTAGGCTTAGGCTAGGGAACCCCTATACTAAGGCTAGGGCACCCCTAGGCTTAGGCTAGGGCACCCCTAGGCTTAGGCTATGGCACCCCTAGGCTTAGGCTAGGGCACCCCTACACTAAGACTAAGGCAACGGCTCCCCTAGCCTCAGGCAAGGGCACCCCTAGACTCAGGCTAGGGCACCGTTAGCTTAGGCTAGGGCAATCCTAGGCTTAGGATAAGTCTAGGGCTCCCCTATCCTCAGGCTAGGGCACCCCTAGGCTCAGGCTATGGCACCCCTAGGCTTAGGCTAGGGCACCCCTAGGCTTAGGCTAAGGCTAGGGCTCCCATAGCCTAAGGCTAGGGCACCCCTAGGCTTAGGCTAGGGCACCCCTAGGCTTAGGCTAGGGCACCGCTAGTCTTAGGCTAGGGCACCCCTAGGCTTAGGCTAAGGCAAGGGCTCCCCTAGCCTATGGCTAGGGCACCCCTAGGCTTAGGCTAAGGCAAGGGCTCCCCTAGCCTATGGCTAGGGCACCCCTAGGCTTAGGCTAGGGCACCACTAGGCTTAGGCAAAGGCACCCCTGGGCTTAGGCTAGGGCACCCCTAGGTTTAGGCTAGGGCACCCCTAGGCTTAAGCTAGGGCACCCGTAGGCTTAGGCTAAGGCTAGGGCTCCACTAGCCTAAGGCTAGGGCACCCCTAGGCTTAGGCTAGGGTACCCCTAGGCTTTGGCTAGGGCACCACTAGGCTTAGGATAGGGAATTTCTCAACTTAGGCTAGGGCACCCTAGGCTTAGGCTAGGGCACCCCTAGGCTTAGGCTAAGGCTAGGGCCCCCCTAGCCTCAGCCTAGGGCACCCCTAGGCTTAAACTAGGGCACCCCTCGGCTTAGGCTAAGGCTAGGGCTCCCCTAGCCTAAGGCTAGAGCACCCCTAGGCTTATGCTAGGGCACCCCTAGGCTTAGGCTAATGCTAGGCTCCTCTAACCTAAGGCTGGAGCACCCCTAGCCTCAGGCAGGGGACCCCTAGACTCAGGCTAGGGCACCCGTTAGCTTAGGCTAGGGCAATCCTAGGCTTAGGCTAAGTCTAGGGCTCCCCTATCCTCAGGCTAGGGCACCCCTAGGCTCAGGCTAGGGCTCTCCTAGCCTAAGGCTAGGGCACCCCTAGGCTTAGGCTAGGGCACCCCTAGGCTTAGGCTAGGGCACCGCTAGTCTTAGGCTAGGGCACCCCTAGGCTTAGGATAGGGCACCCCTAGGCTTAGGCAAGGGCACCCCTAGACTTAGGCTAAGGTAAGGGCTCCCCTAGCCTATGCCTAGGGCACCCCTAGGCTTAGGCTAGGGCAATCCTAGGCTTAGGCAAAGGCACCCCTAGGCTTAGGCTAGGGCACCCCTTGGCTTAGGCTAGGGCACCCCTAGGCTTAGGCTAGGGCACCCCTAGGCTTAAGCTAGGGCACCCGTAGGCTTAGGCTAAGGCTAGGGCTCCCCTAGCCTAAGGCTACGGCACCCCTAGTCTTAGGGTAGGGCACCCCTAGGCTTCGGCTAGGCCACCCCTAGGCTTAGGATAGGGAACTTCTAAGCTTAGGCTAGGACACCCCTAGGCTTAGGCTAGGGCACCCCTATGCTTAGGCTAAGGCTAGCGCTCCCCTAGCCTAAGGCTAGGGCACTCCTCGGCTTTGGCTAAGGCACCCCTAGGCTTAGGCTAGAGCACCACAAGGCTTAAGCTAGGGCACCCCTAGGCTTAGGCTAAGGCTAGGGATCCCCTAGCCTAAGGCTAGGGCACTCCTAGGCTTAGGCTAGGGCACCCGTAGGCTTAGGTAGGGCACCCCTAGATTTAGGCTAGGGCCTCCCTAGGCTTAATCTAAGGCTAGGGCTCCCCTAGCCTAAGGCTAGGGCACCCCTAGGCTTAGGCTAGGGCACCCCAAGGCTTAGGATAAGGCACCCCTAGGCTTACGCTAAGGTTAGGGCTCCCCTAGCCTAAGGCTAGGGCACCTCTAGGCTTAGGCTAGGGCACCCCTAGGCTTTGGCTAGCGCACCCCTAGGCTTAGGCTAAGGCTAGGGCTCTCCTAGCCTAAGGCTAGGGCACCCCTAGGCTTAGGCTAGGGAACCCCTAGGCTTAGGCTAGGGCACCCCTAGGCTTAGGCTAAGGCTAGGTCACCCCTAGGCTTAGGCTAAGGCACCACTAGGCTTAGGCTAGGGCACCCCTAGGCTTAGGCTAGGGTACCCCAAAGCTGAGGCTAGGGCACCCCTAAACTGAGGCTAGGGCACCCTAGGCTTAGACTAAAACTAGGGCTACCCTAGCTTAAGGCTATGGCACCTATAGGCTTAGGCTAGGGCACCCCTAGGCTTAGGCTAAGGCTAGGGCTCCCCTAGGCTAAGGCTAGGGCACCCCTAGTCTTAGGCTGGGCAACCCTAGGCTTAAGCTAGGGCACCCGTAGGCTTAGGCTAAGGCTAGGGCACCCCTAGCCTAAGGCTAGGGCACCCCTAGGCTTTGGCTAGGGCACTCCTAGGCTTAGGCTAGGACACCCGTAGGCTTAGGCTAGGGCACCCCTAGACTTAGGTTTAGGCTAGGGCACCCCTAGGCTTAGGCTAGGGCACCCCTAGACTTAGGCTAGGGCAACCCAAGGCTTAGGCTAAGGCACCCCTAGGCTTACGCTAAGGTTAGGGCTCCCCTAGCCTAAGGCTAGGGCACCTCTACACTTAGGCTAGGGCACCCTAGTCTTTGGTTAGGGCACCCTTAGGCTTAGGCTAGGGCACTTCTAGGCTTAGGCTTGGGCACCCCTAGGATTAGGTTAGGGCACCCCTAGGATTAGGCTTGGGAAGCCCTAGGCTTAGGCTAAGTCTAGGGTTCCCCTAGCCTACGGCTAGGGCACCCATAGGCTTGGGCTAGGGCACCCCTAGGCTTAGGCTAGGGCACCCCTACGATTAGGCTAAGGCTAGGGCTCCCCTAGGTTTAGGCTAGGACCCTCCTAGGCTTAGGCTATGGCACCCGTAGGCTTAGGCTAGAGCACCCCAAGGCTTACGCTTGTGTACCCCTAGGCTTAGGCTAAGGCTTGGGCTCCCCTAGTCTAAGGCTAGGGCACCCTTAGGCTTAGACTAGGGCACCCCTAGGCTTAGGCTAGGGCACGCCTAGGCTTAAACTAGGGCACCCCTAGGCTTAGGCTAGGACACCACTAGGCTTAGGCTAGGGCACCGCTAGGCTTAGGCTAAGGCTAGGTCTTCCCTAGCCTAAGGCTAGGGCACCCCTAGGCTTAGGCTAGGGCACCCCTAGGCTTAGGTATGGAACCCCTAGGCTTAGGTTATGGCACCCCTATGCTTAGGCTAGGGCACCCCTAGATGTAGGCTAGGGCACCCCTAGGCTTAGGCTGGGGCACACCTAGGCTTAGGCTAAGCCTAGGGCTCCCCTAGCCTAAGACTAGGGCACCCCTAGGCTTAGGCTAGGCACCCCTAGACTTAGGCTAGGGTAACCCTAGGCTTAGGTTAGGGCACCCCTAAGCTTAGGCTAGGGCACCCCTAGGCTTAGGCTAAGGCTAGGGCTCCTCTAGCCTAACACTAGTGCATCCATAGGCTTGGCTAGGGCACCCCTAGGCTTAGGCTAGGGCACCCCTAGGTTTAGGCTAGGGCACCCCCAAGCTTCGGCTAAGGCGAGGACTCCCCTAGCCTAAGGATAGGGCACCCCTAGGCTTAGACTAAGGCTAGGGCTCCCCTAGCCTAAGGCTAGGGCACCCCTAAGCTTAGGCTAAGGCAACCCTAGGCTTAGGCTAGGGCACCCCTAGGCTTAGGCTAGGGCACCCCTAGGCCTAGGCTAGGGCTCCCCTAGCCTAACGCTGGGGCACCCCTAGACGCTGGCTATGGCACCGTAGGCTTAGGCTACGGCACTCCTATGCTAGACAAAGGCTAGGGCTCCCCTAGCCTCAGGCTAGGGCACCCGTAGGCTCAGGCTAGGGCACGCCTAGGCTCATGGAAAGGGCACGACTAGGCTTACGCTAAGGCTAGGACTCCCCTAGACTAAGGCTAGGGCACCCCTAAGTTTAGGCTAGGGCACCCCTAGGCTTAGGCTAGGGCAACCGTAGGTTTAGGCTAGGGCACCCTTAGACTTAGGCTAAGGCAACGGTTCCCCTAGCCTCAGGTTAGGGCACCCCTAGACTCAGGCTAGGGCACCCCTAAGCTTAGGCTAGGGCAATCCTAGGCTTAGGCTAAGTCTAGGGCTCCCATAGGATCAGTCTAGGGCACCTCTAGGCTTAAACTAGGGCACCCCTAGGCTTAGGCTAAGGCTAGGGCTCCCCAAGCCTAAGGTTACGGCACCCCTAGGCTCAGGCTAGGGCACCCCGAGGCTAAGGCTAGGGCACCCCTAGGCTTAGGAAAAGGCTAGGGCTCCCCTACCCTACGACTAGGGCACCTCTAGCCTTAGGCTAAGGCACCCCTAGGCGTAGGCTAGGGCACCCCTAGGCTTAAGATAGGGCTCCCCTAGGCTTAGGCTACGGCTACGGCTTCCCTAGCCTCAGGCTAGTGCACCCCTAGACTCAGGCTATGGCGCCCCTAAGCTTAGGCTAGGGCACCCCTAGGCTTAGGCTAGGGCACCCCTAGGCTTAGGCTAGGCCACCCCTAGGCTTAGGCTAGGGCACCCCTAGGCTTAGGCTAAGGCTAGGGCTAACCTCCGCTTAGGCTAGGGCACCCCTAGGCTTAGGCTAGGGAACCCCTATACTAAGGCTAGGGCACCCCTAGGCTTAGGCTAGGGCACCCCTAGGCTTAGGCTATGGCACCCCTAGGCTTAGGCTAGGGCACCGCTACACTAAGACTAAGGCAACGGCTCCCCTAGCCTCAGGCAAGGGCACCCCTAGACTCAGGTTAGGGCACCGTTAGCTTAGGCTAGGGCAATCCTAGGCTTAGGATAAGTCTAGGGCTCCCCTATCCTCAGGCTAGGGCACCCCTAGGCTCAGGCTATGGCACCCCTAGGCTTAGGCTAGGGCACCCCTAGGCTTAGGCTAAGGCTAGGGCTCCCATAGCCTAAGGCTAGGGCACCCCTAGGCTTAGGCTAAGGCAAGGGCTCCCCTAGCCTATGGCTAGGGCACCCCTAGGCTTAGGCTAGGGCACCACTAGGCTTAGGCAAAGGCACCCCTAGGCTTAGGCTAGGGCACCCCTAGGTTTAGGCTAGGGCACCCCTAGGCTTAAGCTAGGGCACCCGTAGGCTTAGGCTAAGGCTAGGGCTCCACTAGCCTAAGGCTAGGGCACCCCTAGGCTTAGGCTAGGGTACCCCTAGGCTTTGGCTAGGGCACCACTAGGCTTAGGATAGGGAACTTCTAAACTTAGGCTAGGGCACCCCTAGGCTTAGGCTAGGGCACCCCTAGGCTTAGGCTAAGGCTAGGGCCCCCCTAGGCTCAGCCTAGGGCACCCCTAGGCTTAAACTAGGGCACCCCTCGGCTTAGGCTAAGGCTTGGGCTCCCCTAGCCTAAGGCTACGGCACCCCTAGGCGCAGGCTATGGCACCCCGAGGCTTAGGCTAGGACACACCTAGGCTTAGGAAAAGGCTTGGGCTCCCCTAGCCTAAGGCTAGGGCACCTCTAGGCTTAGGCTAGGGCACCCCTAGGCTTAAGCTAGGGCTCCCCTAGGGTTAGGCTAAGGCTACGGCTCCCCTAGCCTCATAGTCCACTACTAGACTCAGGCTATGGCACCCCTAAGCTTAGACTAGGGCACCCCTAGGCTTAGGCTAGGGCACCCCTAGGCTTAGGCTAGGGCACCCCTAGGCTTAGGCTAAGGCTAGGGCTCCCCTAGCCTAAGGCTAGAGCACCCCTAGGCTTATGCTAGGGCACCCCTAGGCTTAGGCTAATGCTAGGCTCCTCTAACCTAAGGCTGGAGCACCCCTAGCCTCAGGCAGGGGACCCCTAGACTCAGGCTAGGGCACCCGTTAGCTTAGGCTAGGGCAATCCTAGGCTTAGGCTAAGTCTAGGGCTCCCCTATCCTCAGGCTAGGGCACCCCTAGGCTCAGGCTAGGGCTCTCCTAGCCTAAGGCTAGGGCACCCCTAGGTTTAGGCTAGGGCTCCCCTAGGCTTTGGCTAGGGCTGCCCTAGGCTAAGGTACGGCTGCGGCTCCCCTTGCCTCAGGCTAGTGCACCCCTAGACTCAGGCTATGGCACCCCTAGGCTTAGGCTAGGGCAATCCTAGGCTAGACTAACGTTAAGTCTCCCCTAGCCTCAGGCTAGGGCACCCGTAGGCTCAGGCTAGGGCACCCCTAGGCTTATGCTAGGGCACCCCTAGGCTTAGGCTAATGCTAGGCTCCTCTAACCTAAGGCTGGAGCACCCCTAAGCTTAGGCTAGGGCACCCCTAGGCTTAGGCTAGGGCACCCCTAGGCTTAGGCTAAGGCTAGGGTTCCCCTAGCCTAAGGCTAGGGCACCCCTAGGCTTAGGCTAGGGCACCCCTAGGCTTAGGCTAGGGCACCGCTAGTCTTAGGCTAGGGCACCCCTAGGCTTAGGATAGGGCACCCCTAGGCTTAGGCAAGGGCACCCCTAGACTTAGGCTAAGGTAAGGGCTCCCCTAGCCTATGCCTAGGGCACCCCTAGGCTTAGGCTAGGGCAATCCTAGGCTTAGGCAAAGGCACCCCTAGGCTTAGGCTAGGGCACCCCTTGGCTTAGGCTAGGGCACCCCTAGGCTTAGGCTAGGGCACCCCTAGGCTTAAGCTAGGGCACCCGTAGGCTTAGGCTAAGGCTAGGGCTCCCCTAGCCTAAGGCTACGGCACCCCTAGTCTTAGGGTAGGGCACCCCTAGGCTTCGGCTAGGCCACCCCTAGGCTTAGGATAGGGAACTTCTAAGCTTAGGCTAGGGCACCCCTAGGCTTAGGCTAGGGCACCCCTAGGCTTAGGCTAAGGCTAGCGCTCCCCTAGCCTAAGGCTAGGGCACTCCTCGGCTTTGGCTAAGGCACCCCTAGGCTTAGGCTAGAGCACCACAAGGCTTAAGCTAGGGCACCCCTAGGCTTAGGCTAAGGCTAGGGATCCCCTAGCCTAAGGCTAGGGCACTCCTAGGCTTAGGCTAGGGCACCCGTAGGCTTAGGTAGGGCACCCCTAGATTTAGGCTAGGGCCCCCCTAGGCTTAATCTCAGGCTAGGGCTCCCCTAGCCTAAGGCTAGGGCACCCCTAGGCTTAGGCTAGGGCACCCCAAGGCTTAGGATAAGGCACCCCTAGGCTTACGCTAAGGTTAGGGCTCCCCTAGCCTAAGGCTAGGGCACCTCTAGGCTTAGGCTAGGGCACCCCTAGGCTTTGGCTAGCGCACCCCTAGGCTTAGGCTAAGGCTAGGGCTCTCCTAGCCTAAGGCTAGGGCACCCCTAGGCTTAGGCTAAGGCTAGGTCACCCCTAGGCTTAGGCTAAGGCACCACTAGGCTTAGGCTAGGGTACCCCAAAGCTGAGGCTAGGGCACCCCTAAACTGAGGCTAGGGCACCCTAGGCTTAGACTAAAACTAGGGCTACCCTAGCTTAAGGCTATGGCACCTATAGGCTTAGGCTAGGGCACCCCTAGGCTTAGGCTAAGGCTAGGGCTCCCCTAGGCTAAGGCTAGGGCACCCCTAGTCTTAGGCTGGGCAACCCTAGGCTTAAGCTAGGGCACCCGTAGGCTTAGGCTAAGGCTAGGGCACCCCTAGCCTAAGGCTAGGGCATCCCTAGGCTTTGGCTAGGGCACTCCTAGGCTTAGGCTAGGACACCCGTAGGCTTAGGCTAGGGCACCCCTAGACTTAGGTTTAGGCTAGGGCACCCCTAGGCTTAGGCTAGGGCACCCGTAGACTTAGGCTAGGGCAACCCAAGGCTTAGGCTAAGGCACCCCTAGGCTTACGCTAAGGTTAGGGCTCCCCTAACCTAAGGCTAGGGCACCTCTACGCTTAGGCTAGGGCACCCTAGTCTTTGGTTAGGGCACCCTTAGGCTTAGGCTAGGGCACTTCTAGCCTTAGGCTTGGGCACCCCTAGGATTAGGTTAGGGCACCCCTAGGATTAGGCTAGGGCACCCCTAGGCTTAGGCTAAGGCTAGGGCTCCTCTAGCCTAACACTAGTGCATCCCTAGGCTTGGCTAGGGCACCCCTAGGCTTAGGCTAGGGCACCCCTAGGTTTAGGCTAGGGCACCCCCAAGCTTCGGCTAAGGCGAGGACTCCCCTAGCCTAAGGATAGGGCACCCCTAGGCTTAGACTAAGGCTAGGGCTCCCCTAGCCTAAGGCTAGGGCACCCCTAAGCTTAGGCTAAGGCAACCCTAGGCTTAGGCTAGGGCACCCCTAGGCTTAGGCTAGGGCACCCCTAGGCCTAGGCTAGGGCTCCCCTAGCCTAACGCTGGGGCACCCCTAGACGCAGGCTATGGCACCGTAGGCTTAGGCTAGGGCACTCCTATGCTCGACAAAGGCTAGGGCTCCCCTAGCCTCAGGCTAGGGCACCCGTAGGCTCAGGCTAGGGCACCCCTAGGCTCAGGATAAGGCACGACTAGGCTTACGCTAAGGCTAGGACTCCCCTAGACTAAGGCTAGGGCACCCCTAAGTTTAGGCTAGGGCACCCCTAGGCTTAGGCTAGGGCAACCGTAGGTTTAGGCTAGGGCACCCTTAGACTTAGGCTAAGGCAACGGTTCCCCTAGCCTCAGGTTAGGGCACCCCTAGACTCAGGCTAGGGCACCCCTAAGCTTAGGCTAGGGCAATCCTAGGCTTAGGCTAAGTCTAGGGCTCCCATAGGATCAGTCTAGGGCACCTCTAGGCTTAAACTAGGGCACCCCTAGGCTTAGGCTAAGGCTAGGGCTCCCCAAGCCTAAGGTTACGGCACCCCTAGGCTCAGGCTAGGGCACCCCGAGGCTAAGGCTAGGGCACCCCTAGGCTTAGGAAAAGGCTAGGGCTCCCCTACCCTACGACTAGGGCCCCTCTAGCCTTAGGCTAAGGCACCCCTAGGCGTAGGCTAGGGCACCCCTAGGCTTAGGCTAAGGCTAGGGATCCCCTAGCCTAAGGCTAGGGCACTCCTAGGCTTAGGCTAGGGCACCCGTAGGCTTAGGTAGGGCACCCCTAGATTTAGGCTAGGGCCCCCCTAGGCTTAATCTAAGGCTAGGGCTCCCCTAGCCTAAGGCTAGGGCACCCCTAGGCTTAGGCTAGGGCACCCCAAGGCTTAGGATAAGGCACCCCTAGGCTTACGCTAAGGTTAGGGCTCCCCTAGCCTAAGCCTAGGGCACCTCTAGGCTTAGGCTAGGGCACCCCTAGGCTTTGGCTAGCGCACCCCTAGGCTTAGGCTAAGGCTAGGGCTCTCCTAGCCTAAGGTTAGGGCACCCCTAGGCTTAGGCTAGGGAACCCCTATCCTCAGGCTAGGGCACCCCTAGGCTCAGGCTAGGGCTCTCCTAGCCTAAGGCTAGGGCACCCCTAGGTTTAGGCTAGGGCTCCCCTAGGCTTTGGCTAGGGCTGCCCTAGGCTAAAGTACGGCTGCGGATCCCCTTGCCTCAGGCTAGTGCACCCCTAGACTCAGGCTATGGCACCCCTAGGCTTAGGCTAGGGCAATCCTAGGCTAGACTAACGTTAAGTCTCCCCTAGCTTCAGGCTAGGGCACCCGTAGGCTCAGGCTAGGGCACCCCTAGGCTTATGCTAGGGCACCCCTAGGCTTAGGCTAAGGCTAGGCTCCTCTAACCTAAGGCTGGGGCACCCCTTAGCTTAGGCTAGGGCACCCCTAGGCTTAGGCTAGGGCACCCCTAGGCTTAGGCTAAGGCTAGGGTTCCCCTAGCCTAAGGCTAGGGCACCCCTAGGCTTAGGCTAGGGCACCCCTAGGCTTAGGCTAGGGCACCCCTAGGTTTAGGCTAGGGCACCCCTAGGCTTAAGCTAGGGCACCCGTAGGCTTAGGCTAAGGCTAGGGCTCCACTAGCCTAAGGCTAGGGCACCCCTAGGCTTAGGCTAGGGTACCCCTAAGCTTTGGCTAGGGCACCACTAGGCTTAGGATAGGGAACTTCTAAACTTAGGCTAGGGCACCCCTAGGCTTAGGCTAGGGCACCCCTAGGCTTAGGCTAAGGCTAGGGCCCCCCTAGGCTCAGCCTAGGGCACCCCTAGGCTTAAACTAGGGCACCCCTCGGCTTAGGCTAAGGCTTGGGCTCCCCTAGCCTAAGGCTACGGCACCCCTAGGCGCAGGCTATGGCACCCCGAGGCTTAGGCTAGGACACACCTAGGCTTAGGAAAAGGCTTGGGCTCCTCTAGCCTAAGGCTAGGGCACCTCTAGGCTTAGGCTAGGGCACCCCTAGGCTTAAGCTAGGGCTCCCCTAGGGTTAGGCTAAGGCTACGGCTCCCCTAGCCTCATAGTGCACTACTAGACTCAGGCTATGGCACCCCTAAGCTTAGACTAGGGCACCCCTAGGCTTAGGCTAGGGCACCCCTAGGCTTCGGCTAGGGCACCCCTAGGCTTAGGCTAAGGCTAGGGCTCCCCTAGCCTAAGGCTAGAGCACCCCTAGGCTTATGCTAGGGCACCCCTTGGCTTAGGCTAATGCTAGGCTCCTCTAACCTAAGGCTGGAGCACCCCTAGCCTCAGGCAGGGGACCCCTAGACTCAGGCTAGGGCACCCGTTAGCTTAGGCTAGGGCAATCCTAGGCTTAGGCTAAGTCTAGGGCTCCCCTATCCTCAGGCTAGGGCACCCCTAGGCTCAGGTTAGGGCTCTCCTAGCCTAAGGCTAGGGCACCCCTAGGTTTAGGCTAGGGCTCCCCTAGGCTTTGGCTAGGGCTGCCCTAGGCTAAGGTACGGCTGCGGCTCCCCTTGCCTCAGGCTAGTGCACCCCTAGACTCAGGCTATGGCACCCCTAGGCTTAGGCTAGGGCAATCCTAGGCTAGACTAACGTTAAGTCTCCCCTAGCCTCAGGCTAGGGCACCCGTAGGCTCAGGCTAGGGCACCCCTAGGCTTATGCTAGGGCACCCCTAGGCTTAGGCTAATGCTAGGCTCCTCTAACCTAAGGCTGGAGCACCCCTAAGCTTAGGCTAGGGCACCCCTAGGCTTAGGCTAAGGCTAGGGTTCCCCTAGCCTAAGGCTAGGGCACCCCTAGGCTTAGGCTAGGGCACCCCTAGGCTTAGGCTAGGGCACCCCTAGGCTTAGGATAGGGCACCCCTAGGCTTAGGCAAGGGCACCCCTAGACTTAGGCTAAGGTAAGGGCTCCCCTAGCCTATGCCTAGGGCACCCCTAGGCTTAGGCTAGGGCAATCCTAGGCTTAGGCAAAGGCACCCCTAGGCTTAGGCTAGGGCACCCCTTGGCTTAGGCTAGGGCACCCCTAGGCTTAGGCTAGGGCACCCCTAGGCTTAAGCTAGGGCACCCGTAGGCTTAGGCTAAGGCTAGGGCTCCCCTAGCCTAAGGCTACGGCACCCCTAGTCTTAGGGTAGGGCACCCCTAGGCTTCGGCTAGGCCACCCCTAGGCTTAGGATAGGGAACTTCTAAGCTTAGGCTAGGGCACCCCTAGGCTTAGGCTAGGGCACCCCTAGGCTTAGGCTAAGGCTAGCGCTCCCCTAGCCTAAGGCTAGGGCACTCCTCGGCTTTGGCTAAGGCACCCCTAGGCTTAGGCTAGAGCACCACAAGGCTTAAGCTAGGGCACCCCTAGGCTTAGGCTAAGGCTAGGGATCCCCTAGCCTAAGGCTAGGGCACTCCTAGGCTTAGGCTAGGGCACCCGTAGGCTTAGGTAGGGCACCCCTAGATTTAGGCTAGGGACCCGCTAGGCTTAATCTAAGGCTAGGGCTCCCCTAGCCTAAGGCTAGGGCACCCCTAGGCTTAGGCTAGGGCACCCCAAGGCTTAGGATAAGGCACCCCTAGGCTTACGCTAAGGTTAGGGCTCCCCTAGCCTAAGGCTAGGGCACCTCTAGGCTTAGGCTAGGGCACCCCTAGGCTTTGGCTAGCGCACCCCTAGGCTTAGGCTAAGGCTAGGGCTCTCCTAGCCTAAGGCTAGGGCACCCCTAGGCTTAGGCTAGGGAACCCCTAGGCTTAGGCTAGGGCACCCCTAGGCTTAGGCTAAGGCTAGGTCACCCCTAGGCTTAGGCTAAGGCACCACTAGGCTTAGGCTAGGGCACCCCTAGGCTTAGGCTAGGGTACCCCAAAGCTGAGGCTAGGGCACCCCTAAACTGAGGCTAGGGCACCCTAGGCTTAGACTAAAACTAGGGCTACCCTAGCTTAAGGCTATGGCACCTATAGGCTTAGGCTAGGGCACCCCTAGACTTAGGTTTAGGCTAGGGCACCCCTAGGCTTAGGCTAGGGCACCCCTAGACTTAGGCTAGGGCAACCCAAGGCTTAGGCTAAGGCACCCCTAGGCTTACGCTAAGGTTAGGGCTCCCCTAGCCTAAGGCTAGGGCACCTCTACGCTTAGGCTAGGGCACCCTAGTCTTTGGTTAGGGCACCCTTAGGCTTAGGCTAGGGCACTTCTAGGCTTAGGCTTGGGCACCCCTAGGATTAGGTTAGGGCACCCCTAGGATTAGGCTTGGGAAGCCCTAGGCTTAGGCTAAGTCTAGGGTTCCCCTAGCCTACGGCTAGGGCACCCATAGGCTTGGGCTAGGGCACCCCTAGGCTTAGGCTAGGGCACCCCTACGATTAGGCTAAGGCTAGGGCTCCCCTAGGTTTAGGCTAGGACCCTCCTAGGCTTAGGCTAGGGCACCCGTAGGCTTAGGCTAGAGCACCCCAAGGCTTACGCTTGGGTACCCCTAGGCTTAGGCTAAGGCTTGGGCTCCCCTAGTCTAAGGCTAGGGCACCCTTAGGCTTAGACTAGGGCACCCCTAGGCTTAGGCTAGGGCACGCCTAGGCTTAAGCTAGGGCACCCCTAGGCTTAGGCTAGGACACCACTAGGCTTAGGCTAGGGCACCGCTAGGCTTAGGCTAAGGCTAGGGCTTCCCTAGCCTAAGGCTAGGGCACCCCTAGGCTTAGGCTAGGGCACCCCTAGGCTTAGGTATGGAACCCCTAGGCTTAGGTTATGGCACCCCTATGCTTAGGCTAGGGCACCCCTAGATGTAGGCTAGTGCACCCCTAGGCTTAGGCTGGGGCACACCTAGGCTTAGGCTAAGCCTAGGGCTCCCCTAGCCTAAGACTAGGGCACCCCTAGGCTTAGGCTAGGCACCCCTAGACTTAGGCTAGGGTAACCCTAGGCTTAGGTTAGGGCACCCCTAGGCTTAGGCTAAGGCTAGGGCTCCTCTAGCCTAACACTAGGGCATCCCTAGGCTTGGCTAGGGCACCCCTAGGCTTAGGCTAGGGCACCCCTAGGTTTAGGCTAGGGCACCCCCAAGCTTCGGCTAAGGCGAGGACTCCCCTAGCCTAAGGATAGGGCACCCCTAGGCTTAGACTAAGGCTAGGGCTCCCCTAGCCTAAGGCTAGGGCACCCCTAAGCTTAGGCTAAGGCAACCCTAGGCTTAGGCTAGGGCACCCCTAGGCTTAGGCTAGGGCACCCCTAGGCCTAGGCTAGGGCTCCCCTAGCCTAACGCTGGGGCACCCCTAGACGCAGGCTATGGCACCGTAGGCTTAGGCTAGGGCACTCCTATGCTAGACAAAGGCTAGGGCTCCCCTAGCCTCAGGCTAGGGCACCCGTAGGCTCAGGCTAGGGCACCCCTAGGCTCAGGATAAGGCACGACTAGGCTTACGCTAAGGCTAGGACTCCCCTAGACTAAGGCTAGGGCACCCCTAAGTTTAGGCTAGGGCACCCCTAGGCTTAGGCTAGGGCAACCGTAGGTTTAGGCTAGGGCACCCTTAGACTTAGGCTAAGGCAACGGTTCCCCTAGCCTCAGGTTAGGGCACCCCTAGACTCAGGCTAGGGCACCCCTAAGCTTAGGCTAGGGCAATCCTAGGCTTAGGCTAAGTCTAGGGCTCCCATAGGATCAGTCTAGGGCACCTCTAGGCTTAAACTAGGGCACCCCTAGGCTTAGGCTAAGGCTAGGGCTCCCCAAGCCTAAGGTTACGGCACCCCTAGGCTCAGGCTAGGGCACCCCGAGGCTAAGGCTAGGGCACCCCTAGGCTTAGGAAAAGGCTAGGGCTCCCCTACCCTACGACTAGGGCACCTCTAGCCTTAGGCTAAGGCACCCCTAGGCGTAGGCTAGGGCACCCCTAGGCTTAAGATAGGGCTCCCCTAGGCTTAGGCTACGGCTACGGCTTCCCTAGCCTCAGGCTAGTGCACCCCTAGACTCAGGCGATGGCGCCCCTAAGCTTAGGCTAGGGCAACCCTAGGCTTAGGCTAGGGCACCCCTAGGCTTAGGCTAGGCCACCCCTAGGCTTAGGCTAGGGCACCCTAGGCTTAGGCTAAGGCTAGGGCTAACCTCCGCTTAGGCTAGGGCACCCCTAGGCTTAGGCTAGGGAACCCCTATACTAAGGCTAGGGCACCCCTAGGCTTAGGCTAGGGCACCCCAAGGCTTAGGCTATGGCACCCCTAGGCTTAGGCTAGGGCACCCCTACACTAAGACTAAGGCAACGGCTCCCCTAGCCTCAGGCAAGGGCACCCCTAGACTCAGGCTAGGGCACCCGTTAGCTTAGGCTAGGGCAATCCTAGGCTTAGGATAAGTCTAGGGCTCCCCTATCCTCAGACTAGGGCACCCCTAGGCTCAGGCTATGGCACCCCTAGGCTTAGGCTAGGGCACCCCTAGGCTTAGGCTAAGGCTAGGGCTCCCATAGCCTAAGGCTAGGGCACCCCTAGGCTTAGGCTAGGGCACCCCTAGGCTTAGGCTAGGGCACCACTAGTCTTAGGCTAGGGCACCCCTAGGCTTAGGCTAAGGCAAGGGCTCCCCTAGCCTATGGCTAGGGCACCCCTAGGCTTAGGCTAGGGCACCACTAGGCTTAGGCAAAGGCACCCCTAGGCTTAGGCTAGGGCACCCCTTGGTTTAGGCTAGGGCACCCCTAGGCTTAAGCTAGGGCACCCGTAGGCTTAGGCTAAGGCTAGGGCTCCACTAGCCTAAGGCTAGGGCACCCCTAGGCTTAGGCTAGGGTACCCCTAGGCTTTGGCTAGGGCACCACTAGGCTTAGGATAGGGAACTTCTAAACTTAGGCTAGGGCACCCCTAGGCTTAGGCTAGGGCACCCCTAGGCTTAGGCTAAGGCTAGGGCCCCCCTAGGCTCAGCCAAGGGCACCCCTAGGCTTAAACTAGGGCACCCCTAGGCTTAGGCTAAGGCTACGGCACCCCTAGGCGCAGGCTATGGCACCCCGAGGCTTAGGCTAGGACACACCTAGGCTTAGGAAAAGGCTTGGGCTCCCCTAGCCTAAGGCTAGGGCACCTCTAGGCTTAGGCTAGGGCACCCCTAGGCTTAAGCTAGGGCTCCCCTAGGGTTAGGCTAAGGATACGGCTCCCCTAGCCTCATAGTGCACTACTAGACTCAGGCTATGGCACCCCTAAGCTTAGACTAGGGCACCCCTAGGCTTAGGCTAGGGCACCCCTAGGCTTAGGCTAGGGCACCCCTAGGCTTAGGCTAAGGCTAGGGCTCCCCTAGCCTAAGACTAGAGCACCCCTAGGCTTATGCTAGGGCACCCCTAGGCTTAGGCTAATGCTAGGCTCCTCTAACCTAAGGCTGGAGCACCCCTAGCCTCAGGCAGGGGACCCCTAGACTCAGGCTAGGGCACCCGTTAGCTTAGGCTAGGGCAATCCTAGGCTTAGGCTAAGTCTAGGGCTCCCCTATCCTCAGGCTAGGGCACCCCTAGGCTCAGGCTAGGGCTCTCCTAGCCTAAGGCTAGGGCACCCCTAGGTTTAGGCTAGGGCTCCCCTAGGCTTTGGCTAGGGCTGCCCTAGGATAAGGTACGGCTGCGGATCCCCTTGCCTCAGGCTAGTGCACCCCTAGACTCAGGCTATGGCACCCCTAGGCTTAGGCTAGGGCAATCCTAGGCTAGACTAACGTTAAATCTCCCCTAGCCTCAGGCTAGGGCACCCGTAGGCTCAGGCTAGGGCACCCCTAGGCTTATGCTAGGGCACCCCTAGGCTTAGGCTAATGCTAGGCTCCTCTAACCTAAGGCTGGGGCACCCCTAAGCTTAGGCTAGGGCACCCCTAGGCTTAGGCTAGGGCACCCCTAGGCTTAGGCTAAGGCTAGGGTTCCCCTAGCCTAAGGCTAGGGCACCCCTAGGCTTAGGCTAGGGCACCCCTAGGCTTAGGCTAGGGCACCGCTAGTCTTAGGCTAGGGCATCCCTAGGCTTAGGATAGGGCACCCCTAGGCTTAGGCAAGGGCACCCCTAGACTTAGGCTAAGGTAAGGGCTCCCCTAGCCTATGCCTAGGGCACCCCTAGGCTTAGGATAGGGCAATCCTAGGCTTAGGCAAAGGCACCCCTAGGCTTAGGCTAGGGCACCCCTTGGCTTAGGCTAGGGCACCCCTAGTCTTAGGCTAGGGTACCCCTAGGCTTAAGCTAGGGCACCCGTAGGCTTAGGCTAAGGCTAGGGCTCCCCTAGCCTAAGGCTACGGCACCCCTAGTCTTAGGGTAGGGCACCCCTAGGCTTCGGCTAGGCCACCCCTAGGCTTAGGATAGGGAACTTCTAAGCTTAGGCTAGGGCACCCCTAGGCTTAGGCTAGGGCACCCCTAGGCTTAGGCTAAGGCTAGCGCTCCCCTAGCCTAAGGCTAGGGCACTCCTCTTCTTTGGCTAAGGCACCCCTAGGCTTAGGCTAGAGCACCACAAGGCTTAAGCTAGGGCACCCCTAGGCTTAGGCTAAGGCTAGGGATCCCCTAGCCTAAGGCTAGGGCACTCCTAGGCTTAGGCTACGGCACCCGTAGGCTTAGGTAGGGCACCCCTAGATTTAGGCTAGGGCCCCCCTAGGCTTAATCTAAGGCTAGGGCTCCCCTAGCCTAAGGCTACGGCACCCCTAGGCTTAGGCTAGGGCACCCCAAGGCTTAGGATAAGGCACCCCTAGGCTTACGCTAAGGTTAGGGCTCCCCTAGCCTAAGCCTAGGGCACCTCTAGGCTTAGGCTAGGGCACCCCTAGGCTTTGGCTAGCGCACCCCTAGGCTTAGGCTAAGGCTAGGGCTCTCCTAGCCTAAGGTTAGGGCACCCCTAGGCTTAGGCTAGGGAACCCCTATCCTCAGGCTAGGGCACCCCTAGGCTCAGGCTAGGGCTCTCCTAGCCTAAGGCTAGGGCACCCCTAGGTTTAGGCTAGGGCTCCCCTAGGCTTTGGCTAGGGCTGCCCTAGGCTAAGGTACGGCTGCGGATCCCCTTGCCTCAGGCTAGTGCACCCCTAGACTCAGGCTATGGCACCCCTAGGCTTAGGCTAGGGCAATCCTAGGCTAGACTAACGTTAAGTCTCCCCTAGCCTCAGGCTAGGGCACCCGTAGGCTCAGGCTAGGGCACCCCTAGGCTTATGCTAGGGCACCCCTAGGCTTAGGCTAATGCTAGGCTCCTCTAACCTAAGGCTGGGGCACCCCTAAGCTTAGGCTAGGGCACCCCTAGGCTTAGGCTAGGGCACCCCTAGGCTTAGGCTAAGGCTAGGGTTCCCCTAGCCTAAGGATAAGGCACCCCTAGGCTTAGGCTAGGGCACCCCTAGGCTTAGGCTAGGGCACCGCTAGTCTTAGGCTAGGGCACCCCTAGGCTTAGGATAGTGCACCCCTAGGCTTAGGCAAGGGCACCCCTAGACTTAGGCTAAGGTAAGGGCTCCCCTAGCCTATGCCTAGGGCACCCCTAGGCTTAGGCTAGGGCAATCCTAGGCTTAGGCAAAGGCACCCCTAGGCTTAGGCTAGGGCACCCCTTGGCTTAGGCTAGGGCACCCCTAGGCTTAGGCTAGGGCACCCCTAGGCTTAAGCTAGGGCACCCGTAAGCTTAGGCTAAGGCTAGGGCTCCCCTAACCTAAGGCTACGGCACCCCTAGTCTTAGGGTAGGGCACCCCTAGGCTTCGGCTAGGCCACCCCTAGGCTTAGGCTAAGGCTAGGTCACCCCTAGGCTTAGGCTAAGGCACCACTAGGCTTAGGCTAGGGCACCACAAGGCTTAAGCTAGGGCACCCCTAGGCTTAGGCTAAGGCTAGGGATCCCCTAGCCTAAGGCTAGGGCACTCCTAGGCTTAGGCTAGGGCACCCGTAGGCTTAGGTAGGGCACCCCTAGATTTAGGCTAGGGCCCCCCTAGGCTTAATCTAAGGCTAGGGCTCCCCTAGCCTAAGGCTAGGGCACCCCTAGGCTTAGGCTAGGGCACCCCAAGGCTTAGGATAAGGCACCCCTAGGCTTACGCTAAGGTTAGGGCTCCCCTAGCCTAAGCCTAGGGCACCTCTAGGCTTAGGCTAGGGCACCCCTAGGCTTTGTCTAGCGCACCCCTAAGCTTAGGCTAAGGCTAGGGCTCTCCTAGCCTAAGGTTAGGGCACCCCTAGGCTTAGGCTAGGGAACCCCTAGGTTTAGGCTAGGTCACCCCTAGGCTTAGGCTAAGGCACCTCTAGGCTTAGGCTATCGCACCCCTAGGCTTAGGCTAGGGTACCCCAAAGCTGAGGCTAGGGCACCCCTAAACTGAGGCTAGGGCACCCTAGGCTTAGACTAAAACTAGGGCTACCCTAGCTTAAGGCTATGGCACCTATAGGCTTAGGCTAGGGCACCCCTAGGCTTAGGCTAAGGCTAGGGCTCCCCTAGGCTAAGGCTAGGGCACCCCTAGTCTTAGGCTGGGCAACCCTAGGCTTAAGCTAGGGCACCCGTAGGCTTAGGCTAAGGCTAGGGCACCCCTAGCCTAAGGCTAGGGTACCCCTAGGCTTTGGCTAGGGCACTCCTAGGCTTAGGCTAGGACACCCGTAGGCTTAGGCTAGGGCACCCCTAGACTTAGGTTTAGGCTAGGGCACCCCTAGGCTTAGGCTAGGGCACCCCTAGACTTAGGCTAGGGCAACCCAAGGCTTAGGCTAAGGCACCCCTAGGCTTACGTAAGGTTAGGGCTCCCCTAGCCTAAGGCTAGGGCACCTCTACGCTTAGGCTAGGGCACCCTAGTCTTTGGTTAGGGCACCCTTAGGCTTAGGCTAGGCACTTCTAGGCTTAGGCTTGGGCACCCCTAGGATTAGGTTAGGGCACCTCTAGGATTAGGCTTGGGAAGCCCTAGGCTTAGGCTAAGTCTAGGGTTCCCCTAGCCTACGGCTAGGGCACCCATAGGCTTGGGCTAGGGCACCCCTAGGCTTAGGCTAGGGCACCCCTACGATTAGGCTAAGGCTAGGGTACCCCTAGGTTTAGGCTAGGACCCTCCTAGGCTTAGGCTAGGGCACCCGTAGGCTTAGGCTAGAGCACACCAAGGCTTACGCTTGGGTACCCCTAGGCTTAGGCTAAGGCTTGGGCTCCCCTAGTCTAAGGCTAGGGCACCCTTAGGCTTAGACTAGGGCACCCCTAGGCTTAGGCTAGGGCACGCCTAGGCTTAAGCTAGGGCACCCCTAGGCTTAGGCTAGGACACCACTAGGCTTAGGCTAGGGCACCGCTAGGCTTAGGCTAAGGCTAGGGCTTCCCTAGCCTAAGGCTAGGGCACCCCTAGGCTTAGGCTAGGGCACCCCTAGGCTTAGGTATGGAACCCCTATGCTTAGGTTATGGCACCCCTATGCTTAGGCTAGGGCACCCCTAGATGTAGGCTAGGGCACCCCTAGGCTTAGGCTGGGGCACACCTAGGCTTAGGCTAAGCCTAGGGCTCCCCTAGCCTAAGACTAGGGCACCCCTAGGCTTAGGCTAGGCACCCCTAGACTTAGGCTAGGGTAACCTTAGGCTTAGGTTAGGGCACCCCTAGGCTTAGGCTAGGGCACCCCTAGGCTTAGGCTAAGGCTAGGGCTCCTCTAGCCTAACACTAGGGCATCCCTAGGCCGGGCTAGGGCACCCCTAGGCTTAGGCTAGGGCACCCCTAGGTTTAGGCTAGGGCACCCCCAAGCTTCGGCTAAGGCGAGGACTCCACTAGCCTAAGGATAGGGCACCCCTAGGCTTAGACTAAGGCTAGGGCTCCCCTAGCCTAAGGCTAGGGCACCCCTAAGCTTAGGCTAAGGCAACCCTAGGCTTAGGCTAGGGCACCCCTAGGCTTAGGCTAGGGCACCCCTAGGCTTAGGATAGGGCACCCCTAGGCCTAGGCTAGGGCTCCCCTAGCCTAAGGCTGGGGCACCCTTAGACGCAGGCTATGGCACCGTAGGCTTAGGCTAGGGCACTCCTATGCTAGGGCACCCCTAAGCTTCGGCTATGGCAATCCTAGGCTTAGGCTAAGTCTAGGGCTCCCATAGGATCAGTCTAGGGCACCTCTAGGCTTAAACTAGGGCACCCCTAGGCTTAGGCTAAGGCTAGGGCTCCCCAAGCCTAAGGTTACGGCACCCCTAGGCTCAGGCTAGGGCACCCCGAGGCTAAGGCTAGGGCACCCCTAGGCTTAGGAAAAGGCTAGGGCTCCCCTACCCTACGACTAGGGCACCTCTAGCCTTAGGCTAAGGCACCCCTAGGAGTAGGCTAGGGCACCACTAGGCTTAAGATAGGGCTCCCCTAGGCTTAGGCTACGGCTACGGCTTCCCTAGCCTCAGGTTAGTGCACCCCTAGACTCAGGCTATGGCGCCCCTAAGCTTAGGCTAGGGCACCCCTAGGCTTAGGCTAGGGCACCCCTAGGCTTAGGCTAGGCCACCCCTAGGCTTAGGCTAGGGCACCCCTAGGCTTAGGCTAAGGCTAGGGCTAACCTCCGCTTAGGCTAGGGCACCCCTAGGCTTAGGCTAGGGAACCCCTATACTAAGGCTAGGGCACCCCTAGGCTTAGGCTAGGGCACCCCTAGGCTTAGGCTATGGCACCCCTAGGCTTAGGCTAGGGCACCCCTACACTTAGGCTAAGGCAACGGCTCCCCTAGCTTCAGGCAAGGGCACCCCTAGACTCAGGCTAGGGCACCCGTTAGCTTAGGCTAGAGCAATCCTAGGCTTAGGATAAGTCTAGGGCTCCCCTATCCTCAGGCTAGGGCACCCCTAGGCTCAGGCTATGGCACCCCTAGGCTTAGGCTAGGGCACCTCTAGGCTTAGGCTAGGGCACCCCTAGGCTTAGGCTAGGGCACCAATAGTCTTAGGCTAGGGCACCCCTAGGCTTAGGCTAAGGCAAGGGCTCCCCTAGCCTATGGCTAGGGCACCCCTAGGCTTAGGCTAGGGCACCACTAGGCTTAGGCAAAGGCACCCCTAGGCTTAGGCTAGGGTACCCCTAGGTTTAGGCTAGGGCACCCCTAGGCTTAAGCTAGGGCACCCGTAGGCTTAGGCTAATGCTAGGGCTCCACTAGCCTAAGGCTAGGGCACCCCTAGGCTTAGGCTAGGGTACCCCTAGGCTTTGGCTAGGGCACCACTAGGCTTAGGATAGGGAACTTCTAAACTTAGGCTAGGGCACCCCTAGGCTTAGGCTAGGGCACCCCTAGGCTTAGGCTAAGGCTAGGGCCCCCCTAGGCTCAGCCTAGGGCACCCCTAGGCTTAAACTAGGGCACCCCTAGGCTTAGGCTAAGGCTTGGGCTCCCCTAGCCTAAGGCTACGGCACCCCTAGGCGCAGGCTATGGCACCCCGAGGCTTAGGCTAGGACACACCTAGGCTTAGGAAAAGGCTTGGGCTCCCCTAGCCTAAGGCTAGGGCACCTCTAGGCTTAGGCTAGGGCACCCCTAGGCTTAAGCTAGGGCTCCCCTAGGGTTAGGCTAAGGCTACGGCTCCCCTAGCCTCATAGTGCACTACTAGACTCAGGCTATGGCACCCCTAAGCTTAGACTAGGGCACCCCTAGGCTTAGGCTAGGGCACCCCTAGGCTTAGGCTAGGGCACCCTAGGCTTAGGCTAAGGCTAGGGCTCCCCTAGCCTAAGGCTAGAGCACCCCGAGGCTTAGGCTAGGGCACCCCTAGGCTTAGCGTGGGCCATCCCTAGGCTTAGGCTAGGACACCCGTAGGCTTAGGCTAAGGCTAGGGCTATCCTAGGCTTAGGTTAGGGCACCCCTAGGCTTAGGCTAGGGAACCCCTAGACTAAGGCTATGGCACCCCTAGGCTTAGGCTAGGGCACCCCTATTCTTAGGCTTGGGCACCCCTACACTTAGGCTAAGGCAACGGCTCCCCTAGGCTCAGGCAAGGGCACCCCTAGACTCAGGCTAGGGCACCCGTTAGCTTAGGCTAGGACAATCCTAGGCTTAGGCTAAGTCTAGGGCTCCCCTATCCTCAGGCTAGGGCACCCATAGGCTCAAGCTAGGGCTCCCCAGCCTAAGGCTAGGGCACCCCAAGGCTTAGGCTAAGGCACGCCTAGTCTTAGGCTAGGGCTCCCCTAGGCTTAGGCTAGGGTTGTGGCTCCGCTTGCCTCTGGCTAGTGCACCCCTAGACTCAGGCTATGGCACCCCTAGGCTTAGGCTAGGGCAATTCTAGGCTAGACTAACGTTATGGCTCCCCTAACTTCAGGCTAGGGCACCCGTAGGCTCAGGCTAGGGCACCCTTAGACTCAGGCTAGGGCATCCCTAGGCTTAGGCTAGGGCACCCCTTGGATTAGGCTAGGGCACCCCTAGGCTTAGGCTAGGGCACGCCTAGGCTTAGGCTAAGGCTAGGCTTCCCTAGCCTAAGGCTACAGCACCCCTAGGCTTAAGCTAGGGCACCTGTAGGCTTAGGCTAAGGCTAGGGCTACCCTAGCCTAAGGCTAGGGCAACTCTAGGCTTAGGCTAGGGCACCCCTAGGCTTAGGCTAGGGCACCCATAGCCTAAGGATAGGGCACCCGTAGGCTTAGACTAGGGCACCTCTAGACTTAGGCTACGGCACCCCTAGGCTTAGGTTTAGGCTAGGGCACCCCTAGGCTTAGGCTAGGGCACCCCTAGGCTTAGGCTAGGGCAACCCAAGACTTAGGCTAAGGCACCCCTAGGCTTACGCTAAGGTTAGGGCTCCACTAGCCTAAGGCCAGGGCACCTCTACGCTTAGGCTAGGGCACCCTAGACTTTGGTTAGGGCACCCCTAGGCTTAGGCTAGGGCACTCCTAGGCTTAGGCTAGGGCACCCCTAGGCTTAGGCTAGGGCACCCCTAGGCTTAGGTTAGGGCACCCCTAAGCTTAGGCTAAGGCTATGGCTCCCCTAGCCTAAGGATAGGGCACCCCTAGGCTTAGGCTTGGGCCCCCCTAGGCTTAGGCTAGGGCACCCCTAGGATTAGGCTAGGGCAGCCCTAGGCTTAGGCTAAGTCTAGGGCTCCCCTAGCCTAAGGCTAGGGCACCCATAGGCTTGGGCTAGGGCACCCCTAGGCTTAGGCTAGGGCACCCCTAGGATTAGGCTAAGGCTAGGGCTCCCCGAGCCTAAGGATAGGGCACCCCTAGGTTTAGGCTAGGATCCTCCTAGGCTTAGGCTAGGGCACCCCTAGGCTTAGGCTAAGGCTTGGGCTCCCCTAGTCTAAGGCTAGGGCACCCCTAGGTTTAGGCTAGGACCCTCCTAGGCTTAGACTAGGGCACCCCTAGGCGTAGGCTAGGGCACCCCTAGTCTTAAGCTAGGGCACCCCTAGGCTTAGGCTAGGACACCACTAGGCTTAGGCTAGGGCACCGCTAGGCTTAGGCTAAGGCTAGGGCTTCCCTAGCCTAAGGCTAGGGCACCCCTAAGCTTAGGCTAGGGCACCCCTAGGTTTAGGCTAGGGCACCCCTAGGCTTAGGCTATGTCTAGGGCTCCCCTAGGCTTAGTCTAGGGAACCCCTACACTAAGGCTAGGGCACCCCTAGGCTTAGGCTAGGGCACCCCTAAGCTTAGGTATGGAACCCATAGGCTTAGGTTATGGCACCCCTATTCTTAGGCTAGGGCACCCCTAGATGTAGGCTAGGGCACCCCTAGGCTTAGGCTGGGGCACACCTAGGCTTAGGCTAAGTCTAGGGCTCCCCTAGCCTAAGGCGAGGGCACCGCTAGGCTTAGGCTAGGCACCCCTAGACTTAGGCTAGGGCAACCCTAGGCTTAGGCTAGGGCACCCCTAGGCTTAGTCTAGGGCACCCCTAGGCTTAGGCTAAGGCTAGGGCTCCTCTAGCCTAACACTAGGGCATCCCTAGTCTTGGCTAGGGCACCCCTAGGCTTAGGCTAGGGCACCCCTAGGATTAGGCTAGGGCACCCCCAAGCCTCGGCTAAGGCGAGGACTCCCCTAGCCTAAGGATAGGGCACCCCTAGGCTTAGACTAAGGCTAGGGCTCCCCTAGCCTAAGGCTAGGCACCCCTAAGCTTAGGCTAGGGCACCCCTAGGTTTAGGCTAGGGCACCCCTAGGCTTAGGCTATGGCTAGGGCTCCCCTGGCCTACAGCTAGGGCACCCCTAGGCTTAGGCTAAGGCACCCCTAGGCTTAGGCTAGGGCACCCCGAGGCTTAGGCTAGAGCACCCCTAGGCTTAGGTTAGGGCTCCCCTAGCCTAAAGCTGGGGCACCCCTAGACTCAGGCTATGGCGCCGTAGGCTTAGGCTAGAGCAATCCTATGCTAGACAAAGGCTAGGGCTCCCCTAGCCTCAGGCGAGGGCACCCGTAGGCTCAGGCTAGGGCACCCCTAGGCTCAGGATAGGGCACGACTAGGCTTACGCTAAGGCTAGGGCTCCCCTAGACTAAGGTTAGGGCACCCCTAGGTTTAGGCTAGGGCACCCCTAGGCTTAGGCTAGGGCAACCGTAGGTTTAGGCTAGGGAACCTTTAGACTTAGGCTAAGGCAACGGCTCCCCTAGCCTCAGGCTAGGGCACCCCTAGACTCAGGCTAGGGCACCCCTAAGATTAGGCTAGGGCAATCCTAGGCTTAGGCTAAGGCTAGGGCTCCCATAGGATCAGTCTAGGGCACCCCTAGGCTTAAACTAGGGCACCCCTAGGCTTAGGCTAAGGCTAGGGCTCCCCTAGCCTAAGGCTACGGCACCCCTAGGCTCAGGCTAGGGCACCCCGAGGCTTAGGCAAGGGCACCCCTAGGCTTAGGAAAAGGCTAGGGCTCCCCTACCCTATGGCTAGGGCACCTCTAGGCTTAGGCTAGGGCACCCCTAGGCTTAGGCTAGGGCACCCCTAGGCTTAAGATAGGGCTCCCCTAGGCTTAGGCTAAGGCTACGGCTTCCCTAGCCTCAGGCTAGTGCACCCCTAGCCTCAGGCTATGGCACCCCTAAGCTTAGGCTAGGGCACCCCTAGGCTTAGGCTAGGGCACCCCTAGGCTTAGGCTAGGCCACCCCTAGGCTTAGGCTAGGGCACCCCTAGGCTTAGGCTAAGGCTAGGGCACCCCTAGGCTTAGGCTAGGGCACCCCTAGGCTTAGGCTAGGGAAGCCCTATACTAAGGCTAGGGCACCCCTAGGCTTAGGCTAGGGCACCCCTAGGGTTAGGCTAGGGCACCCCTACACTTAGGCTAAGGCAACGGCTTCCCTAGCCTCAGGCAAGGGCACCCCTAAACTCAGGCTAGGGCACCCGTTAACTTAGGCTAGGACAATCCTAGAATTAGGCTAAGTCTAGGGCTCCCCTATCCTCAGGCTAGGGCACCCCTAGGCTCAGGCTATGGCACCCCTAGGCTTAGGCTACCGCACCCCTAGGCTTAGGCTAAGGCTAGGGCTCCCCTAGCCTAAGGCTAGGGCACCTCTATGCTTAGGCTAGGGCACCCCTAGGCTTAGTATAGGGCACCCCTAGTCTTAAGCTAGGGCTCCCCTTGGCTTAGGCTAAGGCAAGGGCTCCCCTAGCCTATGGCTAAGGCACCCCTAGGCTTAGGCTAGGGCACCCCTAGGCTTAGGCAAAGGCACCCCTAGGCTCAGGCTAGGGCTCCCCTAGCCTAAGGCTAGGGCATCCCAAGGCTTAGGCTAGGGCACCCCTAGTCTTAGGCTAGGGCTCCCCTAGGCTTAGGCTAAGGCTGCGGCTCCCCTTGACTCAGGCAAGTGAACCCCTAGACTCAGGCTATGGCTCCCCTAGACTAAGGCTAGGGCACCCCTAGGCTTAGGCTAGGGCACCCCTAGGCTTAGGCTAGGGCACCCCTAGACTTAGGCTAAGGCAACGGCTCCCCTAGCCTCAGGCTAGGGCACCCCTAGACTCAGGCTAGGGCACCCCTAAGCTTAGGCTAGGGCACTCCTAGGCTTAGGCTAAGGCTAGGGCTCCCCTAGGCTCAGTCTAGGGCACCCCTAGGCTTAAACTAGGGCACCCCTAGGCTTAGGCTAGGGCACCCCTAGGCTTAGGAAAAGGCTAGGGCTCCCCTAGCCTAAGGCTAGGGCACCTCTAGGCTTAGGCTAGGGCACCCCTAGGCTTAGGTTAGGGCACCCCTAGGCTTAAGCTAGCGCTCCCCTAGGCATAGGCTAGGGCTACGGCTCCCCTAGTCTCAGGCTAGTGTACCCCTAGACTCAGGCTATGGCACCCCTAAGCTTAGGCTAGGGCACCCCTAGGCTTATGCTAGGGCACCCCTAAGCTTAGGCTAAGGCTAGGGCTCCCCTAGCCTAAGACTACAGCACCTCTAAGCTTAGGCTAGGGCAACCCTAAGCTTAGGCTAGGCCAACCCTTGGCTTAGGCTAGGGCACCCCTAGGCTTAGGATAAGGCTAGGGCTAACCTAGGCTTAGGCTAGGTCACCCCTAGGCTTAGGCTAGGGAACCCCTAGACTAAAGTTAGAGCACCCCTAGGCTTAGGCAAGGGCACCCCTAATAGTAGGCTAGGGCACCCCTACACTTAGGCTAAGGCAATGGCTCCCCTAGCCTCAGGCAAGGGCACCCCTAGACTCAGGCTAGGGCACCAGTTAGCTTAGGCTAGGGCAATCCTAGGCTTAGGCTAAGTCTAGTGCTCCCCTATCCTCAGGCTAGGGCACCCCTAGGCTTAGGCTAGGGCTCCCTAGGCTAAGGTACGGCTGCGGCTCCCCTTGCCTCAGGCTAGTGCACCCGTAGACTCAGGCTATGGCACCCCTAGGCTTAGGCACGGGCAATCCTAGGCTAGACTAACGTTAGGTCTCCCCTAGCCTCAGGTTAGGGCACCCGTAGGCTCAGGCTAGTGCACCCCTAGGCTTTGGCTAGGGCACCCCTAGGCTTAGGCTAATGCTAGGCTCCTCTAGCCTAAGGCTGGAGCACCCCTAAGCTTAGGCTAGGGCACCCCTAGGCTTAGGCTAGGGCACCCCTAGGCTTAGGCTAGGGCACCCCTAGGTTTAAGCTAGGACCCTCCTAGGCTTAGACTAGGGCACCCCTAGGCTTAAGCTAGGGCACCCCTAGGCTTAGGCTAGGACACCACTAGGCTTAGGCTAGGGCACCGCTAGGCTTAGGATAAGGCTAGGGCTTCCCTAGCCTAAGGCTAGGGCACCCCTAAGCTTAGGCTAGGGCACCCCTAGGTTTAGGCTAGGGCACCCCTAGGCTTAGGCTATGTCTAGGGCTCCCCTAGGCTTAGGCTAGGGAACCCCTACACTAAGGCTAGGGCACCCCTAGGCTTAGGCTAAGGCACCCCTAAGCTTAGGTATGGAACCCCTAGGCTTAGGTTATGGCACCCCTATTCTTAGGCTAGGGCACCCCTAGATGTAGGCTAGGGCACCCCTAGGCTTAGGCTGGGGCACACCTAGGCTTAGGCTAAGTCTAGGGCTCCCCTAGCCTAAGGCGAGGGCACCGCTAGGCTTAGGCTAGGCACCCCTAGACTTAGGCTAGGGCAAACCTAGGCTTAGGCTAGGGCACCCCTAGGCTTAGTCTAGGGCACCCCTAGGCTTAGGCTAAGGCTAGGGCTCCTCTAGCCTAACACTAGGGCATCCCTGGTCTTGGTTAGGCCACCCCTAGTCTTAGGCTAGGGCACCCCTAGGTTTAGGCTAGGGCACCCCCAAGCCTCGGCTCAGGCGAGGACTCCCCTAGCCTAAGGATAGGGCACCCCTAGGCTTAGACTAAGGCTAGGGCTCCCATAGCCTAAGGCTTGGGCACCCCTAAGCTTAGGCTAGGGCACCCCTAGGTTTAGGCTAGGGCACCCCTAGGCTTAGGCTATGGCTAGGGCTCCCCTGGCCTACAGCTAGGGCACCCCTAGGCTTAGGCTAAGGCACCCCTAGGCTTAGGCTAGGGCACCCCGAGGCTTAGGCTAGGGCACCCCTAGGCTTAGGCTAGGGCTCCCCTAGCCTAAGGCTGGGGCACCCCTAGGCTTAGGCTAGGGCTCCCCTAGCCTAAGGCTGGGGCACCCCTAGACTCAGGCTATGGCACCGTAGGCTTAGGCTAGAGCAATCCTATGCTAGACAAAGGCTAGGGCTCCCCTAGCCTTAGGCGAGGGCACCCGTAGGCTCAGGCTAGGGCACCCCTAGGCTCAGGATAGGGCACGACTAGGCTTACGCTAAGGCTAGGGCTCCCCTAGACTAAGGTTAGGGCACCCCTAGGTTTAGGCTAGGGCACCCCTAGGCTTAGGCTAGGGCAACCGTAGGTTTAGGCTAGGGAACCCTTAGACTTAGGCTAAGGCAACGGCTCCACTAGCCTCAGGCTAGGGCACCCCTAGACTCAGGCTAGGGCACCCCTAAGATTAGGCTAGGGCAATCCTAGGCTTAGGCTAAGGTTAGGGCTCCCATAGGATCAGTCTAGGGCACCCCTAGGCTTAAACTAGGGCACCCCTAGGCTTAGGCTAAGGCTAGGGCTCCCCTAGCCTAAGGCTACGGCACCCCTGGGCTCAGGCTAGGGCACCCCGAGGCTTAGGCAAGGGCACCCCTAGGCTTAGGAAAAGGCTAGGGCTCCCCTACCCTATGGCTAGGGCACCTCTAGGCTTAGGCTAGGGCACCCCTAGGCTTAGGCTAGGCCACCCCTAGGCTTAGGCTAGGGCACCCCTAGGCTTAGGCTAAGGCTAGGGCACCCCTAGGCTTAGGCTAGGGCACCCCTAGGCTTAGGCTAGGGAAGCCCTATACTAAGGCTAGGGCACCCCTAGGCTTAGGTTAGGGCACCCCTAGGCTTAGGCTAGGGCACCCCTAGGCTTAGGCTAGGGCACCCCTACACTTAGGCTAAGGCAACAGCTCCCCTAGCCTCAGGCAAGGGCACCCCTAAACTCACGCTAGGGCACCCGTTAGCTTAGGCTAGGACAATCCTAGAATTAGGCTAAGTCTAGGGCTCCCCTATCCTCAGGCTAGGGCACCCCTAGGCTCAGGCTATGGCACCCCTAGACTTAGGCTACCACACCCCTAGGCTTAGGCTAAGGCTAGGGCTCCCCTAGCCTAAGGCTAGGGCACCCCTATGCTTAGGCTAGGGCACCCCTAGGCTTAGTATAGGGCACCCCTAGTCTTAGGCTAGGGCACCCCTTGGCTTAGGCTAAGGCAAGGGCTCCCCTAGCCTATGGCTAAGGAACCCCTAGGCTTAGGCTAGGGCACCCCTAGGCTTAGGCAAAGGCACCCCTAGGCTCAGGCTAGGGCTCCCCTAGCCTAAGGCTAGGGCACCCCAAGGCTTAGGCTAGAGCACCCCTAGGCTTAGGCTAGGGCACCCCTAGGCTTAGGAAAAGGCTAGGGCTCCCCTAGCCTAAGGCTAGGGCACCTCTAGGCTTAGGCTAGGGCACCCCTAGGCTTAGGTTAGGGCACCCCTAGGCTTAAGCTAGCGCTCCCCTAGGCATAGGCTAAGGCTACGGCTCCCCTTGCCTCAGGCAAGTGAACCCCTAGACTCAGGCTATGGCTCCCCTAGACTAAGGCTAGGGCACCCCTAGGTTTAGGCTAGGGCACCCCTAGGCTTAGGCTTGGGAACCCCTAGCCTAAGGCTAGGGCACCCCTAGGCTTAGGCTAGGGCACCCCTAGGCTTAGGCTTGGGCACCCCTAGACTTAGGCTAAGGCAACGGCTCCCCTAGCCTCAGGCTAGGGCACCCCTAGACTCAGGCTATGGCACCCCTAAGCTTAGGCTAGGGCACCCCTAGGCTTATGCTAGGGCACCCCTAAGCTTAGGCTAAGGCTAGGGCTCCCCTAGCCTAAGACTACAGCACCTCTAAGCTTAGGCTAGGGCAACCCTAAGCTTAGGCTAGGCCAACCCTAGGCTTAGGCTAGGGCACCCCTAGGCTTAGGATAAGGCTAGGGCTAACCTAGGCTTAGGCTAGGGCACCCCTAGGCTTAGGCTAGGGAACCCCTAGACTAAAGTTAGAGCACCCCTAGGCTTAGGCAAGGGCACCCCAAAGAGTAGGCTAGGGCACCCCTACACTTAGGCTAAGGCAATGGCTCCCCTAGCCTCAGGCAAGGGCACCCCTAGACTCAGGCTAGGGCACCAGTTAGCTTAGGCTAGGGCAATCCTAGGCTTAGGCTAAGTCTAGTGCTCCCCTATCCTCAGGCTAGGGCACCCCTAGGCTTAGGCTAGGGCTCCCTAGGCTAAGGTACGCCTGCGGCTCCCCTTGCCTCAGGCTAGTGCACCCCTAGACTCAGGCTATGGTACCCCTAGTCTTAGGCTAGGGCAATCCTAGGCTAGACTAACGTTAGGTCTCCCCTAGCCTCAGGTTGGGGCACCCGTAGGCTCAGGCTAGTGCACCCCTAGGCTTTGGCTAGGGCACCCCTAGGCTTAGGCTAATGCTAGGCTCCTCTAGCCTAAGGCTGGAGCACCCCTAAGCTTAGGCTAGGGCACCCCTAGGCTTAGGCTAGGGCACCCCTAGGCTTAGGCTAGGGCACCCCTAGGATTAGGCTAGGGCACCCTTAGGCTTAGCCTAAGGCAAGGGCTCCCCTAGCCTATGCCTAGGGCACCCCTAGGCTTAGGCTAGGGCAATCCTAGGCTTAGGCAAAGGCACCCCTAGGCTTAGGCTATGGCACCCCTTGGCTTAGGCTAGGGCACCCCTAGGCTTAGGCTAGGGCACCCCTAGGCTTAAGCTAGGGCACCCGTAGGCTTAGGCTAAGGCTAGGGCTCCCCTAGCCTAAGGCTAGGGCACTCCTAGGCTTAGGCTAGGGCACCCCTAGGCTTTGGCTAGCGCACCCCTAGGTTTAGGCTAAGGCTAGGGCTGTCCTAGCCTAAGACTACAGCACCTCTAAGCTTAGGCTAGGGCAACCCTAAGCTTAGGCTAGGCCAACCCTAGGCTTAGGCTAGGGCACCCCTAGGCTTAGGATAAGGCTAGGGCTAACCTAGGTTTAGGCTAGGGCACCCCTAGGTTTAGGCTAGGGAACCCCTAGACTAAAGCTAGGGCACCCCTAGGCTTAGGCAAGGGCACCCCTAGGATTAGGCTAGGGCACCCCTACACTTAGGCTAAGGCAATGGCTCCCCTAGCCTCAGGCAAGGGCACCCCTAGACTCAGGCTAGGGAACCAATTAGCTTAGGCTAGGGCAATCCTAGGCTTAGGCTAAGTCTAGTGCTCCCCTATCCTCAGGCTAGGGCACCCCTAGGCTTAGGCTAGCGCTCTCTAGGCTAAGGTACGGCTGCGGCTCCCCTTGCCTCAGGCTAGTGCACCCCTAGACTCAGGCTATGGCACCCCTAGGCTTAGGCTAGGGCAATCCTAGGCTAGACTAACGTTAGGTCTCCCCTAGCCTCAGGTTAGGGCACCCGTAGGCTCAGGCTAGTGCACCCCTAGGCTTAGGCTAAGGCTAGGGCTCCCCTAGCCTAAGGCTAGGGCACCCCTAGGCTTAGGCTAGGGCACCCCTAAGCTTAGGCTAGGGCACCCCTAGGCTTAGGATAGGGCACCCCTAGGCTTAAGCTAGGGCACCCGTAGGCTTAGGCTAAGGCTAGGGCTCCCCTAGCCTAAGGCTAGGGCACTCCTAGGCTTAGGCTAGGGCACCCCTAGGCTTTGTCTAGCGCACCCCTAGGCTTAGGCTAAGGCTAGGGCTGTCCTAGCCTAAGGCTAGGGTACCCCTAGGCTTAGGCTAGGGAACCCCTAGGCTTAGGCTAGGGCTAGGTCACCCCTAGGCTTAGGCTAAATCACCACTAGGCTTAGGCTAGGGCACCCCTAGGCTTAGGCTAGGGCACCCCTAGGCTTAGGCTAGGGTACCCCAAAGCTGAGGCTAGGGCACCCTTAAACTGAGGCTAGGGCACCCCTAGGCTTACACTAAAACTAGGGCTACCCTAGCTTAAGGCTATGGCACCTATAGGCTTAGGCTAGGGCACCGCTAGGCTTAGGCTAAGGCTAGGGCTCCCCTAGCCTAAGGCTAGGGCACCCCTAGGCTTAGGCTGGGCAACCCTAGGCTTAAGCTAGGGCACCCGTAGGCTTAGGCTAAGGCTAGGGCACCCCTAGCCTAAGGCTAGGGCACCCCTAGGCTTTGGCTAGGGCACCCCTAGGATTAGGCTAAGGCTAGGGCACTCCTAGGCTTAGGCTAGGGCACCCGTAGGCTTAGGCTAGGGCACCCCTAGGCTTTGGCTAGGGGACTCCTAGGATTAGGCTAAGGCTAGGGCACTCCTAGGCTTAGGCTAGGGCACCCATAGCCTTGGGCTAGGACACCCCTAGACTTAGGCTACGGCATCCCTAGGATTAGGCTAAGGCTAGGGCTCCCCTAACCTAAGGCTAGGGCACCCCTAGGCTTAGGCTAGGACACTCCTAGACTTAGGCTAGGGCACCCATAGGCTTAGGCTAGGGCACTCCTAGGCTTAGGCTGAGGCTTGGGCACCCCTAGTCTAAGGCTAGGGCACCCTTAGGTTTAGACTAGGGCACCCAAAGGCTTAGGCTAGGGCACCCCTAGGCTTAATCTAGGGCACCCCTAGGCTTAGGCTAGTGCAGCCCTAGGCTTAGGCTAGGGCACCCGTAGACTTAGGCTAGGGCAGCCCTAGGCTTAGGCTAGGGAACCCCGAGGCTTAAGCTAGGGCACCCCTAGGCTTAGGCTAAGGCTAGGGCTCCCCTAGCCTAAGGCTAGGGCACACCTAGGCTTAGGCTTGGCACCCCTAGACTTTGGCTAGGGCACCCCTGGTTTAGGCTAAGGCTAGGGCTCCCCTAGCCTAAGGCTAGGGCACCCCTAGACTTAGGCTAGGGCACTCCTAGGCTTAGGATAGGGCAGCCCTAGGCTTAGGCTAGGGCACCCTAGGTTTAGGCTAGGGCAGCCCTAGACTTAGGCTAGGGCACTCCTAGGCTTAGGATAGGGCAGCCCTAGGCTTAGGCTAGGGCACCCTAGGCTTAGGCTAGGGCAGCCCTAGGCTTAGGCTAAGTCTAGGGCTCCCCTAGCCTAAGGCTAGGGCACCCATAGGCTTGGGCTAGGGCACCCCTAGGCTTAGGCTACAGCACCCCTAGAATTAGGCTAAGGCTAGGGCTCCCAGAGCCTAAGGCTAGGGCACCCCTAGGCTTAGGCTAGGACACTCCTAGGCTTAGGCTAGGGAACCCGTAGGCTTAGGCTATGGCACCCCTACGCTTAGGCTAGGGCACCCCTAGGCTTAGGCTATGGCACCCCTAGGCTTCGGCTAAGGCGAGGACTCCCCTAGCCTAAGCATAAGGCACCCCTAGGCTTAGACTAAGGCAAGGGCTCCCCTAGCCTAAGGCTAGGGCACCCCTAAGCTTAGGCTAGGGCACCCCTAGATTTAGGCTAGGGAGCCCCTAGGCTTAGTCTAAGGCTAGGGCTCCCCTGTCGAAGGCTAGGGCACCCCTAGGCTTAGGCTAGGGCACCCCTAGGCTTAGGCTAGGACAACCTTAGGCTTAGGCTAGGGCAATCCTAGTCTAGACTAAGGCTAGGGCTCACCTAGCCTCAGGCTAGGGCACCGGTAGGCTCAGGCTAGGGCACCCCTAGGCTCAGGATAGGGCACGCTTAGGCTTAGGCTAAGGCTAGGGCTCCCCTAGACTAAGGCTAGGGCACCCCTAGGTTTAGGCTAGGGCACCCCTAGGTTTAGGCTAGGGCACCCCTAGGTTTAGGCTAGGGCACCCGTGGCTTAGGCTAGGGAACCCCTAGCCTAAGGCTAGGGCGCCCCTAGGCTTGGGCTAGGGCACCCCAAGACTTAGGCTAAGGCAACGGCTCCCCTAGCCTCAGGCTAGGGCACCCATAGACTCAGGATATGGCACCCCTAAGCTTAGGCTAGGGCACCCCTAGGCTTAGGCTAAGGCAACGGCTCTCCTAGCCTCAGGCTAGGGCACCCCTAGACTCAGGCTAGGGCACCCCGTGGCTTAGGCTAGGGCACCCCTAGGCTTAGGAAAAGGCTAGGGCTCCCCTAGCCTAAGGCTAGGGCACCTATAGGCTTAGGCTAGGGCACCCCGAGGCTTAGGAAAAGGCTAGGGCTCCCCTAGCCTAAGGCTAGGGCACCTATAGGCTTAGGCTAGGGCACCCCTAGGCTTAGGAAAAGGCTAGGGCTCCCCTAGCCTAAGGCTAGGGCACCTCTAGGCTTAGGCTAGGGCACCCCTAGGTTTAGGTTAGGGCACCCCTAGGCTTAGGCTAGGGCACCCCTAAGCTTAAGCTAGGGCTAACCTAGGCTTAGGCTAGGGCACCCCTAGGCTTAGGCTAGGGAACCCCTAGACTAAAGCTAGGGCACCCCTAGGCTTAGGCAAGGGCACCCCAAGGCTTAGGCTAGGGCACGCGTACACTTAGGCTAAGGCAACGGCTCCCCTAGCCTCAGGCAAGGGCACCCCTAGACTCAGGCTAGGGCACCCGTTAGCTTAGGCTAGGGCAATCCTAGGCTTAGGAAAAGGCTAGGGCTCCCCTATCCTCAGGCTAGGGCACCCCTAGGCTCAGGCTAAGGCTCTCCAAGCCTAAGGCTAGGGCACCCCTAGGTTTAGGCTAGGGCTCCCCTAGGCTTAGGCTAGGGCTGCCCTAGGCTAAGGTACGGCTGCGGCTCCCCTTGCCTCAGGCTAGTGCACCCCTATACTCAGGCTATGGCACCCCTAGGCTTAGGCTAGGGCAATCCTAGGCTAGACTAACGTTAAGTCTCCCCTAGCCTCAGGCTAGGGCACCCGTAGGCTCAGGCTAGGGCACCCTAGGCTTATGCTAGGGCACCCCTAGGCTTAGGCTAATGCTAAGCTCCTCTAACCTAAGGCTGGGGCACCCCTAAGCTTAGGCTAGGGCGCCCCTAGGCTTAGGCTAGTGCACCCCTAGGCTTAGGCTAAGGCTAGGGTTCCCCTAGCCTAAGGCTAGGGCACCCCTAGGCTTAGGCTAGGGCACCCCTAGGCTTAGGTTAGGGCACCGCTATTCTTAGGCTAGGGCACCCCTAGGCTTAGGATAGGGCACCACTAGGCTTAGGCTAGGGCACCCCTAGACTTAGGATAAGGCAAGGGCTCCCCTAGCCTATGCCTAGGGCACCCCTAGGCTTAGGCTAGGGCAATCCTAGGCTTAGGCAAAGGCACCCCTAGGCTTAGGCTAGGGCACCCCTTGGCTAAGGCTAGGGCACCCCTAGGCTTAGGCTAGGGCATCCCTAGGCTTAAGCTAGGGCACCCGTAGGCTTAGGCTAAGGCTAGGGCTCCCCTAGCCTAAGGCTATGGCACCCCTAGGCTTAGGGTAGGGCACCCCTAGGCTTCGGCTAGGCCACCCCTAGGCTTAGGATAGGGAACTTCTAAGCTTAGGCTAGGGCACCCCTAGGCTTAGGCTACGGCACCCCTAGGCTTAGGCTAAGGCTAGCGCTCCCCTAGCCTAAGGCTAGGGCACTCCTAGGCTTTGGCTAAGGCACCCATAGGCTTAGGCTAGAGCACCACAAGGCTTAAGCTAGGGCACCCCTAGGCTTAGGCTAAGGCTAGGGATCCCCTAGCCTAAGGATAGGGCACTCCTAGGCTTAGGCTAGGGCACCCGTAGGCTTAGGTAGGGCACCCCTAGATTTAGGCTAGGGCACCCCTAGGCTTAATCTAAGGCTAGGGCTCCCCTAGCCTAAGGCTAGGGCACCCCTAGGCTTAGGCTAGGGCACCCCAAGGCTTAGGATAAGGCACCCCTAGGCTTACGCTAAGGTTAGGGCTCCCCTAGCCTAAGGCTAGGGCACCTCTAGGCTTAGGCTAGGGCACCCCTAGGCTTTGGCTAGCGCACCCCTAGGCTTAGGCTAAGGCTAGGGCTCTCCTAGCCTAAAGCTAGGGCACCCCTAGGCTTAGGCTAGGGAACCCCTAGGCTTAGGCTAGGGCACCCCTAGGCTTAGGCTAAGGCTAGGTCACCCCTAGGCTTAGGCTAAGGCACCACTAGGCTTAGGCTAGGGTACCCCTAGGCTTAGGCTAGGGTACCCCAAAGCTGAGGCTAGGACACCCCTAAACTGAGGCTAGGGCACCCTAGGCTTAGACTAAAACTAGGGCTACTCTAGCTTAAGGCTATGGCACCTATAGGCTTAGGCTAGGGCACCCCTAGGCTTAGGCTAAGGCTAGGGCTCCCCTAGGCTAAGGCTAGGGCACCCCTAGGCTTAGGCTGGGCAACCCTAGGCTTAAGCTAGGGCACCCGTAGGCTTAGGGTAAGGCTAGGGCACCCCTAGCCTAAGGCTAGGGCACCCCTAGGCTTTGGCTAGGGCACTCCTAGGCTTAGGCTAGGGCACCCGTAGGCTTAGGCTAGGGCACCCCTAGACTTAGGCTAGGGGAACCCTAGGCTTAGGTTTACGCTAGGGCACCCCTAGGCTTAGGCTAGGGCACCCCTATGCTTAGACTAGGGCTCCCCAAGGCTTAGGCTAAGGCACCCCTAGCTTACGATAAGGTTAGGGCTCCCCTAGCCTAAGGTTAGGGCACCCCTAAGCTTAGGCTAGGGCACCCCTAGGTTTTGGATAGGGCGCCCCTAGGCTTAGGCTAAGGCTAGGGCTCCCCTTGCCTAAGGCTAGGGCACCCCTTGGCTTAGGATAGGGCACCCCTAGGCTTAGGCTAAGGCTACGGCTCCCCTAGCCTCAGCTGGGGCACCCCTCGACTCAGGCTATGGCACCCTAGGCTTAGGCTAGGCCACCCCTAGGCTCAGGATAGGGCACGCCTAGGCTTAGGCTAAGGCTAGGGCTCCCCTAGCCTCAGGCTACGGCACCCGTAGGCTCAGGCTAGGCCACCCCTAGGATCAGGATAGGGCACGCCTAGGCTTAGGCTAAGGCTAGGGCTCCCCTAGACTAAGGCTAGGGCACCCCTAGTCTTAGGCTAGGGCACCCCTAGGCTTAGGTTAAGGCTAGGGTTCTCCAAGCCTAAGGCTACGGCACCCCTAGGCTCAGGCTAGGGAACCCCGAGGCTTAGGCTAGGGCACCCCTAGGCTTAGGAAAAGGCTAGGGCTCCCCTAGCCTAAGGATAGGGCACTTCTAGGCTTAGGCTAGGGCACCCCTAGGCTTAAGCTAGGGCTCCCCTATCCTCAGGCTAGGGCACCCTTAGGCTCAGGCTAGGGCACCCCTAGGCTTAGGCTAGGGCACACATAGACGTAGGCTAAGGGTAGGGCTCCCCTATCCTCAGGCTAGGGCACCCCTAGGCTTATGCAAGGGCACCCCTAGGCTTAGGCTTGGGCACCCCAGGGCTTAGGCTAAGGCTATGGCTCCCCTAGCCTAAGGATAGGGCACCCCTAGGCTTAGGCTAGGGCACTCCTAGGCTTAGGATAGGGAAATTCTAAGCTTAGGCTAGGGCACCCCTAGGCTTTGCTAGGGCACCCCTAGGCTTAGGCTAAGGCTAGGGCTCCCCTAGCCTAAGGCTAGGGCACACCTAGGCTTAGGCTAGGGCACCCCTAGGCTTAGGCTAAGGCTAGGTATCCCCTAGCCTAAGTCTAGAGCACCCCTAGCTTTAGGCTAGGGCACCACAAGGCTTAGGCTAAGGCTAGGGCTAACCTAGGCTTAGGCTAGGGCACCCCTAGGCTTAGGCTAGGGAACCCCTACACTAAGGCTAGGGCACCCCTAGGCTTAGGCTAGGGCACCCCTAGGCTTAGGCTAGGGCACCGCTACACTTAGGCTAAGGCAACGGCTCCCCTCGCCTCAGGCAAGGGCACCCTTAGACTCAGGCTAGGGCACCCGTTAGCTTAGGCTAGGACAATCCTAGGCTTAGGCTAAGTCTAGGGCTCCCCTATCCTCAGGCTAGGGCACCCCTAGGCTCAGGCTAGGGCTCCCCTAGCCTAAGGCTAGGGCACCCCTAGGCTTCGGCTAGGGCTCCCCTAGGCTTAGGCTAAGGCTGCGGCTCCCCTTGCCTCAGGCTTGTGCACCCCTAGACTCAGGCTTGGGCACCCCTAAGCTTAGGCTAGGGCAATCCTAGGCTTAGGCTAAGGCTAGGGCTCCCCTAGGCTCAGGCTAGGGCACCCCTAGGCTTAGACTAGGGCACCTCTAGGCTTAGGCTAAGGCTTGGGCTCCCCTAGCCTAAGGCTACGGCACCCCTAGACTCAGGCTAGGGCACCCCGAGGCTTAGGCTAGGGCACACGTAGGCTTAGGAAAAGGCTAGGGCTCCCCTAGCCTAAGGCTAGGGCACCTCTAGGCTTAGGCTAGGGCACCCCTAGGCTTAGGCTAGGGCACCCCTAGGCTTAAGCTAGGGCTCCCCTAGGGTTAGGCTAAGGCTACGGCTCCCCTAGCCTCATAGTGCACCCCTAGACTCAGGCTATGGCACCCCTAAGCTTAGGCTACGGCAGCCCTAGGTTTAGGCTAGGGCACCCCTAAGCTTAGGCTAGGGCACCCCTAGGC
Source organism: Tenrec ecaudatus (assembly GCF_050624435.1). Taxonomy (NCBI): domain Eukaryota; kingdom Metazoa; phylum Chordata; class Mammalia; order Afrosoricida; family Tenrecidae; genus Tenrec; species Tenrec ecaudatus. The sequence continues at coordinate 504,956 of NW_027457690.1, forward strand.
TTAGGCTAGGGCACCCCTAGGCTTAGGCTAGGGCACCCCTAGGCTTAGGCTAAAGCTAGGGCTAACCTAGGCTTTGCCTAGGGCACCCCTAGGCTTAGGCTAGGGAACCCCTAGACTAAGGCTAGGGCACCCCTAGGCTTAGGCTAGGGCACCCCTAGTCTTAGGCTAGGGCAACCCTACACTTAGGCTAAGGCAACGGCACCCTTAGTCTCAGCCTAGGGTACCCGTTAGTTTAGGCTAGGACAATCCTAGGCTTAGGCTAAGTCTAGGGCTCCCCTATCCTCAGGCTTGGGCACCCCTAGGCTCAGACTAGGGCTCCCCTAGCCTAAGGCTAGGGCACCCCAAGGCTTAGGCTAGGGCACCCCTAGTCTTAGGCTAGGGGTCCCCTAGGCTTAGGCTAAGGCTGCGGCTCCCCTTGCCTCAGGCTAGTGCACCCCTAGACTCAGGCTATGGCCCCCCTAAGCTTAGGCTAGGGCACCCCTAGGCTTAGGCTAGGGCACCCTTAGGCTTAGGCTAAGGCTAGGGCTCCCCTAGCCTAAGGCTAGAGCACCCCTAGGCTGAGGCTAAGGCTAGGGCTAACCTAGGCTTAGGCTAGGGCACCCCTAGACTCAGGCTATGGCACCCCTAGGCTTAGGCTAGGGCAATCCTAGGCTAGACTAACGTTAGGGCTCCCCTAGCCTCAGGCTAGGGCACCCGTAGCCTCAGGCTAGGGCACCCTTAGACTCAGTCTAGGGCACCCCTAGACTTAGGCTAGGGCACCCCAAGGCTTAGGCTAGGGCATCCCTAGGCTTAGGCTAGGGCACACCAAAGCTTAGGCTAGTGCACCCCTAGGCTTAGGCTACGGCACCCCTAGGCTTAGGCTAGGGCACCCCTAGGCTTTGGCTAGGGAACCCCTAGGCTTAGGATAGGGAACTTCTAAGCTTAGTCTAGGGCACCCCTAGGCTTAGGCTAGGGCACCCCTAAGCTTAGGCTAAGGCTAGGGCTCCCCTAGCCTAAGGCTAGGGCACCCCTAGGCTTAGGCTAGGGCACCCCTAGGCTTAGTCTAGGGCACACCTAGGCTTAAGATAGGGTACCCCTAGGCTTAGGCTAAGGTTAGGGATCCCCTAGCCTAAGGATAGGGCACTCTTAGGCTTAGGCTAGGGCACCCGTAGGCTTAGGCTAAGGCTAGGGATCCCCTAGCCTAAGGCTAGAGAACCACTAGGCTTAGGCTAGGGCACCCCTAGGCTAAGGGTAGGCCATCCCTAGGCTTAGGCTAGGGCACACCTAAGCTTAGGCTTAGGCTAGGGCTAACCTAGGCTTAGGTTAGGGCACCCCTAGGCTTAGGCTAGGGAACCCCTACACTAAGGCTAGTGCACCCCTAGGCTTAGGCTAGGGCACCCCTAGGTTTAGGCTTAGGGCACCCCTACACTTAGGCTAAGGCAACGGCTCCCCTAGCCTCAGGCAAGGGCACCCTTAGACTCAGGCTAGGGCACCACTAAGCTTAGGGTTAGGCTAGGGCTACCCTAGGCTTAGGCTAAGGCTGCGGCTCCCCTTGCCTCAGGCTAGTGCACCCCTAGACTCAGGCTTGGGCACCCCTAAGCTTAGGCTAGGGCAATCCTAGGCTTAGGCTAAGGCTAGGGCTCCCCTAGGCTCAGGCTAGGGCACCCCTAGGCTTAGACTAGGGCACCTCTAGGCTTAGGCTAGGGCACCCCTAGGCTTAGGCTAGGGCACCCCTAGGCTTAGGCTAAGTATAGGGCTCCCCTAGCCTAAGGCTATGGCACCCCTAGGCTTAGGCTAGGCACCCCTAGACTTAGGCTAGGGCAACCCTAGGCTTAGGCTAGGGCACCCCTAGGCTTAGGCTAGGGCACCCCTAGGCTTAGGCTAAGGCTAGGGCTCCTCTAGCCTAACACTAGGGCATCCCTAGGCTTGGCTAGGGCACCCCTAGGCTTAGGCTAGGGCACCCCTAGGCTTAGGCTAGGGCACCCCTAGGCTTAGGCTAAGTATAGGGCTCCCCTAGCCTAAGGCTATGGCACCCCTAGGCTTAGGCTAGGCACCCCTAGACTTAGGCTAGGGCAACCCTAGGCTTAGGCTAGGGCACCCCTAGGCTTAGGCTAGGGCACCCCTAGGCTTAGGCTAAGGCTAGGGCTCCTCTAGCCTAACACTAGGTCATCCCTAGGCTTGGCTAGGGCACCCCTAGGCTTAGGCTAGGGCACCCCTAGGTTTAGGCTAGGGCACCCCCAAGCTTCGGCTAAGGCGAGGACTCCCCTATCCTAAGGATAGGGCACCCCTAGGCTTAGACTAAGGCTAGGGCTCCCCTAGCCTAAGGCTAGGGCACCCCTAAGCTTAGGCTAAGGCACCCCTAGGCTTAGGCTAGGGCACCCCTAGGCTTAGGCTAGGGCACCCCTAGGCCTAGGCTAGGGCTCCCCTAGCCTAAGGCTGGGGCACACCTAGACGCAGGCTATGGCACCGAAGGCTTAGGCTAGGGCAATCCTATGCTAGACAAAGGCTAGGGCTCCCCTAGCCTCATACTAGGGCACCCGTAGGCTCAGGCTAGGGCACCCCTAGGCTCAGGATAGGGCACGACTAGGCTTACGCTAAGGCTACGTCTCCCCTAGACTAAGGCTAGGGCACCCCTAGGTTTAGGCTAGGGCACCCCTAGGCTTAGGCTAGGGCACACGTAGGTTTAGGCTAGGGCACCCTTAGACTTAGGCTAAGGCAACGGTTCCCCTAGCCTCAGGCTAGGGCACCCCTAGACTCAGGCTAGGGCACCCCTTGGATTAGGCTAGGGCACCCCTAGGCTTTGGCTAAGTCTAGGGCTCCCATATGATCAGTCTAGGGCACGTCTAGCCTTAAACTAGGGCACCCCTAGGCTTAGGCTAAGGCTAGGGCTCCACTAGCCTAAGGCTACGGCACCCCTAGGCTCAGGCTAGGGCACCCCGAGGCTTAGGCTAGGGCACCCCTAGGCTTAGGAAAAGGCTAGGGCTCCCCTACCCTACGACTAGGGCACCTCTAGCCTTAGGCTAGGGCACCCCTAGGCTTAAGATAGGGCTCCCCTAGGCTTAGGATAAGGCTACGGCTTCCCTAGCCTCAGGCTAGTGCACCCCAAGACTCAGGCTATGGCGCCCCTAAGCTTAGGCTAGGGCATCCCTAGGCTTAGGCTAGGGCACCCCTAGGTTTAGGCTAGGCCACCCCTAGGCTTAGGCTAGGGCACCCCTAGGCCTAGGCTAAGGCTAGGTCTAACCTAGGCTTAGGCTAGGGCACCCCTAGGCTCAGGCTATGGCACCCCTAGGCTTAGGCTAGGGCAATCCTAGGCTAGACTAACGTGAGGGCTACCCTAGCCTCAGGCTAGGGCACCCCTAGGCTTAGGCTAGGGGACCCCTAGGCTTAGGCTAGGGCACCCCTAGGCTTAGGCAAAGGCACCCCTAGGCTTAGGCTAGGGCACCCCTATGCTTAGGCTAGGGCACCCCAAGGCTTAAGCTAGGGCACCCGTAGGCTTAGGCTAAGGCTAGGGCTCCACTAGCCTAAGGCTAGGGCACCCCTAGGCATAGGCTAGGGCACCCCTAGGCTTTGGCTAGGGCACCACTAGGCTTAGGATAGGGAACTTCTAAGCTTAGGCTAGGGCACCCCTAGGCTTAGGCTAGGGCACCCCTAGGCTTAGGCTAAGGCTAGGGCTCCCTTAGGCTCAGCCTAAGGCACCCCTAGGCTTAGACTAGGGCACCCCTAGGCTTAGGCTAAGGCTTGGGCTCCCCTAGCCTAAGGCTACGGCACTCCTAGGCTCAGGCTATGGCACCCCGAGGCTTAGGCTAGGACACACCTAGGCTTAGGAAAAGGCTTGGGCTCCCCTAGCCTAAGGTTAGGGCAACTCTAGGCTTAGGCTAGGGCACCCCTAGGCTTAAGCTAGGGCTCCCCTAGGGTTAGGCTAAGGCTACGGCTCCCCTAGCCTCATAGTGCACCCCTAGACTCAGGCTATGGCACCCCTAAGCTTAGGCTAGGGCACCCCTAGGCTTAGGCTAGGGCACCCCTAAGCTTAGGCTAGGGCACCCCTAGGCTTATGCTAGGGCACCCCTAGGCTTAGCCTAAGGCTAGAGCACCCCTAGGCTTAGGCTAGGGCACCCCTAGGCTTAAGGTAGACCATCCCTAGGCTTAGGCTAGGGCACCCCAAGGCTTAGGCTAAGGCTAGGGCTAACCTAGGCTTAGCCTAGGGCACCCCTAGGCTTAGGCTAGGGAACCGCTAGACTAAGGCTAGGGACCCCTAGGCTTAGGCTTGGGCAACCCTAGTCTTAGGCTACGGCACCCCTACACTTAGGCTAAGGCAACGGCTCCCCTAGCCTCAGGCAAGGGCACCACTAGACTCAGGCTAGGGCACCCGTTAGCTTAGGCTAGGACAATCCTATGCTTAGGCTAAGTCCAGGGCTCCCCTATCCTCAGGGTAGGGCACCCCTAGGCTCAGACTAGGGCTCCCCTAGCCTAAGGCTAGGGCACCCCAAGGGTTAGGCTAGGGCACCCCTAGTCTTAGGCTAGGGCTCCCCTAGGCTTAGGCTAAGGCTGCGGCTCCCCTTGCCTCAGGCTAGTGCACCCCTAGACTCAGGCTATGGCACCCCTAGGCTTAGGCTAGGGGAATCCTAGGCTAGACTAACTTTAGGGCTCCCCTAGCTTCAGGCTAGGGCACCCGTAGCCTGAGGCTAGGGCACCCTTAGACTCAGGCTAGGGCATCCCTAGACTTAGGCTAGGGCACCCCTTGGATTAGGCTAGGGCACCCCTAGGCTTAGGCTAGGGCACGCCTAGGCTTAGGCTAAGGCTAGGTCACCCCTAGGCTTAGGCTAAGGCACCACTAGGCTTAGGCTAGGGCACCCCAAGGCTTATGCTAAGGCACCCCTAGGCTTACGCTAAGGTTAGGGCTCCCCTAGCCTAAGGCTCGGGCACCCCTAGGCTTAGGCTAGGGCACCCCTAGGCTTAGGTTAGGGCACCCCTAGGCTTAGGCTAGGGCACCCCTAGGCTTAGGCTAAGGCTAGGTCACCCCTAGGCTTAGGCTAAGGCACCACTAGGCTTAGGCTAGGGCACCCCAAGACTTAGGCTAGCGCACCCCTAGGCTGAGGCTAATGCACCCCTAAGCTGAGGCTAAGGCACCCCTAGGCTTACGCTAAGGTTAGGGCTCCCCTAGCCTAAGGCTAGGGCACCTCTACGCTTAGGCTAAGGCACCCTAGTCTTTGGTTAGGGCACCCCTAGGCTTAGGCTAGGGCACTTCTAGGCTTAGGCTAGGGCAGCCCTAGGCTTTGGCTAGGGCACCCGTAGGCTTAGGATAGGGAACTTCTAAGTTTAGTCTAGGGCACCCCTAGACTTAAGCTAGGTCACCTGTAGGCTTAGGCTAAGGCTATGGCACCCCTAGCCTAAGGATAGGGCACCCCTAGGCTTTGGCTAGGGCACCCGTAGGCTTAGGATAGGGAACTTCTAAGTTTAGTCTAGGGCACCCCTAGGCTTAATTTAGGGCATCCCGAGGCTTAGGTTAGGGCACCCCTAGGCTTCAGCTAGGGCACCCATGGCTTAGGCTAAGGCTAGGGATCCCCTAGCCTAAGGCTAGGGCACTCCTAGGCTTAGGCTAGGGCACCCGTAGGCTTAGGCTAGGGCACCTCTAGACTTAGGCTAGGGCACCCCTAGGCTTAGGTTTAGGCTAGGGCACCCCTAGGCTTAGGCTAGGGCACCCCTAGACTTAGGCTAGGGCAACCCAAGGCTTAGGCTAAGGCACCCCTAGGCTTACGCTAAGGTTAGGGCTCCCCTAGCCTAAGGCTAGGGCACCTCTACGCTTAGGCTAGGGCACCCTAGTCTTTGGTTAGGGCACCCTTAGGCTTAGGCTAGGGCACTTCTAGGCTTAGGCTAGGGCAGCCCTAGGCGTAGGCTAGGGCACCCCTAGGCTTAGGCTAGGGCACCCCTAGGCTTAGGCTAAGGCTAGGGCTCCCTAGCCTAAAGCTAGGGCACCCCTAGGCTTAGGCTTGGGCACCCCTAGGCTTAGGTTAGGGCACCCCTAGGATTAGGCTAGGGCAGCCCTAGGCTTAAGCTAAGTCTAGGGTTCCCCTAGCCTACGGCTAGGGCACACATAGGCTTGGGCTAGGGCACCCCTAGGCTTAGGCTAGGGCACCCCTACGATTAGGCTAAGGCTAGGGCTCCCCGAGCCTAAGGCTAGGGCACCCCTAGGTTTAGGCTAGGACCCTCCAAGGCTTAGGGTAGGGCACCCGTAGGTTTAGGCTAGAGCACCCCAAGGCTTAGGCTTGGGTACCCCTAGGCTTATGCTAAGGCTTGGTCTCCCCTAGTCTAAGGCTAGGGCACCTCTAGGCTTAGGCTAGGGCACCCCTAGGCTTAGGCTAGGACACCACTAGGCTTTGGCTAGGGCACCACTAGGCTTAGGCTAAGGCTAGGGCTTCCCTAGCCTAAGGCTAGGGCACCCCTAGGCTTAGGCTAGGGCACCCCTAGGCTTAGGTATGGAACCCCTAGGTTTAGGTTATGGCACCCCTATGCTTAGGCTAGGGCACCCCAAGATGTAGGCTAGGGCACCCCTAGGCTTAGGCTGGGGCACACCTAGTCTTAGGCTAAGTCTAGGGCTCCCCTAGCCTAAGACTAGGGCACCCCTAGGCTTGGGCTAGGCACCCCTAGACTTAGGCTAGGGCAACCCTAGGCTTAGGTTAGGGCACCCCTAGGCTTAGGCTAGGGCACCCCTAGGCTTAGGCTAAGGCTAGGGCTCCCCTAGCCTAAGGTTACGGCACCCCTAAGCTCAGGCTAGGGCACCCCGAGGCTTAGGCTAGGGCACCCCTAGGCTTAGGAAAAGGCTAAAGCTCCCCTACCCTACGACTAGGGCACCTCTAGCCTTAGGCTAAGGCACCCCTAGGCGTAGGCTAGGGCACCCCTAGGCTTAGGCTAAGGCTACGGCTTCCCTAGCCTCAGGCTAGTGCACCCCTAGACTCAGGCTATGGCGCCCCTAAGCTTAGGCTAGGGCACCCCTAGGCTTAGGCTAGGGCACCCCTAGGCTTAGGCTAGGGCACCCCTAGGCTTAGGCTAAGGCTAGGGCTAACCTATGCTTAGGCTAGGGCACCACTAGTCTTAGGCTAGGGCACCCCTAGGCTTAGGCTAAGGCAAGGGCTCCCCTAGCCTATGGCTAGGGCACCCCTAGGCTTAGGCTAGGGCACCACTAGGCTTAGGCAAAGGCACCCCTAGGCTTAGGCTAGGGCACCCCTAGGTTTAGGCTAGGGTACCGCTAGGCTTTGGCTAGGGCACCACTAGGCTTAGGATAGGGAACTTCTAAACTTAGGCTAGGGCACCCCTAGGCTTAGGCTAGGGCACCCCTAGGCTTAGGCTAAGGCTAGGGCCCCCCTAGGCTCAGCCTAGGGTACCCCTAGGCTTAAACTAGGGCACCCCTAGGCTTAGGCTAAGGCTTGGGCTCCCCTAGCCTAAGGCTACGGCACCCCTAGGCGCAGGCTATGGCACCCCGAGGCTTAGGCTAGGACACACCTAGGCTTAGGAAAAGGCTTGGGCTCCCCTAGCCTAAGGCTAGGGCACCTCTAGGCTTAGGCTAGGGCACCCCTAGGCTTAAGCTAGGGCTCCCCTAGGGTTAGGCTAAGGCTATGGCTCCCCTAGCCTCATAGTGCACTCCTAGACTCAGGCTATGGCACCCCTAAGCTTAGACTAGGGCACCCCTAGGCTTAGGCTAGGGCAACCCTAGGCTTAGGCTAGGGCACCCCTAGGCTTAGGCTAGGGCACCCCTAGGCTTAGGCTAGGGCACCCCTAAGCTTAGGCTAGGGCACCCCTAGGCTTAGGCTAGGGCACCCCTAGGCTTAGGCTAGGGCACCCCTAGGCTTAGGCTAAAGCTAGGGCTAACCTAGGCTTTGCCTAGGGCACCCCTAGGCTTAGGCTAGGGAACCCCTAGACTAAGGCTAGGGCACCCCTAGGCTTAGGCTAGGGCACCCCTAGTCTTAGGCTAGGGCAACCCTACACTTAGGCTAAGGCAACGGCACCCTTAGTCTCAGCCTAGGGTACCCGTTAGTTTAGGCTAGGACAATCCTAGGATTAGGCTAAGTCTAGGGCTCCCCTATCCTCAGGCTTGGGCACCCCTAGGCTCAGACTAGGGCTCCCCTAGCCTAAGGCTAGGGCACCCCAAGGCTTAGGCTAGGGCACCCCTAGTCTTAGGCTAGGGGTCCCCTAGGCTTAGGCTAAGGCTGCGGCTCCCCTTGCCTCAGGCTAGTGCACCCCTAGACTCAGGCTATGGCCCCCCTAAGCTTAGGCTAGGGCACCCCTAGGCTTAGGCTAGGGCACCCTTAGGCTTAGGCTAAGGCTAGGGCTCCCCTAGCCTAAGGCTAGAGCACCCCTAGGCTGAGGCTAAGGCTAGGGCTAACCTAGGCTTAGGCTAGGGCACCCCTAGACTCAGGCTATGGCACCCCTAGGCTTAGGCTAGGGCAATCCTAGGCTAGACTAACGTTAGGGCTCCCCTAGCCTCAGGCTAGGGCACCCGTAGCCTCAGGCTAGGGCACCCTTAGACTCAGTCTAGGGCACCCCTAGACTTAGGCTAGGGCACCCCAAGGCTTAGGCTAGGGCATCCCTAGGCTTAGGCTAGGGCACACCAAAGCTTAGGCTAGTGCACCCCTAGGCTTAGGCTACGGCACCCCTAGGCTTAGGCTAGGGCACCCCTAGGCTTTGGCTAGGGAACCCCTAGGCTTAGGATAGGGAACTTCTAAGCTTAGTCTAGGGCACCCCTAGGCTTAGGCTAGGGCACCCCTAAGCTTAGGCTAAGGCTAGGGCTCCCCTAGCCTAAGGCTAGGGCACCCCTAGGCTTAGGCTAGGGCACCCCTAGGCTTAGTCTAGGGCACCCCTAGGCTTAAGCTAGGGTACCCCTAGGCTTAGGCTAAGGTTAGGGATCCCCTAGCCTAAGGATAGGGCACTCTTAGGCTTAGGCTAGGGCACCCGTAGGCTTAGGCTAAGGCTAGGGATCCCCTAGCCTAAGGCTAGAGAACCACTAGGCTTAGGCTAGGGCACCCCTAGGCTAAGGGTAGGCCATCCCTAGGCTTAGGCTAGGGCACACCTAAGCTTAGGCTTAGGCTAGGGCTAACCTAGGCTTAGGTTAGGGCACCCCTAGGCTTAGGCTAGGGAACCCCTACACTAAGGCTAGTGCACCCCTAGGCTTAGGCTAGGGCACCCCTAGGTTTAGGCTTAGGGCACCCCTACACTTAGGCTAAGGCAACGGCTCCCCTAGCCTCAGGCAAGGGCACCCTTAGACTCAGGCTAGGGCACCACTAAGCTTAGGGTTAGGCTAGGGCTACCCTAGGCTTAGGCTAAGGCTGCGGCTCCCCTTGCCTCAGGCTAGTGCACCCCTAGACTCAGGCTTGGGCACCCCTAAGCTTAGGCTAGGGCAATCCTAGGCTTAGGCTAAGGCTAGGGCTCCCCTAGGCTCAGGCTAGGGCACCCCTAGGCTTAGACTAGGGCACCTCTAGGCTTAGGCTAGGGCACCCCTAGGCTTAGGCTAGGGCACCCCTAGGCTTAGGCTAAGTATAGGGCTCCCCTAGCCTAAGGCTATGGCACCCCTAGGCTTAGGCTAGGCACCCCTAGACTTAGGCTAGGGCAACCCTAGGCTTAGGCTAGGGCACCCCTAGGCTTAGGCTAGGGCACCCCTAGGCTTAGGCTAAGGCTAGGGCTCCTCTAGCCTAACACTAGGGCATCCCTAGGCTTGGCTAGGGCACCCCTAGGCTTAGGCTAGGGCACCCCTAGGCTTAGGCTAGGGCACCCCTAGGCTTAGGCTAAGTATAGGGCTCCCCTAGCCTAAGGCTATGGCACCCCTAGGCTTAGGCTAGGCACCCCTAGACTTAGGCTAGGGCAACCCTAGGCTTAGGCTAGGGCACCCCTAGGCTTAGGCTAGGGCACCCCTAGGCTTAGGCTAAGGCTAGGGCTCCTCTAGCCTAACACTAGGTCATCCCTAGGCTTGGCTAGGGCACCCCTAGGCTTAGGCTAGGGCACCCCTAGGTTTAGGCTAGGGCACCCCCAAGCTTCGGCTAAGGCGAGGACTCCCCTATCCTAAGGATAGGGCACCCCTAGGCTTAGACTAAGGCTAGGGCTCCCCTAGCCTAAGGCTAGGGCACCCCTAAGCTTAGGCTAAGGCACCCCTAGGCTTAGGCTAGGGCACCCCTAGGCTTAGGCTAGGGCACCCCTAGGCCTAGGCTAGGGCTCCCCTAGCCTAAGGCTGGGGCACACCTAGACGCAGGCTATGGCACCGAAGGCTTAGGCTAGGGCAATCCTATGCTAGACAAAGGCTAGGGCTCCCCTAGCCTCATACTAGGGCACCCGTAGGCTCAGGCTAGGGCACCCCTAGGCTCAGGATAGGGCACGACTAGGCTTACGCTAAGGCTACGTCTCCCCTAGACTAAGGCTAGGGCACCCCTAGGTTTAGGCTAGGGCACCCCTAGGCTTAGGCTAGGGCACACGTAGGTTTAGGCTAGGGCACCCTTAGACTTAGGCTAAGGCAACGGTTCCCCTAGCCTCAGGCTAGGGCACCCCTAGACTCAGGCTAGGGCACCCCTTGGATTAGGCTAGGGCACCCCTAGGCTTTGGCTAAGTCTAGGGCTCCCATATGATCAGTCTAGGGCACGTCTAGCCTTAAACTAGGGCACCCCTAGGCTTAGGCTAAGGCTAGGGCTCCACTAGCCTAAGGCTACGGCACCCCTAGGCTCAGGCTAGGGCACCCCGAGGCTTAGGCTAGGGCACCCCTAGGCTTAGGAAAAGGCTAGGGCTCCCCTACCCTACGACTAGGGCACCTCTAGCCTTAGGCTAGGGCACCCCTAGGCTTAAGATAGGGCTCCCCTAGGCTTAGGATAAGGCTACGGCTTCCCTAGCCTCAGGCTAGTGCACCCCAAGACTCAGGCTATGGCGCCCCTAAGCTTAGGCTAGGGCATCCCTAGGCTTAGGCTAGGGCACCCCTAGGTTTAGGCTAGGCCACCCCTAGGCTTAGGCTAGGGCACCCCTAGGCCTAGGCTAAGGCTAGGTCTAACCTAGGCTTAGGCTAGGGCACCCCTAGGCTCAGGCTATGGCACCCCTAGGCTTAGGCTAGGGCAATCCTAGGCTAGACTAACGTGAGGGCTACCCTAGCCTCAGGCTAGGGCACCCCTAGGCTTAGCCTAGGGGACCCCTAGGCTTAGGCTAGGGCACCCCTAGGCTTAGGCAAAGGCACCCCTAGGCTTAGGCTAGGGCACCCCTATGCTTAGGCTAGGGCACCCCAAGGCTTAAGCTAGGGCACCCGTAGGCTTAGGCTAAGGCTAGGGCTCCACTAGCCTAAGGCTAGGGCACCCCTAGGCATAGGCTAGGGCACCCCTAGGCTTTGGCTAGGGCACCACTAGGCTTAGGATAGGGAACTTCTAAGCTTAGGCTAGGGCACCCCTAGGCTTAGGCTAGGGCACCCCTAGGCTTAGGCTAAGGCTAGGGCTCCCTTAGGCTCAGCCTAAGGCACCCCTAGGCTTAGACTAGGGCACCCCTAGGCTTAGGCTAAGGCTTGGGCTCCCCTAGCCTAAGGCTACGGCACTCCTAGGCTCAGGCTATGGCACCCCGAGGCTTAGGCTAGGACACACCTAGGCTTAGGAAAAGGCTTGGGCTCCCCTAGCCTAAGGTTAGGGCAACTCTAGGCTTAGGCTAGGGCACCCCTAGGCTTAAGCTAGGGCTCCCCTAGGGTTAGGCTAAGGCTACGGCTCCCCTAGCCTCATAGTGCACCCCTAGACTCAGGCTATGGCACCCCTAAGCTTAGGCTAGGGCACCCCTAGGCTTAGGCTAGGGCACCCCTAAGCTTAGGCTAGGGCACCCCTAGGCTTATGCTAGGGCACCCCTAGGCTTAGCCTAAGGCTAGAGCACCCCTAGGCTTAGGCTAGGGCACCCCTAGGCTTAAGGTAGACCATCCCTAGGCTTAGGCTAGGGCACCCCAAGGCTTAGGCTAAGGCTAGGGCTAACCTAGGCTTAGCCTAGGGCACCCCTAGGCTTAGGCTAGGGAACCGCTAGACTAAGGCTAGGGACCCCTAGGCTTAGGCTTGGGCAACCCTAGTCTTAGGCTACGGCACCCCTACACTTAGGCTAAGGCAACGGCTCCCCTAGCCTCAGGCAAGGGCACCACTAGACTCAGGCTAGGGCACCCGTTAGCTTAGGCTAGGACAATCCTATGCTTAGGCTAAGTCCAGGGCTCCCCTATCCTCAGGGTAGGGCACCCCTAGGCTCAGACTAGGGCTCCCCTAGCCTAAGGCTAGGGCACCCCAAGGGTTAGGCTAGGGCACCCCTAGTCTTAGGCTAGGGCTCCCCTAGGCTTAGGCTAAGGCTGCGGCTCCCCTTGCCTCAGGCTAGTGCACCCCTAGACTCAGGCTATGGCACCCCTAGGCTTAGGCTAGGGGAATCCTAGGCTAGACTAACTTTAGGGCTCCCCTAGCTTCAGGCTAGGGCACCCGTAGCCTGAGGCTAGGGCACCCTTAGACTCAGGCTAGGGCATCCCTAGACTTAGGCTAGGGCACCCCTTGGATTAGGCTAGGGCACCCCTAGGCTTAGGCTAGGGCACGCCTAGGCTTAGGCTAAGGCTAGGTCACCCCTAGGCTTAGGCTAAGGCACCACTAGGCTTAGGCTAGGGCACCCCAAGGCTTACGCTAAGGCACCCCTAGGCTTACGCTAAGGTTAGGGCTCCCCTAGCCTAAGGCTCGGGCACCCCTAGGCTTAGGCTAGGGCACCCCTAGGCTTAGGTTAGGGCACCCCTAGGCTTAGGCTAGGGCACCCCTAGGCTTAGGCTAAGGCTAGGTCACCCCTAGGCTTAGGCTAAGGCACCACTAGGCTTAGGCTAGGGCACCCCAAGACTTAGGCTAGCGCACCCCTAGGCTGAGGCTAATGCACCCCTAAGCTGAGGCTAAGGCACCCCTAGGCTTACGCTAAGGTTAGGGCTCCCCTAGCCTAAGGCTAGGGCACCTCTACGCTTAGGCTAAGGCACCCTAGTCTTTGGTTAGGGCACCCCTAGGCTTAGGCTAGGGCACTTCTAGGCTTAGGCTAGGGCAGCCCTAGGCTTTGGCTAGGGCACCCGTAGGCTTAGGATAGGGAACTTCTAAGTTTAGTCTAGGGCACCCCTAGACTTAAGCTAGGTCACCTGTAGGCTTAGGCTAAGGCTATGGCACCCCTAGCCTAAGGATAGGGCACCCCTAGGCTTTGGCTAGGGCACCCGTAGGCTTAGGATAGGGAACTTCTAAGTTTAGTCTAGGGCACCCCTAGGCTTAATTTAGGGCATCCCGAGGCTTAGGTTAGGGCACCCCTAGGCTTCAGCTAGGGCACCCGTGGCTTAGGCTAAGGCTAGGGATCCCCTAGCCTAAGGCTAGGGCACTCCTAGGCTTAGGCTAGGGCACCCGTAGGCTTAGGCTAGGGCACCTCTAGACTTAGGCTAGGGCACCCCTAGGCTTAGGTTTAGGCTAGGGCACCCCTAGGCTTAGGCTAGGGCACCCCTAGACTTAGGCTAGGGCAACCCAAGGCTTAGGCTAAGGCACCCCTAGGCTTACGCTAAGGTTAGGGCTCCCCTAGCCTAAGGCTAGGGCACCTCTACGCTTAGGCTAGGGCACCCTAGTCTTTGGTTAGGGCACCCTTAGGCTTAGGCTAGGGCACTTCTAGGCTTAGGCTAGGGCAGCCCTAGGCGTAGGCTAGGGCACCCCTAGGCTTAGGCTAGGGCACCCCTAGGCTTAGGCTAAGGCTAGGGCTCCCTAGCCTAAAGCTAGGGCACCCCTAGGCTTAGGCTTGGGCACCCCTAGGCTTAGGTTAGGGCACCCCTAGGATTAGGCTAGGGCAGCCCTAGGCTTAAGCTAAGTCTAGGGTTCCCCTAGCCTACGGCTAGGGCACACATAGGCTTGGGCTAGGGCACCCCTAGGCTTAGGCTAGGGCACCCCTACGATTAGGCTAAGGCTAGGGCTCCCCGAGCCTAAGGCTAGGGCACCCCTAGGTTTAGGCTAGGACCCTCCAAGGCTTAGGGTAGGGCACCCGTAGGTTTAGGCTAGAGCACCCCAAGGCTTAGGCTTGGGTACCCCTAGGCTTATGCTAAGGCTTGGTCTCCCCTAGTCTAAGGCTAGGGCACCTCTAGGCTTAGGCTAGGGCACCCCTAGGCTTAGGCTAGGACACCACTAGGCTTTGGCTAGGGCACCACTAGGCTTAGGCTAAGGCTAGGGCTTCCCTAGCCTAAGGCTAGGGCACCCCTAGGCTTAGGCTAGGGCACCCCTAGGCTTAGGTATGGAACCCCTAGGTTTAGGTTATGGCACCCCTATGCTTAGGCTAGGGCACCCCAAGATGTAGGCTAGGGCACCCCTAGGCTTAGGCTGGGGCACACCTAGTCTTAGGCTAAGTCTAGGGCTCCCCTAGCCTAAGACTAGGGCACCCCTAGGCTTGGGCTAGGCACCCCTAGACTTAGGCTAGGGCAACCCTAGGCTTAGGTTAGGGCACCCCTAGGCTTAGGCTAGGGCACCCCTAGGCTTAGGCTAAGGCTAGGGCTCCCCTAGCCTAAGGTTACGGCACCCCTAAGCTCAGGCTAGGGCACCCCGAGGCTTAGGCTAGGGCACCCCTAGGCTTAGGAAAAGGCTAAAGCTCCCCTACCCTACGACTAGGGCACCTCTAGCCTTAGGCTAAGGCACCCCTAGGCGTAGGCTAGGGCACCCCTAGGCTTAGGCTAAGGCTACGGCTTCCCTAGCCTCAGGCTAGTGCACCCCTAGACTCAGGCTATGGCGCCCCTAAGCTTAGGCTAGGGCACCCCTAGGCTTAGGCTAGGGCACCCCTAGGCTTAGGCTAGGGCACCCCTAGGCTTAGGCTAAGGCTAGGGCTAACCTATGCTTAGGCTAGGGCACCACTAGTCTTAGGCTAGGGCACCCCTAGGCTTAGGCTAAGGCAAGGGCTCCCCTAGCCTATGGCTAGGGCACCCCTAGGCTTAGGCTAGGGCACCACTAGGCTTAGGCAAAGGCACCCCTAGGCTTAGGCTAGGGCACCCCTAGGTTTAGGCTAGGGTACCGCTAGGCTTTGGCTAGGGCACCACTAGGCTTAGGATAGGGAACTTCTAAACTTAGGCTAGGGCACCCCTAGGCTTAGGCTAGGGCACCCCTAGGCTTAGGCTAAGGCTAGGGCCCCCCTAGGCTCAGCCTAGGGTACCCCTAGGCTTAAACTAGGGCACCCCTAGGCTTAGGCTAAGGCTTGGGCTCCCCTAGCCTAAGGCTACGGCACCCCTAGGCGCAGGCTATGGCACCCCGAGGCTTAGGCTAGGACACACCTAGGCTTAGGAAAAGGCTTGGGCTCCCCTAGCCTAAGGCTAGGGCACCTCTAGGCTTAGGCTAGGGCACCCCTAGGCTTAAGCTAGGGCTCCCCTAGGGTTAGGCTAAGGCTATGGCTCCCCTAGCCTCATAGTGCACTCCTAGACTCAGGCTATGGCACCCCTAAGCTTAGACTAGGGCACCCCTAGGCTTAGGCTAGGGCAACCCTAGGCTTAGGCTAGGGCACCCCTAGGCTTAGGCTAAGGCTAGGGCTCCCCTAGCCTAAGGCTAGAGCACCCCTATGCTTGGGCTAGGGCACCCCTAGGCTTAGCGTAGGCCATACCAAGGCTTAGGCTAGGACACCCGTAGGCTTAGGCTAAGGCTAGGGCTATCCTAGGCTTAGGCTAGGGCACCCCTAGGCTTAGGCTAGGGAACCCCTAGAGTAAGGCTATGGCACCCCTAGGCTTAGGCTAGGGCACCCCTATTCTTAGGGTAGGGCACCCCTACACTTAGGCTAAGGCAACGGCTCCCCTAGCCTCAGGCAAGGGCACCCCTAGACTCAGGCTAGGGCACCCGTTAGCTTAGGCTAGGACAATCCTAGGCTTAGGCTAAGTCTAGGGCTCCCCTATCCTCAGGCTAGGGCACCCCTAGGCTCAGGCTAGGGCTCCCCTAGCCTAAGGCTAGGGCATCCCAAGGCTTAGGCTAAGGCACCCCTAGTCTTAGGCTAGGGCTCACCTAGGCTTAGGCTAAGGTTGCGGCTCCGCTTGCCTCAGGCTAGTGCACCCCTAGACTCAGGCTATGGCACCCCTAGGCTTTGGCTAGGGCAATCCTAGGATAGACAAACGTTATGGCTCCCCTAACTTCAGGCTAGGGCACCCGTAGGCTCAGGCTAGGGCACCTTTAGACTCAGGCTAGGGCATCCCTAGGCTTAGGCTAGGGCACCCCTTGGATTAGGCTAGGGCACCCCTAGGCTTAGGCTAGGGCACGCCTAGGCTTAGGCTAAGGCTAGGCTTCCCTAGCCTAAGGCTAGAGCACCCCTAGGCTTAAGCTAGGGCACCTGTAGGCTTAGGGTAAGGCTAGGGCTACCCTAGCCTAAGGCTAGGGCAACTCTAGGCTTAGGCTAGGGCACCCCTAGGCTTAGGCTAGCGCACCCCTAGCCTAAGGATAGGGCACCCGTAGGCTTAGGCTAGGGCACCTCTAGACATAGGCTAGGGCACCCCTAGGCTTAGGTTTAGGCTAGGGCACCCCTAGGCTTAGGCTATGGCAACCCAAGACTTAGGCTAAGGCACCCCTAGGCTTAAGCTAAGGTTAGGGCTCCCCTAGCCTAAGGCCAGGGCACCTCTACGCTTAGGCTAGGGCACCCTAGACTTTGGTTAGGGCACCCCTAGGCTAAGGCTAGGGCACTCCTAGGCTTAGTCTAGGGCAGCCCTAGGCTTAGGCTAGGGCACCCCTAGGCTTAGGCTAGGGCACCCCTAAGCTTAGGCTAAGGCTAGGGCTCCCCTAGCCTAAGGATAGGGCACCCCTAGGCTTAGGCTTGGGCGCCCCTAGGCTTAGGCTAGGGCACCCCTAGGATTAGGCTAGGGCAGCCCTAGGCTTAGGCTAAGGCACCCCTAGGCTTAAGCTAAGGTTAGGGCTCCCCTAGCCTAAGGCCAGGGCACCTCTACGCTTAGGCTAGGGCACCCTAGACTTTGGTTAGGGCACCCCTAGGCTTAGGCTAGGGCACTCCTAGGCTTAGTCTAGGGCAGCCCTAGGCTTAGGCTAGGGCACCCCTAGGCTTAGGCTAGGGCACCCCTAAGCTTAGGCTAAGGCTAGGGCTCCCCTAGCCTAAGGATAGGGCACCCCTAGGCTTAGGCTTGGGCGCCCCTAGGCTTAGGCTAGGGCACCCATAGGCTTGGGCTAGGGCACCCCTAGGCTTAGGCTAGGGCACCCCTAGGATTAGGCTAAGGCTAGGGCTCCCCGAGCCTAAGGCTAGGGCACCCCTAGGTTTAGGCTAGGACCCTCCTAGGCTTAGGCTAGGGCACCCCTAGGCTTAGGCTAGGGCACCCCTAGGCTTAGGCTAAGGCTTGGGCTCCCCTAGTCTAAGGCTAGGGCACCCTTAGGCTTAGACTAGGGCACCCCTAGGCGTAGGCTAGGGCACCCCTAGGCTTAAGCTAGGGCACCCCTAGGCTTAGGCTAGGACACCACTAGGCTTAGGCTAGGGCACCGCTATGCTTAGGCTAAGGCTAGGGCTTCCCTAGCCTAAGGCTAGGGCACCCCTAAGCTTAGGCTAGGGCACCCCTAGGTTTAGGCTATGGCACCCCTAGGCTTAGGCTATGTCTAGGGCTCCCCTAGGCTTAGGCTAGGGAACCCCTACACTAAGGCTAGGGCACCCCTAGGCTTAGGCTAGGCCACCCCTAAACTTAGGTATGGAACCCCTAGGCTTAGGTTATGGCACCCCTATTCTTAGGCTAGGGCACCCCTAGATGTAGGCTAGGGCACCCCTAGGCTTAGGCTGGGGCACACCTAGGCTTAGGCTAAGTCTAGGGCTCCCCTAGCCTAAGGCGAGGGCACCGCTAGGCTTAGGCTAGGCACCCCTAGACTTAGGCTAGGGCAACCCTAGGCTTAGGCTAGGGCACCCCTAGGCTTAGTCTAGGGCACCCCTAGGCTTAGGCTAAGGCTAGGGCTCCTCTAGCCTAACACTAGGGCATCCCTAGGCTTGGCTAGGGCACCCCTAGGCTTAGGCTAGGGCACCCCTAGGTTTAGGCTAGGGAACCCCCAAGCCTCGGCTCAGGCGAGGACTCCCCTAGCCTAAGGATAGGGCACCCCTAGGCTTAGACTAAGGCTAGGGCTCCCCTAGCCTAAGGCTAGGGCACCCCTAAGTTTAGGCTAGGGCACCCCAAGGTTTAGGCTAGGGCACCCCCAGGCTTAGGCTATGGCTAGGGCTCCCCTGGCCTACAGCTAGGGCACCCCTAGGCTTAGGCTAAGGCACCCCTAGGCTTAGGCTAGGGCACCCCGAGGCTTAGGCTAGGGCACCCCTAGGCTTAGGCTAGGGCTCCCCTAGCCTAAGGCTGGGGAACCCCTAGACTCAGGCTATGGCACCGTAGGCTTAGGCTAGAGCAATCATATGCTAGACAAAGGCTAGGGCTCCCCTAGCCTCAGGCGAGGGCACCCGTAGGCTCAGGCTAGGGCACCCCTAGGCTCAGGATAGGGCACGACTAGGCTTATGCTAAGGCTAGGGCTCCCCTAGACTAAGGTTAGGGCACCCCTAGGTTTAGGCTAGGGCACCCCTAGGCTTAGGCTAGGGCAACCGTAGGTTTAGACTAGGGAACCCTTAGACTTAGGCTAAGGCAACGGCTCCCCTAGCCTCAGGCTAGGGCACCCCTAGACTCAGGCTAGGGCACCCCTAAGATTAGGCTACGGCAATCCTAGGCTTAGGCTAAGGCTAGGGCTCCCATAGGATCAGTCTAGGGCACCCCTAGGCTTAAACTAGGGCACCCCTAGGCTTAGGCTAAGGCTAGGGCTCCCCTAGCCTAAGGCTACGGCACCCCTAGGCTCAGGCTAGGGCACCCCGAGGCTTAGGCAAGGGCACCCCTAGGCTTAGGAAAAGGCTAGGGCTCCCCTACCCTATGGCTAGGGCACCTCTAGGCTTAGGCTAGGGCACCCCTAGGCTTAGGCTAGGGAAGCCCTATACTAAGGCTAGGGCACCCCTAGGCTTAGGCTAGGGCACCCCTAGGCTTAGGCTAGGGCACCCCTACACTTATGCTAAGGCAACGGCTCCCCTAGCCTCAGGCAAGCGCACCCCTAAACTCAGGCTAGGGCACCCGTTAGCTTAGGCTAGGACAATCCTAGAATTAGGCTAAGTCTAGGGCTCCCCTATCCTCAGGCTAGGGCACCCCTAGGCTCAGGCTATGGCACCCCTAGGCTTAGGCTACCGCACCCCTAGGCTTAGGCTAAGGCTAGGGCTCCCCTAGCCTAAGGCTAGGGCACCCCTATGCTTAGGCTAGGGCACCCCTAGGCTTAGTATAGGGCACCCCTAGTCTTAGGCTAGGGCACCCCTTGGCTTAGGCTAAGGCAAGGGCTCCCCTAGCCTATGGCTAGGGCACCCCAAGGCTTAGGCTAGGGCACCCCTAGTCTTAGGCTAGGGCTCCCCTAGGCTTAGGCTAAGGCTGCGGCTCCCCTTGCCTCAGGCAAGTGCACCCCTAGACTCAGGCTATGGCTCCCCTAGACTAAGGCTAGGGCACCCCTAGGTTTAGGCTAGGGCACCCCTAGGCTTAGGCTAGCGCACCCCTAGACTTAGGCTAAGGAAACGGCTCCCCTAGCCTCAGGCTAGGGCACCCCTAGACTCAGGCTAGGGCACCCCTAAGCTTAGGCTAGGGCACTCCTAGGCTTAGGCTAAGGCTAGGGCTCCCCTAGGCTCAGTCTAGGGTACCCCTAGGCTTAAACTAGGGCACCCCTTGGCTTAGGCTAGGGCAACCCTAGGCTTAGGAAAAGGCTAGGGCTCCCCTAGCCTAAGGCTAGGGCACCTCTAGGCTTAGGCTAGGGCACCCCTAGGCTTAGGTTAGAGCACCCCTAGGCTTATGCTAGGGCACCCCTAAGCTTAGGCTAAGGCTAGGGCTCCCCTAGCCTAAGACTACAGCACCTCTAAGCTTAGGCTAGGGCAACCCTAAGCTTAGGCTAGGCCAACCCTAGGCTTAGGCTAGGGCACCCCTAGGCTTAGGATAAGGCTAAGGCTCCCCTAGGCTCAGTCTAGGGCACCCCTAGGCTTAAACTAGGGCACCCCTAGGCTTAGGCTAGGGCACCCCTAGGCTTAGGAAAAGGCTATGGCTCCCCTAGCCTAAGGCTAGGGCACCTCTAGGCTTAGGCTAGGGCACCCCTAGGCTTAGGTTAGAGCACCCCTAGGCTTAAGCTAGCGCTCCCCTAGGCATAGGCTAAGGCTACGGCTCCCCTAGACTCAGGCTAGTGCACCCCTAGACTCAGGCTATGGCACCCCTAAGCTTAGGCTGGGGCACCCCTAGGCTTATGCTAGGGCACCCCTAAGCTTAGGCTAAGGCTAGGGCTCCCCTAGCCTAAGACTACAGCACCTCTAAGCTTAGGCTAGGGCAACCCTAAGCTTAGGCTAGGCCAACCCTAGGCTTAGGCTAGGGCACCCCTAGGCTTAGGATAAGGCTAGGGCTAACCTAGGCTTAGGCTAGGGCACCCCTAGGCTTAGGCTAGGGAACCCCTAGACTAAATCTAGGGCTCCCCTAGCCTCAGGCAAGGGCACCCCTAGACTCAGGCTAGGGCACCAGTTAGTTTAGGCTAGGGAAATCCTAGGCTTAGGCTAAGTCTAGTGCTCCCCTATCCTCAGGCTAGGGCACCCCTAGGCTTAGGCTAGGGCTCCCTAGGGTAAGGTACGGCTGCGGCTCCCTTTGCCTCAGGCTAGTGCACCCCTAGACTCAGGCTATGGCACCCCTAGGCTTAGGCTAGGGCAATCCTAGGCTAGACTAACGTTAGGTCTCCCCTAGCCTCAGGTTAGGGCACCCGTAGGCTCAGGCTAGTGCACCCCTAGGCTTAGGCTAGGGCACCCCTAGGCTTTGGCTAATGCTAGGCTCCTCTAGCCTAAGGCTGGAACACCCCTAAGCTTAGGCTAGGGGACCCCTAGGCTTAGGCTAGGGCACCCCTAGGCTTAGGCTAAGGCTAGGGCTCCCCTAGCCTAAGGCTAGGGCACCCCTAGGCTTAGACTAGGGCACCCCTCAGGTTAGGCTAGGGCACCCCTAGGCTTAGGATAGGGCACCCCTAGGATTTGGCTAGGGCACCCTTAGGCTTAGCGTAAGGCAAGGGCTCCCCTAGCCTATGCCTAGGGCACCCCTAGGCTTAGAATAAAACTAGGGCTACCCTAGCTTAAGGCTATGGCACCTATAGGCTTAGGCTAGGGCACCCCTAGGCTTAGGCTAAGGCTAGGGCTCCCCTAGCCTAATGCTAGGGCACCCCTAGGCTTAGGCTGGGCAACCCTAGGCTTAAGCTAGGGCACCCGTAGGCTTAGGCTAAGGCTAGGGCACCCCAAGCCTAAGGCTAGGGCACCCCTAGGCTTTGGCTAGGGCACCCTTAGGATTAGGCTAAGGCTAGGGCACTCCTAGGCTTAGGCAAGGGCACCCGTAGGCTTAGGCTAGGGCACCCCTAGGCTTAGGCTAGGGCACCCCTAGGCTTAGGCTAAGGCTACGGCTCCCCTGGCCTCAGCTGGGGCACCCCTAGACTCAGGCTATGGCATCCTAGGCTTAGGCTAGGGCAATCCTAGGCTAGACTAAGACTAGGGCTCCTCTAGCCTCAGGCTAGGGCACCCGTAGGCTCAGGCTAGGGAACCCGTAGGCTCAGGCTAGGGCACCCCTAGGCTCAGGATAGGGCACGCCTAGGCTTAGGCTAAGGCTAGGGCTCCCCTAGACTAAGGCTAGGTCAAGCCTAGGCTTAGGCTACGGCACCCCTAGGCTTAGGCTAGGGCACACCTAGACTTAGGCTAAGGCAACGGCTCCCCTAGCCTCAGGCTAGGGCACCCCTAGACTCAGTCTTGGGCACCCCTAAGCTTAGGCTAGGGCAATCCTAGGCTTAGGCTAAGGCTAGGGCTCCCCTAGGCTCAGTCTAGGGCACCCCTAGGCTTAAACTAGGGCACCCCTATGCTTAGGCTAGGGCACCCCTAGGCTTAGGTTAGGGCACCCCTAGGCTTAAGCTAGGGCTCCCCTAGGCATAGGCTAAGGCTACGGCTCCCCTAGACTCAGGCTAGTGCACCCCTAGACTCAGGCTATGGCACCCCTAAGCTTAGGCTAGGGCACCCCTAGGCTTATGCTAGGGCACCCCTAAGCTTAGGCTAAGGCTAGGGCTCCCCTAGCCTAAGACTACAGCACCTCTAAGCTTAGGCTAGGGCAACCCTAAGCTTAGGCTAGACCAACCCTAGGCTTAGACTAGGGCACCCCTAGACTAAAGCTAGGGCAACCCTAGGCTTAGGCAAGGGCACCCCTAGGATTAGGCTAGGGCACCCCTACACTTAGGCTAAGGTAATGGCTCCCCTAGCCTCAGGCAAGGGCACCCCTAGACTCAGGCTAGGGCACCAGTTACCTTAGGCTAGGGCAATCCTAGGCTTAGGCTAAGTCTAGTGCTCCCCTATCCTCAGGCTAGGGCACCCCTAGGCTTAGGCTAGGGCACCCCTAGGCTTAGGCTAGGGCTCCCTAGGCTAAGGTACGGCTGCGGCTCCCCTTGCCTCAGGCTAGTGCACCCCTAGACTCAGGCTATGGCACCCCTAGGCTTAGGCTAGGGCAATCCTAGACTAGACTAACGTTAGGTCTCCCCTAGCCTCAGGTTAGGGCTCCCGTAGGCTCAGGCTAGTGCACCCCTAGGCTTAGGCTAGGGCACCCCTAGGCTTAGGCTAATGCTAGGCTCCTCTAGCCTAAGGCTGGAGCACCCCTAAGCTTAGGCTAGGGCACCCCTAGGCTTAGGCTAGGGCACTCCTAGGCTCAGGCTATGGCACCCCTAGGCTTAGGCTACCGCACCCCTAGGCTTAGGCTAAGGCTAGGGCTCCCCTAGCCTAAGGCTAGGGCACCCCTATGCTTAGGCTAGGGCACCCATAGGCTTAGTATAGGGCACCCCTAGTCTTAGGCTAGGGCACCCCTTGGCTTAGGCTAAGGCAAGGGCTCCCCTAGCCTATGGCTAAGGCACCGCTAGGCTTAGGCTAGGGCACCCCTATGCTTAGGCAAAGGCACCCCAAGGCTTAGGCTAGGGCACCCCTAGTCTTAGGCTAGGGCTCCCCTAGGCTTAGGCTAAGGCTGCGGCTCCCCTTGCCTCAGGCAAGTGCACCCCTAGACTCAGGCTATGGCTCCCCTAGACTAAGGCTAGGGCACCCCTAGGTTTAGGCTAGGGCACCCCTAGGCTTAGGCTAGGGAAATCCCTAGCCTAAGGCTAGGGCACCCCTAGGCTTAGGCTAGGGCACCCCTAGGCTTAGGCTAGGGCACCCCTAGACTTAGGCTAAGGCAACGGCTCCCCTAGCCTCAGGCTAGGGCACCCCTAGGCTCAGTCTAGGGCACCCCTAGGCTTCAACTAGGGCACCCCTAGGCTTAGGTTAGGGCACCCCTAGGCTTAAGCTAGCGCTCCCGTAGGCATAGGCTAAGGCTACGGCTCCCCTAGACTCAGGCTAGTGCACCCCTAGACTCAGGCTATGGCACCCCTAAGCTTAGGCTAGGGCACCCTTAGGCTTATGGTAGGGCACCCCTAAGCTTAGGCTAAGGCTAGGGCTCCCCTAGCCTAAGACTACAGCACCTCTAAGCTTAGGCTAGGGCAACCCTAAGCTTAGGCTAGGCCAACCCTAGGCTTAGGCTAGGGCACCCCTAGGCTTAGGATAAGGCTAGGGCTAACCTAGGCTTAGGCTAGGGCACCCCTAGGCTTAGGCTAGGGAACCCCTAGACTAAAGCTAGGGCACCCCTAGTCTTAGGCAAGGGCACCCCTAGGATTAGGCTAGGGCACCCCTACACTTAGGCTAAGCCAATGGCTCCCCTAGCCTCAGGCAAGGGCACCCCTAGACTCAGGCTAGGGCACCAGTTAGCTTAGGCTAGGGCAATCCTAGGCTTAGGCTAAGTCTAGTGCTCCCCTATCCTCAGGCTAGGGCACCCCTAGGCTTAGGCTAGGGCTCCCTAGGCTAAGGTACGGCTGCGGTTCCCCTTGCCTCAGGCTAGTGCACCCCTAGACTCAGGCTATGGCACTCCTAGGCTTAGGCTAGGGCAATCCTAGGCTAGACTAACGTTAGGTCTCCCCTAGCCTCAGGTTAGGGCACCCGTAGGCTCAGGCTAGTGCACCCCTAGGCTTAGGCTAGGGCACCCCTAGGCTTAGGCTAATGCTAGGCTCCTCTAGCCTAAGGCTGGAGCACCTCTAAGCTTAGGCTAGGGCACCCCTAGGCTTAGGCTAGGGCACTCCTAGGCTCAGGCTATGGCACCCCTAGGCTTAGGCTACCGCACCCATAGGCTTAGGCTAAGGCTAGGGCTCCCCTAACCTAAGGCTAGGGCACCCCTATGCTTAGGCTAGGGCACCCATAGGCTTAGTATAGGGCACCCCTAGTCTTAGGCTAGGGCACCCCTTGGCTTAGGCTAAGGCAAGGGCTCCCCTAGCCTATGGCTAAGGCACCGCTAGGCTTAGGCTAGGGCACCCCTATGCTTAGGCAAAGGCACCCCAAGGCTTAGGCTAGGGCACGCCTAGTCTTAGACTAGGGCTCCCCTAGGCTTAGGCTAAGGCTGCGGCTCCACTTGCCTCAGGCAAGTGCACCCCTAGACTCAGGCTATGGCTCCCCTAGACTAAGGCTAGGGCACCCCTAGGCTTAGGCTAGGGAACCCCTAGCCTAAGGCTAGGGCACCCCTAGGCTTAGGCTAGGGCACCCCTAGGCTTAGGCTAGGGCACCCCTAAGCTTAGGCTAGGGCAATCCTAGGCTTAGGCTAAGGCTAGGGCTCCCCTAGGCTCAGTCTAGGGCACCTCTAGGCTTAAACTAGGGCACCCCTAGGCTTAGGCTAGGGCACCCCTAGGCTTAGGAAAAGGCTAGGGCTCTCCTAGCCTAAGGCTAAGGGCACCTCTAGGCTTAGGCTAGGGCACCCCTAGGCTTAGGTTAGGGCACCCCTAGGCTTAGGTTAGGGCTCCCCTAGGCATAGGCTAAGGCTACGGCTCCCCTAGACTCAGGCTAGTGCACCCCTAGACTCAGGCTATGGCACCCCTAACTTAGGCTAGGGCACCCCAAGGCTTATGCTAGGGCACCCCTAAGCTTAGGCTAAGGCTAGGGCTCCCCTAGCCTAAGACTACAGCACCTCTAAGCTTAGGCTAGGGCAACCCTAAGCTTAGGCTAGGCCAACCCTAGGCTTAGGCTAGGGCACCCCTAGGCTTAGGATAAGGCTAGGGCTAACCTAGGCTTAGGCTAGGGCACCCCTAGGCTTAGGCTAGGGAACCCCTAGACTAAAGCTAGGGCAACCCTAGGCTTAGGCAAGGGCACCCCTAGGATTAGGCTAGGGCACCCCTACACTTAGGCTAAGGCAATGGCTCCCCTAGCCTCAGGCAAGGGCACCCCTAGACTCAGGCTAGGGCACCAGTTACCTTAGGCTAGGGCAATCCTAGGCTTAGGCTAAGTCTAGTGCTCCCCTATCCTCAGGCTAGGGCACCCCTAGGCTTAGGCTAGGGCACCCCTAGGCTTAGGCTAGGGCTCCCTAGGCTAAGGTACGGCTGCGGCTCCCCTTGCCTCAAGCTAGTGCACCCCTAGACTCAGGCTATGGCACCCCTAGGCTTAGGCTAGGGCAATCCTAGGCTAGACTAACGTTAGGTCTCCCCTAGCCTCAGGTTAGGGCACCCGTAGGCTCAGGCTAGTGCACCCCTAGGCTTAAGCTAGGGCACCCCTAGGCTTAGGCTAATGCTAGGCTCCTCTAGCCTAAGGCTGGAGCACCCCTAAGCTTAGGCTAGGGCACACCTAGCCTCAGGCTAGGGCACTCCTAGGCTCAGGCTATGGCACCCCTAGGCTTAGGCTACCGCACCCCTAGGCTTAGGCTAAGGCTAGGGCTCCCCTAGCCTAAGGCTAGGGCACCCCTATGCTTAGGCTAGGGCACCCATAGGCTTAGTATAGGGCACCCCTAGTCT
Source organism: Tenrec ecaudatus (assembly GCF_050624435.1). Classification (NCBI taxonomy): domain Eukaryota; kingdom Metazoa; phylum Chordata; class Mammalia; order Afrosoricida; family Tenrecidae; genus Tenrec; species Tenrec ecaudatus. The sequence continues at coordinate 530,791 of NW_027457690.1, forward strand.
TAGGCTAGGGCACCCCTTGGCTTAGGCTAAGGCAAGGGCTCCCCTAGCCTATGGCTAAGGCACCGCTAGGCTTAGGCAAAGGCACCCCTAGGCTTAGGCTATGGCACCCCTAGGCTTAGGCTAAGGCTAGGGCTCCCCTAGCCTAAGGCTAGGGCACCCCTATGCTTAGGCAAAGGCACCCTAAGGCTTAGGCTAGGGCACCCCTAGTCTTAGGCTAGGGCTCCCCTAGGCTTAGGCTAAGGCTGCGGCTCCCCTTGCCTCAGGCAAGTGCACCCCTAGACACAGGCTATGGCTCCCCTAGACTAAGGCTAGGGCACCCCTAGGTTTAGGCTAGGGCACCCCTAGGCTTAGGCTAGGGAACCCCTAGCCTAAGGCTAGGGCACCCCTAGGCTTAGGTTAGGGCACCCCTAGGCTTAAGCTAGTGCTCCCGTAGGCATAGGCTAAGGCTACGGCTCCCCTAGACTCAGGCTAGTGCACCCCTAGACTCAGGCTATGGCACCCCTAGGCTTAGGCTAGGGCAATCCTAGGCTAGACTAACGTTAGGTCTCCCCTAGCCTCAGGTTAGGGCACCCGTAGGCTCAGGCTAGTGCACCCCTAGGCTTAGGCTAGGGCACCCCTAGGCTTAGGCTAATGCTAGGCTCCTCTAGCCTAAGGCTGGAGCACCTCTAAGCTTAGGCTAGGGCACCCCTAGGCTTAGGCTAGGGCACCCCTAGGCTTAGGCTAGGGCTCCCTAGGCTAAGGTACGGCTGCGGCTCCCCTTGCCTCAGGCTAGTGCACCCCTAGACTCAGGCTATGGCACTCCTAGGCTTAGGCTAGGGCAATCCTAGGCTAGACTAACGTTAGGTCTCCCCTAGCCTCAGGTTAGGGCACCCGTAGGCTCAGGCTAGTGCACCCCTAGGCTTAGGCTAGGGCACCCCTAGGCTTAGGCTAATGCTAGGCTCCTCTAGCCTAAGGCTGGAGCACCCCTAAGCTTAGGCTAGGGCACCCCTAGGCTTAGGCTAGGGCACCCCTAGGCTTAGGCTAAGGATAGGGCTCCCCTAGCCTAAGGATAGGGCACCCCTAGGCTTAGGCTAGGGCACCCCTAGGCTTAGGCTAGGGCACCCCTAGGCTTAGGATAGGGCACCCCTAGGATTAGGCTAGGGCACCCTTAGGCTTAGCCTAAGGCAAGGGCTCCCCTAGCCTATGCCTAGGGCACCCCTAGGCTTAGGCTAGGGCAATCCTAGGCTTAGGCAAAGGCACCCCTAGGCTTCGGCTATGGCACCCCTTGTCTTATGCTAGGGTACCCCTAGGCTTAGGCTAGGGCACCCCTAGGCTTAAGCTAGGGCACCCGTAGGCTTAGGCTAAGGCTAGGGCTCCCCTAGCCTAAGGCTAGGGCACTCCTAGGCTTAGGCTAGGGCACCCCTAGGCTTTGGCTAGCGCACCCCTAGTCTTAGGCTAAGGCTAGGGCTGTCCTAGCCTAAGTCTAGTTCACCCCTAGGCTTAGGCAAGGAACCCCTAGGCTTAGGCTAGGGCTAGGTCACCCCTAGGCTTAGGCTAAAGCACCACTAGGCTTAGGCAAGGGCACCCCTAGGCTTAGGCTAGGGCACCCCTAGGCTTAGGCTAGGGTACCCCAAAGCTGAGGCTAGGGCACCCTTAAACTGAGGCTAGGGCACCCCTAGGCTTAGACTAAAACTAGGGCTACCCTAGCTTAAGGCTATGGCACCTATAGGCTTAGGCTAGGGCACCCCTAGGCTTAGGCTAAGGCTAGGGCTCCCCTAGCCTAAGGCTAGGGCACCCCTAGGCTTAGGCTGGGCAACCCTAGGCTTAAGCTAGGGCACCCATAGGCTTAGGCTAAGGCTAGGGCACCCCTAGCCTAAGGCTAGGGCACCCCTAGGCTTTGGCTAGGGCACCCCTAGGATTAGGCTAAGGCTAGGGCACTCCTAGGCTTAGGCTAGGGCACCCGTAGGCTTAGGCTAGGGCACCCCTAGGCTTAGGCTAGGGCACCCCTAGGCTTAGGCTAAGGCTACGGCTCCCCTAGCCTCAGCTGGGGCACCCCTAGACTCAGGCTATGGCACCCTAGGCTTAGGCTAGGGCAATCCTAGGCTAGACTAAGACTAGGGCTCCCCTAGCCTCAGGCTAGGGCACCCGTAGGCTCAGGCTAGGGCACCCGTAGGCTCAGGCTATGGCACCCCTAGGCTCAGGATAGGGCACGCCTAGGCTTAGGCTAAGGCTAGGGCTCCCCTAGACTAAGGCTAGGTCACCCCTAGGCTTAGGCTACGGCACACCTAGGCTTAGGCTAGGGCACACCTAGACTTAGGCTAAGGCAACGCCTCCCCTAGCCTCAGGCTAGGGCACCCCTAGACTCAGTCTTGGGCACCGTTAAGCTTAGGCTAGGGCAATCCTAGGCTTAGGCTAAGGCTAGGGCTCCCCTAGGCTCAGCCTAGGGCACCCCTAGGCTTAAACTAGGGCACCACTAGGCTTAGGCTAGGGCACCCCTAGGCTTAGGAAAAGGCTAGGGCTCCCCTAGCCTAAGGCTAGGGCACCTCTAGGCTTAGGCTAGGGCACCCCTAGGCTTAGGTTAGGGCACCCCTAGGCTTAAGCTAGGGATCCCCTAGGCATAGGCTAAGGCTATGGCTCCCCTAGACTCAGGATAGTGCACCCCTAGACTCAGGCTATGGCACCCCAAAGCTTAGGCTAGGGCACCCCTAGGCTTATGCTAGGGCACCCCTAAGCTTAGGCTAAGGCTAGTGCTCCCCTAGCCTAAGACTACAGCACCTCTAAGCTTAGGCTAGGGCAACCCTAAGCTTAGGCTAGGCCAACCCTAGGCTTAGGCTAGGGCACCCCTAGGCTTAGGATAAGGCTAGGGCTAACCTAGGCTTAGGCTAGGGCACCCCTAGGCTTAGGCTAGGGAACCCCTAGACTAAAGCTAGGGCACCCCTAGGCTTAGGCAAGGGCACCCCTAGGATTAGGCTAGGGCACCCCTACACTAAGGCTAAGGCAATGGCTCCCCTAGCCTCAGGCAAGGGCACCCCTAGACTCAGGCTAGGGCACCAGTTAGCTTAGGGTAGGGCAATCCTAGGCTTAGGCTAAGTCTAGTGCTCCCCTATCCTCAGGCTAGGGCACCCCTAGGCTTAGGCTAGGGCACCCCTAGGCTTAGGCTAGGGCTCCCTAGGCTAAGGTACGGCTGCGGCTCCCCTTGCCTCAGGCTAGTGCACCCCTAGACTCAGGCTATGGCACCCCTAGGCTTAGGCTAGGGCAATCCTAGGCTAGACTAACGTTAGGTCTCCCCTAGCCTCAGGTTAGGGCACCCGTAGGCTCAGGCTAGTGCACCCCGAGGCTTAGGCTAGGGCACCCCTAGGCTTAGGCTAATGCTAGGCTCCTCTAGCCTAAGGCTGGGGCACCCCTAGGCTTAGGCTAGGGCACCCCTAGGCTTAGGCTAGGGCACCCCTAGGCTTAGGATAGGGCACCCCTAGGATTAGGCTAGGGCACCCTTAGGATTAGCCTAAGGCAAGGGCTCCCCTAGCCTATGCCTAGGGCACCCCTAGGCTTAGGCTAGGGCAATCCTAGGCTTAGGCAAAGGCACCCCTAGGCTTAGGCTATGGCACCCCTTTGCTTATGCTAGGGTACCCCTAGGCTTAGGCTAGGGCACCCCTAGGCTTAAGCTAGGGTACCCGTAGGCTTAGGCTAAGGCTAGGGCTCCCCTAGCCTAAGGCTAGGGCACTCCTAGGCTTAGGCTAGGGCACCCCTAGGCTTTGGCTAGCGCACCCCTAGTCTTAGGCTAAGGCTAGGGCTGTCCTAGCCTAAGGCTAGGGCACCCCTAGGCTTAGGCTAGGGAACCCCTAGGCTTAGGCTAGGGCTAGGTCACCCCTAGGCTTAGGCTAAAGCACCACTAGGCTTAGGCTAGGGCACCCCTAGGCTTAGGCTAGGGCACCCCTAGGCTTAGGCTAGGGCACCCCTAGGCTTAGGCTAGGGTACCCCAAAGCTGAGGCTAGGGCACCCTTAAACTGAGGCTAGGGCACCCCTAGGCATAGACTAAAACTAGGGCTACCCTAGCTTAAGGCTATGGCACCTATAGGCTTAGGCTAGGGCACCCCTAGGCTTAGGCTAAGGCTAGGGCTCCCCTAGCCTAAGGCTAGGGCACCCCTAGGCTTAGGCTGGGCAACCCTAGGCTTAAGCTAGGGCACCCGTAGGCTTAGGCTAAGGCTAGGGCACCCCTAGCCTAAGGCTAGGGCACCCCTAGGCTTTGGCTAGGGCACCCCTAGGATTAGGCTAAGGCTAGGGCACTCCTAGGCTTAGGCTAGGTCACCCGTAGGCTTAGGCTAGGGCACCCCTAGGCTTAGGCTAGGGCACCCCTAGGCTTAGGCTAAGGCTACGGCTCCCCTAGCCTCAGCTGGGGCACCCCTAGACTCAGGCTATGGCACCCTCGGCTTAGGCTAGGGCAATCCTAGGCTAGACTAAGACTAGGGCTCCCCTAGCCTCAGGCTAGGGCACCCGTAGGCTCAGGCTAGGGCACCCGTGTGCTCAGGCTATGGCACCCCTAGGCTCAGGATAGGGCACGCCTAGGCTTAGGCTAAGGCTAGGGCTCCCCTAGACTAAGGCTAAGTCACCCCTAGGCTTAGGCTACGGCACCCCTAGGCTTAGGCTAGGGCACACCTAGACTTAGGCTAAGGCAACGCCTCCCCTAGCCTCAGGCTAGGGCACCCCTAGACTCAGTCTTGGGCACCCTTAAGCTTAGGCTAGGGCAATCCTAGGCTTAGGCTAAGGCTAGGGCTCCCCTAAGCTCAGCCTAGGGCACCCCTAGGCTTAAACTAGGGCACCCCTAGGCTTAGGCTAGGGCACCCCTAGGCTTAGGAAAAGGCTACGGCTCCCCTAGCCTAAGGCTAGGGCACCTCTAGGCTTAGGCTAGGGCACCCCTAGGCTTAGGTTAGGGCACCCCTAGGCTTAAGCTAGGGCTCCCCTAGGCATAGGCTAAGGCTATGGCTCCCCTAGACTCAGGATAGTGCACCCCTAGACTCAGGCTATGGCACCCCAAAGCTTAGGCTAGGGCACCCCTAGGCTTATGCTAGGGCACCCCTAAGCTTAGGCTAAGGCTAGTGCTCCCCTAGCCTAAGACTACAGCACCTCTAAGCTTAGGCTAGGGCAACCCTAAGCTTAGGCTAGGCCAACCCTAGGCTTAGGCTAGGGCACCCCTAGGCTTAGGATAAGGCTAGGGCTAACCTAGGCTTAGGCTAGGGCACCCCTAGGCTTAGGCTAGGGAACCCCTAGACTAAAGCTAGGGCACCCCTAGGCTTAGGCAAGGGCACCCCTAGGATTAGGCTAGGGCACCCCTACACTTAGGCTAAGGCAATGGCTCCCCTAGCCTCAGGCAAGGGCACCCCTAGACTCAGGCTAGGGCACCAGTTAGCTTAGGGTAGGGCACCCCTACACTTAGGCTAAGGCAATGGCTCCCCTATCCTCAGGCTAGGGCACCACTAGGCTTAGGCTAGGGCACCCCTAGGCTTAGGCTAGGGCTCCCTAGGCTAAGGTACGGCTGCGGCTCCCCTTGCCTCAGGCTAGTGCACCCCTAGACTCAGGCTATGGCACCCCTAGGCTTAGGCTAGGGCAATCCTAGGCTAGACTAACGTTAGGTCTCCCCTAGCCTCAGGTTAGGGCACCCGTAGGCTCAGGCTAGTGCACCCCTAGGCTTAGGCTAGGGCACCCCTAGGCTTTGGCTAATGCTAGGCTCCTCTAGCCTAAGGCTGGAACACCCCTAAGCTTAGGCTAGGGCACCCCTAGGCTTAGGCTTGGGCACACCTAGGCTTAGGCTAAGGCTAAGGCTCCCCTAGCCTAAGGCTAGGGCACTCCTAGGCTTAGGCTAGGGCACCCTAGGCTTAGGCTAGGGCACCCATATGCTTAGGATAGGGCACCCCTAGGATTAGGCTAGGGCACCCTTAGGCTTAGCCTAAGGCAAGGGCTCCCCTAGCCTATGCCTAGGGCACCCCTAGGCTTAGGCTAGGGCAATCCTAGGCTTAGGCAAAGGCACCCCTAGGCTTAGGCTATGGCACCCCTTGGCTTAGGCTAGGGCACCCCTAGGCTTAAGCTAGGGCACCCGTAGGCTTAGGCTAAGGCTAGGGCTCCCCTAGCCTAAGGCTAGGGCACTCCTAGGCTTAGGCTAGGGCACCCCTAGGCTTTGGCTAGCGCACCCCTAGGCTTAGGCTAAGGCTAGGGCTGTCCAAGCCTAAGGCTAGGGCACCCCTAGGCTTAGGCTAGGGAACACCTAGGCTTAGGCTAGGGCTAGGTCACCCCTAGGCTTAGGCTAAAGCACCACTAGGCTTAGGCTAGGGCACCCCTAGGCTTAGGCTAGGGCACCCCTAGGCTTAGGCTAGGGTACCCCAAAGCTGAGGCTAGGGCACCCTTAAACTGAGGCTAGGGCACCCCTAGGCTTAGACTAAAACTTGGGCTACCCTAGCTTAAAGCTATGGCACCTATAGGCTTAGGCTAGGGCACCCCTAGGCTTAGGCTAAGGCTAGGGCTCCCCTAGCCTAAGGCTAGGGCACCCCTAGGCTTAGGCTGGGCAACCCTAGGCTTAAGCTAGGGCACCCGTAGGCTTAGGCTAAGGCTAGGGCACCCCTAGCCTAAGGCTAGGGCACCCCTAGGCTTTGGCTAGGGCACCCCTAGGATTAGGCTAAGGCTAGGGCACTCCTAGGCTTAGGCTAGGGCACCCGTAGGCTTAGGCTAGGGCACCCCTAGGCTTAGGCTAGGGCACCCCTAGGCTTAGGCTAAGGCTAGGGCTCCCCTAGCCTCAGGCTAGGGCACCCGTAGGCTCAGGCTAGGGCACCCGTGTGCTCAGGCTATGGCACCCCTAGGCTCAGGATAGGGCACGCCTAGGCTTAGGCTAAGGCTAGGGCTCCCCTAGACTAAGGCTAGGTCTCCCCTAGGCTTAGGCTACGGCACCCCTAGGCTTAGGCTAGGGCACACCTAGACTTAGGCTAAGGCAACGCCTCCCCTAGCCTCAGGCTAGGGCACCCCTAGACTCAGTCTTGGGCACCCTTAAGCTTAGGCTAGGGCAATCCTAGGCTTAGGCTAAGGCTAGGGCTCCCCTAGGCTCAGCCTAGGGCACCCCTAGGCTTAAACTAGGGCACCCCTAGGCTTAGGCTAGGGCACCCCTAGGCTTAGGAAAAGGCTAGGGCTCCTCTAGCCTAAGGCTAGGGCACCTCTAGGCTTAGGCTAGGGCACCCCTAGGCTTAGGTTAGGGCACCCCTAGGCTTAAGCTAGGGCTCCCCTAGGCATAGGCTAAGGCTATGGCTCCCCTAGACTCAGGATAGTGCACCCCTAGACTCAGGCTATGGCACCCCAAAGCTTAGGCTAGGGCACCCCTAGGCTTATGCTAGGGCACCCCTAAGCTTAGGCTAAGGCTAGTGCTCCCCTAGCCTAAGACTACAGCACCTCTAAGCTTAGGCTAGGGCAACCCTAAGCTTAGGCTAGGCCAACCCTAGGCTTAGGCTAGGGCACCCCTAGGCTTAGGATAAGGCTAGGGCTAACCTAGGCTTAGGCTAGGGCACCCCTAGGCTTAGGCTAGGGAACCCCTAGACTAAAGCTAGGGCACCCCTAGGCTTAGGCAAGGGCACCCCTAGAATTAGGCTAGGGCACCCCTACACTTAGGCTAAGGCAATGGCTCCCCTAGCCTCAGGCAAGGGCACCCCTAGACTCAGGCTAGGGCACCAGTTAGCTTAGGGTAGGGCACCCCTACACTTAGGCTAAGGCAATGGCTCCCCTATCCTCAGGCTAGGGCACCCCTAGGCTTAGGCTAGGGCACCCCTAGGCTTAGGCTAGGGCTCCCTAGGCTAAGGTACGGCTGCGGCTCCCCTTGCCTCAGGCTAGTGCACCCCTAGACTCAGGCTATGGCACCCCTAGGCTTAGGCTAGGGCAATCCTAGGCTAGACTAACGTTAGGTCTCCCCTAGCCTCAGGTTAGGGCACCCGTAGGCTCAGGCTAGTGCACCCCTAGGCTTAGGCTAGGGCACCCCTAGGCTTAGGCTAATGCTAGGCTCCTCTAGCCTAAGGCTGGAACACCCCTAAGCTTAGGCTAGGGCACCCCTAGGCTTAGGCTTGGGCACACCTAGGCTTAGGCTAAGGCTAAGGCTCCACTAGCCTAAGGCTAGGGCACCCCTAGGCTTAGGCTAGGGCACCCTAGGCTTAGGCTAGGGCACCCCTATGCTTAGGATAGGGCACCCCTAGGATTAGGCTAGGGCACCCTTAGGCTTAGCCTAAGGCAAGGGCTCCCCTAGCCTATGCCTAGGGCACCCCTAGGCTTAGGCTCGGGCAATCCTAGGCTTAGGCAAAGGCACCCCTAGGCTTAGGCTATGGCACCCCTTGGCTTAGGCTAGGGCACCCCTAGGCTTAAGCTAGGGCACCCGTAGGCTTAGGCTAAGGCTAGGGCTCCCCTAGCCTAAGGCTAGGGCACTCCTAGGCTTAGGCTAGGGCACCCCTAGGCTTTGGCTAGCGCACCCCTAGGCTTAGGCTAAGGCTAGGGCTGTCCAAGCCTAAGGCTAGGGCACCCCTAGGCTTAGGCTAGGGAACACCTAGGCTTAGGCTAGGGCTAGGTCACCCCTAGGCTTAGGCTAAAGCACCACTAGGCTTAGGCTAGGGCACCCCTAGGCTTAGGCTAGGGCACCCCTAGGCTTAGGCTAGGGTACCCCAAAGCTGAGGCTAGGGCACCCTTAAACTGAGGCTAGGGCACCCCTAGGCTTAGACTAAAACTTGGGCTACCCTAGCTTAAAGCTATGGCACCTATAGGCTTAGGCTAGGGCACCCCTAGGCTTAGGCTAAGGCTAGGGCTCCCCTAGCCTAAGGCTAGGGCACCCCTAGGCTTAGGCTGGGCAACCCTAGGCTTAAGCTACGGCACCCATAGACTTAGGGTAAGGCTAGGGCACCCCTAGCCTAAGGCTAGGGCACCCCTAGGCTTTGGCTAGGGCACTCCTAGGCTTTGGTAGGGCACCCCTAGGATTAGGCTAAGGCTAGGGCACTCCTAGGCTTAGGCTAGGGCACCCGTAGGCTTAGGCTAGGGCACCCCTAGGCTTAGGCTAGGGCACTCCTAGGCTTAGGCTAAGGCTACGGCTCCCCTAGCCTCAGCTGGGGCACCCCTAGACTCAGGCTATGGCACCCTAGGCTTAGGCTAGGGCAATCCTAGGCTAGACTAAGGCTAGGGCTCACCTAGCCTCAGACTAGGGCACCCGTAGGCTCAGGCTAGGGCACCCGTAGGCTCAGGCTAGGGCACCCCTAGGCTCAGGATAGGGCACGCCTAGGCTTAGGCTAAGACTAGGGCTCCCCTAGACTAAGGCTAGGTCACCCCTAGGCTTAGGCTACGGCACCCCTAGGCTTAGGCTAGGGCACACCTAGACTTAGGCTAAGGCAACGGCTCCCCTAGCCTCAGGCTAGGGCACCCCTAGACTCAGTCTTGGGCACCCCTAAGCTTAGGCTAGGGCAATCCTAGGCTTAGGCTAAGGCTAGGGCTCCCTTAGGCTCAGGAAAGGCCGCCTTAGGCTCAGGATAGGGCACGCCTAGGCTTAGGCTAAGGCTAGGGCTCCCCTAGACTAAGGCTAGGGCACCCCAAGCTTAGGCTAAGGCACCCCTAGTCTTAGGCTAGGGCTCCCCTAGGCTTAGGCTAAGGCTGCGGCTCCCCTTGCCTCAGGCTAGTGCACCCCTAGACTCAGGCTATGGCACCCTAGGCTTATGCTAGGGCAATCCTAAGCTAGACTAACGTTAGGGCTCCCCTAGCTTCAGGTTAGGGCACCCGTAGGCTCAGGCTAGGGCATCCTTAGACTCAGGATAGGGCATCCCTAGACTTAGGCTAGGGCACCCCTTGGATTAGGCTAGGGCACCCCTAGGCTTAGGCTAGGGCACGCCTAGGCTTAGGCTAAGGCTAGGCTTCCCTAGCCTAAGGCTAGAGCACCCCTAGGCTTAGGCTAAGGCTAAGGCTAAGCCTAGGGCACCTGTAGGCTTAGGCTAAGGCTAGGGCTACCCTAGCCTAAGGCTAGGGCAACTCTAGGCTTAGGCTAGGGAACCCCTAGGCTTAGGCTAGGGCTAGGTCACCCCTAGGCTTAGGCTAAGGCACCACTAGGCTTAGGCTAGGGCACCCCTTGGCTTAGGCTAGGGCATCCCTAGGCTTAGGCTAGGGCACCCCTAGGCTTAAGCTAGGGCACCCGTAGGCTTAGGCTAAGGCTAGGGCTCCCCTAGCCTAAGGCTAGGGCACTCCTAAGCTTAGGCTAGGGCACCCCTAGGCTTTGGCTAGCGCACCCCTAGGCTTAGGCTAAGGCTAGGGCTGTCCTAGCCTAAGGCTAGGGCACCCCTAGGCTTAGGCTAGGGAACCCCTAGGCTTAGGCTAGGGCTAGGTCACCCCTAGGCTTAGGCTAAAGCACCACTAGGCTTAGGCTAGGGCACCCCAAGGCTTAGGCTGGGGCACCCCTAGGCTTAGGCTAGGGTACCCCAAAGCTGAGGCTAGGGCACCCTTAAACTGAGGCTAGGGCACCCCTAGGCTTAGACTAAAACTAGGGCTACCCTAGCTTAAGGCTATGGCACCTATAGGCTTAGGCTAGGGCACCCCTAGGCTTAGGCTAAGCCTAGGGCTCCCCTAGCCTAAAGCTAGGGCACCCCTAGGCTTAGGCTGGGCAACCCTAGGCTTAAGCTAGGGCACCCGTAGGCTTAGGCTAAGGCTAGGGCACCCCTAGCCTAAGGCTAGGGCACCCCTAGGCTTTGGCTAGGGCACCCCTAGGATTAGGCTAAGGCTAGGGCACTCCTAGGCTTAGGCTAGGGCACCCGTAGGCTTAGGCTAGGGCACCCCTAGGCTTAGGCTAGGGCACCCCTAGGCTTAGGCTAAGGCTACGGCTCCCCTAGCCTCAGCTGGGGCACCCCTAGACTCAGGCTATGGCACCCTAGGCTTAGGCTAGGGCAATCCTAGGCTAGACTAAGGCTAGGGCTCCCCTAGCCTCAGGCTAGGGCACCCGTAGGCTCAGGCTAGGGCACCCGTAGGCTCAGGCTAGGGCACCCCTAGGCTCAGGATAGGGCACCCCTAGGCTTAGGCTAAGGCTAGGGCTTCCCTAGACTAAGGCTAGGTCACCCCTAGGCTTAGGCTACGGCACCCCTAGGCTTAGGCTGGGGCACACATAGACTTAGGCTAAGGCTAGGGCTCCCTTAGGCTCAGGCAAGGCCACCTTAGGCTCAGGATAGGGCACGCCTAGGCTTAGGCTAAGGCTAGGGCTCCCCTAGACTAAGGCTAGGGCACCCCAAGGCTTAGGCTAAGGCACCCCTAGTCTTAGGCTAGGGCTCCCCTAGGCTTAGGCTAAGGTTGTGGCTCCCCTTGCCTCAGGCTAGTGCACCCCTAGACTCAGGCTATGGCACCCTAGGCTTAGGCTAGGGCAATCCTAAGCTAGACTAACGTTAGGCCCCTCCCTAGCTTCAGGCTAGGGCACCCGTAGGCTCAGGCTAGGGCACCCTTAGACTCAGGATAGGGCATCCCTAGGCTTAGGCTAGGGCACCCCTTGGATTAGGCTAGGGCACCCCTAGGCTTAGGCTAGGGCACGCCTAGGCTTAGGCTAAGGCTAGGCTTCCCTAGCCTAAGAATAGAGCACCCCTAGGCTTAGGCTATGGCACCCCTTGGCTTATGCTAGGGTACCCCTAGGCTTAATTTAGGCTAGGACTTAATTAGGCTAGGTTAAATTAAGGCTAGGACTCCCCTAGCCTAAGGCTAGGGCACCCCTAAGCTTAATTTAGGGCATCCCTAGGCTTAGGTTGGGCACCCCTAGGCTTAAGCTAGGGCACCCCTAGGCTTAGGCTAAGGCTAGCGATCCCCTAGACTAAGGCTAGGGCACTCCTAGGCTTAGGCTAGGGCACCCGTAGGCTAAGGCTAGGGCACCTCTAGACTTAGGCTAGGGCACCCCTAGGCTTAGGTTTAGGCGAGGGCACCCCTAGGCTTAGGCTACGGCACCCCTAGGCTTAGGCTAGGACAACACAAGGCTTAGGCTAAGGCACCCCTAGGCTTACGCTAAGATTAGGGCTCCCCTAGCCTAAGGCGAGGGCACCTCTACGCTTAGGCTAGGGCACCCTAGGCTTTGGTTAGGGCACCCCTAGGCTTAGGCTAGGGCACTCCTAGCCTTAGGCTAGGGCAGCCCTAGGCTTAGGCTTGGGCACCCCTAGGCTTAGGCTAGGGCACCCCTAGGATTAGGCTAGGGCAGCCCTAGGCTTAGGCTTGGGCACAACTAGGCTTAGGCTAGGGCACCCCAAGGCTTAGGCTAGGGCACCCCTAGTCTTAGGCTAGGGCTCCCCTAGGCTTAGGCTAAGGCTGCGGCTCCCCTTGCCTCAGGCAAGTGCACCCCTAGACTCAGGCTATGGCTCCCCTAGACTAAGGCTAGGGCACCCCTAGGTTTAGGCTAGGGCACCCCTAGGCTTAGGCTAGGGCACCCCTAGGCTTAGGCTAGGGCACCCCTAGAATTAGGCTAAGGCAACGGCTCCCCTAGCCTCAGGCTAGGGCACCCCTAGACTCAGGCTAGGGCACCCCTAAGCTTAGGCTAGGGCAATCCTAGGCTTAGGCTAAGGCTAGGGCTCCCCTAGGCTCAGTCTAGGGCACCCCTAGGCTTAAACTAGGGCACCCCTAGGCTTAGGCTAGGGAACCCCTAGGCTTAGGCTAGGGCTAGGTCACCCCTAGGCTTAGGCTAAGGCACCACTAGGCTTAGGCTAGGGCACCCCTTGGCTTAGGCTAGGGCATCCCTAGGCTTAGGCTAGGGCACCCCTAGGCTTAAGCTAGGGCACCCGTAGGCTTAGGCTAAGGCTAGGGCTCCCCTAGCCTAAGGCTAGGGCACTCCTAGGCTTAGGCTAGGGCACCCCTAGGCTTTGGCTAGCGCACCCCTAGGCTTAGGCTAAGGCTAGGGCTGTCCTAGCCTAAGGCTAGGGCACCCCTAGGCTTAGGCTAGGGAATCCCTAGGCTTAGGCTAGGGCTAGGTCACCCCTAGGCTTAGGCTAAAGCACCACTAGGCTTAGGCTAGGGCACCCCTAGGCTTAGGCTGGGGCACCCCTAGGCTTAGGCTAGGGTACCCCAAAGCTGAGGCTAGGGCACCCTTAAACTGAGGCTAGGGCACCCCTAGGCTTAGACTAAAACTAGGGCTACCCTAGCTTAAGGCTATGGCACCTATAGGCTTAGGCTAGGGCACCCCTAGGCTTAGGCTAAGGCTAGGGCTCCCCTAGCCTAAGGCTAGGGCACCCCTAGGCTTAGGCTGGGCAACCCTAGGCTTAAGCTAGGGCACCCGTAGCCTTAGGCTAAGGCTAGGGCACCCCTAGCCTAAGGCTAGGGCACCCCTAGGCTTTGGCTAGGGCACCCCTAGGATTAGGCTAAGGCTAGGGCACTCCTTGGCTTAGGCTAGGGCACCCGTAGGCTTAGGCTAGGGCACCCGTAGGCTTAGGCTAGGGCACCCCTAGGCTTAGGCTAAGGCTACGGCTCCCCTAGCCTCAGCTGGGGCACCCCTAGACTCAGGCTATGGCACCCTAGGCTTAGGCTAGGGCAATCCTAGGCGAGACTAAGGCTAGGGCTCCCCTAGCCTCAGGCTAGGGCACCCGTAGGCTCAGGCTAGGGCACCCGTAGGCTCAGGCTAGGGCACCCCTAGGCTCAGGATAGGGCACGCCTAGGCTTAGGCTAAGGCTAGGGCTCCCCTAGACTAAGGCTAGGTCACCCCTAGGCTTAGGCTACGGCACCCCTAGGCTTAGGCTGGGGCACACATAGACTTAGGCTAAGGCTAGGGCTCCCATAGGCTCAGGCAAGGCCACCTTAGGCTCAGGATAGGGCACGCCTAGGCTTAGGCTAAGGCTAGGGCTCCCCTAGACTAAGGCTAGGGCACCCTAAGGCTTAGGCTAAGGCACCCCTAGTCTTAGGCTAGGGCTCCCCTAGGCTTAGGCTAAGGTTGTGGCTCCCCTTGCCTCAGGCTAGTGCACCCCTAGACTCAGGCTATGGCACCCTAGGCTTAGGCTAGGGCAATCCTAAGCTAGACTAACGTTAGGCCCCTCCCTAGCTTCAGGCTAGGGCACCCGTAGGCTCAGGCTAGGGCACCCTTAGGCTCAGGATAGGGCATCCCTAGGCTTAGGCTAGGGCACCCCTTGGATTAGGCTAGGGCACCCCTAGGCTTAGGCTAGGGCACGCCTAGGCTTAGGCTAAGGCTAGGCTTCCCTAGCCTAAGAATAGAGCACCCCTAGGCTTAGGCTATGGCACCCCTTGGCTTATGCTAGGGTACCCCTAGGCTTAATTTAGGCTAGGACTTAATTAGGCTAGGTTAAATTAAGGCTAGGACTCCCCTAGCCTAAGGCTAGGGCACCCCTAGGCTTAATTTAGGGCATCCCTAGGCTTAGGTTGGGCACCCCTAGGCTTAAGCTAGGGCACCCCTAGGCTTAGGCTAAGGCTAGCGATCCCCTAGACTAAGGCTAGGGCACTCCTAGGCTTAGGCTAGGGCACCCGTAGGCTAAGGCTAGGGCACCTCTAGACTTAGGCTAGGGCACCCCTAGGCTTAGGTTTAGGCGAGGGCACCCCTAGGCTTAGGCTACGGCACCCCTAGGCTTAGGCTAGGACAACCAAAGGCTTAGGCTAAGGCACCCCTAGGCTTACGCTAAGGTTAGGGCTCCCCTAGCCTAAGGCTAGGGCACCTCTACGCTTAGGCTAGGGCACCCTAGGCTTTGGTTAGGGCACCCCTAGGCTTAGGCTAGGGCACTCCTAGCCTTAGGCTAGGGCAGCCCTAGGCTTAGGCTTGGGCACCCCTAGGCTTAGGCTAGGGCACCCCTAGGATTAGGCTAGGGCAGCCCTAGTCTTAGGCTTGGGCACCACTAGGCTTAGGCTAGGGCACCCCAAGGCTTAGGCTAGGGCACCCCTAGTCTTAGGCTAGGGCTCCCCTAGGCTTAGGCTAAGGCTGCGGCTCCCCTTGCCTCAGGCAAGTGCACCCCTAGACTCAGGCTATGGCTCCCCTAGACTAAGGCTAGGGCACCCCTAGGTTTAGGCTAGGGCACCCCTAGGCTTAGGCTAGGGCACCCCTAGGCTTAGGCTAGGGCACCCCTAGACTTAGGCTAAGGCAACGGCTCCCCTAGCCTCAGGCTAGGGCACCCCTAGACTAAGGCTAGGGCACCCCTAAGCTTAGGCTAGGGCAATCCTAGGCTTAGGCTAAGGCTAGGGCTCCCCTAGGCTCAGTCTAGGGCACCCCTAGGCTTAAACTAGGGCACCCCTAGGCTTAGGCTATGGCACCCCTAGGCTTGGGCTAGGGCACCCCTAGACTTAGGCTAAGGCAACGGCTCCCCTAGCCTCAGGCTAGGGCACCCCTAGACTCAGGCGAGGGCACCCCTAAGCTTAGGCCAGGGCAATCCTAGGCTTAGGCTAAGGCTAGGGCTCCCCTAGGCTCAGTCTAGGGCACCCCTAGACTTAAACTAGGGCACCTCTAGGCTTATGTTAGGGCACCCCTAGGCTTAGGAAAAGGCTAGGGCTCCCCTAGCCTAAGGCTAGGGCACCACTAGGCTTAGGCTAGGGCACCCCTAGGCTTAGGTTAGGGCACCCCTAGGCTTAAGCTAGGGCTCCCCTAGGCATAGGCTAAGGCTACGGCTCCACTAGCCTCAGGCTAGTGCACCCCTAGACTCAGGCTATGGCACCCCTAAGCTTAGGCTAGGGCACCACTAGGCTTAAGCTAGGGCACCCCTAAGCTTAGGCTAAGGCTAGGGCTCCCCTAGCCTAAGACGAGAGCACCCCTAAGCTTAGGCTAGGGCACCCCTAAGCTTAGGCTAGGTAAACCCTAGGCTTAGGCTAGGGCACCCCTCGGCTTAGGATAAGGCTAGGTCTAAACTAGGCTTAGGCTAGGGCATACCTAGGCTTAGGCTAGGGAACCCCTAGACTAAAGCTAGGGCACCCTTGTCTTAGGCAAGTGCACCCTGGGCTTAGGCTAGGGCACCCCTACACTTAGGCTAAGGCAATGGCTCCCCTAGCCTCAGGCAAGGGCACCCCTAGACTCAGGCTAGGGCACCAGTTAGCTTAGGCTACGGCACCCCTAGGCTTAGGCTAGGGCACCCCTAGGCTTAGGCTAAGGCTAGGGCTCCCCTAGCCTAAGGCTAGGGCACCCCTAGGCTTAGGCTAGGGCACCCCTAGGCTTAGGCTAGGGCACACCTAGGCTTACGATAGGGCACCCCTAGGCTTAGGCTAGGGCAATCCTAGGCTTAGGCAAAGGCACCCCTAGGCTTAGGCTATGGCACCCCTTGGCTTAGGGTAGGGCACCCCTAGGCTTAGGCTAGGGCACCCCTAGGCTTAAGCTAGGGCACCCGTAGGCTTAGGCTAAGGCTAGGGCTCCCCTAGCCTAAGGCTAGGGCACCCCTAGGCTTAGGGTCGGGCACCCCTAGGCTTCGGCTAGGGCACCCCTAGGCTTAGGATAGGGAACTTCTAAGCTTAGGCTAGGGCACCCCTAGGCTTAGGTTAGAGCACCACGAGGCTTAAGCTAGGGCACCCCTAGGCTTAGGCTAAGGCTAGGGATCCCCTAGCCTAAGGCTAGGGCACTCCTAGGTTTAGGCTAGGGCACCCGTAGACTTAGGTAGGGCACCCGTAGAATTAGGCTAGGGCACCCCTAGGCTTAATCTAAGGCTTGGGCTCCCCTAGCCTAAGGCTAGGGCACCCCTAGGCTTAGGCTAGGGCACCCCAAGGCTTAGGCTAAGGCACCCCTAGGCTTACGCTAAGGTTAGGGCTCCCCTAGCTTAAGGCTAGGGCACCTCTAGGCTTAGGCTAGGGCACCCCTAGGCTTTGGCTAGCGCACCCCTAGGCTTAGGCTAAGGCTAGGGCTGTCCTAGCCTAAGGCTAGGGCACCCCTAGGCTTAGGCTAGGGAACCCCTAGGCTTAGGCTAGGGCTAGGTCACCCCTAGGCTTAGGCTAGGGCACCCCTAGGCTTAGGCTAGGGTACCCCAAAGCTGAGGCTAGGGCACCCCTAAACTGAGGCTAGGGCACCCCTAGGCTTAGACTAAAACTAGGGCTACCCTAGCTTAAGGCTATGGCACCTATAGGCTTAGGCTAGGGCATCCCTAGGCTTAGGCTGGGCAACCCTCGGCTTAAGCTAGGGCACCCCTAGGCTTAGGCTAAGGCTAGGGCAACCCTAGCCTAAGGCTAGGGCACCCCTAGGCTTAGGCTGGGCAACCCTAGGCTTAAGCTAGGGCACCCGTAGGCTTAGGCTAAGGCTAGGGCACCCCTAGGATTAGGCTAAGGCTAGGGCACTCCTAGGCTTAGGCTAGGGCAGCCGTAGGCTTAGGCTAGGGCACCCGTAGGCTTAGGCTAGGGCACCCCTAGACTTAGGCTAGGGCATCCCTAGGCTTAGGTTTAGGCTAGGGCACCCCTAGGCTTAGGCTAGGGCACACCTATGCTTAGGCTAGGGCACCCCAAGGCTTAGGCTAAGGCACCCCTAGCTTACGCTAACGTTAGGGCTCCCCTAGCCTAAGGTTAGGGCAGCCCTAAGCTTAGGCTAGGGCACCCCTAGGTTTTGGCTAGGGCGCCCCTAGGCTTAGGCTAAGGCTAGGGCTCCCCGGCCTAATGCTAGGGCACCCCTAGGCTTAGGCTAGGGCACCCCTAGGCTTAGACTAGGGCAATCCTAGGCTAGACTAAGGCTAGGGCTCCCCTAGCCTCAGGCTAGGGAACCCGTAGGCTCAGGCTAGGGCACCCGTAGGCTCAGGCTAGGGCACCCCTAAGCTCAGGATAGGGCACGCCTAGGCTTAGGCTATGGCTAGGGCTCCCCTAGACTAAGGCTAGGGCACCCCTAGGCTTAGGCTAGGGCACCCCTAGGCTTAGGCTAGGGCACCCCTAGACTTAGGCTAAGACAACGGCTCCCCTAGCCTCAGGCTAGGGCACCCCTAGACTCAGGCTTGGGCACCCCTAAGCTTAGGCTAGGGCAATCCTAGGATTAGGCTAAGACTAGGGCTCCCTTAGGCTCAGGCTAGGGCACCCCTAGGCTTAGACTAGGGCACCCCTAGGCTTAGGTTAAGGCTAGGGCTCTCCTAGCCTAAGACTACGGCACCCCGAGGCTCAGGCTAGGGCACACCGAGGCTTAGGCTACGGCACCCCTAGGTTTAGGAAAAGGCTAGGGCTCCCCTAGCCTAAGGCCAGGGCACCTCTAGGCTTAGGCTAGGGAACCCATAGGCTTAGGCTAGGGCACCCCTAGGCTTAAGCTAGGGCTCCCCTAAGGTTAGGCTAAGGCTACGGCTCCCCTAGCCTCAGGCTAGTGCACCCCTAGACTCAGGCTATGGCACCCCTAAGCTTAGGCTAGGGCACCCTAGGCTTAGGCTAGGGCACAATTAGGCTTAGCCTAAGGCTAGGGCTCCCCTAGCCTAAGGCTAGAGCACCACCAAGGCTTAGGCTAAGGCTAGGGCTAACCTAGGCTTATGCTAGGGCACCCCTAGGGTTAGGCTAGGGAACCCCTTGACTAAGGCTAGGGCACCACTAGGCTTAGGATAGGGCACCCCTAGGCTTAGGCTACGGCAACCCTACACTTACGCTAAGGCAACGGCTCCCATAGCCTCAGGCAAGGGCACCCCTAGACTCAGTCTAGGCCACCCGTTAGCTTAGGCCAGGACAATCCTAGGCTTAGGCTAAGTCTAGGGCTCCCGTATCCTCAGGCTAGGGCACCCCTAGGCTCAAGCTAGGGCTCCCCTAGCCTAACGCTAGGGCACCCCTAGGCTTAGGCTAGGGCACCCGTAGGCTTAGGCTAGGTCTCCCCTAGGATTAGGCTAAGGCTGCGGCTCCCCTTGTCTCAGGCTAGTGCACCCCTAGACCTAGGCTATGGCACCCCTAGGCTTAGGCTAGGGCAATCCTTGGCTAGACTAACGTTAGGGCTCCCCTAGCCTCAGGCTAGGGCACCCGTAGGCTCAGGCTAGGGCACCCTTAGACTCAGGCTAGGGCACCCCTAGACTCAGGCTAGGGCACCCCTAGGATTAGGTTAGGGCACCCCTAGGCTTAGGCTAGGGCACGCTTAGGCTTAGGCTAAGACTAGGCTCCCCTAGCCTAAGGCTAGAGCACCCCTAGGCTTAGGCTAGGGTACCCCTAGGCTTAGGCAAAGGCACCCCTAGGCTTAGGCTAGGGCACCCCTAGGCTTAGGCAAAGGCACCCCTAGGCTTAGGCTAGGGCACCCGTAGGCTTAGGCTAGGGCATCCCTAGGCTTAGGCTAGGGCACCCGTAGGCTTAGGCTAGGGCACCTCTAGACTTAGGCTAGGGCACCCCTAGGCTTAGGCTAGGGCACCCCTAGGCTTAGGCTAGGGCAACCCACGGCTTAGGCTAGGGCACCCCTAGGCTTTGGCTAGGGAACCCCTAGGCTTAGGATAGGGAACTTCTAAGCTTAGGCTAGGGGACCCCTAGGCTTAGGCTAGGGCACCCCTACGCTTAGGCTAAGGCTAGGGCTCCCCTAGCCTAAGGCTAGGGCACCCCTAGGCTTAGGCTAGGGCACCCCTAGGCTTAGTCTAGGGCACCAATAGGCTTAAGCTAGGGCACCCCTAGGCTTTGGCTAAGTCTAGGGATCCCCTAGCCTAAGGATAGGGCACTCCTAGGCTTAGGCTAGGTACCCGTAGGCTTAGGCTAAGGCTAGGGATCCCCTAGCCTAAGGCTAGAGCACCCTTAGGCTTAGGCTAGGGCACCCCTAGGCTAAGGGTAGGCCATCCCCAGGCTTAGGCTAGGGCACCCCTAGGCTTAGGCTAAGGCTAGGGCTAACCTAGGCTTAGGCTAGGGCACCCCTAGGGTTAGGCTAGGGAACCCCTACACTAAGGCTAGGGCACCCCTAGGCTTAGGCTAGGGCACCCCTAGGCTTAGGCTAAGGCTAGGGCTCCCCTAGCCTAAGGCTAGAGCACCCCTAGGCTTAGGCTAGGGCACCCCTAGGCTTAGGGTAGGCCATCCCTAGGCTTAGGCTAGGGCACCCCTAGGCTTAGGCTAGGGAACACCTACACTTAGGCTAAGGCAACGGCTCCCCTAGCCTCAGGCAAGGGCACCCCTAGTCTTAGGCTAGGGCACCCCTACACTTAGGCTAAGGCAACGGCTCCCCTAGCCTCAGGCAAGGGCACCCCTAGACTCAGGCTAGGGCACCCTTTAGCTTAGGCTAGGACAATCCTAGGCTTAGGCTAAGTCTAGGGCTCCACAATCCTCAGGCTAGGGCACCCCTAGGCTCAGGCTAGGGCTCCCCTAGCCTAAGGCTAGGGCACCCCAAGGCTTAGGCTAGGGCACCCCTAGTCTTAGGCTAGGGCTCCCCTAGGCTTAGGCTAAGGCTCCGGCTCCCCTTGCCTCAGGCTAGTGCACCCCTAGACTCAGGCTATGGAACCCCTAGGCTTAGGCTAGGGCAATCCTAGGCTAGACTAACGTTAGGGCTCCCCTAGCTTCAGGTTAGGGCACCCGTAGGCTCAGGCTAGGGCACGCTTAGACTCAGGCTAGGGCATCCCTAGACTTAGGCTAGGGTACCCCTTGGATTAGGCTAGGGCACCCCTAGGCTTATGCAAGGGCACGCCTAGGCTTAGGCTAAGGCTAGGCTTCCCTAGCCTAAGGCTAGAGCACCCCTAGGCTTAAGCTAGGGCACTCCTAGGCTTAGGCAAAGGAACCCGTAGGCTTAGGCTAAGGCTAGGGATCCCCTAGTCTAAGGCTAGAGCACCCCTAGGCTTAGGCTAGGGCACCCCTAGGCTAAGGGTAGGCCATCCCTAGGCTTAGGCTAGGGCACGCCTAAGCTTAGGCTAAGGCTAGGGCTAACCTAGTCTTAGGCTAGGGCACCCCTAGGCTTAGGCTAGGGAACCCCTGGGCTTAGGCTAGGGCACCCCTACACTTAGCCTAAGGCAACGACTCCCCTAGCCTCAGGCAAGGGCACCCTTAGACTCAGGATAGGGCACCCGTTAGCTTAGGCTAGGACAATCCTAGGCTTAGGCTAAGTCTAGGGCTCCCCTATCCTCAGGTTAGGGCTCCCCTATCCTCAGGCTTGGGCTCCCCTAGCCTAAGGCTAGGGCTCCCCTAGCCTAAGGCTAGGGCACCCCTAGGCTTAGGCTAGGGCACCCCTAGGCTTAGGCTAGGGCTCCCCTAGGCTTAGGCTAAGGCTGCGGCTCCCCTTGCCTCAGGCTAGTGCACCCCTAGACTCAGGCTTGGGCACCCCTAAGCTTAGGCTAGGGCAATCATAGGCTTAGGCTAAGGCTAGGGCTCCCCTAGGCTCAGGCTAGGGCACCCCTAGGCTTAGACTAGGGCACCCCTAGGCTTAGGCTAAGGCTTGGGCTCCCCTAGCCTAAGCCTACGGCACCCCAAGGCTCAGGATAGGGCACCCCGAGGCTTAGGCTAGGGCACACCTAGGCTTAGGAAAAGGCTAGGGCTCCCCTAGCCTAAGGCTAGGGCACCTCTAGGCTTAGGCGAGGGCACCCCTAGGCTTAGGCTAGGGCAACCCTAGGCTTAAGCTAGGCTCCCCTAGGGTCAGGCTAAGGCTACGGCTCGCCAAGCCTCATAGTGCACCCCTAGACTCAGGCTATGGCACCCCTAAGCTTAGGCTAGGGCACCATTAGGCTTAGGCTAGGGCACCCATAGGCTTAGGCTAGGGCACCGCTAGGCTTAGGCTAAGGCTAGGGCTCCCCTAGGCTTAAGCTAGGGCACCCCTAGGGTTAGGCTAGGGAACCCCTAGACTAAGGCTAGGGCACCCCTATGCTTAGTCTAGGGCACCCCTAGTCTTAAGCTAGGGCACCCCTACACTTAGGCTAAGGCAACGACTCCCCTAGCCTCAGGCAAGGGCACCCCTAGGCTAAGGCAAAGGCACCACTAGGCTTAGGCTAGGGCACCCCAAGGCTTACGCCAAGGCACCCCTAGGCTTACGCTAAGGTTAGGGCTCCCCAAATCTAAGACTAGGGCACCTCTAGCCTTAGGCTAGGGCACCCCTAGGCTTTGGCTAGGGCACCCCTAGGCTTAGGCTAAGGCTAGGTCTCTCCTAGCCTAAGGCTAGGGCACCCCTAGTCTTAGGCTAGGGCACCCCTAGGCTTAGGCTAGGGCACCCCTAGGCTTAGGCTAGGGCACCCCTAGGCTTAGGCAAGGGCACCCCTAGGCTTAGGCTAAGGCTAGGTCACCCCTAGGCTTAGGCAAAGGCACCACTAGGCTTAGTCTAGGGCACCCCAAGACTTAGGCTAGCGCAACCCTAGGCTGTGGCTAGTGCACCCCTAAGCTGAGGCTAGGGCACCCCTAGGCTTAGGCTAAGGCTAGGGCTCCCCTAGCCTAAGGCTAGGACACCCCTAGGCTTAAGCTAGGGCACCTGTAGGCTTAGGCTAAGGCTAGGGCTACCCAAGCCTAAGGCTAGGGCAACTCTAGGCTTAGGCTAGGGAACCCCTAGGCTTAGGCTAAAGCTAGGGCTCCCCTAGCCTAAGGCTAGGGCACCCCTAGGCTTAAGCTAGGGCACCCGTAGGCTTAGGCTAAGGCTAGTGCACCCCTAGCCTAAGGCTAGGGCACCCCTAGACTTTGGCTAGGGCACCCGTAGGCTTAGGATAGGGAACTTCTAAGTTTAGTCTAGGGCACCCCTAGGCTTTGGCTAGGGCACCCCTAGGCTTAGGCTAAGTCTAGGGCTCTCCTAGCCTAAGGCTAGGGCACCCCTAGGCTTAATTTAGGGCATCCCTAGGCTTAGGTTAGGGCACTCCTAGGCTTAAGCTAGGGCACCCCTAGGCTTAGGCTAAGGCTAGGGATCCCCTAGCCTAAGGCTAGGGCACTCCTAGGCTTAGGCTAGGGCACACGTAAGCTTAGGCTAGGGCACCTCTAGACTTAGGCTAGGGCACCCCTAGGCTTAGGTTTATGCTAGGGCACCCCTAGGCTTAGGCTAGGGCACCCCTAGGCTTAGGCTTGGGCACCCTTAGGCTTAGGCTAGGGCACCCCTAGGATTAGGCTAGGGCAACCCTAGGCTTAGGCTAAGGCACCCCTGGCTTACGCTAAGGTTAGGGCTCCCCAAGCCTAAGACTAGGGCACCTCTATGCTTAGGCTACGGCACCCTAGGCTTTGGTTAGGGCACCCCTAGGCTTAGTCTAGGGCACTCCTAGGCTTAGGCTAGGGCAGCCCTAGGCTTAGGCTAGGGCACCCCTAGGCTTAGGCTCGGGCACCCCTAGGCTTAGGCTAAGGCTAGGGCTCCCCTAGCCTAAGGCTAGGGCACCCCTAGGCTTAGGCTTGGGAAC
Organism: Tenrec ecaudatus; assembly: GCF_050624435.1. Taxonomy (NCBI): domain Eukaryota; kingdom Metazoa; phylum Chordata; class Mammalia; order Afrosoricida; family Tenrecidae; genus Tenrec; species Tenrec ecaudatus. The sequence goes on from NW_027457690.1 coordinate 553,935, forward strand.
CCTTAGGCTTAGGCTAGGGCACCCCTAGGATTAGGCTAGGGCAGCCCTAGGCTTAGGCTAAGCCTAGGGCTCCCCTAGCCTAAGGCTAGGGCACCCATAGGCTTGGGCTAGGGCACCCCTAGGCTTAGGCTAGGGCACCCCTAGGATTAGGCTAAGGCTAGGGCTACCCGAGCCTAAGGCTAAGGCACCCCTAGGTTTAGGCTAGGACCCTCCTAGGCTTAGGCTAGGGCACCCGTAGGCTTAGGCTAGAACACCCCTAGGCTTAGGCTAGGGCACCCCTAGGCTTAGGCTAAGGCTTGGGCTCCCCTAGTCTAAGGCTAGGGCACCCTTAGGCTTAGACTAGGGCACCCCTATGCTTAGGCTAGGGCACCCCTAGGCTTAAGCTAGGGCACCCCTAGGCTTAGGCTAGGACACCACTAGGCTTAGGCTAGGGCACTGCTATGCTTAGGCTAAGACTAGGGCTTCCTTAGCCTAAGGCTTGGGCACCGCTAGGCTTAGGCTAGGGCACCCCTAGGCTTAGGTATGGAACCCCTAGGCTTAGGTTATGGCACCCCTATGCTTACGCTAAGGCTAGGGTTTCTCTAGCCTAAGGCTAGGGCACCTCTACGCTTAGGCTAGGGCACCCTAGGCTTTGGTTAGGGCACCCCTAGGCTTAGGCCAGGGCACTCCTAGGCTTAGGCTAGGGCACCCGTAGGCTTAGGCTAGAGCACCCCTAGGCTTAGGCTAAGGCTAGGGCTCCCTGAGCCTAAGGCTAGGGCACCCCTAGGTTTAGGCTAGGACCCTCCTAGGCCTAGGCTAGGGCACCCGTAGGCTTAGGCTAGAGCACCCCTAGGCTTAGGCTAGGGCACTCCTAGGCTTAGGCTAAGGCTTGGGCTCCCCTAGTCTAAGGCTAGGGCACCCTTAGGCTTAAGCTAGGGCACCCCTAGGCTTAGGCTAGGACACCACTAGGCTTAGGCTAGGGCACCGCTAGGCTTAGGCTAAGGCTAGGGCTTCCATAGCCTAAGGCTTGGGCACCCCTAGGCTTAGGCTAGGGCACCCCTAGGCTTAGGTATGGAACCCCTAGGCTTGGTTATGGCACCCCTATGCTTAGGCTAGGGCACCCCTAGATGTAGGCTAGGGCACCCCTAGGCTTAGGCTAAGGCTAGGGCTCCCCTACACTACGGCTAGGGCACCTCTAGGCTTAGGCTAGGGCACCCCTAGGCTTAGGCTAGGGCACCCCTAGGCTTAGGCTAGGGCACCCCTAGGCTTAGGCTAAGGCTAGGGCTCCTCTAGCCTAACACTAGGGCATCCCTAGGCTTGGCTAGGGCACCCCTAGGCTTAGGCTAGGGCACCCCTAGGCTTAGGCTAGGGCACCCCTACGTTTAGGCTAGGGCACCCCCAAGCTTCGGCTAAGGCGAGGACTACCCTAGCCTAAGGATAGGGCACCCCTAGGCTTAGACTAAGGCTAAGGCTCCCCTAGCCTAAGGCTAGGGCACCCCTAAGCTTAGGCTAGGGCACCCCTAGTTTTAGGCTAGAGCACCCCTAGGCTTAGGCTATGGCTAGGGCTCCCCTTTCCTACGGCTAGGGCACCCCTAGGCTTAGGCTAAGGCACCCCTAGGCTTAGGCTAGGGCACCCCTAGGCTTAGGCTAGGGCACCCCTAGGCTTAGGCTAGGGTTCCCCTAGCCTAAGGCTGGGGTACCCCTAGACTCAGGCTATGGCACCGTAGGCTTAGGCTAGGGCAATCCTATGCTAGAAAAAGGCTAGGGCTCCCCTAGCCTCAGGCTAGGGCACCCGTAGTCTCAGGCTAGGGAACCCCTAGGCTCAGGATATGGCACGACTAGGCTTACGCTAAGGCTAGGGCTCCCCTAGACTAAGGCTAGGGCAACCCTAGGTTTAGGCTACGGCACCCCTAGGCTTAGGCTAGGGAACCCCTAGCCTAAGGCTAGGGCACCCCTAGGCTTAGGCTAGGGCAACCGTAAGTTTAGGCTAGGGCACCCTTAGACTTAGGCTAAGGCAACGGCTCCCCTAGCCTCAGGTTAGGGCACCCCTAGACTCAGGATAGGGCACCCCTAAGCTTAGGCTAGGGCAATCCTAGGCTTAGGCTAAGGCTAGGGCTCCCATAGGATCAGTCTAGGGCACCCTTAGGCTTAAACTAGGGCACCCCTAGGCTTAGGCTAAGGCTAGGGCTCCCCTAGCCTAAGGCTACGGCACCCCTAGGCTCAGGCTAGGGCACCCCGAGGCTTAGGCTAGGGCACCCCTAGGCTTAGGAAAAGCCTAGGGCTCCCCTACCCTACGGCTAGCGCACCTCTAAGCTTAGGCTAGGGCTCCCCTAGGCTTAGGCTAAGGCTGCGGCTCCCCTTGCCTCAGGCTAGTGCACCCCTAGACTCAGGCTTGGGCACCCCTAAGCTTAGGCTAGGGCAATCATAGGCTTAGGCTAAGGCTAGGGCTCCCCTAGGCTCAGGCTAGGGCACCCCTAGGCTTAGACTAGGGCACCCCTAGGCTTAGGCTAAGGCTTGGGCTCCCCTAGCCTAAGCCTACGGCACCCCTAGGCTCAGGCTAGGGCACCCCGAGGCTTAGGCTAGGGCACACCTAGGCTTAGGAAAAGGCTAGGGCTCCCCTAGCCTAGGGCTAGGGCACCTCTAGGCTTAGGCGAGGGCACCCCTAGGCTTAGGCTAGGGCACCCCTAGGCTTAAGCTAGGGCTCCCCTAGGGTCAGACTAAGGCTATGGCTCGCCAAGTCTCATAGTGCACCCCTAGACTCACGCTATGGCACCCCTAAGCTTAGGCTAGGGCACCATTAGGCTTAGGCTAGGGCACTCATAGGCTTAGGCTAGGGCACCCCTAGGCTTAGGCTAAGGCGAGGGCTCCCCTAGGCTTAAGCTAGGGCACCCCTAGGGTTAGGCTAAGGAACCCCTAGACTAAGGCTAGGGCACCCCTATGCTTAGTCTAGGGCACCCCTAGCCTCAGGCAAGGGCACCCCTAGACTCAGGCTAGGGCACCCGTTACCTTAGGCTAGGACAATCCTAGGCTTAGGCTAAGTCTAGGGCTCCCCTATCCTCAGGCTAGGGCACCCCTAGGCTCAGGCTAGGGCTCCCCTAGCCTAAAGCTAGGGCACCCCAAGGCTTAGGCTAGGGCACCCCTAGTCTTAGGCTAGGGCTCCCCTAGGCTTAGGCTAAGGCTGCGGCTCCCGTTGCCTCAGGCTAGTGCACCCCTAGACTCAGGCTATGGCACCCCTAGGCTTAGGCTAGGGCAATCCTAGGCTAGACTAACGTTAGGGCTCCCCTAGCTTCAAGCTAGGGCACCCGTAGGCTCAGGCTAGGGCACCCTTAGACTCAGGCTAGGGCATCCCTAGACTTAGGCTAGGGCACCCCTTGGATTAGGCTAGGGCACCCCTAGGCTTAGGCTAGGGCACGCCTAGGCTTAGGCTAAGGCTAGGCTTCCGTAGCCTAAAGCTAGAGCACCCCTAGGCTTAAGCTAGGGCACCCCTAGGCTTAGGAAAAGGCACCCCTAGGCTTAGGCTAGGGCACCCGTAGGCTTAGGCTAAGGCTAGGGATCCCCTAGCCTAAGGCTAGAGCACCCCTAGGCTTAAGCTAGGGCACCCCTAGGCTAAGGGTAGGCCATCCCTAGACTTAGGCTAGGGCACCCCTAGGCTTAGGCTAAGTCTAGGGCTCCCCTATCCTCAGGCTAGGGCACCCCTAGGCTCAGGCTAGGGCACCCCTAGGCTTAGACTAGGGCACCCCTAGGCTTAGGCTAAGGCTTGGGCTCCCCTAGCCTAAGGTTACGGCACCCCTGGGCTCAGGCTAGGGCACCTCTAGGCTTAGGCTAGGGCACCTCTTGGCTTAGGCTAGGGCACCCCTAGGCTTAAGCAAGGGCTCCCCTAGAGTTAGGCTAAGGCTACGGCTCCCCAAGCCTCATTGTGCACCCCTAGACTCAGGCAATGGCACCCCTAAGCTTAGGCTAGGGCACCCCTAGGCTTAGGCTAGGGCACCCCTAGGTTTAGGCTAGGGCACCCCTAGGCTTAGGCTAAGGCTAGGGCTCCCCTAGCCTAAGGCTAGAGTACCCCTAGGCTTAGGCTAGGGCACCCCTAGGCTTAGGCTAAGGCTAGGGCTAACCTAGGCTTAGGCTAGGGCACCACAAGGCTTTGGCTAGGGAACCCCTAGACTAAGGCTAGGGCACCCCTTGGCTTAGCCTAGGGCACCCCTAGTCTTAGGCTAGGGCACCCCTACACTTAGGCTAAGGCAACGGCTCCCCTAGCCTCAGGCAAGGGCACCCCTAGACTCAGGCTAGGGCACCCGTTACCTTAGGCTAGGACAATCCTAGGCTTAGGCTAAGTCTAGGGTACCCCTTTCCTCAGGCTAGGGCACCCCTAGTCTCAGGTTAGGGCTCCCCTAGTCTAAGGCTAGGGCACCCCAAGGCTTAGGCTAGGGCACCCCTAGTCTTAGGCTAGGGCTCCCCTAGGCTTAGGCTAAGGCTGCGGCTCCCCTTGCCTCAGGCTAGTGCACCCCTAGACTCAGGCTATGGCACCCCTAGGTTTAGGCTAGGGCAATCCTAGGCTAGACTAACGTTAGGGCTCCCCTAGCTTCAGGCAAGGGCACCCGTAGGCTCAGGCTAGGGAACCCTTAGACTCAGGCTAGCGCATCCCTAGACTTAGGCTAGGGCACCCCTTGGATTAGGCTAGGTCACCCCTAGGCTTAGGCTAGGGCACGCCTAGGCTTAGGCTTAGGCTAGGCTTCCCGAGCCTAAGGCTAGAGCACCCCTAGGCTTTGGCTAGGGCACCCCTAGGCTAAGGCAAAGGCACCACTAGGCTTAGGCTAGGGCACCCCAAGGCTTACGCTAAGGCACCCCTAGGCTTACGCTAAGGTTAGTGCTCCCCAAATCTAAGACTAGGGCACCTCTAACCTTAGGCTAGGGCACCCCTAGGCTTTCGCTAGGGCACCCCTAGGCTTAGGCTAAGGCTAGGGCTCTCCTAGCCTAAGGCTAGGGCACCCCTAGTCTTAGGCTAGGGCACCCCTAGGCTTAGGCTAGGGCACCCCTAGGCTTAGGCTAGGGCACCCCTAGGCTTAGGCAAGGGCACCCCTAGGCTTAGGCTAAGGCTAGGTCACCCCTAGGCTTAGGCAAAGGCACCACTAGGCTTAGTCTAGGGCACCCCAAGACTTAGGCTAGCGCAACCCTAGGCTGTGGCTAGTGCACCCCTAAGCTGAGGCTAGGGCACCCCTAGGCTTAGGCTAAGGCTAGGGCTCCCCTAGCCTAAGGCTAGGACACCCCTAGGCTTAAGCTAGGGCACCTGTAGGCTTAGGCTAAGGCTAGGGCTACCCAAGCCTAAGGCTAGGGCAACTCTAGGCTTAGGCTAGGGAACCCCTAGGCTTAGGCTAAAGCTAGGGCTCCCCTAGCCTAAGGCTAGGGCACCCCTAGGCTTAAGCTAGGGCACCCGTAGGCTTAGGCTAAGGCTAGTGCACCCCTAGCCTAAGGCTAGGGCAACTCTAGGCTTAGGCTAGGGAACCCCTAGGCTTAGGCTAAAGCTAGGGCTCCCCTAGCCTAAGGCTAGGGCACCCCTAGGCTTAAGCTAGGGCACCCGTAGGCTTAGGCTAAGGCTAGTGCACCCCTAGCCTAAGGCTAGGGCACCCCTAGACTTTGGCTAGGGCACCCGTAGGCTTAGGATAGGGAACTTCAAAGTTTAGTCTAGGGCACCCCTAGGCTTTGGCTAGGGCACCCCTAGGCTTAGGCTAAGGCTAGGGCTCTCCTAGCCTAAGGCTAGGGCACCCCTAGGCTTAATTTAGGGCATCCCTAGGCTTAGGTTAGGGCACTCCTAGGCTTAAGCTAGGGCACCCCTAGGCTTAGGCTAAGGCTAGGGATCCCCTAGCCTAAGGCTAGGGCACTCCTAGGCTTAGGCTAGGGCACACGTAGGCTTAGGCTAGGGCACCTCTAGACTTAGGCTAGGGCACCCCTAGGCTTAGTTTTAGGCTAGGGCACCCCTAGGCTTAGGCTAGGGCACCCCTAGGCTTAGGCTTGGGCACCCTTAGGCTTAGGCTAGGGCACCCCTAGGATTAGGCTAGGGCAGCCCTAGGCTTAGGCTAAGGCACCCCTGGCTTACGCTAAGGTTAGGGCTCCCCTAGCCTAAGACTAGGGCACCTCTATGCTTAGGCTAAGGCACCCTAGGCTTTGGTTAGGGCACCCCTAGGCTTAGGCTAGGGCACTCCTAGGCTTAGGCTAGGGCAGCCCTAGGCTTAGGCTAGGGCACCCCTAGGCTTGGGCTAGGGCACCCCTAGGCTTAGGCTAAGGCTAGGGCTCCCCTAGCCTAAGGCTAGGGCACGCCTAGGCTTAGGCTTGGGCACACCTAGGCTTAGGCTAGGGCACCCCTAGGATTAGGCTAGGGCAGCCCTAGGCTTAGGCTAAGCCTAGGGCTCCCCTAGCCTAAGGCTAGGGCACCCATAGGCTTGGCTAGGGCACCCCTAGGCTTAGGCTAGGGCACCCCTAGGATTAGGCTAAGGCTAGGGCTACCCGAGCCTAAGGCTAAGGCACCCCTAGGTTTAGGCTAGGACCCTCCTAGGCTTAGGCTAGGGCACCCGTAGGCTTAGGCTAGAACACCCCTAGGCTTAGGCTAGGGCACCCCTAGGCTTAGGCTAAGGCTTGGGCTCCCCTAGTCTAAGGCTAGGGCACCCTTTGGCTTAGACTAGGGCACCCCTAGGCTTAGGCTAGGGCACCCCTAGGCTTAAGCTAGGGCACCCCTAGGCTTAGGCTAGGACACCACTAGGCTTAGGCTAGGGCACTGCTATGCTTAGGCTAAGGCTAGGGCATCCTTAGCCTAAGGCTTGGGCACCCCTAGGCTTACGCTAGGGCACCCCTAGGCTTAGGTATGGAACCCCTAGGCTTAGGTTATGGCACCCCTATGCTTACGCTAAGGCTAGGGTTTCTCTAGCCTAAGGCTAGGGGACCTCTACGCTTAGGCTAGGGCACCCTAGGCTTTGGTTAGGGCACCCCTAGGCTTAGGCCAGGGCACTCCTAGGCTTAGGCTAGGGCACCCGTAGGCTTAGGCTAGAGCACCCCTAGGCTTAGGCTAAGGCTAGGGCTCCCTGAGCCTAAGGCTAGGGCACCCCTAGGTTTAGGCTAGGACCCTCCTAGGCCTAGGCAAGGGCACCCGTAGGCTTAGGCTAGAGCACCCCTAGGCTTAGGCTAGGGCACTCCTAGGCTTAGGCTAAGGCTTGGGCTCCCCTAGTCTAAGGCTAGGGCACCCGTAGGCTTAAGCTAGGGCACCCCTAGGCTTAGGCTAGGACACCACTAGGCTTAGGCTAGGGCACCGCTAGGCTTAGGCTAAGGCTAGGGCTTCCATAGCCTAAGGCTAGGGCACCCCTAGGCTTAGGCTAGGGCACCCCCAGGCTTAGGTATGGAACCCCTAGGCTTGGTTATGGCACCCCTATGCTTAGGCTAGGGCACCCCTAGATGTAGGCTAGGGCACCCCTAGGCTTAGGCTGGGGCACCCATAGGCTTAGGCTAGGGCAACCCTAGGCTTAGCCTAGGGCACCCCTAGGCTTAGGCTAGGGCACCCCTAGGCTTAGGCTAAGGCTAGGGCTCCTCTAGCCTAACACTAGGGCATCCCTAGGCTTGGCTAGGGCACCCCTAGGCTTAGGCTCGGGCACCCCTAGGCTTAGGCTAGGGCACCCCTACGTTTAGGCTAGGGCACCCCCAAGCTTCGGCTAAGGCGAGGACTACCCTAGCCTAAGGATAGGGCACCCCTAGGCTTAGACTAAGGCTAAGGCTCCCCTAGCCTAAGGCTAGGGCACCCCTAAGCTTAGGCTAGGGCACCCCTAGGTTTAGGCTAGAGCACCCCTAGGCTTAGGCTATGGCTAGGGCTCCCCTTTCCTACGGCTAGGGCACCCCTAGGCTTAGGCTAAGGCACCCCTAGGCTTAGGCTAGGGCACCCCTAGGCTTAGACTAGGGCACCCCTAGGCTTAGGCTAGGGCTCCCCTAGCCTAAGGCTGGGGCACCCCTAGACTCAGGCTATGGCACCGTAGGCTTAGGCTAGGGCAATCCTATGCTAGAAAAAGGCTAGGGCTCCCCTAGCCTCAGGCTAGGGCACCCGTAGTCTCAGGCTAGGGAACCCCTAGGCTCAGGATATGGCACGACAAGGCTTACACTAAGGCTAGGGCTCCCCTAGACTAAGGCTAGGGCAACCCTAGGTTTAGGCTACGGCACCCCTAGGCTTAGGCTAGGGAACCCCTAGCCTAAGGCTAGGGCACCCCTAGGCTTAGGCTAGGGCAACCGTAAGTTTAGGCTAGGGCACCCTTAGACTTAGGCTAAGGCAACGGCTCCCCTAGCCTCAGGTTAGGGCACCCCTAGACTCAGGCTAGGGCACCCCTAAGCTTAGGCTAGGGCAATCCTAGGCTTAGGCTAAGGCTAGGGCTCCCATAGGATCAGTCTAGGGAACCCCTAGGCTTAAACTAGGGCACCCCTAGGCTTAGGCTAAGGCTAGGGCTCCCCTAGCCTAAGGCTACGGCACCCCTAGGCTCAGGCTAGGGCACCCCGAGGCTTAGGCTAGGGCACGCCTAGGCTTAGGAAAAGCCTAGGGCTCCCCTACCCTACGGCTAGCGCACCTCCAGGCTTAGGCTAGGGCACCCCTAGGCTTAGGCTAGGGCACCCCCAGGCTTAAGATAGGGCTCCCCTAGGCTTAGGCTAAGGCTACGGCTTCCCTAGCCTCATGCTAGTGCACCACTAGACTCAGGCTATGGCACCCCTAGGCTTAGGCTAGGGCACCCCTAGGCTTAGGCTAGGGCACCCCTAGGCTTAGGCTAAGGCACCCCTAGGCTTAGGCTAGGGCACCTCTAGGCTTAGGCTAGGGCTCCCCTAGCCTTAGGCTGGGGCACCCGTAGACTCAGGCTATGGCACCGTAGGCTTAGGCTAGGGCAATCCTATGCTAGAAAAAGGCTAGGGCTCCCCTAGCCTCAGGCTAGGGCACCCGTAGGCTCAGGCTAGGGCACCCCTAGGCTCAGGATAGGGCACGACTAGGCTTACGCTAAGGCTAGGGCTCCCCGAGACTAAGGCTAGGGCACCCCTTGTTTTAGGCTAGGGCACCCCTAGGCTTAGACTAGGGAACCCATAGGCTTAGGCTAGGGAACCCCTAGCCTAAGGCTAGGGCGCCCCTAGGCTTAGGCTAGGGCAACCGTAGGTTTAGGCTAGGGCACACTTAGACTTAGGCTAAGGCGACGGCTCCCTTAGCCTCAGGCTAGAGCACCCCTAGACTCAGGCTAGGGCACCCCTAAGCTTAGGCTAGGGCAATCCTAGGCTTAGTCTGAGGCTAGGGCTCACATAGGACCAGTCTAGGGCACCCCTAGGCTTAAACTAGGGCACCCCTAGGCTTAGGCTAAGGCTAGGGCTCCCCTAGCCTAAGGCTATGGCACCCCTAGGCTCAGGCTAGGGCACCACGAGGCTTAGGCTAGGGCACCCCTAGGCTTAGGAAAAGGCTAGGGCTCCACTACCCTACGGCTGGGGCACCTCTAGGCTTAGGCAAGGGCACCCCTAGGCTTAGGCTAGGGCACCCCTAGGCTTAAGATAGGGCTCCCCTAGGCTTAGGCTAAGGCTACGGCTTCCCTAGCCTCACGATAGTGCACCCCTAGACTCAGGCTATGGCACCTCTAAGCTTAGGCTAGGGTACCCCTAGGCTTAGGCTAGGGCACCCCTAGGCTTAGGCTAGGCCACCCCTAGGCTTAGGCTAGGGCCCCCCTAAGCTTAGGCTAGGAAACCCCTATACTAAGGCTAGGGCACCCCTAGGCTTAGGCTAGGGCACCCCTACACTTAGGCTAAGGCAACGGCTCCCCTAGCCTCAGGCAAGGGCACCCCTAGACTCAGGCTAGGGCACCCGTTAGCTTAGGCTAGGGCAATCCTAGGCTTAGGCTAAGTCTAGGGCTCCCCTATCCTCAGGCTAGGGCACCCATAGGCTCAGGCTATGGCACCCCTAGGCTTAGGCTAGGGTAATCCTAGGCTAGACTAACGTGGGGGCTCCCCTAGCCTCAGGCTAGGGCACCCCTAGGCTTAGGCTAGGGCACCCCTAGGCTTAGGCTAAGGCTAGGGCTCCCCTAGCCTAAGGCTAGGGCACCCCTAGGCTTAGGCTAGGGCACCCCTAGGCTTAGTATAGGGCACCCCTAGTCTTAGGCTAGGGCACCCCTAGGCTTCGGCTAAGGCAAGGGCTCCCCTAGCCTATGGCTAGGGCACCCCTAGGCTTAGGCTAGGGCACCCCTAGGCTTAGGCAAAGGCACCCATAGGCTTAGGCTAGGGCACCCCTAGGCTTAGGCTAGGGCACCCCTAGGCTTAAGCTAGGGCACCCGTAGGCTTAGGCTAAGGCTAGGGCTCCACAAGGCTAAGGCTAGGGCACCCCTAGGCTTAGGCTAGGGCACACCTAGGCTTTGGCTAGGGCACCACTAGGCTTAGGATAGGGAACTTCTAAGCTTAGGCTAGGGCACCCTAGGCTTAGGCTAGGGCACCCCTAGGCTTAGGCTAAGGCTAGGGCTCCCATAGGCTAAGGCTAGGGCACCCTTAGGCTTAAGCTAGGGCACCCGTAGGCTTAGGCTAAGGCTAGGGCACCCCTACCCTAAAGCTAGGGCACCCCTAGACTTTGGCTAGGGCACCCGTAGGCTTAGGATAGGGAACTTCTAAGTTTAGTCTAGGGCACCCCTAGGCTTAGGCTAAGGCTAGGGCTCCCCTAGCCTAAGGCTAGGGCACCCCTAGGCGTAATTTAGGGCATCCCTAGGCTTAGGTTAGGGCACTCCTAGGCTTAAGCTAGGGCACCCCTAGGCTTAGGCTAAGGCTAGGGATCCCCTAGCCTAAGGCTAGGGCACTCCTAGGCTTAGGCTAGGGCACCCGTAGGCTTAGGCTAGGGCACCTCTAGACTTAGGCTAGGGCACCCCTAATGCTTAGGTTTAGGCTAGGGCACCCCTAGGCTTAGGCAAGGGCACCCCTAGGCTTAGGGTAGGGCAACCCAAGGCTTAGGCTAAGGCACCCCTGGCTTACGCTAAGGTTAGGGCTCCCCTAGCCTAAAGCTAGGGCACCTCTACGCTTAGGCTAAGGCACCCTAGGCTTTGGTTAGGGCACCCCAGGCTTAGGCTAGGGGACTCCTAGGCTTAGGCTAGGGCACCCCTAGGCTTAGGCTTGGGCACCCCTAGGCTTAGGCTAGGGCACCCCTAGGATTAGTCTAGGGAAGCCCTAGGCTTAGGCTAAGCCTAGGGCTCCCCTAGCCTAAGGATAGGGCACCCATAGGCTTGGGCTAGGGCACCCCTAGGCTTAGGCTAGGGCACCCCTAGGATTAGGCTAAGGCTAGGGCTACCTGAGCCTAAGGCTAGGGCACCCCTCGGTTTAGGCTAGGACCCTCCTAGGCTTAGGCTAGGGCACCCGTAGGCTTAGGCTAGAACACCCCTAGGCTTAGCCTAGGGCACCCCTAGGCTTAGGCTAAGGCTTGGGCTCCCCTAGTCTAAGGCTAGGGCACCCTTAGGCTTAGACTAGGGCACCCCTAGGCTAAGGCTAGGGCACCCCTAGGCTTAAGCTAGGGCACCCCTAGGCTTAGGCTAGGACACCACTAGGCTTAGGCTAGGGCACAGCTAGGCTTAGGCTAAGGCTAGGGCTTCCCTAGCCTAAGGCTAGGGCACACCTAGGCTTAGGCTAGGGCACCCCTAGGCTTAGGTATGGAACCCCTAGGCTTAGGTTATGGCACCCCTATGCTTACGCTAAGGTTAGGGCTCCCCTAGCCTAAGGCTAGGGCACCTCTACGCTTAGGCTAGGGCACCCTAGGCTTTGGTTAGGGCACCCCTAGGCTTAGGGTAGGGCACTCCTAGGCTTAGGCTAGGGCACCCCTAGGCTTTGGCTAGAGCACCCCTAGGCTTAGGCTAAGGCTAGGGCTCCCTGAGCCTAAGGCTAGGGCACCCCTAGGTTTAGGCTAGGACCCTCCTAGGCCTAGGCTAGGGCACCCGTAGGCTTAGGCTAGAGCACCCCTAGGCTTAGGCTAGGGCACCCCTAGGCTTAGGCTAAGGCTTGGGCTCCCCAAGTCTAAGGCTAGGGCACCCTTAGGCTTAAGCTAGGGCACCCCTAGGCTTAGGCTAGGACACCACTAGGCTTAGGCTAGGGCACCGCTAGGCTTAGGCTAAGGCTAGGGCTTCCCTAGCCTAAGGCTAGGGCAACCCTAGGCTTAGGCTAGGGCACCCCTAGGCTTAGGTATGGAACCCCTAGGCTTAGGTTATGGCACCCATATGCTTAGGCTAGGGCACCCCTAGATGTAGGCTAGGGCACCCCTAGGCTTAGGCTGGGGCACACCTAGGCTTAGGCTAAGGCTTGGGCTCCCCTAGTCTAAGGCTAGGGCACCCTTAGGCTTAAGCTAGGGCACCCCTAGGCTTAGGCTGGGGCACCCCTAGGCTTAGGCTAGGCACCCCTAGACTTAGGCTAGGGTAACCCTAGGCTTAGGCTAGGGCACCCCTAGGCTTAGGCTAGGGCACCCCCAAGCTTCGGCTAAGGCGAGGACTCCCCTAGCCTAAGGGTAGGGCACCCCTAGGCTTAGACTAAGGCTAGGACTCCCCTAGCCTAAGGCTAGGGCACCCCTAAGCTTAGGCTAGGGCACCCCTTGTTTTAGGCTAGGGCACCCCTAGGCTTAGGCTATGGCTAGGGCTCCCCTGGCCTACGGCTAGGGCACCCCTAGGCTTAGGCTAAGGCACCCCTAGGCTTAGGCTAGGGCACCCCTAGGCTTAGGCTAGGGCACCCCTAGGCTTAGGCTAGTGCTCCCCTAGCCTAAGGCTGGGGCACCACTAGACTCAGGCTATGGCACGGTAGGCTTAGGCTAGGGCAATCCTATGCTAGACAAAGGCTAGGGCTCCCCTAGCCTCAGGCTAGGGCACCTGTAGGCTCAGGCTAGGGCACCCCTAGGCTCAGGATAGGGCACGACTAGGCTTATGCTAAGGCTAGGGCTCCCCTAGACTAAGGCTAGGGCACCCCTAGGTTTAGGCTAGGGCACCCCTAGGCTTAGGTTTAGGCTAGGGCACCCCTAGGCTTAGGCTAGGGCAACCCAAGGCTTAGGCTAAGGCACTCCTAGGCTTAGGCTAGGGCACCCCTAGGCTTAGGCTAGGCACCCCTAGGCTTAGGCTAAGGCAAGGGCTCCCCTAACCTAAGGCTAGGGCACCCATAGGCTTGGGCTAGGGCACCCCTAGTCTTAGGCTAGGGCACCCCTAGGATTAGGCTAAGGCTAGGGCTCCCCAAGCCTAAGGCTAGGGCACCCCTAGGTTTAGGCTAGGACCCTCCTAGGCTTAGGCTAGGGCACCCATAGGCTTAGGCTAGAGCACCCCTAGGCTTAGGCTAGGGCACCCCTAGGCTTAATCTAAGGCTTGGGCTCCCCTAGTCCAAGGCTAGGGCACCCCTAGGCTTAAGCTAGGGCACCCCTAGGCTTAGGCAAGGACACCACTAGGCTTAGGCTAGGGCACCGCTAGGCTTAGGCTAAGGCTAGGGCTTCCCCAGCCTAAGGCTAGGGCACCCCTAGGCTTAGGCTAGGGCACCCCTAGGCTTAGGTATGGAACCCCTAGGCTTAGGTTATGGCACCCCTATGCTTAGGCTTGGGCACCCCTAGATGTAGGCTAGGGCACCCATAGGCTTAGGCTTGGGCACCCCTAGGCTTAGGCTAGGGCACCCCTAGGATTAGGCTACGGCAGCTCTAGGCTTAGGCTAAGTCTAGGGCTCCCCTAGCCTAAGGCTAGGGCTCCCATAGGCTTGGGCTAGGGCACCCCTAGTCTTAGGCTAGGGCACCCCTAGGATTAGGCTAAGGCTAGGGCTCCCCAAGCCTAAGGCTAGGGCACCCCTAGGTTTAGGCTAGGACCCTCCTAGGCTTAGGCTAGGGCACCCATAGGCTTAGGCTAGAGCACCCCTAGGCTTAGGCTAGGGCACCCCTAGGCTTAATCTAAGGCTTGGGCTCCCCTAGTCCAAGGCTAGGGCACCCCTAGGCTTAAGCTAGGGCACCCCTAGGCTTAGGCAAGGACACCACTAGGCTTAGGCTAGGGCACCGCTAGGCTTAGGCTAAGGCTAGGGCTTCCCCAGCCTAAGGCTAGGGCAACCCTAGGCTTAGGCTAGGGCACCCCTAGGCTTAGGTATGGAACCCCTAGGCTTAGGTTATGGCACCCCTATGCTTAGGCTTCGGCACCCCTAGATGTAGGCTAGGGCACCCATAGGCTTAGGCTTGGGCACCCCTAGGCTTAGGCTAGGGCACCCCTAGGATTAGGCTACGGCAGCTCTAGGCTTAGGCTAAGTCTAGGGCTCCCCTAGCCTAAGGCTAGGGCTCCCATAGGCTTGGGCTAGGGCACCCCTAGTCTTAGGCTAGGGCACCCCTAGGATTAGGCTAAGGCTAGGGCTCCCCAAGCCTAAGGCTAGGGCACCCCTAGGTTTAGGCTAGGACCCTCCTAGGCTTAGGCTAGGGCACCCATAGGCTTAGGCTAGAGCACCCCTAGGCTTAGGCTAGGGCACCCCTAGGCTTAATCTAAGGCTTGGGCTCCCCTAGTCTAAGGCTAGGGCACCCTTAGGCTTAGACTAGGGCACCCCTAGGCTTAGGCTAGGGCACCCCTAGGCTTAAGCTAGGTCACCCCTAGACTTATGCTAGGACACCACTAGGCTTAGGCTAGGGCACCGCTAGGCTTAGGCTAAGGCTAGGGCTTCCCTAGCCTAAGGCTAGGGCACCCCTAGGCTTAGGCTAGGGCACCCCTAGGCTTAGGTATGGAACCCCTAGGCTTAGGTTATGGCACCCCTATGCTTAGGCTTGGGCACCCCTAGATGTAGGCTAGGGCACCCCTAGGCTTAGGCTGGGGCACACCTAGGCTTAGGCTAAGTCTAGGGCTCCCCTAGCCTAAGGCTAGGGCACCCCTAGTCTTAGGCTAGGCACCCCTAGATTTAGGCTAGGGCAACCCTAGGCTTAGGCTAGGGCACCCCTAGGCTTAGTCTTGGGCACCCCTAGGCTTAGGCTAAGGCTAGGTCTCCTCTAGCCTAACACTAGGGCGTCCCTAGGCTTGGCTAGGGCAGCCCTAGGCTTAGGCTAGGGCACCCCTACGTTTATGCTAGGGCACTCCCAAGCTTCGGCTAAGGCGAGGACTCCCCTAGCCTAAGGATAGGGCACCCCTAGGCTTAGACTAAGGCTAGGGCTCCCCTAGCCTAAGGCTAGGGCACCCCTAAGCTTAGGCTAGGGCACCCCTAGGTTTAGGCTAGAGCACACCTAGGCTTAGGCTATGGCTAGGGCTCCCCTTTCCTATGGCTAGGGCACCCCTAGGCTTAGGCTAAGGCACCCCTAGGCTTAGGCTAGGGCACCCCTAGGCTTAGGCTAGGGCACCCCTAGGCTTAGGCTAGGGCTCCCCTAGCCTAAGGCTGGGGCACCCCTAGATTCAGGCTATGGCACCGTAGGCTTAGGCTAGGGCAATCCTATGCTAGACAAAGGCTAGGGCTCCCCTAGCCTCAGGCTAGGGCACCCGTAGGCTCAGGCTATGGCACCCCTAGGCTCAGGATAGGGCACGACTAGGCTTACGCTAAGGCTAGGGCTCCCATAGGATCAGTCTAGGGCACCCCTAGGCTTAAACTAGGGCACGCCTTGGCTTAGGCTAAGGCTAGGGCTCGCCTAGCCTAAGGCTACGGCACCCCTAGGCTCAGGCTAGGGCACCCCGAGGCTTAGGCTAGGGCACCCCTAGGCTTAGGAAAAGGCTAGGGCTCCCCTACACTACGGCTAGGGCACCTCTAGGCTTAGGCTAGGGCACCCCTAGGCTTAGGCTAGGGCACCCCTAGGCTTAAGATAGGGCTCCCCTAGACTTAGGCTAAGGCTACGGCTTTCCTAGCCTCAGGCTAGTGCACCCCTAGACACAGGCTATGGCACCCCTAAGCTTAGGCTAGGGCGCCCCTAGGCTTAGGCTAGGGCACCCCTAGGCTTAGGCTAGGCCACCCCTAGGCTTAGGCTAGGGCACCCCTAGGCTTAGGCTAAGGCTAGGGCTAACCTAGGCTTAGGCTAGGGCACCCCTAGGCTTAGGCTAGGTAACCCCTATACTAAGGCTAGGGCACCCCTAGGCTTAGGCTAGGGCACCCCTAGGCTTAGGCTAGGGCACCCCTACACTTAGGCTAAGGCAACGGCTCCCCTAGCCTCAGGCAAGGGCACCCCTAGACTCAGGCTAGGGCATCCGTTAGCTTAGGCTAGGGCAATCCTAGGCTTAGGCTAAGACTAGGGCTCCCCTATCCTCAGGCTAGGGCACCCCTAGGCTCAGGCTGTGGCACCCCTAGGCTTAGGCTAGGGCAATCCTAGGCTAGACTAACGTGAGGGCTCACCTAGCCTCAGGCTAGGGCACCCCTAGGCTTAGGGTAGGGCACCCCTAGGCTTAGTATAGGGCACCCCTATTCTTAGGCTAGGGCACCCCTAGGCTTAGGCTAGGGCACCCCTAGGCTTAGTATAGGGCACCCCTAGTCTTAGGCTAGGGCACCCCTAGGCTTAGGCTAAGGCAAGGGCTCCCCTAGCCTATGGCTAGGGCACCCCTAGGCTTAGGCTAGGGCACCCCTAGGCTTAGGCAAAGGCACCCCTAGGCTTAGGCTAGGGCAACCCTAGGCTTAGGCTAGGGCACCCCTAGGCTTAAGCTAGGGCACTCGTAGGCTTAGGCTAAGGCTAGGGATCCCCTAGCCTAAGGTTAGGGCACCCCTAGGCTTTGGCTAGGACACCCGTAGGCTTAGGCTAGGGCACCCCTAGATTTAGGTTAGGGCACCCCTAGGGTTAGGCTAAGGCTAGGGCTCCCCTAGCGTAAGGCTAGGGCACCCCTAGGCTTAGGCTAGGGCACCCCAAGGCTTAGGCTAAGGCACCCCTAGGCTTACGCTAAGGTTAGGGCTCCCCTAGCCTAAGGCTAGGGCACCTCTAGGCTTAGGCTAGGGCAACCCTAGGCTTTGGCTAGGGAACCCCTAGGCTTAGGCTAAGGCTAGGGCTCTCCTAGCCTAAGGCTAGGGCACCCAAGGCTTAGGCTAGGGCACCCCTAGACTTAGGCTAGGGCACCCCTAGGCTTAGGCTAAGGCTAGGTCACCCCTAGGCTTATGCTAAGGCACCACTAGGCTTAGGCTAGGGCACCCCTAGGCTTAGGCTAGGGCAACCCTAGGCTTAGGCTAGGGCACCCCAAAGCTGAGGCTAGGCCACCCCTAGGCTTAGGCTAAGTCTAGGGCTCCCCTAGGCTTAGGCTAGGGCCCACGTAGCCTTAGGCTCGAGCTCCCCTAGCCTTAGGCTAGGGCACCCCTAGGCTTAGGCTAAGGCTAGGGCTCCCCTAGCCTTAGGCTAGGGCTTCCCGAGCCCTAGGCTAGGGCTCCGCTAGCCTTAGGCCAGGGCACCCCTAGGCTTAGGCTAGGGCACCCCTACGCTTAGGTTAGGGCACACCTAGGCTTAGGCTAGGGCACCCCTAGCCTTAGGCTAAGGCTACGGCTCCCCTAGTCTAAGGCTACAGCACCCCTAGGCTCAGGCTAGGGCACCCCTAGGCTTAGGCTAGGGCACCCCTAGCCTTAGGCTAGGGCTCCCCTAGGCTTAGGCTAGGGCACCCCTAGCCTTAGGCTAGGGCTCCCCTAGGCTTAGGCTAGGGCTCCTCTAGGCTTAGGCTAAGGCTAGGGCTCCCCTAACCTTAGGCTAGGGCTCCCCTAGGCTTAGGCTAAGGCGAGGGCTCCCCTAACCTTAGGCAAGCGCTCCACTAGTCTTACGTTAGGCCACCCCAAGGCTTGGGCTAAGGCTAGGGCTCCCCTAGCCTTAGGCTAGTGCTCCCCTAGCCTTAGGTTAGGGCACCTTTAGGCTTAGGCTAAGGCTAGGGCTCCCCTAGCCATAGGTTAGAGCTCCACTAGCCTTAGGCTAGGGCACCCATAGGCTTAGGCTAAGGCTAGTTCTCCCCTACCCTTAGCCTAGGGCACCCCTAGGGTTAGGCTTGGGCTCCCCTAGCCTTAGGCTCGGGCTCCCCTAGGGTTAGGCTAAGGCTAGGCTTCCCTTAGCCTTAGGCTCGGGCACCCATACCCTAGGCTAAGGCTAGGGCTCCCCTAGCCTTAGGTTAGGGCTCCCCTAGGCTTAGGCTAGGGCACCCCTAGGCTTAGGCTAGGGCACCCCTAGGCTTAGGCTAGGGCACCCCTAGGTTTAGGCTAGGGCACCCCTAGGCTTAGGCTAGGGCACCCCTAGGCTTAGGCTAGGGCACCACTAGGCTTAGGCTAAGGCGAGGGCTCCCCTAGCCTTAGGGTAGGGCTCTCCGAGCCCTAGGCGAGGGCTCCCCTAGCCTTAGGCTAGGGCACCCCTAGGCTTAGGCTGAGGCTAGGGCTCCCCTAGCCTTAGGCTAGGGCTTCCCGAGCCCTAGGCTAGGGCTCCGCTAGCCTTAAGCTAGGGCACCCCTAGGCTTAGGCTTAGGCTAGGCCTCCCCTAACCTTAGGCTTGGGCTCTCCTAGTCTTAGGCTAGGGCACCACTAGGCTTAGGCTAAGGCTCCCCTAGCCTTAGACTCGGGTTCCCCTAGCCTTAAGCTCGTGCTCCCGTACCTTAGGCTCGGGTACCCATAGCCTTAGGCTAGGGCACCCCTAAGCTTAGGCTAAGGCTAGGGCTCCCCTAGCATTAGGCTAGGGCTCCCGTAGCCTTAGGTTAGGGCTCCCCTAGCCTTAGGCTAGGGCACCCCTAAGTTTAGGCCAGGGCTCTCCTATCCTTAAGCCAGGGCACCCATAGTCTTAGGCCAGGGCTCCCCTAGCCTTAGGCTAGGGCTCCCCTATCCTTAGGCCAGGGCACCCATAGGCTTAGGCTAAGGCTAGGGCTCCCCTAGCTTTAGGCTAGGGCTCCCCTAGGCCTAGGCTAAGGCTAGGGCGCCCCTACTCTTATCTAGGGCTCCCCTAGCCTTAGGCTAGGGCTTCCCTAGGCTTAGGCTAGGGCACCCCTAGACTTAGGCTAAGGCTAGGGCTCCCCTAGGCTTAGGCTAGGGCTCCCCGAGCCCTAGGCTAGGGCTCCCCTAGCGTTAGGCTAGGGCACACCAAGGCTTAGGCTAAGGCTAGGGCTCCTCTAACCTTAGGCTAGGGCTCCCCTAGCTTGGGCTAGGGTACCCATAGTCTTAGGCTAAGGGAAGGGCTCCCCTAGCCTTAGGCTAGGGCTCCCCTAGCCTTAGCCTAGGGCACACCTAGGCTTAGGCTAAGGCTAGGGCTCCCCTAGCCTTAGACTAGGGCTCCCCTAGTCTTACGTTAGGACACCCCAAGGCTTGGGCTAAGGCTAGTGCTCCCCTAGCCTAAGGCTAGGGCTCCCCTAGCCTAAGGCTAGGGCTCCCCTAGCCATAGGTTAGGGCACCCCTAGTCTTAGGCTAGGGCACCCCTAGGCTTAGGCTAAGGCAAGGGCTCCCCTAGCCTATGGCTAGGGCACCCCTAGGCTTATGCTAGGGCACCCCTAGGCTTAGGCAAAGGCACCACTAGGCTTAGGCTAGGGCACCCCTATGCTTAGGCTAGGGCACCCCTAGGCTTAAGCTAGGGCACTCGTAGGGTTAGGCTAAGGCTAGGGCTCCCCTAGCCTTAGGCTAGGGCTCCCCTAGGCTTAGGCTAGGGCTCCTCTAGGCTTAGGCTAAGGCTAGGGCTCCCCTAACCTTAGGCTAGGGCTCCCCTAGGCTTAGGCTAAGGCGAGGGCTCCCCTAGACTTAGGCAAGGGCTCCCCTAGTCTTACGTTAGGCCACCCCAAGGCTTGGGCTAAGGCTAGGGCTCACCTAGCCTTAGGCTATTGCTCCCCTAGCCTTAGGTTAGGGCACCTTTAGGCTTAGGCTAAGGCTAGGGCTCCCCTGGCCATAGGTTAGGGCTCCACTAGCCTTAGGCTAGGGCACCCATAGGCGTAGGCTAAGGCTAGGTCTCCCCTACCCTTAGCCTACTGCACCCCTAGGGTTGGGTTTCGGCTCCCCTAGCCTTAGGCTCGGGCTCCCCTAGGCTTAGGCTAAGGCTAGGCTTCCCTTAGCCTTAGGCTCGGGCACCCATACCCTAGGCTAAGGCTAGGGCTCCCCTAGCCTTAGGCTAGGGCTCCCCTAGGCTTAGGCTAGGGCACCCCTAGGCTTAGGCTAGGGCACGCCTAGGCTTAGGCTAGGGCACCCCTAGGTTTAGGCTAGGGCACCCCTAGGCTTAGGCTAGGGCACCCCTAGGCTTAGGCTAGGGCACCACTAGGTTTAGGCTAGGGCACCCCTAGGCTTAGGCTAGGGCACCCCTAGCCTTAGGGTAGGGCTCTCCGAGCCCTAGGCGAGGGCTCCCCTAGCCTTAGGCTAGTGCACCCCTAGGCTTAGGCTGAGGCTAGGGCTCCCCTAGCCTTAGGCTAGGGCTTCCCGAGCCCTAGGCTAGGGCTCCGCTAGCCTTAAGCTAGGGCACCCCTAGGCTTAGGCTTAGGCTAGGGCTCCCCTAACCTTAGGCTTGGGCTCTCCTAGTCTTAGGCTAGGGCACTACTAGGCTTAGGCTAAGGCTCCCCTAGCCTTAGACTCGGGTTCCCCTAGCCTTAAGCTCGTGCTCCATAGCCTTAGGCTAGGGCACCCCTAAGCTTAGGCTAAGGCTAGGGCTCCCATAGCATTAGGCTAGGGCTTCCGTAGCCTTAGGTTAGGGCTCCCCTAGCCTTAGGCTAGGGCACCCCTAAGTTTAGGCCAGGGCTCTCCTATCCTTAAGCCAGGGCACCCATAGTCTAAGGCCAGGGCTCACCTAGCCTTAGGCTAGGGCTCCCCTATCCTTAGGCCAGGGCACCCCTAGGCTTAGGCTAAGGCTAGGGCTCCCCTAGCTTTAGGCTAGGGCTCCCCTAGGCCTAGGCTAAGGCTAGGGCTCCCCTACTCTTATCTAGGGCTCCCCTAGCCTTAGGCTAGGGCTTCCCTAGCCTTAGGCTAGGGCACCCCTAGACTTAGGCTAAGGCTAGGGCTCCCCTAGGCTTAGGCTAGGGCTCCCCGAGCCCTAAGCTAGGGCTCCCCTAGCGTTAGGCTAGGGCACACCTAGGCTTAGGCTAAGGCTAGGGCTCCTCTAGCCTTAGGCTAGGGCTCCCCTAACTTGGGCTAGGGTACCCATAATCTTAGGCTAAGGCAAGGGCTCCCCTAGCCTTAGGCTAGGGCTCCCCTAGCCTTAGCCTAGGGCACACATAGGCTTAGGCTAAGGCTAGGGCTCACCTAGCCTTAGACTAGGGCTCACCTAGTCTTACGTTAGGACACCCCAAGGCTTGGGCTAGGGCTAGGGCTCCCCTAGCCTAAGGCTAGGGCTCCCCTAGCCTAAGGCTAGGGCTCCCCTAGCCATAGGTTAGGGCACCCCTAGTCTTAGGCTAGGGCACCCCTAGGCTTAGACTAAGGCAAGGGCTCCCCTAGCCTATGGCTAGGGCACCCCTAGGCTTAGGCTAGGGCACCCCTAGGCTTAGGCAAAGGCACCACTAGGCTTAGGCTAGGGCACCCCTATGCTTAGGCTAGGGCACCCCTAGGCTTAAGCTAGGGCACTCGTAGGCGTAGGCTAAGGCTAGGGCTCCACTAGCCTTAAGCTAGGGCACCCCTAGGCTTAGGCTAGGGCACCCCTAGGCTTTGGCTAGGGCACCACTAGGCTTAGGATAGGGAACTTCTAAGCTTAGGCTAGGGCATCCTAGGCTTAGGCTAGGGCACCCCTCGGCTTAGGCTAAGGCTAGGGCTCCCCTAGTCTAAGGCTAGGGGACCCCTAGGCTTTCGCTAGGGAACCCCTTGGCTTAGGCTAGAGCACCCCTAGGCTTAAGCTAGGGCACCCCTAGGCTTAGGCTAAGGCTAGGGATCCCCTAGCCTAAGTTTAGGGCACTCCTAGGCTAAGGCTAGGGCTCCCCTACCCTAAGGCTAGGGCACCAATAGGCTTTGGCTTGGGCACCCGTAGGCTTAGGCTAGGGCACCCCTAGATTTAGGCTAGGGCACCCCTAGGGTTAGGCTAAGGCTAGGGCTCCCCTAGCCTAAGGCTAGGGCACCCCTAGTCTTAGGCTAGGGCACCACAAGGCTTAGGCTAAGGCACCCCTAGGCTTACGCTAAGGTTAGGGCTCCCCTAGCCTAAGGCTAGGGCACCTCTAGGCTTAGGCTAGGGCACCCCTAGGCTTTGGCTAGGGCACCCCTAGGCTTAGGCTAAGGCTAGGGCTCTCCTAGCATAAGGCTAGGGCACCCCTAGACTTAGGCTAGGGCACCCCTAGCTTAGGCTAAGGCTAGGTCATCCCTAGGCTTATGCTAAGGCACCACTAGGCTTAGGCTAGGGCAACCCTAGGCTTAGGCTAGGGCACCCCAAAGCTGAGGCTAGGGCACCCCTAGGCTTAGGCTAAGGCTAGGGATACCCTAGGCTTAGGATAATGCTCCCCTAGCCTTGGCTAGGGCACCCTTAGGCTTAGGCTAAGGCTAGGGCTCCCCTAGGCTTAATCTAGGGCTCCCGTAGCCTTAGGCTGGAGCTCCACTAGCCTTAGGCTAGGGCACCCCGAGGCTTAGGCTAAGGCTAGGGCTCCCCTAGCCTTAGGCTAGGGCTTCCCGAGCCCTAGGCTAGGGCTCCGCTAGCCTTAGGCCAGGGCACCCCTAAGCTTAGGCTAGGACACCCCTACGCTTAGGTTAGGGCACACCTTGGCTTAGGCTAGGGAACCCCTAGCATTAGGCTAAGTCTACGGCTCCCTTAGCCTAAGGCTAGGGCACCCCTAGGCTCAGGCTAGGGCACCCCTAGGCTAAGGCTAGGGCACCCCTAGCCTTAGGCTAGGGCTCCCCTAGGCTTAGGCTAGTGCTCCCCTAGGCTTAGGCTAAGGCGAGGGCTCCCCTAGCCTTAGGCTAGTGCTCCCCTAGCCTTAGGTTAGGGCACCTTTAGGCTTAGGCTAAGGCTAGGGCTCCCCTAGCCATAGGTTAGGGCTCCACTAGCCTTAGGCTCGTGCTCCCCTAGGCTTAGGCTAAGGCTAGGCTTCCCTTAGCCTTAGGCTCGGGCACCCATACCCTAGGCTTAGGCTAGGGCACCCCTAGGCTTAGGCTAGGCACCCCTAGGCTTAGGCTAGGGCACCCCTAGGCTTAGGCTAGGGCTCTCCGAGCCCTAGGCTAGGGCTCCCCTACCCTTAGGCTAGGGCACCCCTAGCCTTAGGCTAGGGCTTCCCGAGTTCTAGGCTAGGGCTCCGCTAGCCTTAGGCCAGGGCACCCCTAGGCTTCGGCTAGGGCTCCACTAGCCGTAGGCTAGGGCACCCCTTGGCTTAGGCTAGGGCACCCCTAGGCTGAGGCTAAGGCTAGGCTTCCCTTAGCCTTAGGCTAGGGCTCCCCAAGCCTTAGGCTAGGGCACCCCTAGGCTTAGGCTTAGGCTAGGGCTCCCCTAACCTTAGGCTTGGGCTCTCCTAGCCTTAGGCTAGGGCACCCCTAGGCTTAGGCTAGGGCTCCCCTAGCCATAGACTCTGGTTCCCCTAGCCTTAAGCTCATGCTCCCGTACCTTAGGCTCGGGTACCCCTAGCCTTATGCTAGGGCACCTCTAAGCTTAGGCTAAGGCTAGGGCTCCCCTACTCTTATCTAGGGCTCCCCTAGCCTTAGGCGAGGGCACCCCTAGGCTTAGGCTAGGGCACCCCTAGGCTTAGGCTAAGGCTAGGGCTCCCGTAGCCTTAGGCTAGGGCTCCCCTAGCCTTAGGCTAGGGCACCCCTAGGCTTAGGCTAATGCGAGGGCTCCCTTAGCCTTAGGCTAAGGCTCTCCTAGCCTTAGGCTAGGGCACCCCAAAGTTTAGGCCAGGGCTCTCCTAGCCTTAAGCCAGGGCACCCCTAGTCTTAGGCCAGGGCTCCCCTAGCCTTAGGCTAAGGCTCCCCTATCCTTAGGCCAGGGCACCCCTTGGCTTAGGCTAAGGCTAGGTCTCCCCTAGATTTAGGCTAGGGCTCCCCTAGGCCTAGGCTAAGGGTAGGGCTCCCCTACTCTTATCTAGGGCTCCCCTAGCCTTAGGCTAGGGCACCCCTACGCTTAGGCTAGGGCACCCCTAGACTTAGGCTAAGGCTAGGGCTCCCCTAGGCTTAGGCTAGGGCTCCCCGAGCCCTAGGCTAGGGCTCCCCTAGCGTTAGGCTAGGGCACCCCTAGGCTTAGGCTAAGGCTAGGGCTCCTCTAGCCTTAGGCTAGGGCTCCCCTAGCTTGGTCTAGGGCACCCATAGTCTTAGGCTAAGGCAAGGGTTCCCCTAGCCTTAGGCTAGGGCTCACCTAGCCTTATCCTAGGGCACACCTAGGCTTAGGCCACGGCTAGGGCTCCCCTAGCCTTAGACTAGGGCTCCCCTAGTCTTACGTTAGGGCACCCCAAGGCTTGGGCTAAGGCTAGGGCTCGCCTAGCCTAAGGCTAGGGCACCCCTAGGCTTAGGCTAGGGCACCCCTAGGCTTAGGCTAGGGCACCCCTAGGCTTTGGCTAGGGCACCACTAAGCGTAGGATAGGGAACTTCTAAGCTTAGGCTACAGCACCCTAGGCTTAGGCTAGGGCACCCCTAGGCTTAGGCTAGGGAACCCCTAGGCTTAGGCTAGAGCACCCCTAGGCTTAAGCTAGGGCACCCCTATGCTTAGGCTAAGGATAGTGATCCCCTAGCCTAAGGTTAGGGCACTCCTAGGCTAAGGCTAGGGCTCCCCTAGCCTAACGCTAGGGCACCCCTAGGCTTTGGCTAGGGCACCCGTAGGCTTAGGCTAGGGCACCCCTAGATTTACGCTAGGGCACCCCTAGGGTTAGGCTAAGGCTAGGGCTCCCCTAGCCTAAGGCTAGGGCACCTCTAGGCTTAGGCTAAGGCACCCCTAGTCTTACACTAAGGTTAGGGCTCCCGTAGCCTAAGGCTAGGGCACCTCTAGGCTTAGGCTAGGGCACCCCTAGGCTTAGGCTAGGGCTAGGGGACCCCTAGGCTTAGGCTAAGGCACCATAGGCTTAGGCTAGGGCACCCCTAGGCTTAGGCTAGGGCAACCCTAGGCTTAGGCTTAGTCAAGGGCACCCCTAGGCTTAGGCTAAGGCTAGGGCTCCCCAAGTCTAAGGCTAGGGCACCCTTAGGCTTAGACTAGGGCACCCCTAGGCTTAGGCTAGGGCTCCCCTAGGCTTAGGCTAGGGCACCCCGAGGCTTAGGCTAGGGCACCCCTAGGCCTAGGCTAGGGCACCACTAGGCTTAGGCCAGGGCACCCCTAGACTTAGGCTAGGGGACCTCTAGGCTTAGGCTAAGGCTAGGTCACCCCTAGGCTTATGCTAACGCACCACTAGGCTTAGGCTAGGGCACCCCTAGGCTTAGGCTAGGGCACCGCTAGACTTAGGCTAGGGCACCCCAAAGCTGAGGCTAGGGCACCCCTAGGCTTAGGCTAAGGCTAGGGATCCCCTAGCCTTAGGATAATGCTCCCCTAGCCTTGGCTAGGGCACCCCTAGGCTTAGGCTAAGGCTAGGGCTCCCCTAGGCTTAGGCTAGGGCTCCCGTAACCTAGGCTCGAGCTCCCATAGCCTTAGGCTAGGGCACCCCTAGGCTTAGGCTAAGGCTAGGGCTCCCCTAGCCTTAGGCTAGGGCTTCCCGAGCCCTAGGCTAGGGCTCCGGTAGCCTTAGGCCAGGGCACTCCTAGGCTTAGGCTGAGGCACCCCTACGCTTAGGTTAGGGCACACCTAGGCTTAGGCTAGGGCACCCCAAGCACTAGGCTAAGGCTACGGCTCCCCTAGCCTAAGGCTAGGGCACCCCTAGGCTCAGACTAGGGCACCCCTAGGCTTAGGCTAGGGCACCCCTAGCCTTTGGCTAGGGCTCCCCTAGGCTTAGGATAGGGCTCCCCTAGGCTTAGGCTTAGGCTAGGGCTCCCTATCCTTAGGCTAGGGCTCCCCTAGGCCTCGGCTAAGGTGAGGGCTACCCTAGCCTTAGGCAAGGGCTCCCCTAGTCTTACGTTAGGGCACCCCAAGGCTTGGGTTAAGGCTAGGGCTCCCCTAGCCTTAGGCTAGTGCTCCCCTAGCCTTAGGTTAGGGCACCTTTAGGCTTAGGCTAAGGCTAGGTCTCCCCTACCCTTAGCCTAGGGCACCCCTAGGGTTAGGCTTGGGCTCCCCTAGCCTTAGGCTCGGGCTCCCCTAGACTTAGGCTAAGGCTAGGCTTCCCTTAGCCTTAGGCTCAGGCACCCATAGGCCTAGGCTAAGGCTAGGGCTCCCCTAGCCTTAGGCTAGGGCTCCCCTAGGCTTAGGCTAGGGCACCCCTGGCTTAGGCTAAGCCTAGGGCTCCCCTAGCCTAAGGCTAGGGCACCCCTAGGCTTAAGCTAGGGCACCCCTAGGCTTAGGCTAGGGCACCCCTTAGCTGAGGCTAGGGCACCCTAGGCGTAGGCTAAGGCGAGGGCTCCCCTAGCCTAAGGCTAGGGCACCCCTAGGCTTAGGGTAGGGCAAACCTAGGCTTAGGCTCGGGCACCCCTAGGCTTAGGCTAAGGCTAGGGCTCCCCTAGTCTAAGGCTAGGGCACCCTTAGGCTTAGACTAGGGCACCCCTAGGCTTAGGCTAGGGCTCCCCGAGGCTTAGGCTAGGGCACCCCTAGGCCTAGGCTAGGGCACCACTAGGCTTAGGCTAAGGCTAGGGCACCCCTAGGCTTAGGTAGGGAACCCCTAAACTTAGGTTAGGGCACCCCTATGCTTAGGCTAGGCACCCCTAGACGTAGGCTAGGGCACCCCTAGGCTTAGGCTGGGGCACCCCTAAGCTTAGGCTAAGGCTAGGGCTCCCCTAGCCTAAGGCTAGGGTACCCCTAGACTTTGGGTAAGGCACCCCTAGACTTAGGCTATGGCACCCCTAGACTTAGGCTAGGGCACCCCAAGGCTTCGGCTAAGGCGAGGATTCCCCTAGCCTAAGGATAGGGCACCCCTAGGCTTAGACTAGGGGACCCCTAGGCTTAGGCTAGGGCACCCCTAGGCTTAGGATAGGGCACCCCTAGGTTTAGGCTAAGGCTAGGGCTCCACTAGACTAAGGCTAGGGCACCCCTAACCTTAGGGTAGGACACACCTAGGCTTAGGCTAGGGCACCCCTAGGCTTAGGCTAGGGCAACCCTAGGCTTAGGCTAGGGCACCCCTAGGCTTAGACTAGGGCACCCCTAGGCTTAGGCTAAGGATAGGGCTCCCCTAGCCTAAGGCTAGGGCTCCCCTAGTCTAAGGCTAGGGCAACCCTAGGCTTAGGCTAGGGCACACCTAGGTTTAGCCTAGGGCTAGGGCTCCACTAACCTCAGGGTAGGGCACCCCTAGACTCAGGCTAGGGCACCCCTAAGCTTAGGCTAGGTCAATCGTAGGCTTAGGCTAAGGCTAGGGCTCCCCTAGCCTCAGACAAGGGCACCCCTTTACTTAGACAAGGGCACCCCTAGGATTATGCTAAGGCTAGGGCTCCCCTCGCCTAAGGCTACGGCTCCATTAGGCTTAGGCTAGGGTACCCCTAGGCTTAGGGTAGGGCACCCCTAGGCTTAGGCTAGGGCACCCCTAGGCTCAGGCTAGGGCACCCCTAGGCTTAGGCTAGGGCACCCCTAGGCTTAGGCTACGGCACCCCTAGGCTTAGGCTAGGGCAGCCCTAGGCTTAGGCTAAGTCTACGGCTCCCCTAGCCTCAGGCTAGGGCACCCCAAACACTGGCTATGGCACCCCTAGGCTTAGGCTAGGGCAATCCTAGGCTAGTTTAAATCTAGGGCTCCCCTAGCCTCAGGCTACGGTACCCGTAGGCTCAGGCTGGTGCACCCCCAGGCACAGGCAAGGGCACCCCTAGGCTTAGGCTCGGGCACCCCTAGGCTTAGGCTAGGGCACCCTAGGCGTAGGCTAAGGCTAGGGCTCCCCTAGCCTAAGGCTAGGGTACCCCTAGGCTTAGGGTAGGGCAGCCTTAGGCTTAGGCTAGGGCGTCCCTAGGCTTAGGCTTAGGCAAGGGCACCCCTAGGCTTAGGCTAAGGCTAGGGCTCCCCTAGTCTAAGGCTAGGGCACCCTTAGGCTAAGGCTACGGAACCCCTAGGCTTAGGCTAGGGCTAGGGGACCCCTAGGCTTAGGCTAAGGCACCCCTAGGCTTAGGCTAGGGCACCCCTAGGCTTAGGCTAGGGCGTCCCTAGGCTTAGGCTTAGGCAAGGGCACCCCTAGGCTTAGGCTAAGGCTAGGGCTCCCCTAGTCTAAGGCTAGGGCACCCTTAGGCTTAGTCTAGGGCACCCCTAGGCTTAGGCTAGGGCTCCCCTAGGCTTAGGCTAGGGCACCCCTAGGCTTAGGCTAGGGCACCCCTAGGCTTAAGATAGGGCACCCGTAGGCTTATTCTAAGGCTAGGGCTCCCCTTGCCTAGGGCTAGGGCACCCCTAGACTTTGGCAAGGACATCCCTAGGCTTAGGATCAGGAACTTCTAGGCTTAGGCTAGTGCACTCCTAGGCTTAGCCTAGGGCACCCCTAGGATTAGGCTAAGAATAGGTCTCCCCTAGCCTAAGGCTATGGCACCCCTAGGCTTAGTCTAGGGCACCCCTAGTCTTAGGCTAGGGCACCCCAAGGCTTAGGCTAATGCACCCCTAGGCTTACGCTAAGGTTAGGGCTCCCCTAGCCTAAGGCTAGGGCAGCCCTAGGCTTAGGCTAAGGCTAGGGCTCTTCTAGCCTAAGGCTAGGGTACCCCTAGGCTTAGACTGGGGCACCCCTAGGCTTAGACTAGGGCACCCCTAGGCGTAGGCTAGGGCAGCCCTTGGCTTAGGCTAGGGCAGCCCTAGGATTAGGCTAAGGCTAGGGCTCCCCTAGCCTAAGGCAAGGCCACCCCTAGGCTTAGTTTAGGTCACCCCTAGGTTTAGGCTTTGGCTCCCCTAGGCTTAGGCTAAGGCTAGGGATCCCCTAGCCTAAGGCTAAGGCACCCCTAAGCTTAGGCTAGGGAACCCCTAGACTTTGGCTAGGGCACCCCTAGGCTTAGGCTAGGGCACCCCTAGGCTTAGGCTAGGGCACCCCTAGGCTTAGGCTAGGCACCCCAAGGATTAGGCTAGGGCACCCCTAGGCTTAGGCTAGGGCAGCCATAGGCTTAGGCTAAGGCTAGGGATCCCCTAGACTAAGGGCTGGGCACCGCTAGGCTTAGGGTAGGGCACCCCTAGGCTTAGGTTAGGGCACCCCTAGGCTTAGGCTAGGGCTCCCTAGGCTTAGGCTAGGGCACCCCTAGGCTTAGGCTAGGGCTCCCTAGGCTTAGGCTAGGGCTCCCCTAGCCTAAGGCTAGGGCACCCCTAGCCTTAGGCTAGGGCTCCCCTAGGCTTAGGCTAGGGCACCCCTAGGCTTAGGCTAGGGCACCCCTAGGCTTAGGCTAGGGCACCCCTAGGCTTAGGCTAGGGCTCTCCGAGCCCTAGGCTAGGGCTCCCCTAGCCTTAGGCTAGGGCACCCCTAGGCTTAGGCTGAGGCTAGGGCTCCCCTAGCTTTAGGCCAGGGCTTCCCGAGCTCTAGGCTAGGGCTCCGCTAGCCTTAGGCCAGGGCACCCCTAGGCTTAGGCTAGGGCTCCACTAGCCTTAGGCTAGGGCACCCCTTGGCTTAGGCTAGGGCACCCCTAGGCTTAGGCTTAGGCTAGGGCTCCCCTAACCTTAGGCTTGGGCTCTCCTAGCCTTAGGCTAGGGCACCCCTAGGCTTAGACTAGGGCTCCCCTAGCCTTAGACTCTGGTTCCCCTAGCCTTAAGCTCATGCTCCCGTACCTTAGGCTCGGGTACCACTAGCCTTATGCTAGGGCACCCCTAAGCTTAGGCTAAGGCTAGGGCTCCCCTACTCTTATCTAGGGCTCCCCTAGCCTTAGGCGAGGGCACCCCTAGGCTTAGGCTAGGGCACCCCTAGGATTAGGCTAAGGCTAGGGCTCCCGTAGCCTTAGGCTAGGGCTCCCCTAGCCTAAGGCTAGGGCACCCCTAGGCTTAGGCTAATGCTAGGGCTCCCTTAGCCTTAGGCTAGGGCACCCCAAAGTTTAGGCCAGGGCTCTCCTAGCCTTAAGCCAGGGCACCCCTAGTCTTAGGCCAGGGCTCCCCTAGCCTTAGGCTAGGGCTCCCCTATCCTTATGCCAAGGCACCCCTTGGCTTAAGCTAAGGCTAGGTCTCCCCTAGCTTTAGGCTAGGGCTCCCCTAGGCCTATGCTAAGGCTAGGGCTCCCCTACTCTTATCTAGGGCTCCCCTAGCCTTAGGCTAGGGCACCCCTACGCTTAGGCTAGGGCACCTCTAGCCTAAGGCTAAGGCTAGGGCTCCCCTAGGCTTAGGGTAGGGCTCCCCGAGCCCTAGGCTAGGGCTCCCATAGCGTAAGGCTAGGGCACCCCTAGGCTTAGGCTAAGGCAAGGGCTCCTCTAGCCTTAGGCTAGGGCTCCCCTAGCTTGGTCTAGGGCACCCATAGTCTTAGGCTAAGGCAAGGGCTCCCCTAGCCTTAGGCTAGGGCTCCCCTAGCCTTAGCCTAGGACACACCTAGGCTTAGGCCAAACTAGGGCTCCCCTAGCCTTAGAATAGGGCTCCCCTAGTCTTACGTTAGGGCACCCCAAGGCTTGGGCTAAGGCTAGGGCTCCCCTAGCCTAAGGCTAGGGCTCCCCTAGGGCACCCCTAGGCTTAGGCTAGGGCACCCCTAGGCTTAGGCTAAGGCTAGGGCTCCACTAGCCTAAGGCTAGGGCGCCCCTAGGCTTAGGCTAGGGCACCCCTAGGCTTTGGCTAGGGCACCACTAGGCTTAGAATAGGGAACTTCTAAGCTTAGGCTACGGCACCCTAGGCTTAGGCTAGGGCACCCCTAGGCTTAGGCTAAGGCTAGGGCTCCCCTAGCCTAAGGCTAGGGCACTCCTAGGCTTTGGCTAGGGAACCCCTAGGCTTAGGCTAGAGCACCCCTAGGCTTAAGCTAGGGCACCCCTATGCTTAGGCTAAGGCTAGTGATCCCCTAGCCTAAGGTTAGGGCACTCCTAGGCTAAGGCTAGGGCTCCCCTAGCCTAAGGCTAGGGCACCCCTAGGCTTTGGCTAGGGCACCCGTAGGCTTAGGCTAGGGCACCCCTAGATTTAGGCTAGGGCACCCCTAGGGTTAGGCTAAGGCTAGGGCTCCCCTAGCCTAAGGCTAGGGCACCCCTAGGCTTAGGCTAGGGCACCCCAAGGCTTAGGCTAAGGCACCCCTAGTCTTACACTAAGGTTAGGGCTCCCCTAGCCTAAGGCTAGGGCACCTCTAGGCTTAGGCTTGGGCACCCCTAGGCTTTGGCTAGGGCACCTCTATTCTTAGGCTAAGGCTAGGGCACCCCTAGCCTAAGGCTAGGGCACCCCAAGGCTTATGCTAGGGCACCACTAGACTTAGGCTAGGGGACCCCTAGGCTTAGGCTAAGGCTAGGTCACCCCTAGGCTTATGCTAAGGCACCCCTAGGCTTATGCTAAGGCACCACTAGGCTTAGGCTAGGGCACCGCTAGACTTAGGCTAGGGCACCCCAAACCTGAGGCTAGGGCACCCCTAGGATTAGGCTAAGACTAGGGATACCCTAGCCTTAGGATAATGCTCCCCTAGCCTTGGCTAGGGCACCCCTAGGCTTAGGCTAAGGCTAGGGCTCCCCTAGGCTTAGGCTAGGGCTTCCCGAGCCCTAGGCTAGGGCTCCGCTAGCCTTAGGCCAGGGCACCCCTAGGCTTAGGCTAGGGCACCCCTACGCTTAGGTTAGGGCACACCTAGGCTTAGGCTAGGGCACCCCAAGCCTTAGGCTAAGGCTACGGCTCCCCTAGCCTAAGGCTAGGGCACCCCTAGGCTCAGGCTAGGGCACCCCTAGGCTTAGGCTAGGGCACCCCTAGCCTTAGGCTAGGGCTCCCCTAGGCTTAGGCTAGGGCTCCCCTAGGCTTAGGCTTAGGCTAGGGCTCCCATAACCTTAGGCCCGGGCACACTTGGCTTAGGCTAAGGCTAGGTCTCCCCTAGCTTTAGGCTAGGGCTCCCCTAGGCCTCGGCTAAGGCGAGGGCTACCCTAGCCTTAGGCAAGGGCTCCCCTAGTCTTACGTTAGGGCACCCCAAGGATTAGGCTAAGGCTAAGGATCCCCTAGCCTTAGGCTAGTGCTCCCCTAGCCTTAGGTTAGGGCACCTTTAGGCTTAGGCTAAGGCTAGGGTTCCCCTAGCCATAGGTTAGGGCTCCACTAGCCTTAGGCTAGGGCACTCATAGGCTTAGGCTAAGGCTAGGTCTCCCCTACCCTTAGCCTAGGGCACCCCTAGGGTTAGGCTTGGGCTCCCTAGCCTTAGGCTCGGGCTCCCCTAGGCTTAGGCTAAGGCTAGGCTTCCCTTAGCCTTAGGCTCGGGCACCCATAGGCCTAGGCTAAGGCTAGGGCTCCTCTAGCCTTAGGATAGGGCTCCCCTAGGCTTAGGCTAGGGCACCCCTAGGCTTAGGCTAAGGCTAGGGCTCCCCTAGCCTAAGGCTAGGGCACCCCTAGGCTTAAGCTAGGGCACCCCTAGTCTTAGGCTAGGGCACCCCTAGGTTTAGACTAGGGCACCCCTAGGCTTAGGCTAAAGCTAGGACTCCCCTAGGCTTAGGCTAGGGCACCCCTATGCTAAGGCTACGGCACACCTAGGCTTAGGCTAGGGCTAGGGGACCCCTAGGCTTAGGCTAAGGCACCCCTAAGCTTAGGCTAGGGCACCCCTAGGCTTAGGCTTAGTCAAGGGCACCCCTATGCTAAGGCTACGGCACACCTAGGCTTAGGCTAGGGCTAGGGCACCCTTAGGCTTAGACTAGGGCACCCCTAGGCTTAGGCTAGGGCTCCCCTAGGCTTAGGCTAGGGCACCCCGAGGCTTAGGCTAGGGCACAACTAAGCCTAGGCTAGGGCACCACTAGGCTTAGGTAGGGAACCCCTAAACTTTGGTTAGGGCACTCCTATGCTTAGGCTAGGCACCCCTAGACGTAGGCTAGGGCACCCCTAGGCTTAGGCTGGGGCACTCCTAAGCTTAGGCTAAGGCTAGGGCTCCCCTAGTCTAAGGCTAGGGTACCCCTAGGCTTAGGCTACGGCACCCCTAGACTTAGGCTATGGCACCCCTAGGCTTAGGCTAGGGCACCCAAGGCTTCGGCTAAGGCGAGGACTCCCCTAGCCTAAGGATAGGGCACCCCTAAGCTTAGGCTAGGGTACCCCTAGGCTTGGACTAAGGCTCGGGCTCCACTACCCTAAGGCTAGGGCACCCCTAGGCTTAGACTAGGGGTCCCCTAGGCTAAGGCTAGGGCACCCCTAGGCTTAGGATAGGGCACACCTAGGTTTAGGCTAAGGCTAGGGCTCCACTAGACTAAGGCTAGGGCACCCCTAGCCTTAGGCTAGGACACACCTAGGCTTGGGCTAGGGCACCCCTAGGCTTAGGCTAGTTCACCCCTAGGCTTAGGCTAGGGCACCCCTAGGTTTAGGCTAGGGCGCCCCAAGGCTTAGGCTAAGGCTAGGGCTCCCCTAGACTAAGGCTAGGGCACGCCTAGGCTTAGGCTAGGGCACCCCTAGGCTTAGGCTAGGACGCCCGTAGGCTTAGGCTAGGGCAGCCCTAGGCTTAGGCTAGGGCACCCCTAGGCTTAGGCTAAGGATAGGGCTCCCCTAGCCTAAGGCTAGGGCTCCCCTAGTCTAAGGCTAGGGCAACCCTAGGCTTAGGCTAGGGCACACCTAGGCTTAGCCTAGGGCTAGGGCTCCATTAACCTCAGGTTAGGGCACCCCTAGACTCAGGCTAGGGCACCCCTAAGCTTAGGCTAGGGCTATCGTAGGCTTAGGCTAAGGCTAGGGCTCCCCTAGCCTCAGACAAGGGCACCCCTTTGCTTAGACAAGGGCACCCCTAGGCTTATGCTAAGGCTAGGGCTCCCCTCGCCTAAGGCTACGGCACCCCTAGGCTTAGGCTAGGGTACCCCTCGGCTTAGGCTAGGGCACCCCTAGGCTCAGGCTAGGGCACCCCTAGGCTTAGGCTAGGACACCCCTAGGCTTAGGCTAGGGCACCCCTAGGCTTAGGCTAGGGCAATCCTAGGCTAGACTAAATCTAGGGCTCCCCTAGCCTCAGGCTAGGGTACCCGTAGGCTCAGGCTGGTGCACCCCCAGGCTCAGGCAAGGGCACCCCTAGGCTTAGGCTCGGGCACCACTAGGCTTAGGCTAGGGCACCCTAGGCGTAGGCTAAGGCTAGGGCTCCCCTAGCCTAAGGCTAGGGCACCCCTAGGCTTAGGGTAGGGCAACCCTAGGCTTAGGCTCGGGCACCCCTAGGCTTAGGCTAAGGCTAGGGGACCCGTAGGCTTAGGCTAAACCACCCCTACGATAAGGCTAGGGCAACCATAGGTTTAGGCTAGGGCACCCCTAGGCTTAGGCTAAAGCTAGGACTCCCCTAGGCTTAGGCTAGGGCTAGGGGACTCCTAGGCTTAGGCTAAGGCACCCCTAGGCTTAGGCTACGGCAACCTTAGGCTTAGGCTAGGGCACCCCTAGGCTTAGGCTTAGTCAAGGGCACCCCTAGGCTTAGGCTAAGGCTAGGGCTCCCCTAGTCTAAGGCTAGGGCACCCTTAGGCTTAGTCTAGGGCACCCCTAGGCTTAGGCTAGGGCTCCCCTAGGCTTAGGCTAGGGCACCCCTAGGCTTAGGCTAGGGCACCCCTAGGCTTAAGATAGGGCACCCGTAGGCTTAGTCTAAGGCTAGGGCTCCCCTCGCCTAAGGCTAGGGCACCTCTAGACTTTGGCAAGGACATCCCTAGGCTTAGGATCAGGAACTTCTAGGCTTAGGCTAGTGCACTCCTAGGTTTAGTCTAGGGCACCCCTAGGCTTAGGCTAGGGCACCCCAAGGCTTAGGCTAATGCACCCCTAGGCTTACGCTAAGGTTAGGGCTCCCCTAGCCTAAGGCTAGGGCAACCCTAGGCTTAGGCTAAGGCTAGGGTTCTCTTAGCCTAAGGCTAAGGTACCCCTAGGCTTAGGTTGGGGCACCCCTAGGCTTAGGCTAGGGCACCCCTAGGCGTAGGCTAGAGCAGCCCTTGGCTTAGGGTAGGGCAGCCCTAGGATTAGGCTAAGGCTAGGGCTCCCCTAGCCTAAGGGAAGGCCACCCCTAGGCTTAGTTTAGGTCACCCCTAGGTTTAGGCTTTGGCTCCCCTAGGCTTAGGCTAAGGCTAGGGATCCCCTAGCCTAAGGCTAAGGCACCCCTAAGCTTAGGCTAGGGAACCCCTAGACTTTGGCTAGGGCACCCCTAGGCTTAGGCTAGGGCACCCCTAGGCTTAGTTTAGGGCACCCCTAAGCTTAGGCTAGGGCACCCATAGGCTTAGGCTAGGGCACCCCTAGGCTTAGGCTAGGGCACCCCAAGACTTAGGCTAGGGCACCCCTAGGCTTAGGCTAGGGCAGCCATAGGCTTAGGCTAAGGCTAGGGATCCCCTAGACTAAGGGATGGGCACCCCTAGGCTTAGGGTAGGGCACCCCTCGGCTTAGGTTAGGGCACCCCTAGGCTTAGGCTAGGGCTCCCTAGGCTTAGGCTAGGGCACCCCTAGGCTTAGGCTAAGGCTAGGGCTCCCCTAGCCTAAGGCTAGGGCACCCCTAGGCTTAGGCTAGGTCACCCCTAGCCTAAGGCTAGGGCACCCCTAGGCTTAGGCTAGGGCACCCCTAGGTTTAGGCTAGGGCACCCCTAGGCTTGGGCAAAGGCTAGGGCTCACATAGCCTAAGGCTAGGGCACCCCTAAGCTCAGGCTAGGGCACCCCTAGGCTTAGGCTAGGGCACCCCTAGGCTTAGGCTAAGTCTACGGCTCCCCTAGCCTCAGGCTAGGGCAGCCCTAGACACTGGCTATGGCACCCCTAGGCTTAGGCTAGGGCAATCCTAGGCTTAGGCTAAGGCAAGGGGACCCCTAGCCTTAGGCTAAACCACCCCTACTCTCAGGCTAGGGCACCCCTAGGTTGAGGCTAGGGCACCCCTAGACTTAGGCTAAAGCTAGGACTCCCCTAGGCTTAGGCTAGGGCACCCCTAGGCTAAGGCTAAGGCACCCCTAGGCTTAGGGTAGGGCTAGGGGACCCCTAGGCTTAGGCTAAGGAACCCCTAGGCTTAGGCTAAGGCAACCCTAGGCTTAGGCTAGGGCACCCCTAGGCTTAGGCTTAGGCAAGGGCACCCCTAGGCTTAGGCTATGGCTAGGGCTCCCCTAGTCTAAGGCTAGGGCACCCTTAGGCTTAGATTAGGGCACCCCTAGGCTTAGGCTAGGGCTCCCCTAGGCTTAGGCTAGGGCACCCCTAGGCCTAGGCTAGGGCACCCCTAGGCTTAGACTAAGGCTAGGGCTTCCCTAGCCTAAGGCTAGGGCACCCCTAGGCTTAGGTATGGAACCCCTAAACTTAGGTTAGGGCACCCCTATGCTTAGGCTAGGCACCCCTAGACGTAGGCTAGGGCACCCCTAGGCTTAGGCTGGGGCACCCCTAAGCTTAGGCTAAGGCTAGGGCTCCACTGGCCTAAGGCTAGGGTACCCCTAGGCTTAGGCTACGGCACTCCTAGACTTAGGCTAGGGCACCGCTAGGCTTAGGCTAGGGCACCCCAAGGCTTCGGCTAAGGCGAGGACTCCCCTAGCCTAAGGATAGGGCACCCCTAGGCTTAGGCTAGGGTACCCCTAGGCTTGGACTAAGGCTCGGGTTACCCTAGCCTAAGGCTAGGGCACCCCTAGGTTTAGGATAAGGCTAGGGCTCCCCTAGCCTAAGACTAGGGCACCCCTAGGCTTAGGCTAGGGCATCCCTAGGCTTAAGATAGGGCACCCGTAGGCTTAGGCTAAGGCTAGCGCTCCCCTAGCCTAAGGCTAGGGCACCCCTACGCTTTGGCAAGGACACCCCTAGGCTTAGGATCAGGAACTTCTAGGCTTAGGCTAGTGCACTCCTAGGCTTAGGCTAGGGCACCTCTAGGATTAGGCTAAGGCTAGGGCTCCCCTAGCCTAAGGCTAGGGCACCCCTAGGCTTAGTCTAGGTCACCCCTAGGCTTAGGCTATGGCACCACAAGGCTTAGGCTAATGCACCCTTATGCTTACGCTAAGGTTAGGGCTCCCCTAGCTTAAGGCTAGGGCAGACCTAGGCTTAGGCTAAGGCTAGGGCTCTCCTAGCCTAAGGCTAGGGTACCCCTAGACTTAGGCTAGGGCAGCCCTAGGCTTAGGCTAGGGCACCCCTAGGATTAGGCTAAGGCTAGGGCTCCCCTAGCCTAAGGCAAGGGCACCCCTAGGCTTAGGCTAGGGCACCCCTAGGCTTAGTTTAGGGCACCCCTAGGCTTAGTTTAGGGCACCCCTAGGCTTAGGCTAGGGCACCCCTAGGCTTAGGCTAGGGCACCACTAGGCTTAGGCTAGGGCACCCCTAGGCTTAGGCTAGGTCAGCTATAGGCTTAGGCTAAGGCTAGGGATCCCCTAGCCTAAGGGCTGGGCACCCCTAGGCTTAGGCTAGGTCACCCCTAGGCTTAGGTTAGCGCACCCCTAGGCTTAGGCTAGGGCACCCCTAGGCTTAGGCTAAGGCTAGGGCTCCCCTAGCCTAAGGCTAGGGCACCCCTAGGCTTAGGCTAGGGAACCCCTAGCCTAAGGCTAGGGCACCCCTAGGCTTAGGCTAGGGCACCCCTAGGCTTAGTTTAGGGCACCCCTAGGCTCAGCCTAGGGCACCCCTAGGCTTAGGCTAGGCCACCCCTAGGCTTAGGCTAGGGTACACCTAGGCTTAGTCTAAGTCTACGGCTCCCCTACCCTCAGGCTAGGGCACCCCTAGACACTGGCTATGGCAGCCCTAGGCTTAGGCTAGGGCAATCCTAAGCTAGACTAAATCTAGAGCTCCCCTAGCCTCAGGCTAGGGCACCCGTAGACTCAGTCTGGTGCACCCCTAGGCTTAGGCATGGGCACCCCTAGGCTTAAGCTAAGGCACCCCTAGGTTTAGGCTAGGGCACCCCTAAGCTTAGGCTAGGGCACCCTAGGCGTAGGCTAAGGCTAGGGTTCCCCTACCCTAAGGCTAGGGCACCCCTAGGCTTAGGGTAGGGCAACCCTAGGCTTAGGCTCGGGCACCCATAGGCTTAGGCTAAGGCTAGGGGACCCCTAGGCTTAGGCTAAACCACCCCTACGCTTAGGCTAGGGCACCCCTAGGTTTAGGCTAGGGCACCCCTAGGCTTAGGCTAAAGCTAGGACTCCCCTAGGCTTAGGCTAGGGCACCCCTAGGCTAAGGCTACGGCACCCCTAGGCTTAGGCTAGGGCTAGGGGACCCCTAGGCTTAGGCTAAGGCACCCCTAGGCTTAGGCTAGGGTACTCCTAGGCTTAGGCTACGGCACCCCTAGGCGTAGGCTAGGGCAGCCCTAGGCTTAGGCTAGGGCACCCCTAGGATTAGGCTAAGGCTAGGGCTCCCCTAGCCTAAGGATAGGGCACCCCTAGGCTTAGGCTAGGGTACCCCTAGGCTTGGACTAAGGCTCGGGTTACCCTAGCCTAAGGCTAGGGCACCCCTAGGTTTAGGATAAGGCTAGGGCTCCCCTAGCCTAAGACTAGGGCACCCCTAGGCTTAGGCTCGGGCACCCCTAGGCTTAAGATAGGGCACCCGTAGGCTTAGGCTAAGGCTGGCGCTCCCCTAGCCTAAGGCTAGGGCACCCCTAGGCTTTGGCAAGGACACCCCTAGGCTTAGGATCAGGAACTTCTAGGCTTAGGCTAGTGCACTCCTAGGCTTAGGCTAGGGCACCTCTAGGATTAGGCTAAGGCTAGGGCTCCCCTAGCCTAAGGCTAGGGCACCCCTAGGCTTAGTCTAGGTCACCCCTAGGCTTAGGCTATGGCACCCCAAGGCTTAGGCTAATGCACCCTTAGGCTTACGCTAAGGTTAGGTCTCCCCTAGCTTAAGGCTAGGGCAGACCTAGGCTTAGGCTAAGGCTAGGGCTCTCCTAGCCTAAGGCTAGGGTACCCCTAGGCTTAGGCTAGGGCAGCCCTAGGCTTAGGCTAGGGCACCCCTAGGATTAGGCTAAGGCTAGGGCTCCCCTAGCCTAAGGCAAGGGCACCCCTAGGCTTAGGCTAGGGCACCCCGAGGCTTAGTTTAGGGCACCCCTAGCCTTAGGCTAGGGCACCCCTAGGCTTAGGCTAGGGTACCCCTTGGCTTAGGCTAGGGTAGCCATAGGCTTAGGCTAAGGCTAGGGATCCCCTATCCTAAGGGCTGGGCACCCCTAGGCTTAGGCTAGGGCACCCCTAGGCTTAGGCTAGGGCAGCCCTAGGCTTAGGCTAGGGCACCCCTAGGCTTAGGCTAGGGCACCCCTAGGCTTAGGCTAGGGCACCCCTAGGCTTAGGCTAAGGCTAGGGCTCCCCTAGCCTAAGGCTAGGGCACCCCTAGGCTTAGGCTAGGGCACCCCTAGCCTAAGGCTAGGGCACCCCTATGCTTTGGCTAGGGCACCACTAGGCTTAGGCTAGGGCAGCCCTAGGCTTAGGCTAAGGCTAGGGCTCGCCTAGCCTAAGGCTAGGGCACCCCTAGGCTTAGGATAGAGCACCCGTAGGCTTAGGCAAGGCACCCTTAGCCTTAGGATAAGGAACCCCTAGGTTTAGGCTAGGGCACCCCTAGGCTTGGGCAAAGGCTAGGGCTCCCATAGCCTAAGGCTAGGGCACCCCTAGGCTCGGGCTAGGGCAACCCTAGGCGTAGATAAGGCACCCCTAGGCTTAGGCTAGGGCACCCCTAGGCTTAGGCTAAGTCTACGGCTCTCCTAGCCTCAGGCTAGGGCACCCCTAGACACTGGCTATGGCACCCCTAGGCTTAGGCTAGGGCAATCCTAGGCTAGACTAAATCTAGGGCTCCCCTGGCCTCAGGCTAGGGCACCCGTAGGCTAATGCTGGTGCACCCCCAGGCTCAGGCAAGGGCACCCCTAGGCTTAGGCTAGGGCACCCTAGGCGTAGGCTAAGGCTAGGGCTCCCCTAGCCTAAGGCTAGGGCACCCCTAGGCTTAGGGTAGGGCAACCCTAGGCTTAGGCTCGGGCACCCCTAGGCTTAGGCTAAGGCTAGGGGACCCCTAGGCTTAGGCTAAACCACCCCTATGCTTAGGCTAGGGCACCCCTAGGTTTAGGCTAGGGCACACCTAGGTTAGGTTAAAGCTAGGACTCCCCTAGGCTTAGGCTAGGGCACCCCTAGGCTAAGGCTACGGCACCCCTAGGCTTAGGCTAGGGCTAGGGGACCCCTAGGCTTAGGTTAAGGCACCCCTAGCCTTAGGCTAGGGCACCCCTAGGCTTAGGCTAGGGCACCCCTAGGCTTAGGCTTAGGCAAGGGCACCCCTAGGCTTAGGCTAAGGCTAGGGCTCCCCTAGTCTAAGGCTATGGCACCCTTAGGCTTAGATTAGGGCACCCCTAGGCTTAGGCTAGGGCTCCCCTAGGCTTAGGCTAGGGCCCCCCTAGGCTTAGGCTAGGGCTAGAGCTTCCCTAGCCTAAGGCTAGGGCACCCCTAGGCTTAGGTAGGGAACCCCTAAACTTAGGTTAGGGCACCCCTATGCTTAGGCTAGGCACGCCTAGACGTAGGCTAGGCACCCCTAGGCTTAGGCTGGGGCACCCCTAAGCTTAGGCTAAGGCGAGGAATCCCCTAGTTAAGGATAGGGCACCCCTAGCCTTAGGCTAGGGTACCCCTAGGCTTGGACTAAGAGTCGGGTTGCCCTAGCCTAGGGCTAGGGCACCCCTAGGTTTAGGATAAGGCTAGGGCTCCCCTAGCCTAAGACTAGGGCACCCCTAGGCTTAGGCTAGGGCACCCCTAGGCTTAGGCTAATGCACCCATAGGCGTAGGCAAGGGCAGCCCTAGGCTTAGGCTAGGGCACTCCTAGGATTAGGCTAAGGCTAGGGCTCCCCTAGCCTAAGGCAAGGGCACCCTTAGGCTTAGTTTTGGTCACCCCTAGGCTTAGGCTTTGGCTCCCCTATGCTTAGGCTAAGGATAGGGATCCCCTAGCCTAAGGCTAAGGCACCCCTAGGCTTAGGCTAGGGCACCCCTAGACTTTGGCTAGGGCACCCCTAGGCTTAGGCTAGGGTACCCCTAGACTTTGCCTAGGGCACACCTAGGCTTAGGCTAGGGCACCCGTAGGCTTAGTTTAGGGCACCCCTAGGCTTAGTTTAGGGCACCCCTAGGCTTAGGCTAGGGCACCCCTAGGCTTAGGCTAGGGCACCACTAGGCTTAGGCTAGGGCACCCCTAGGCTTAGGCTAGGTCAGCTATAGGCTTAGGCTAAGGCTAGGGATCCCCTAGCCTAAGGGCTTGGCACCCCTAGGCTTAGGCTAGGTCACCCCTAGGCTTAGGTTAGGGCACCCCTAGGCTTAGGCTAGGGCACCCCTAGACTTTGGCTAGGGCACCCCTAGGCTTAGGCTAGGGTACCCCTAGACTTTGCCTAGGGCACACCTAGGCTTAGGCTAGGGCACCCGTAGGCTTAGTTTAGGGCACCCCTAGGCTTAGTTTAGGGCACCCCTAGGCTTAGGCTAGGGCTCCCCTAGCCTAAGGCTAGGGCACCCCTAGGCTTAGGCTAGGGAACCCCTAGCCTAAGGCTAGGGCACCCCTAGGCTTAGGCTAGGGCAGCCCTAGGCTTAGGCTAGGGCAGCCCTAGGCTTAGGCTAAGGCTAGGGCTCGCCTAGCCTAAGGCTAGGGCAACCCTAGGCTTAGGCTAGAGCACCCATAGGCTTAGGCAAGGGCACCCTTAGCCTTAGGCTAGGGCACCCCTAGGCTTAGGCTAGGGCACCCCTAGGCTTGGGCAAAGGCTAGGGCTCCCATAGCCTAAGGCTAGGGCATCCCTAGGCTCAGCCTAGGGCAGCCCTAGGCTTAGGCTAGGCCACCCCTAGGCTTAGGCTAGGGTACCCCTAGGCTTAGTCTAAGTCTACGGCTCCCCTAGCCTCAGGCTAGGGCACCCCTAGACACTGGCTATGGCAGCCCTAGGCTTAGGCTAGGGCAATCCTAAGCTAGACTAAATCTAGAGCTCCCCTAGCCTCAGGCTAGGACACCCGTAGACTCAGTCTGGTGCACCCCTAGGCTCAGGCATGGGCACCCCTAGGCTTAAGCTAAGGCACCCCTAGGCTTAGGCTAGGGCACCCCTAAGCTTAGGCTAGGGCACCCTAGGCGTAGGCTAAGGCTAGTGTTCCCCTACCCTAAGGCTAGGGCACCCCTAGGCTTAGGGTAGGGCAACCCTAGGCTTAGGCTCGGGCACCCCTAGGCTTAGGCTAAGGCTAGGGGACCCCTAGGCTTAGGCTAAACCACCCCTACGCTTAGGCTAGGGCACCCCTAGGTTTAGGCTAGGGCACCCCTAGGCTTAGGCTAAAGCTAGGATTCCCCTAGGCTTAGGGTAGGGCACCCCTAGGCTAAGGCTACGGCACCCCTAGGCTTAGGCTAGGGCTAGGGGACCCCTAGGCTTAGGCTAAGGCACTCCTAGGCTTAGGCTAGGGCACTCCTAGGCTTAGGCTAGGGCACCCCTAGGCGTAGGCTAGGGCAGCACTAGGCTTAGGCTAGGGCACCCCTAGGATTAGGCTAAGGCTAGGGCTCCCCTAGCCTACGAATAGGGCACCCCTAGGCTTAGGCTAGGGCACCCCTAGGCTTAGTTTAGGGCACCCCTAGGCTTAAGCTAGGGCACCCCTAGGCTTAGGGTAGGGCACCCCTAAGCTTAGGCTAGGGTACCGCTAGGCTTAGGCTAGGGCAGCCATAGGCTTAGGCTAAGGCTAGGGATCCCCTATCCTAAGGGCTGGGCACCCCTAGGCTTAGGCTAGGGCACCCCTAGGCTTAGGCTGGGGCACCCCTAAGCTTAGGCTAAGGCGAGGAATCCCCAAGCCTAAGGATAGGGCACCCCTAGCCTTAGGCTAGGGTACCCCTAGCCTTAGGCTAGGGTACCCCTAGGCTTGGACTAAGAGTCGGGTTGCCCTAGCCTAGGGCTAGGGCACCCCTAGTTTTAGGATAAGGCTAGGGCTCCCCTAGCCTAAGACTAGGGCACCCCTAGGCTTAGGCTAGGGCACCCCTAGGCTTAGGCTAATGCACCCATAGGCGTAGGCATGGGCAGCCCTAGGCTTAGGCTAGGGCACCCCTAGGATTAGGCTAAGGCTAGGGCTCCCCTAGCCTAAGGCAAGGGCACCCCTAGGCTTAGTTTCGGTCACCCCTAGGCTTAGGC
This sequence comes from Tenrec ecaudatus, assembly GCF_050624435.1. Lineage (NCBI taxonomy): Eukaryota > Metazoa > Chordata > Mammalia > Afrosoricida > Tenrecidae > Tenrec > Tenrec ecaudatus. Next base: position 596,771 of record NW_027457690.1, read on the forward strand.
TTTGGCTCCCCTATGCTTAGGCTAAGGATAGGGATCCCCTAGCCTAAGGCTAAGGCACCCCTAGGCTTAGGCTAGGGCACCCCTAGACTTTGGCTAGGGCACCCCTAGGCTTAGGCTAGGGCACCCCTAGACTTTGCCTAGGGCACACCTAGGCTTAGGCTAGGGCACCCCTAGGCTTAGTTTAGGGCACCCCTAGGCTTAGGCTAGGGCACCCCTAGGCTTAGGCTAGGGCACCACTAGGCTTAGGCTAGGGCACCCCTAGGCTTAGGCTAGGTCAGCTATAGGCTTAGGCTAAGGCTAGGGATCCCCTAGCCTAAGGGCTGGGCACCCCTAGGCTTAGGCTAGGTCACCCCTAGGCTTAGGTTAGGGCACCCCTAGGCTTAGGCTAGGGCACCCCTAGGCTTAGGCTAAGGCTAGGGCTCCCCTAGCCTAAGGCTAGGGCACCCCTAGGCTTAGGCTAGGGAACCCCTAGCCTAAGGCTAGGGCACCCCTAGGCTTAGGCTAGGGCACCCCTAGGGTTAGTTTAGGGCACCCCTAGGCTCAGCCTAGGGCACCCCTAGGCTTAGGCTAGGCCACCCCTAGGCTTAGGCTAGGGTACCCCTAGGCTTAGTCTAAGTCTACGGCTCCCCTAGCCTCAGGCTAGGGCACCCCTAGACACTGGCTATGGCAGCCCTAGGCTTAGGCTAGGGCAATCCTAAGCTAGACTAAATCTAGAGCTCCCCTAGCCTCAGGCTAGGGCACCCGTAGACTCAGTCTGGTGCACCCCTAGGCTCAGGCATGGGCACCCCTAGGCTTAAGCTAAGGCACCCCTAAGTTTAGGCTAGGGCACCCCTAAGCTTAGGCTAGGGCACCCTAGGCGTAGGCTAAGGTTAGGGTTCCCCTACCCTAAGGCTAGGGCACCCCTAGGCTTAGGGTAGGGCAACCCTAGGCTTAGGCTCGGGCACCCATAGGCTTAGGCTAAGGCTAGGGGACCCCTAGGCTTAGGCTAAACCACCCCTACGCTTAGGCTAGGGCACCCCTAGGTTTAGGCTAGGGCACCCCTAGGCTTAGGCTAAAGCTAGGACTCCCCTAGGCTTAGGCTAGGGCACCCCTAGGCTAAGGCTACGGCACCCCTAGGCTTAGGCTAGGGCTAGGGGACCCCTAGGTTTGGCTAAGGCACCCCTAGGCTTAGGCTAGGGTACTCCTAGGCTTAGGCTAGGGCACCCCTAGGCGTAGGCTAGGGCAGCCCTAGGCTTAGGCTAGGGCACCCCTAGGATTAGGCTAAGGCTAGGGCTCCCCTAGCGTAAGGATTGGGCACCCCTAGGCTTAGGCTAGGGTACCCCTAGGCTTGGACTAAGGCTCGGGTTACCCTTGCCTAAGGCTAGGGCACCCCTAGGTTTAGGATAAGGCTAGGGCTCCCCTAGCCTAAGACTAGGGCAACCCTAGGCTTAGGCTAGGTCACCCCTAGGCTTAAGATAGGGCACCCGTAGGCTTAGGCTAAGGCTAGCGCTCCCCTAGCCTAAGGCTAGGGCACCCCTAGGCTTTGGCAAGGACACCCCTAGGCTTAGGATCAGGAACTTCTAGGCTTAGGCTAGTGCACTCCTAGGCTTAGGCTAGGGCACCTCTAGGATTAGGCTAAGGCTAGGGCTCCCCTAGCCTAAGGCTAGGGCACCCCTAGGCTTAGTCTAGGTCACCCCTAGGCTTAGGCTATGGCACCCCAAGGCTTAGGCTAATGCACCCTTAGGCTTACGCTAAGGTTAGGGCTCCCCTAGCTTAAGGCTAGGGCAGACCTAGGCTTAGGCTAAGGCTAGGGCTCTCCTAGCCTAAGGCTAGGGTACCCCTAGGCTTAGGCTAGGACAGCCCTAGGCTTAGGCTAGGGCACCCCTAGGATTAGGCTAAGGCTAGGGCTCCCCTAGCCTAAGGCAAGGGCACCCCTAGGCTTAGGCTAGGGCACCCCTAGGCTTAGTTTAGGGCACCCCTAGCCTTAGGCTAGGGCACCCCTAGGCTTAGGCTAGGGCACCCCTTGGCTTAGGCTAGGGTAGCCATAGGCTTAGGCTAAGGCTAGGGATCCCCTATCCTAAGGGCTGGGCACCCCTAGGCTTAGGCTAGGGCACCCCTAGGCTTAGGCTAGGGCAGCCCTAGGCTTAGGCTAGGGCACCCCTAGGCTTAGGCTAGGGCACCCCTAGGCTTAGGCTAGGGCACCCCTAGGCTTAGGCTAAGGCTAGGGCTCCCCTAGCCTAAGGCTAGGGCACCCATAGGATTAGGCTAGGGCACCCCTAGCCTAAGGCTAGGGCACCCCTATGCTTTGGCTAGGGCACCACTAGGCTTAGGCTAGGGCAGCCCTAGGCTTAGGCTAAGGCTAGGGCTCGCCTAGCCTAAGGCTAGGGCACCCCTAGGCTTAGGCTAGAGCACCCGTAGGCTTAGGCAAGGCACCCTTAGCCTTAGGATAGGGAACCCCTAGGTTTAGGCTAGGGCACCCCTAGGCTTGGGCAAAGGCTAGGGATCCCATAGCCTAAGGCTAGGGCACCCCTAGGCTCAGGCTAGGGCAACCCTAGGCGTAGGCTAGGGCACCCCTAGGCTTAGGCTAGGGCACCCCTAGGCTTAGGCTAAGTCTATGGCTCTCCTAGCCTCAGGCTAGGGCACCCCTAGACACTGGCTATGGCACCCCTAGGCTTAGGCTAGGGCAATCCTAGGCTAGACTAAATCTAGGGCTCCCCTGGCCTCAGGCTAGGGCACCCGTAGGCTAAGGCTGGTGCACCCCCAGGCTCAGGCAAGGGCACCCCTAGGCTTAGGCTAGGGCACACCTAGGCTTAGGCTAGGGCACCCCTAAGCTTAGGCTAGGGCACCCTAGGCGTAGGCTAAGGCTAGGGCTCCCCTAGCCTAAGGCTAGGGCACCCCTAGGCTTAGGGTAGGGCAACCCTAGGCTTAGGCTCGGGCACCCCTAGGCTTAGGCTAAGTCTAGGGGACCCCTAGGCTTAGGCTAAACCACCCCTATGCTTAGGCTAGGGCACCCCTAGGTTTAGGCTAGGGCACACCTAGGCTTAGGTTAAAGCTAGGACTCCCCTAGGCTTAGGTTACGGCACCCCTAGGCTTAGGCTAGGGCTAGGGGACCCCTAGGCTTAGGTTAAGGCACCCCTAGGCTTAGGCTAGGGCACCCCTAGGCTTAGGCTAGGGCACCCCTAGGCTTAGGCTTAGGCAAGGGCACCCCTAGGCTTAGGCTAAGGCTAGGGCTCCCCTAGTCTAAGGCTATG